>NC_141363.1:5277500-6477500 GCF_057382095.1 Aulonocara sp. 'chitande type north' Nkhata Bay | reverse complement strand
AACTCCAATTTTGAAAACACAACTTTCTTTTGTTTTTTTTTCATAAAGCTCTGACTTGTATTATGAGTATGAGTCTGTGGTCTGGGAGAGTCCTGTAACTCTCTGTCTGCAAAATACAGAATATAATGACCAACGTTGGGCAATTAATTATATAGTTACTTCTTCAAAAAAGTAACTGAGTTTTGCAAACAACAAAGTTTTTTGCAGCTGTTTACCTAAAAATGCAGGCAAGGCGTTTTTTTTTAAATAGCAGGCCTGACAACAGGAGATGTATCACTGCTGTAACACCTGTAACATTCAGCAGTCGCCTCATTGTTCTGACACACACAACAAAACTATTGACTACACTACACACTAACTACACAAGATTTGCGCTAAACGTCGCAAATCTCTTACATCTCAAAACACTGCCGTCACTCCTAAAAACTGGTATAAAGTCCACACTTTTTCCATCAAATGTTCCATCTGTCCTGCTCACATCTCCAATGGTTGTACACGTTGTCATTAACGTGGCTTCGCTCCACATCAGCCACGCCGCTTTGCTAGCTAAAACACCGGTGTCGGCACATAAGGACGCTGTCATAGCCTGTCAACGACGTTGATTAGCTGCGTATATACGAATGTGAATCGCATCATTGGCTGGACTATGGGATAAGGTAGCATCGTTCTAATCCCATACGGGAGCAGCCAGTCACTTACTGACTAACACTGCAAAACTGAATTGTTAAAGTTTTCATTTTAATTTCAATTCAGGTTTAAAAAAAAATTCGTGCGCAACGCGTGCCAGCAGTGCACAATTAGAGGGAACATTGCTTATGTGTATTGCTTTCCTCTGTAGTTCAGTATAGTAATCTCAAGAGCCCTTGGCAGCTAACCGTTAGCGCTCCTTCTGTGTTAGCTTCAAAATCTCTTCATCTTCTCCTCTTACCCATATTTTTGTAGTAAGAGATTTCCTTACTTGAGTTTTAGGTTTGTTTCTTTGTTTGTTTTTCTCTCTCTTTTTTCCTACAGTGGAAATGTTTTCAATTGCACAGCCTATTTCCTCTCATTTGTGTTTGGTTAGCCTGCCCTCTCATACCCATTTTAAAGCAGGCTATTTGGTTCAGTGGCTGCTTGTGGCTGCCGATAAAATAGCACAATGTTTAGAGCAAAATTGGCTTCCTCAAAACACAAACAGAAAGATAATAGCACAGAGTTTTGTTTTCATTTCTTAAATCTGGATAAGTAGCTCTGAGATTTCTGCCAGCACTTTAACACAGCAGATACATTTGACTGTGCAGATTTTACTAAGATGATTTGGCAGCATTTTTTCTTCTTCCAAGGATGGTTCTTTAAAAAAATACATTTAAAAAATAGTTCAAAAAATAAATAAGTAAATAAATGAGCTATCTCTCTGAAGAAAAAAAGTGGTTGTTACACTTTGTGCTTTCTGTTACTGGTACAATTAATTTTTTTAACTTTTTTTTTCAAGTAAATGCAGACAAAACAAATTCAAAACAATTCATTTTCTACATATTAGCTATACTTTAGCATATTACTACAGAAAAAATATTATTCTCTACTTAATATATCCCTTTAACACATGTATAGGGCATTATATCATATGCTTTACTGGCTTTTAAAAAATTACAAGTTCAAGCTTCATATCTAAATAGCTCAGGATTTAATCTGTGCATTTACATTTCTATTGACTTTCTGCTAAAATGTATCCCAGTACTCCAACAGTTATGAGTGGAGCAGCCGAAGGAGAAGCTAAATATTACAGACTGTATTAACTGTGACTTCTGTATGAAGCTCCAAAGTACAGATCACATCACAGCACCATGTCTTTGAGGGCGCTTGTATGGTACGGCTTCATTATACTGCAGCACTTTCCACACTTTCTGCATCACATCTTCACAGCATCAAACATGCTCTCTGTTTAGGCTGTCATTCTCCTGTAGATAAATATCGCCAGACTACAGGTTTATGGGTTTTTTTGTTGTTTTTTTTCCCCCCGCTTGCTGCTTCTAAATCTGACTCCTGTGAAAAACGATAAGGGGGAAAAATAACACAACAGTTTTAAACATATGCAATCTGCATTCACGATCACCTCTGTGTGTGACAGGCTGTGCTGACACAAACTTTATGTTGGAATTGGGGTACACTACAGGATAAGATGTGCCAAGAAAGAGCCTGCTGACCCTAACTCTGTTTTCAATCAGGCTCCTCTGGAGCGTTCTGATTTATCCCAGGGCTAATAAAAGCTGGGGATGCCAGTTCTATAAGCACAGGAACAGCTAGGGATGTGTGCATTATAAATTTTTCAGGATGTACCAGGTGTGCCATGGTCTGCCGCTTAAACTAAAATGACTGCACTGACAGCATTTTTCCTCTGCGAGCACTGGCTTCTGAATAATAAACTCAGAAGGTGGATGTCTGCTATGAGAACGATTCCCAAAACAACTTCATGCAACATGTTTTGCTGCGACTGAGGAAAAGGTTATAGTGTTTCAAATAGGCCAACATGGATATTATTTCTCAAAAAAGAAGTACTTGCACAGTTCATCGGTCTTCTGCATGGATAAGTGAGCACAGTCACATGTGATTCAGATGCCCTGCTGTGATTTAGCTTCCCGGATGCCAATATCATGGCCATCTGAAGATAAGTCTGCCCAGCGGTGCAGACGAATGACCTGTGCTCATCTGTATTTGACCAGTCAATACGCAACCTAGACAAAAAAGTATGTGGAGGCGTGTTACATAATGATTTCCCCTGTGATGTATACCTCTATTTTTGTATTTAGTTTTTAAACTGCTGCAGGCTTGAGATTAGACGTTAAACCTTGTGAGATAATCGCCGTTTATGTTCCGTATACACTACACAAGATATTCCAAAAACGTTATGCAAAATAGCACAAGGTGAATGCAGCAGAATACAGTACCTTAAATCCAAAAAACAATGCACTGCACAATACCTCAGAGGGATCAATATTGAACACTTCATCCACTGCTCTAATTAAATCTGCAAGGTAAATCTGAAAACACATGGCAAAGTCAAATCAAAAGTCCTGCAGAGTCATGATTGTGTGGTCACTGTCAGTACATCAATTATTTTCTGCTCATGTGAAAACTGTATGACTCATCACGTTTGTTCTGTGTGATTTTTCTTTCATCGCACATCAAAATGACAGCAGATGGAGCGTGTTGGTGCAAAGAGCTGACCGATCAAGGGGTTTCCTTTATGAGTAAACTAAATACATTGAAACAGCCCAAATCCAAGACTCACCATGTGCAAAAAGAAAAAAAAGTTACCTAGCTGAGTGCACACACAGACTGCACCAGCAAACCTCTTGCAAAGTGACTCCGTCTACATGATTAGCAACACCAGCAGCATGAAGCTAATCTCTAACTGCAGGAAAGCCCACCGGGTAAGGAGGTGTGAGGAATCTGTGAGTGAGCTGGAACCATAACACAAGTGGAAGAAGGAGAGGAATTAATCACTTCAAAGAAGACCAAAATATGTTCTGCACCTGCAGTGGTCATGTATTAAAATTTCAAATCACGTCCACCTCTCCTGAGCGGGGATTTACCAACGGTTTATTGAGGTATTAGGAAGATATTCAAGGGTAAAGTGACAGGCAAGAAAGGAAGCAGTGCTTCCAACTTTGCCAAAAAACTGAAAACATACTCTGCGCCAATGTTTAAGTTGGGAAAGTCTTCCATGTCACTTTTAATGGAGATAAATGTTTCAACAACAAAAAACAAAATCTACGACTGCGTGAAATAGTTCAGCAGTTTAGGAATAATGTTTCTATAATATCATTGACAGATTTAGAAAATCAGGAGAATAGCCTCCGTACAAGGCCGAGGCTAAAAACTACCAGTGAATGGCCCTCAGGCAGCACTGCATGGCCTCAGAGACAATTCTGGAAACACTTTTACACATTTGCCAAGTGAAAACTCTAACATGGAAATTAAAAACAAAAGCACATTGACTGGGTTGAGTGGGCTGAGGTGACTTGGAAAACTCATGTGGTCCAAAAAGCTGAAAGTCTTTTTGGTACTCATGAACAACCGAGAGCCCGAGTTATCGATGAATAGCTCAAAAACTGTGATGGGAAGGAGGGTAACTCCTACGGCCTTGAAGGCACCATTTAGCCCAAACAATAAGGGAATGCATGTTTTTTTTAGCCACGTGATGTCATGCAGCACAACAACCACAGTTACCTCAGTTTCCTGCAGTCGTGACCTGTCACCCAGTGAAAACACTTGGCACATTATGAAACAAAAAGTTAAAACTGCTGAGCAGCTGAAATCCAATATCAAGCAAGAATAGGAAAACATTTCACTTTTAAAACTTCACCAATTGCTCCCCTGAGTTCCCTAAAGCTAAAAGATAATACTGTTAAAAGAAGACGTGGCGCAGCAGAGTTTCTAAAAACACCTCAGTCGCAACATTTTGTTGGGTTTTTTTTCCCAAATGAAGAAGAGATTTTTCCATCAACGATAATATTTTTCAACTTTCCATTTCTACCCTTTTCAATATGAGGGTTTATATGATTTGCAAATGACTGTGTTCCATTTTTATTTTCATTTTCACAGAGCCTCAGCTCGAAATGGTCTCAGAGAAGGCAATTTACTTACGGTATTATTCCAGCTTCAAACACGACAAAGCCCGAATCAACAAATAAAGAAATGCTCAGCAGGGGGAAGCCAGTGTAGTCAAATTTAGTGTTGGACATTAATCGTTTTACACGGCGATTTACTTCCGACCTGACAGGGGTTAGAAAGGAATTGGGGCTGAGAAACAATGTGGGACATGAAAAAAACAACATGAATGTTGGTTCCTACGCAGCAACAGCCGGGAGGATTCAAATCATTTTTGAGCTTCTGTAGGGTCTTATTGGTGTCTAAAACAGGTCAGAATTGTCTTTTTTCTTTGTTTTCCTCAAGGGAAACAAGTCTACCCATTAAATTAGGTGTGTGTGCTGTCAGATGCATTCTTTGCTTTTTGTTACTTTAATTGAAGTTAAATTCAATTAAAGTAACAAAAAGCAAAGAATGCATCTGACAGCACACACACCTAATTTAATGGGTAGCGGTGCTCTACCTTGACTGGTTTAACCTTGGAAAGTCACTGACGTAAGAAATAAACTTTCCCAGAGTAATTCAACTATTCAAAAGCCAAAAATCTGTTGTCACGCTCCCCGAACAAATGGGAGCATCGGCTGCTGAAGGATTTTATTTATTTAATTTCATTTTTTTTGACAACACGTCACAAAACTGAACACAACCCAAATCACACCACCAGTGGGGAATAAGAGAATTTATTGCAGGATTACGCACCTGGCAGTGCCACGTGAATATGATTCATGAGAAAACTGTTTATTCTGCTCTGGTACCACCAGAAGGTTGTTAATATTCAAGTCTTTGGGCATGTGCAACACTCATGGAATGGATTTTCTCTCTGCAATTCAAACAGGCCTTTACATATAGCTGAGGGACTCCTGATCCAATGATGGGTGACAGCCAAAGATAACAAAAAATAAATAAAATCCCCCTATAATTACTGTTCCGATATTGCAAGCCAGCGCCACTGTGGATTAGCCTTCCAACAGCTGTGCAACAGTATGTAAGGTTGTTGCTAAAAATAGATTAAAACAGCCATCTCTTATTCACACAATTTGCAGCCTGCTCACTTTCTTGCCCCTCTCCCCGCCCGTCCCCTCCTCCTCCTCCTTCCACCTCCCCCTTCCCTTCCCTTCCCTCTCTCACATCCGAAATCGCAGACATGCAGCACGAGCTTCAAAGAGCATAGATAACTTGGGGTAGCGCAAGACAGGCTGTAATTCATCACAACACATGCAATGATAATGTCATCTTCACAACCAGAGAGTGGCATTTAGGTTTAATGCACCCGGCGCTCTCACCTATCCTGTGACTGATAAGTAGGCACTGGGGGAAAGCGTCACAGTTTGACTTGAAGTTATTATTCGGCCGGGCTTATGTATAATAAATATACAACATAGGCTGAATAACAAATGTGGATATGTTTCAGTAAGTAATAGAACGGAAACAAATTGCACAAAGAAACCCTGAAATGCCTCTAAACGTTTAACCAGTCATGTCTTTTTCCCTTGATTTTCCACTGCGTTAACACTGCCTGCTGTGTTATTCACAATGCCTGGATGAGCACCTAAGTGAGTAATCATTTCAGTCTTTCAAATCAGAAAAACCTATCCAATCCTCCTAATTACCACTTAGGACTCCAAGAAGCAGCTATTATAAAATACAAGGAGTAGTTCTATTAAAAAAAGTTTACATTGTACAGTGTGCCATCACAGAACATTTCCAATGATGGGAAAGACGACTTTTGTTCCTACTGCTAAACAGCATCTTAAAAACAAGACACGATTTCCTGATGAAGGAGAAGACAAAACCCGAAAGGGTACAGCTCAACTAAACACACACACGCAAAAAGAAAAAGCCAGCGCTCCTGTTTTAAAATAATATTTCTGCACCACAGAGGATGTATATGCGCCCAGTTCAATCTGCAGCAAACCTGTGAGAACTCAAAACTCTCTGCTCAGGTCTCTTAAGGCCAAAGGCTTCCATTTTCTGTTCTGGGGATTACGTGACACTTTGCAACAGTTCAACCGAGGCAGGTTTTTGTCACGCTGTGAGGTTTGATCGCAAAACCCAAATGTATGTATGGAGGCAGAAAAATATCAACTGAATATAGGAATAATTGTTTAAACAACTACAATCTGGACTCATTTACTCAGAAACCTCATATTGTAAATGCATTTTGTCAATAAGGTAAAATGTCCTAAAGGTTTACAGTGACGCTACTCTGGCTGGATAAAAAAAAATAAGGAGTTATTGCTCAGTTATTCCATTTGCTACTATTTTACAGCTGCTCGTGCTGTTGTGTTCAATTAATGAGCTGAATTTTCTGCGGCTGATCTCGTTCTTTTTTCTTTTTAGACCTGTGGCATGTTCAACCAGACGGAGATCAAAGGATTGCACCCATGAAAAAGTGAGCTTCAATCCCACATACCCACCTCTCACACGCACAAGTCGGAGCACACGCATCTTCACACATGACATTGCTCATGTGTGTGTGTGTGTGAAAGGAGCATCACAGTCTATCAACAGTAACACACTCTGGCCAACTGCTTTACACTCCAAAGGACTCCATATACTTTATAATATATATATTAAGAAAATATATATATTTATATGTATATATATAATTACAAAACTGTGTGGAGGCAAAAATATTAATACCCTCGATAACATGATTAAATATGTTGAAGGAACTGAAGGATTAATTGCACTCGAAGCGTCGAAACAAAGTTACATTAAAAAACGATTTCCTAATTGCAAAAGTAGGACGCACATTTTGAAATGTTGCCTCCCTAAACACCTTAATTTTGCATAACCGCGTTGCTGTATTTTTATTTATTAATTTTTCAGAATAGGCTACTTTCAAAAAGCTTACCGAATATAAATGAACAGTGCGTCCATGCATTATTTAAACACTGCAACAGTCAATCAGAATCAAACAGGATGCACAAGATAATTTAGTGTTGATGTTTGCACTCACTGGCTTGCATGAGCTGACCCTGACGCCCAAACACCTGGGAGAAAGGGCTTCGGCTGCAGGTGAGCATCTCCTCCATGGCTGGGCTCCTCCGGTGAAGTGGCGAGGTCCTTCGGCTCAAGAAGAGAAAAGTGGAGTGAGAGTCTGCCTCGGAGTGTGGAAGGTTAGCGATCACACTGGACCAATCCTCTCCTCTCCTGTCTCTCAATTGACTGCTAATTTGCCTTTGAAGACACTTCACAACCTCTCCCACGCCTTTTCCTGGGATGTCATTTGCTTTCTACAGCTGCCTCCCTGCTGACTGCAGATCAGTTCCGCGTCTTGTTGCCTCAGATGCCGTCAGAGTTGCTGCTGCTCTTCGGCTGATAGGAGATCTGCGTTGGGTTGCTCTCAGCCTGCTCATTAGGGCTCTAGTGTGGCGCTGCTTCAGACAGAGAGCATAGCAAACACAGCATGAACAAAGCAAGAGAGAGAGAGAGTCAGAGAGAGCAATGAGAAGGAGAACCCTGCTGCAGAGAGAAGGCAGACTCTCTCCCCTGACGAAAGCAAGAACAGAGATGACTATGTGTGCATGTGTGTGCATGTGTGTGTAACTGGTTTTTACATTATTCTGTAGCTGCTGCTACTTGAGACTTTCCATGGCTTTGATTCCCTCTGTCTACATAACTGGTTCAAGGTTCTTTATTTGTCACATGCATAGTTATACAAGTATAACACACAGTGAAATGTAGCCTTTTTTTTTTTTTCAACTGCTTCTCTTTAATCTAACTGTTGAGAAGTGTTAAGTTGAGATGCACTGAATGTAAAATACATAAAAATGATGAAGAATGATATGGCACATGTTCATAATCTGCACTTATAGATGCACTATAAAGCAACGGCAGCATACCCAGTGTTTGATTTCGTGCGCACCTCCCCACGCTCTTCTCATATATTTGACTCCAAACTGAATTTGGTTCAGCTACCATTCTTTCTTCCCTCCCTTTCTCCCCCCTTACATTCATACTTGAGGATTATCTTCCAAATATAGACAGAGAAGACTGCATCTCTCTCTGTGTCTCACTCACACACAAACAGTCAGGTGTATGCAGGTTTTATGCAGCACTTTGCTTGTGCAAGCAAAACGGCTTTCACGAGTCCCTCGCAAGGCAAAAAACAGGGATCCTGAAGATAAAGCTCGACCGCGAGCACAAAATAAAATCGGTTTCAAACTAAAGGGGCCAGTGGATCATTAAAAATGGATCCGCATCCTTTATTAATGTCCTCGTTACTGTGCCTGTTCTGCTCCCGCATTAAGAGCACGCAGAGAGAGGAAAGAAGTGACTTTTACAGTAGTACTTTATCCTTGTATCCTGTTGGTTTTTATTACACCCACAAAGTGCTGCTTGCTTGGAGGGACTTAGCTTCAACTCGTAAAGCCAGTGTCACATCCCTCTTAGCTTTGAACTAACAGTTGCGAGAGGCGGCAAATGAGCGGCATTAGGATCTGCAGGGCTACATGAATTTTACTTCCCGAGATCAAGATTCCAGCCAAGGACAAGTCCGACATAAGTGACTCTGGCTGCACCAAAGAAGACGTTGAATTTGACTCAAATAAACATCACAATAGCCAGAACAAGCATGGCCGGAGGTACTGTGATGTATTTTTTTCCTCTCATCTCTCTTCACAAAACCGCTGTGATCCTGACGGGTCCTGTCAGCATTTCATGTTTGTGCACATCCAAACCTAATCCGTACTTCCAGATGACACACTGCATCATTCAAAGTCTACCAAGTCATTTAGGTTTTTGACAAATAAGACGCAGGTCAGGTCTCCGACCCACCCAGAAGTAGGGGGAAAAAATTGCAATCCATCTCTCAGTTGTTGGAATTTAATATTGTGCATCACACCGAGAATAAGTGATGAAATTAACAAGAAGAAGATCAAAAGTTTCTCCTTCTTAGACTTCTGCGTGGCTGTTTTTGTTTTCAATCATCTCTGATCATGTTTCCTCACTTCTCACCAGAGCTTCCTGTGAGAATTCGACATTGCCCTGGGCTAAGATCTTCAGCTGTGTTGAGCATACAAATGCAGCATCACAGTTTGAAGTTACTGCTGAGCTTGTGAGCACTGGGAGTTCTCGCACCTCAGGGCTATGGTTTGTCACTATACGTATACTGGCATGGCTCCAAGCTAAAAAAAATCACCTGCCAGGCACTGCTACTTAAGGCACCTGAAACCTAATCCCTTATTCCCAAAGAGTGTAATTGGACTTGTTTGGATTCTTAATTACTTAAAGAACATCAAGTGAGCTAAATTCCTTTACACATGTGCTATAAATCCTAAGAACTACAGTATCTGACAGCTCATGGATTTCCTCAGTGCAATTACAAAGCAGCACTCTCACCCATATGTGTTCAATTTGAGTAAAATCCATTTCCTGGAGCTTTTGAATGTGTCAGAGAAAAAAAAAAACCTCCAGTAAAAACCCCAAACCATTTGTGTTCATTTGACTCAGAACCGCTAAAAGCTTCTAAAGAGTGAAAATGTGAGGTTCACCAGGTGGAGAACAAAGCAGCTTTAGAAAAAACACACACAGTTTACTGCACCTATTGCTGCTGAATCGTGTGCATCTGCATTACACTGCTGGCTACAGCCATGACACAAGGGGCTGCGGAAATTACAGCGATATGTCAGCGTCACAGACTGATGTAAGCCACTGCTACTGTTTCCTCATAATACCAAAGAGTCATGAAATAAAAAATCTTTCCGCTCTCTTCATATATTATTTGCCCCTGGGCTTATCATTTGCCCACAGCAAATAAAAGATTCAGCCTAACTGCCAATTTCAAATTAAACTCACGCCCACTGCACTGCATGTTAATGAACAATTACATTTAGGCAGAGATTACTTTTCGTCCGTAAATGACTGATGGTCAGAAACTTGGACCTTGTCTCTACAGACAGGAGAGAGCTGCTGCCTTTCTGTGGGTAGGATTTCATTTTTAGCCAGCACCCCTGTTAAATTTGACTGGGGCCTGTCTCATTTATATTCAAGAACCAACACTTTGAAGCACTCAGATGATGTTTTCTTTGATCACTTGTAACTCAATGGAGAAACACATTTATGATCAGGTCCTCCAGTTTGAGACACACATGCACAAGCACACAGATGACCAATACCTCACAATATCACACAAATCTGTCTGGGTTAAAGTACAGACATCGAACACTATGAAAGACCGAGGCAACTATGTAGGCTTTTATCATAATATAGATAACAACCTCTTTAACTTACCCTAAAATCTGAGTTGACTAACTCCAAGAAAGGAAACCCTGCTTTTACCGTCCAGGAAATGGAGATCAGTCACCCAGTGCCTGTGCAACTGTGATTTTAACTCAGTCTACAGTCAGACCAAAAGCCACCTTGCCAAATTTATTTACACAGCTGTGTGGCCAAAGGCAGGGGGGCCAGCTTGGGTATGGTTGTAAACATTAACCTCTAACTGCAGCTCAATTGCATCCCTTATTATCTGCTACTTATAATGCAGTTACAAAATAATAACTCCGGGTTTTCCTAATATCATTCACCACTGAAAAATATTTTGGTCTGTTAGATATTTCAACAGCATAGGCAATTTGACAAAAGCAATTGCTTGTGCTTACCAATGACTGTAGAAAACATGGACGACGCGAAGAGCTTCCCAAAAATTAAGACAAAACGTCTCTATCGCCCCCTGGTGTCTGGCTGCAGTATAGGTCAGAAACCCCGCCTGATCCATGTTAGCGGATGGGGACTGGGGTCAGACTAAAATAAAAATAAAAAATATTCTCCGATAAATTCCCAGATAATTTTTTCCAAAGATTCTTTCTTTCATTATCAAGTGTTCTCATCACCCTGATTTATGTTCAAGGGGTCTCCTTTCCCATAAGTTTGATTCTAATTACTACCATAATGCTTTTATAATGGGGTGCAACGTCATCATAACAGCTTTGACTGGCAGCTGCAGTCACAGATAAACTTGCGCATCTCTGTTCGGGAAAGGCAGATAGAGCAGGGACGCCGAGAGGAGCTCCAGCGTTTACGTTACAAAACCACAACCGACTGTTTTAACCTGACAGCCTGAGGTGGTCTTCAGTCTGAACTACCGGATAGACAGATCCGAGGCCCCACCGCACTTTTAAGTTAAATGTGTTTGTAAGCTAATCCGTAACTACCGTCCTTAGCTAGGTCCTGAGACCTGTGCAGAGATGATTATTAAATACGTGCAAACAACAGCATGTTTTCAGTCTCTTACCACATCTGTACAGTAACACCATTTTTTTTAAATCTTGCACTTATATATATATATATATATGTATATGTGTGTGTGTGTGTGTGTGTGTGTGTGTGTGTGTGTGTATGTATATGTATATATGTATTTGCATATATATATATACATATATATACAGCTTACATCCTTCAAGAGAAATATTTTTTCAGTACTCAGGCAGCAGCTTAAACACTGCGGATAATACCTCTGTATGTTGGTGACCACGATGCAGGAGCAGACATCTTCTCATCTCTGGAGATTTCCATTTACAAAGCACCAACAACTCGAAGGTAAACATTATATTGGAAAATCTGTTTATATAGTATTTATAGTATATAAGGCTTTGTCCTTTTTAAAATAAACAGCTCAAACATCAGCTGTCAGCAGAACTGTAGAACTGAACAAAATGTAAGAGTAGAACTTCAGATCCCAAGTGTGTGAGGACAGGGAAGGATCAGCTTTATTTCACAGATTAACTTTAGATTTCAGTTTGTGATGATTCTGTTCTCTTTGTGATTACAGGAACTGTCCTCAGATTCAGACCTCAGCACCATCCAGTGACAGCAGACAGATCATCCAACATGTTCACATGTTAACTGATGAACAGTAATAATAATAATAACTAGAAAAATTTGCATTTCCTGCGAAAATGCAGTGTGGATGCTTAAAGCTGAAGCTGTATGCAAAAAGTAGCTGAAAAAGCTGAAAAGTTGCAGAAATTGTAAAAACTTTGCAGAAGCAAAAGAAGTTTGCTAAAATGGAATAACTTAGCAGAACTGCAATATCTTAGAGGAAACATAATACTTGGCAGAAATACAATAGCATAGCAGAATTTAGCAGAAATATTGTAACTTACCAGAAACATGATAACTTCTCAAAAATACAAGAATTTAGGAGAAATAGTATAAGATAACAGAAAGAATATATTTAGCCAAAAATACTTAAACATTACAGAAACACTATGATTTAGAAAAATAGTACAACAGAGCAGAAATATTGTGATTTACCAGAGACACTGTGATGAACTATGAATATTGTAATTTTAAATTGAGACTATGTTTTAGCACAAATATTATAATTTGGCAGAAATACTATAATTTAGCAGAAATACTATATTAAGCACAAATCCTATAAAAAGCAGAAATACTGTACTATGATTTAGTAGAAAAACTATAATTAATCAGAAATACTAAATTTAGCAGAAATACTATATTAAGCACAAATCCTATAAAAGCAGAAATAGCATATTAAGCACAAATCTTATAAAATAGCAGAAATAGTATGATTTAGCACAATAGTAATAAGTTAAACAGAAAAATTGGAAAAGCAAAATGGACAGCTGAAAAAATGCTGAACATGCTGAGGGTCCCTCAAATATACTTGTTAAATGACAAAAATCTGCAAAAAAATTTATTACAGCCACACAATCACAAATATGTACACATGAGGAAACACACATGCACAGAGAGACCCACACACAAGATCCAATTCAGTCAACCAGTCTAAATATATTGAATTTAAATCTTAGAATGAGATCATCCCATTAAAAGCCTTTCTCTCTCTCTCTCTCTCTCTCTCTCTGTCACACACACACACACACACACACACACACACACACACACACACACACACACACACACACACACACACAGGGAGAGAGAAGTAAGTTTCTAGGTCAGCCTGGGAGCTGCTGAATTTGAATCCACCAATCAGAGAGCCTGTGTACTTTTTCCCGCCAAAACAGGTGCATCTTTTTACACACGCAGCACAGAGAGGCACAGGATTATTGCAGCCTATTTCTCATAGTGAGGACTCCCCTCAAACAAATGACCATAATTTCCAAACCGTAGGGGCTAGAACGGTCATTCTTACACCGTTTTGTTCAGAAGAGATGGGGGAATCTTCAAGTGTTGACAATTTAATATTAAAATATGAATTTTTAGAGATATATGACATGGATGACTTGTTGACTTAGAAGCCACGAATTCCCCAATATGCAAATTTGAATGCCTGAGACCACATATGTGATTGGCTGGCTGGGAAGCCGTGCAGGCCCTGATTTGTGGGTTTGAATTCCTCAGCCCTCAGATATGATTGGCTGGCTTAGAAGCCACGAAGGCCCCAATATGCAAATTTGAATGCCTCAGGACACTTATTTGATTGGCTGGGAAACTGTGCAGGCCCTGATTTGAAAATTTGAATGTCTCAGTCCTCACAGAGGATTGGCTGCCTGGGGACCTGGCAGAAATATATAGAAATACTATTATTAAGCATAAATACTACATTTAGTAGAAATACTATGTTTTAGCACAAATATTATAAAAAGAAGAAAAACTATAATTTAGCAGAAATACTATATTAAGCACAAATCCTATAAAAAGCAGAAATACTATAATTTAGAACAAATAGTATAAAAAGCAGAAATACTATAATTTAGCAGAAATACTATGTTAAGCACAAATCCTATAAAAAGCAGAAATACTATAATTTAGCAGAAATACTATGTTAGGCACAAATCCTATAAAAAGCAGAAATACTATAATTTAGCAGAAATACTATATTAGGCATAAATCCTATGAAAAGCAGAAATAGTATGATTTAGCAGAAATACTGTATTTAGCACAAGTACCGAAAAGTACCAGAAATACTATGATTTAGCAGAATAGTAATAACTTATTGAAACACAAATGCACAGAGGGACACACAAACACAGGCTCTAATCCAGTCAACCAGTCTAACTATGTTCAATTTAAATCCTACAATGACATGCTGTCAAATAAGGGCAGGGTCCTCTCTCTCCCACTAAACACACACACACACACACACACACACACACACACACACACACACACACACACACACAGGGAGAGAGGACTAAGTTTCTAGGTCAGCCTGGGAGCTGCTGAATTTGAATCCACCAATCAGAGAGGCTGTTTACGTTTTCCCGCCAAAAAAGGTGCATCTTTTTACACACGCAGCACAGAGACATAGACCTGCTTCTTTCAGTTTATTTCACATAGTGAGGATTCCCCTCAAACAAATGACCATAATTTCCTAACCATAGGGGCTAGAGCGGTCATTCTTACACCGTTTTGTTCAGAAGAGATGGGGGAATCTTCAAGTGTTGACAATTTATCATTAAAATATTAATTTTTAGAGATATATGACATGGATGACTTGTTGACTTAGAAGCCACGAATTCCCCAATATGCAAATTTAAATACCTGGAGCCCACATACATGATTGGCTGGCTGGGAAGCTGTGCAGGCCCTGATTTGTGGATTTGAATTCCTCAGCCCTCAGATATGATTGGCTGGCTTAGAAGCCATGAAGGCCCCAATATGCAAATTTGAATGCCTCAGGACACATATATGATTGGCTGGGAAGCCGTGCAGGCCCTGATTTGAAAATTTGAATTTCTCAGTCCTCACAGAGGATTGGCTGCCTGGGGACCTGGCAGAAATATATGGAAATACTATGATTAAGCATAAATACTACATTTAGTAGAAATACTATGTTTTAGCACAAATACTATAAAAAGCAGAAATATTATAATTTAGCACAAATAGTATAAAAAGCAGAAATATTATAATTTAGCACAAATAGTATAAAAAGCAGAAATATTATAATTTAGCACAAATAGTATAAAAAGCAGAAATACTACATTTAGTAGAAATACTATGTTTTAGCACAAATAGTATAAAAAGCAGAAATATTATAATTTAGCACAAATAGTATAAAAAGCAGAAATATTATAATTTAGCACAAATAGTATAAAAAGCAGAAATACTACATTTAGTAGAAATACTATGTTTTAGCACAAATAGTATAAAAAGCAGAAATATTATAATTTAGCACAAATAGTATAAAAAGCAGAAATATTATAATTTAGCACAAATAGTATAAAAAGCAGAAATATTATAATTTAGCACAAATAGTATAAAAAGCAGAAATATTATAATTTAGCACAAATAGTATAAAAAGCAGAAATATTATAATTTAGCACAAATAGTATAAAAAGCAGAAATACTACATTTAGTAGAAATACTATGTTTTAGCACAAATAGTATAAAAAGCAGAAATATTATAATTTAGCACAAATAGTATAAAAAGCAGAAATACTACATTTAGTAGAAATACTATGTTTTAGCACAAATAGTATAATAAAGCAGAAATACTATAATTTAGCAGAAATACTGTATTTAGCACAAGTACCAAAAAGTACCAGAAATACTATGATTTAGCAGAATAGCAATAACTTACAAAATTACAAATATGGAGGCATATTGAAACAGAAATGCAGAGAGGGACACACAAACACAGGCTCTAATCCAGTCAATCAGTCTAACTATATTCAATTTAAATCCTACAATGACATGCTGCCAAATAAGGGCAGGGTCCTCTCTCTCCCACTAAACACACACACACACACACACACACACACACACACACACACACACACACACACACACACACACACACACACACAGACAGACACAGAGGGAGAGAGCTGCCGAATTTAAATCCACCAATCAGAGTGGCTGTTTACGTTTTCCCGCCAAAACAGGTGCATCTTTTTACACACGCAGCAGCACAGAGAGGCACAGGATTATTGCAGCCTATTTCTCATAGTGAGGACTCCCCTCAAACAAATGACCATAATTTCCTAACCGTAGGGGCTAGAGCGGTCATTCTTACACTGTTTGGTTCAGAAGAGATGGGGGAATCTTCCAGTGTTAACAATTTATCATTAAAATGTGAATTTTTAGAGATATATGACATGGATGACTTGTTGACTTAGAAGCCACGAATTCCCCAATATGCAAATATGAATGCCTGAGACCACATATATGATTGGCTGGCTGGGAAGCCGTGCAGGCCCTGATTTGTGGATTTGAATTCCTCAGCCCTCAGATATGATTGGCTGGCTTAGAAGCCATGAAGGCCCCAATATGCAAATTTGAATGCCTCAGGACACATATATGATTGGTTGGGAAGCCGTGCAGGCCCTGATTTGAAAATTTGAATTTCTCAGTCCTCACAGAGGATTGGCTGCCTGGGGACCTGGCAGAAATATATAGAAATACTATGATTAAGCATAAATACTACATTTAGTAGAAATACTATGTTTTAGCACAAATACTATAAAAAGCAGAAATACTATAATTTAGCAGAAATACTATATTAAGCACAAATCCTATAAAAAGCAGAAATAGGATGATTAAGCATAAACACTACATTTAGTAGAAATACTATGTTTGAGCAAAAATCCTATAAAAAGCAGAAATACTATATTAGGCACAAATCCCATAAAAAGCAGAAATAGTATGATTAAGCATAAATACTACATTTAGTAGAAATACTATGTTTTAGCACAAATAGTATAAAAAGCAGAAATATTGTAATTTAGCAGAAATACTATATTAGGCACAAATCTTATAAAATAGCAGAAATAGTATTATTTAGCACAATAGTAATAAGTTAAACAGAAAAATTGGAAAAGCAAAATGGACAGCTGAAAAAATGCTGAACATGCTGAGGGTCCCTCAAATATACTTGTTAAATGAAAAAATCAGCAAAAAAATGCACAGGGAGAGAGAAGTAAGTTTCTAGGTCAGCCTGGGAGCTGCTGAATTTGAATCCACCAATCAGAGAGCCTGTGTACTTTTTCCCGCCAAAACATGTGCCTCTTTTTACACACGCAGCACAGAGAGGCACAGGATTATTGCAGCCTATTTCTCATAGTGAGGACTCCCCTCAAACAAATGACCATAATTTCCAAACCGTAGGGGCTAGAGCGGTCATTCTTACACCGTTTTGTTCAGAAGAGATGGGGGAATCTTCCAGTGTTTACAATTTATCATTAAAATATGAATTATTAAAGATATTTGACTTGTAATGCACCATAACTGAGTAGAGCGAAGCAAAAACTGCCTTGACTTGCCCTCAAACAACGCTTTCTAACTCGAAATCTATTTGGAGTATCGATATCATTCTTTCACCGTAAGAGACAGCAGGCTTTGGTGAACAATCATGGAAATTTTCAGGTCTCTGTGGAAATCCAACAAAAAGTTATGACGAGAGAAAAAAGTGGTTCATTTCCACAGTTTGAAATCTGAAGAAATCTGAGCGAAGGACGAATTTCCTACCCTCAAACAAGTCCAACTCATTTCAGAACGGTAATAGGTGAGAAAGAAATTCTTGAATTGTGAGCGTCAGGGGTGTCTGAAGATATTCGGGGACAAGCCTCATGTCTTAACTTTGCTTCGTTAAGGAGATATGACGATTCGAATATGCCTCTCATTACAGAAATCCAGCGGTGATTTTGAACAAGCTCTCCATTGACTTTATATGGAGAGTTTTCTGACCTTGTGTTAGTCTGAGGAGATTTGCAAAAATTCTATAAATCCCACAACAATGATGGTGACATTTTCTGAAAGCCAGCAAAAATACCTACGTTTTGATGTATAATTTGTGGAAGTTGAGTGAAAATTGAGCAAGTAGCAGGAAGTTGTTCGGACATGAAGTGAAAATTGCAAAACCTTCAGTGGCACACTGGAAGCCAAGAGCATAGCAACCATAACAACACATGTATTTTGTGAAAAATCACAATTTTGCAACTCAAAACTTTAAGAGGCATAAAAGTAAAACAGTAAAAGATTTGAAAAAGCTGAATCATACCTGAATAGCCCAATAATTTGTGAACATTTTAAAGTTTGAATGGTTGTTCTAGGTGAAAATATGAGGAAGTAGTTAAGTTTCAAAAACAAGCAAATTTTAGCAGAATTGCTGAAGTTTCCCATTCATTTCAATGGGACAAATTAAAGGAAAAAAGCTTAATATTTTAAAAAGTATAATAGTTAAAAATAGCAAAAATCGTAGCAGGAAAGAGCAAAAATAGCAGAATAGTTTAAAATTTGAACGGTGAAAATCGGCTGAAAATTGTGGAAGTAGTTAAACGGCGAAAAGTGTACGGAAGCAACTAGAATAATAATAATAATAACTAGAAAAATTTGCATTTCCTGCGAAAATGCAGTGTGGATGCTTAAAGCTGAAGCTGTATGCAAAAAGTAGCTGAAAAAGCTGAAAAGTTGCAGAAATTGTAAAAACTTTGCAGAAGCAAAAGAAGTTTGCTAAAATGGAATAACTTAGCAGAACTGCAATATCTTAGAGGAAACATAATACTTGGCAGAAATACAATAGCATAGCAGAATTTAGCAGAAATATTGTAACTTACCAGAAACATGATAACTTCTCAAAAATACAAGAATTTAGGAGAAATAGTATAAGATAACAGAAAGAATATATTTAGCCAAAAATACTTAAACATTACAGAAACACTATGATTTAGAAAAATAGTACAACAGAGCAGAAATATTGTGATTTACCAGAGACACTGTGATGAACTATGAATATTGTAATTTTAAATTGAGACTATGTTTTAGCACAAATATTATAATTTGGCAGAAATACTATAATTTAGCAGAAATACTATATTAAGCACAAATCCTATAAAAAGCAGAAATGGTATGATTAAGCACAAATACTACATTTAGTAGAAATACTTTGTTTTAGCACAAATCCCATAAAAAGCAGAAATACTGTACTATGATTTAGTAGAAAAACTATAATTAATCAGAAATACTAAATTTAGCAGAAATACTATATTAAGCACAAATACTATGAAAAGCAGAAATAGTATGATTAAGCATAAATACTACATTTAGCAGAAATACTATATTAAGCACAAATCCTATAAAAGCAGAAATAGTATGATTTAGCACAATAGTAATAAGTTAAACAGAAAAATTGGAAAAGCAAAATGGACAGCTGAAAAAATGCTGAACATGCTGAGGGTCCCTCAAATATACTTGTTAAATGACAAAAATCTGCAAAAAAATTTATTACAGCCACACAATCACAAATATGTACACATGAGGAAACACACATGCACAGAGAGACCCACACACAAGATCCAATTCAGTCAACCAGTCTAAATATATTGAATTTAAATCTTAGAATGAGATCATCCCATTAAAAGCCTTTCTCTCTCTCTCTCTCTCTCTCTCTCTCTCTCTCTCTATCTCTCTGTCACACACACACACACACACACACACACACACACACACACACACAGGGAGAGAGAAGTAAGTTTCTAGGTCAGCCTGGGAGCTGGTGAATTTGAATCCACCAATCAGAGAGGCTGTGCACTTTTCCCCACCAAAACAGGTGCATCTGTTTACACACGCAGCAGCACAGAGAGACACAGGATTTTTGCAGTCTATTTCTCATAGTGACGACTCCCCTCAAACAAATGACCATAATTTCCTAACCGTAGGGGCTAGAAGGGTCATTCTTACACCGTTTTGTTCAGAAGAGATGGGGGAATCTTCAAGTGTTGACAATTTAATATTAAAATATGAATTTTTAGAGATATATGACATGGATGACTTGTTGACTTAGAAGCCACGAATTCCCCAATATGCAAATTTGAATGCCTGAGACCACATATGTGATTGGCTGGCTGGGAAGCCGTGCAGGCCCTGATTTGTGGATTTGAATTCCTCAGCCCTCAGATATGATTGGCTGGCTTAGAAGCCACGAAGGCCCCAATATGCAAATTTGAATGCCTCAGGACACTTATTTGATTGGCTGGGAAACTGTGCAGGCCCTGATTTGAAAATTTGAATGTCTCAGTCCTCACAGAGGATTGGCTGCCTGGGGACCTGGCAGAAATATATAGAAATACTATTATTAAGCATAAATACTACATTTAGTAGAAATACTATGTTTTAGCACAAATATTATAAAAAGAAGAAAAACTATAATTTAGCAGAAATACTATATTAAGCACAAATCCTATAAAAAGCAGAAATACTATAATTTAGAACAAATAGTATAAAAAGCAGAAATACTATAATTTAGCAGAAATACTATGTTAGGCACAAATCCTATAAAAAGCAGAAATACTATAATTTAGCAGAAATACTATGTTAGGCACAAATCCTATAAAAAGCAGAAATACTATAATTTAGCAGAAATACTATATTAGGCATAAATCCTATAAAAAGCAGAAATACTATAATTTAGCAGAAATACTATATTAAGCACAAATCCTATAAAAAGCAGAAATACTATAATTTAGAACAAATAGTATAAAAAGCAGAAATACTATAATTTAGCAGAAATACTATGTTAGGCACAAATCCTATAAAAAGCAGAAATACTATAATTTAGCAGAAATACTGTATTTAGCACAAGTACCGAAAAGTACCAGAAATACTATGATTTAGCAGAATAGTAATAACTTATTGAAACACAAATGCACAGAGTGACACACAAACACAGGCTCTAATCCAGTCAACCAGTCTAACTATGTTCAATTTAAATCCTACAATGACATGCTGTCAAATAAGGGCAGGGTCCTCTCTCTCCCACTAAACACACACACACACACACACACACACACACACACACACACACACACACACACACACACACAGGGAGAGAGGACTAAGTTTCTAGGTCAGCCTGGGAGCTGCTGAATTTGAATCCACCAATCAGAGAGGCTGTTTACGTTTTCCCGCCAAAACAGGTGCATCTTTTTACACACGCAGCACAGAGACATAGACCTGCTTCTTTCAGTTTATTTCACATAGTGAGGATTCCCCTCAAACAAATGACCATAATTTCCTAACCATAGGGGCTAGAGCGGTCATTCTTACACCGTTTTGTTCAGAAGAGATGGGGGAATCTTCAAGTGTTGACAATTTATCATTAAAATATGAATTTTTAGAGATATATGACATGGATGACTTGTTGACTTAGAAGCCACGAATTCCCCAATATGCAAATTTGAATACCTGGAGCCCACATACATGATTGGCTGGCTGGGAAGCTGTGCAGGCCCTGATTTGTGGATTTGAATTCCTCAGCCCTCAGATATGATTGGCTGGCTTAGAAGCCATGAAGGCCCCAATATGCAAATTTGAATGCCTCAGGACACATATATGATTGGCTGGGAAGCCGTGCAGGCCCTGATTTGAAAATTTGAATTTCTCAGTCCTCACAGAGGATTGGCTGCCTGGGGACCTGGCAGAAATATATAGAAATACTATGATTAAGCATAAATACTACATTTAGTAGAAATACTATGTTTTAGCACAAATACTATAAAAAGCAGAAATACTATAATTTAGCAGAAATACTATATTAAGCACAAATCCTATAAAAAGCAGAAATAGGATGATTAAGCATAAATACTACATTTAGTAGAAATACTATGTTTTAGCACAAATAGTATAAAAAGCAGAAATATTGTAATTTAGCAGAAATACTATATTAGGCACAAATCTTATAAAATAGCAGAAATACTATTATTTAGCACAATAGTAATAAGTTAAACAGAAAAATTGGAAAAGCAAAATGGACAGCTGAAAAAATGCTGAACATGCTGAGGGTCCCTCAAATATACTTGTTAAATGAAAAAATCAGCAAAAAAATGCACAGGGGGAGAGAAGTAAGTTTCTAGGTCAGCCTGGGAGCTGCTGAATTTGAATCCACCAATCAGAGAGCCTGTGTACTTTTTCCCGCCAAAACATGTGCCTCTTTTTACACACGCAGCACAGAGATTATTGCAGCCTATTTCTCATAGTGAGGACTCCCCTCAAACAAATGACCATAATTTCCAAACCGTAGGGGCTAGAGCGGTCATTCTTACACCGTTTTGTTCAGAAGAGATGGGGGAATCTTCCAGTGTTTACAATTTATCATTAAAATATGAATTATTAAAGATATTTGACTTCTAATGCACCATAACTGAGTAGAGCGAAGCAAAAACTGCCTTGACTTGCCCTCAAACAACGCTTTCTAACTCGAAATCTATTTGGAGTATCGATATCATTCTTTCACCGTAAGAGACAGCAGGCTTTGGTGAACAATCATGGAAATTTTCAGGTCTCTGTGGAAATCCAACAAAAAGTTATGACGAGAGAAAAAAGTGGTTCATTTCCACAGTTTGAAATCTGAAGAAATCTGAGCGAAGGACGAATTTCCTACCCTCAAACAAGTCCAACTCATTTCAGAACGGTAATAGGTGAGAAAGAAATTCTTGAATTGTGAGCGTCAGGGGTGTCTGAAGATATTCGGGGACAAGCCTCATGTCTTAACTTTGCTTCGTTAAGGAGATATGACGATTCGAATATGCCTCTCATTACAGAAATCCAGCGGTGATTTTGAACAAGCTCTCCATTCACTTTATATGGAGAGTTTTCTGACCTTGTGTTAGTCTGAGGAGATTTGCAAAAATTCTATGAATACCACAACAATGATGGTGACATTTTCTGAAAGCCAGCAAAAATACCTACGTTTTGATGTATAATTTGTGGAAGTTGAGTGAAAATTGAGCAAGTAGCAGGAAGTTGTTCGGACATGAAGTGAAAATTGCAAAACCTTCAGTGGCACACTGGAAGCCAAGAGCATAGCAACCATAACAACACATGTATTTTGTGAAAAATCACAATTTTGCAACTCAAAACTTTAAGAGGCATAAAAGTAAAACAGTAAAAGATTTGAAAAAGCTGAATCATACCTGAATAGCCCAATAATTTGTGAACATTTTAAAGTTTGAATGGTTGTTCTAGGTGAAAATATGAGGAAGTAGTTAAGTTTCAAAAACAAGCAAATTTTAGCAGAATTGCTGAAGTTTCCCATTCATTTCAATGGGACAAATTAAAGGAAAAAAGTGGAATATTTTAAAAAGTATAATAGTTAAAAATAGCAAAAATCGTAGCAGGAAAGAGCAAAAATAGCAGAATAGTTTAAAATTTGAACGGTGAAAATCGGCTGAAAATTGTGGAAGTAGTTTAACGGCGAAAAGTGTACGGAAGCAACTAGAATAATAATAATAATAATAATAAAGAATAAAGAGAAACAGGAACTCAATAGTGTGGATGCTTAAAGCATCCACACAATAACTAGAAAAATTTGCATTTCCTGCGAAAATGCAGTGTGGATGCTTAAAGCTGAAGCTGTATGCAAAAAGTAGCTGAAAAAGCTGAAAAGTTGCAGAAATTGTAAAAACTTTGCAGAAGCAAAAGAAGTTTGCTAAAATGGAATAACTTAGCAGAACTGCAATATCTTAGAGGAAACATAATACTTGGCAGAAATACAATAGCATAGCAGAATTTAGCAGAAATATTGTAACTTACCAGAAACATGATAACTTCTCAAAAATACAAGAATTTAGGAGAAATAGTATAAGATAACAGAAAGAATATATTTAGCCAAAAATACTTAAACATTACAGAAACACTATGATTTAGAAAAATAGTACAACAGAGCAGAAATATTGTGATTTACCAGAGACACTGTGATGAACTATGAATATTGTAATTTTAAATTGAGACTATGTTTTAGCACAAATATTATAATTTGGCAGAAATACTATAATTTAGCAGAAATACTATATTAAGCACAAATCCTATAAAAAGCAGAAATACTGTACTATGATTTAGTAGAAAAACTATAATTAATCAGAAATACTAAATTTAGCAGAAATACTATATTAAGCACAAATCCTATAAAAGCAGAAATAGCATATTAAGCACAAATCTTATAAAATAGCAGAAATAGTATGATTTAGCACAATAGTAATAAGTTAAACAGAAAAATTGGAAAAGCAAAATGGACAGCTGAAAAAATGCTGAACATGCTGAGGGTCCCTCAAATATACTTGTTAAATGACAAAAATCTGCAAAAAAATTTATTACAGCCACACAATCACAAATATGTACACATGAGGAAACACACATGCACAGAGAGACCCACACACAAGATCCAATTCAGTCAACCAGTCTAAATATATTGAATTTAAATCTTAGAATGAGATCATCCCATTAAAAGCCTTTCTCTCTCTCTCTCTCTCTCTCTCTCTCTCTCTCTCTCTGTCACACACACACACACACACACACACACACACACACACACACACACACACACACACACACACACACAGGGAGAGAGAAGTAAGTTTCTAGGTCAGCCTGGGAGCTGCTGAATTTGAATCCACCAATCAGAGAGCCTGTGTACTTTTTCCCGCCAAAACAGGTGCATCTTTTTACACACGCAGCAGAGAGAGGCACAGGATTATTGCAGCCTATTTCTCATAGTGAGGACTCCCCTCAAACAAATGACCATAATTTCCAAACCGTAGGGGCTAGAACGGTCATTCTTACACCGTTTTGTTCAGAAGAGATGGGGGAATCTTCAAGTGTTGACAATTTAATATTAAAATATGAATTTTTAGAGATATATGACATGGATGACTTGTTGACTTAGAAGCCACGAATTCCCCAATATGCAAATTTGAATGCCTGAGACCACATATGTGATTGGCTGGCTGGGAAGCCGTGCAGGCCCTGATTTGTGGGTTTGAATTCCTCAGCCCTCAGATATGATTGGCTGGCTTAGAAGCCACGAAGGCCCCAATATGCAAATTTGAATGCCTCAGGACACTTATTTGATTGGCTGGGAAACTGTGCAGGCCCTGATTTGAAAATTTGAATGTCTCAGTCCTCACAGAGGATTGGCTGCCTGGGGACCTGGCAGAAATATATAGAAATACTATTATTAAGCATAAATACTACATTTAGTAGAAATACTATGTTTTAGCACAAATATTATAAAAAGAAGAAAAACTATAATTTAGCAGAAATACTATATTAAGCACAAATCCTATAAAAAGCAGAAATACTATAATTTAGAACAAATAGTATAAAAAGCAGAAATACTATAATTTAGCAGAAATACTATGTTAAGCACAAATCCTATAAAAAGCAGAAATACTATAATTTAGCAGAAATACTATGTTAGGCACAAATCCTATAAAAAGCAGAAATACTATAATTTAGCAGAAATACTATATTAGGCATAAATCCTATGAAAAGCAGAAATAGTATGATTTAGCAGAAATACTGTATTTAGCACAAGTACCGAAAAGTACCAGAAATACTATGATTTAGCAGAATAGTAATAACTTATTGAAACACAAATGCACAGAGGGACACACAAACACAGGCTCTAATCCAGTCAACCAGTCTAACTATGTTCAATTTAAATCCTACAATGACATGCTGTCAAATAAGGGCAGGGTCCTCTCTCTCCCACTAAACACACACACACACACACACACACACACACACACACACACACACACACACACACACACACACACAGGGAGAGAGGACTAAGTTTCTAGGTCAGCCTGGGAGCTGCTGAATTTGAATCCACCAATCAGAGAGGCTGTTTACGTTTTCCCGCCAAAAAAGGTGCATCTTTTTACACACGCAGCACAGAGACATAGACCTGCTTCTTTCAGTTTATTTCACATAGTGAGGATTCCCCTCAAACAAATGACCATAATTTCCTAACCATAGGGGCTAGAGCGGTCATTCTTACACCGTTTTGTTCAGAAGAGATGGGGGAATCTTCAAGTGTTGACAATTTATCATTAAAATATTAATTTTTAGAGATATATGACATGGATGACTTGTTGACTTAGAAGCCACGAATTCCCCAATATGCAAATTTAAATACCTGGAGCCCACATACATGATTGGCTGGCTGGGAAGCTGTGCAGGCCCTGATTTGTGGATTTGAATTCCTCAGCCCTCAGATATGATTGGCTGGCTTAGAAGCCATGAAGGCCCCAATATGCAAATTTGAATGCCTCAGGACACATATATGATTGGCTGGGAAGCCGTGCAGGCCCTGATTTGAAAATTTGAATTTCTCAGTCCTCACAGAGGATTGGCTGCCTGGGGACCTGGCAGATATATATAGAAATACTATGATTAAGCATAAATACTACATTTAGTAGAAATACTATGTTTTAGCACAAATACTATAAAAAGCAGAAATATTATAATTTAGCACAAATAGTATAAAAAGCAGAAATATTATAATTTAGCACAAATAGTATAAAAAGCAGAAATACTACATTTAGTAGAAATACTATGTTTTAGCACAAATAGTATAAAAAGCAGAAATATTATAATTTAGCACAAATAGTATAAAAAGCAGAAATATTATAATTTAGCACAAATAGTATAAAAAGCAGAAATATTATAATTTAGCACAAATAGTATAAAAAGCAGAAATATTATAATTTAGCACAAATAGTATAAAAAGCAGAAATACTACATTTAGTAGAAATACTATGTTTTAGCACAAATAGTATAAAAAGCAGAAATATTATAATTTAGCACAAATAGTATAAAAAGCAGAAATACTACATTTAGTAGAAATACTATGTTTTAGCACAAATAGTATAATAAAGCAGAAATACTATAATTTAGCAGAAATACTGTATTTAGCACAAGTACCAAAAAGTACCAGAAATACTATGATTTAGCAGAATAGCAATAACTTACAAAATTACAAATATGGAGGCATATTGAAACAGAAATGCAGAGAGGGACACACAAACACAGGCTCTAATCCAGTCAATCAGTCTAACTATATTCAATTTAAATCCTACAATGACATGCTGCCAAATAAGGGCAGGGTCCTCTCTCTCCCACTAAACACACACACACACACACACACACACACACACACACACACACACACACACACACACAGACAGACACAGAGGGAGAGAGCTGCCGAATTTAAATCCACCAATCAGAGTGGCTGTTTACGTTTTCCCGCCAAAACAGGTGCATCTTTTTACACACGCAGCAGCACAGAGAGGCACAGGATTATTGCAGCCTATTTCTCATAGTGAGGACTCCCCTCAAACAAATGACCATAATTTCCTAACCGTAGGGGCTAGAGCGGTCATTCTTACACTGTTTGGTTCAGAAGAGATGGGGGAATCTTCCAGTGTTAACAATTTATCATTAAAATGTGAATTTTTAGAGATATATGACATGGATGACTTGTTGACTTAGAAGCCACGAATTCCCCAATATGCAAATATGAATGCCTGAGACCACATATATGATTGGCTGGCTGGGAAGCCGTGCAGGCCCTGATTTGTGGATTTGAATTCCTCAGCCCTCAGATATGATTGGCTGGCTTAGAAGCCATGAAGGCCCCAATATGCAAATTTGAATGCCTCAGGACACATATATGATTGGCTGGGAAGCCGTGCAGGCCCTGATTTGAAAATTTGAATTTCTCAGTCCTCACAGAGGATTGGCTGCCTGGGGACCTGGCAGAAATATATAGAAATACTATGATTAAGCATAAATACTACATTTAGTAGAAATACTATGTTTTAGCACAAATACTATAAAAAGCAGAAATACTATAATTTAGCAGAAATACTATATTAAGCACAAATCCTATAAAAAGCAGAAATAGGATGATTAAGCATAAACACTACATTTAGTAGAAATACTATGTTTGAGCAAAAATCCTATAAAAAGCAGAAATACTATATTAGGCACAAATCCCATAAAAAGCAGAAATAGTATGATTAAGCATAAATACTACATTTAGTAGAAATACTATGTTTTAGCACAAATAGTATAAAAAGCAGAAATATTGTAATTTAGCAGAAATACTATATTAGGCACAAATCTTATAAAATAGCAGAAATAGTATTATTTAGCACAATAGTAATAAGTTAAACAGAAAAATTGGAAAAGCAAAATGGACAGCTGAAAAAATGCTGAACATGCTGAGGGTCCCTCAAATATACTTGTTAAATGAAAAAATCAGCAAAAAAATGCACAGGGAGAGAGAAGTAAGTTTCTAGGTCAGCCTGGGAGCTGCTGAATTTGAATCCACCAATCAGAGAGCCTGTGTACTTTTTCCCGCCAAAACATGTGCCTCTTTTTACACACGCAGCACAGAGAGGCACAGGATTATTGCAGCCTATTTCTCATAGTGAGGACTCCCCTCAAACAAATGACCATAATTTCCAAACCGTAGGGGCTAGAGCGGTCATACTTACACCGTTTTGTTCAGAAGAGATGGGGGAATCTTCCAGTGTTTACAATTTATCATTAAAATATGAATTATTAAAGATATTTGACTTGTAATGCACCATAACTGAGTAGAGCGAAGCAAAAACTGCCTTGACTTGCCCTCAAACAACGCTTTCTAACTCGAAATCTATTTGGAGTATCGATATCATTCTTTCACCGTAAGAGACAGCAGGCTTTGGTGAACAATCATGGAAATTTTCAGGTCTCTGTGGAAATCCAACAAAAAGTTATGACGAGAGAAAAAAGTGGTTCATTTCCACAGTTTGAAATCTGAAGAAATCTGAGCGAAGGACGAATTTCCTACCCTCAAACAAGTCCAACTCATTTCAGAACGGTAATAGGTGAGAAAGAAATTCTTGAATTGTGAGCGTCAGGGGTGTCTGAAGATATTCGGGGACAAGCCTCATGTCTTAACTTTGCTTCGTTAAGGAGATATGACGATTCGAATATGCCTCTCATTACAGAAATCCAGCGGTGATTTTGAACAAGCTCTCCATTCACTTTATATGGAGAGTTTTCTGACCTTGTGTTAGTCTGAGGAGATTTGCAAAAATTCTATAAATCCCACAACAATGATGGTGACATTTTCTGAAAGCCAGCAAAAATACCTACGTTTTGATGTATAATTTGTGGAAGTTGAGTGAAAATTGAGCAAGTAGCAGGAAGTTGTTCGGACATGAAGTGAAAATTGCAAAACCTTCAGTGGCACACTGGAAGCCAAGAGCATAGCAACCATAACAACACATGTATTTTGTGAAAAATCACAATTTTGCAACTCAAAACTTTAAGAGGCATAAAAGTAAAACAGTAGAAGATTTGAAAAAGCTGAATCATACCTGAATAGCCAAATAATTTGTGAACATTTTAAAATTTGAATGGTTGTTCTAGGTGAAAATATGAGGAAGTAGTTAAGTTTCAAAAACAGGCAAAATTTAGCAGAATTGCAGAAGTTTCCCATTCATTTCAATGGGACAAATTAAAGGAAAAAAGCTTAATATTTTAAAAAGTATAATAGTTAAAAATAGCAAAAATCGTAGCAGGAATTAGCAAAAATAGCTGAATAGTTTAAAGTTTGAACGGTGAAAATAGCACAAAAATTGTGGAAGTAGTTAAACGGCGAAAAGTGTACGGAAACACCCGGAATAATAATAATAATAAAGAATAAAGAGAAACAGGAACTCAATAGTGTGGATGCTTAAAGCATCCACACAATAATAACTAGAAAAATTTGCATTTCCTGCGAAAATGCAGTGTGGATGCTTAAAGCTGAAGCTGTATGCAAAAAGTAGCTGAAAAAGCTGAAAAGTTGCAGAAATTGTAAAAACTTTGCAGAAGCAAAAGAACTTTGCTAAAATGGAATAACTTAGCAGAACTGCAATATCTTAGAGGAAACATAATACTTGGCAGAGATACAATAGCATTGCAGAATTTAGCAGAAATATTGTAACTTACCAGAAACATGATAACTTCTCAAAAATACAAGAATTTAGGAGAAATAGTATAAGATAACAGAAAGAATATATTTAGCCAAAAATACTTAAACATTACAGAAACACTATGATTTAGAAAAATAGTACAACAGAGCAGAAATATTGTGATTTACCAGAGACACTGTGATGAACTATGAATATTGTAATTTTAAATTAAGACTATGTTTTAGCACAAATATTATAATTTGGCAGAAATACTATAATTTAGCACAAATACTATAAAAAGCAGAAATACTATAATTTAGCAGAAATACTATATTAAGCACAAACCCTATAAAAAGCAGAAATACTGTACTATGATTTGGTAGAAAAAACTATAATTAATCAGAAATACTATATTTGGCAGAAATACGGTATTTGGCACAAATCTTATAAAATAGCAGAAATAGTATGATTTAGCACAATAGTAATAACTTAAACAGAAAAATTGGAAAAGCAAAAATGGACAGCTGAAAAAATGATGAACATGCTGAAGGTCCCTCAACTATACTTGTTAAATGAAAAAAATCAGCAAAAAAATCTATAACAGCCACACAATCACAAATATGTACACATAAGAAAACACACATGCCACATGCACAGAGAGACACACACACAAGATCCAATTCAGTCAACCAGTCTAAATATATTGAATTTGAATCTTAGAATGAGATCATCCCATTAAAAGCCTTTCTCTCTCTCTCTCTCTCTCTCTGTCACACACACACACACACACACACACACACACACACACACACACACACACACAGGGAGAGAAAAGTGAGTTTCTAGGTCAGCCTGGGAGCTGCTGAATTTGAATCCACCAATCAGAGAGCCTGTGCACTCTTTCCCTCCAAAACAGGTGCATCCTTTTTACACACGCAGCACAGAGAGACACAGGATCATTGCAGTCTATTTCTCATAATGATGACTCCCCTCAAACAAATGACCATAATTTCCTAACCGTAGGAGCTAGAGCGGTCATTCTTACACCGTTTTGTTCAGAAGAGATGGGGGAATCTTCAAGTGTTGACAATTTATCATTAAAATATGAATTTTTAGAGATATATGACATGGATGACTTGTTGACTTAGAAGCCACGAATTCCCCAATATGCAAATTTGAATGCCTGAGACCACATATGTGATTGGCTGGCTGGGAAGCCGTGCAGGCCCTGATTTGTGGATTTGAATTCCTCAGCCCTCAGATATGATTGGCTGGCTTAGAAGCCACGAAGGCCCCAATATGCAAATTTGAATGCCTCAGGACACTTATTTGATTGGCTGGGAAACTGTGCAGGCCCTGATTTGAAAATTTGAATGTCTCAGTCCTCACAGAGGATTGGCTGCCTGGGGACCTGGCAGAAATATATAGAAATACTATTATTAAGCATAAATACTACATTTAGTAGAAATACTATGTTTTAGCACAAATATTATAAAAAGAAGAAAAACTATAATTTAGCAGAAATACTATATTAAGCACAAATCCTATAAAAAGCAGAAATACTATAATTTAGAACAAATAGTATAAAAAGCAGAAATACTATAATTTAGCAGAAATACTATGTTAAGCACAAATCCTATAAAAAGCAGAAATACTATAATTTAGCAGAAATACTATGTTAGGCACAAATCCTATAAAAAGCAGAAATACTATAATTTAGCAGAAATACTATATTAGGCATAAATCCTATGAAAAGCAGAAATAGTATGATTTAGCAGAAATACTGTATTTAGCACAAGTACCGAAAAGTACCAGAAATACTATGATTTAGCAGAATAGTAATAACTTATTGAAACACAAATGCACAGAGGGACACACAAACACAGGCTCTAATCCAGTCAACCAGTCTAACTATATTCAATTTAAATCCTACAATGACATGCTGCCAAATAAGGGCAGGGTCCTCTCTCTCCCACTAAACACACACACACACACACACACACACACAGAGGGAGAGAGCTGCCGAATTTAAATCCACCAATCAGAGGGGCTGTTTACGTTTTCCCGCCAAAACAGGTGCATCTTTTTACACACGCAGCAGCACAGAGAGGCACAGGATTATTGCAGCCTATTTCTCATAGTGAGGACTCCCCTCAAACAAATGACCATAATTTCCTAACCGTAGGGGCTAGAGCGGTCATTCTTACACTGTTTTGTTCAGAAGAGATGGGGGAATCTTCCAGTGTTAACAATTTATCATTAAAATGTGAATTTTTAGAGATATATGACATGGATGACTTGTTGACTTAGAAGCCACGAATTCCCCAATATGCAAATATGAATGCCTGAGACCACATATATGATTGGCTGGCTGGGAAGCTGTGCAGGCCCTGATTTGTGGATTTGAATTCCTCAGCCCTCAGATATGATTGGCTGGCTTAGAAGCCATGAAGGCCCCAATATGCAAATTTGAATGCCTCAGGACACATATATGATTGGCTGGGAAGCCGTGCAGGCCCTGATTTGAAAATTTGAATTTCTCAGTCCTCACAGAGGATTGGCTGCCTGGGGACCTGGCAGAAATATATAGAAATACTATGATTAAGCATAAATACTACATTTAGTAGAAATACTATGTTTTAGCACAAATACTATAAAAAGCAGAAATACTATAATTTAGCAGAAATACTATATTAAGCACAAATCCTATAAAAAGCAGAAATAGGATGATTAAGCATAAACACTACATTTAGTAGAAATACTATGTTTGAGCAAAAATCCTATAAAAAGCAGAAATACTATATTAGGCACAAATCCCATAAAAAGCAGAAATAGTATGATTAAGCATAAATACTACATTTAGTAGAAATACTATGTTTTAGCACAAATAGTATAAAAAGCAGAAATATTGTAATTTAGCAGAAATACTATATTAGGCACAAATCTTATAAAATAGCAGAAATAGTATTATTTAGCACAATAGTAATAAGTTAAACAGAAAAATTGGAAAAGCAAAATGGACAGCTGAAAAAATGCTGAACATGCTGAGGGTCCCTCAAATATACTTGTTAAATGAAAAAATCAGCAAAAAAATGCACAGGGAGAGAGAAGTAAGTTTCTAGGTCAGCCTGGGAGCTGCTGAATTTGAATCCACCAATCAGAGAGCCTGTGTACTTTTTCCCGCCAAAACATGTGCCTCTTTTTACACACGCAGCACAGAGAGGCACAGGATTATTGCAGCCTATTTCTCATAGTGAGGACTCCCCTCAAACAAATGACCATAATTTCCAAACCGTAGGGGCTAGAGCGGTCATTCTTACACCGTTTTGTTCAGAAGAGATGGGGGAATCTTCCAGTGTTTACAATTTATCATTAAAATATGAATTATTAAAGATATTTGACTTGTAATGCACCATAACTGAGTAGAGCGAAGCAAAAACTGCCTTGACTTGCCCTCAAACAACGCTTTCTAACTCGAAATCTATTTGGAGTATCGATATCATTCTTTCACCGTAAGAGACAGCAGGCTTTGGTGAACAATCATGGAAATTTTCAGGTCTCTGTGGAAATCCAACAAAAAGTTATGACGAGAGAAAAAAGTGGTTCATTTCCACAGTTTGAAATCTGAAGAAATCTGAGCGAAGGACGAATTTCCTACCCTCAAACAAGTCCAACTCATTTCAGAACGGTAATAGGTGAGAAAGAAATTCTTGAATTGTGAGCGTCAGGGGTGTCTGAAGATATTCGGGGACAAGCCTCATGTCTTAACTTTGCTTCGTTAAGGAGATATGACGATTCGAATATGCCTCTCATTACAGAAATCCAGCGGTGATTTTGAACAAGCTCTCCATTCACTTTATATGGAGAGTTTTCTGACCTTGTGTTAGTCTGAGGAGATTTGCAAAAATTCTATAAATCCCACAACAATGATAGTGACATTTTCTGAAAGCCAGCAAAAATACCTACGTTTTGATGTATAATTTGTGGAAGTTGAGTGAAAATTGAGCAAGTAGCAGGAAGTTGTTCGGACATGAAGTGAAAATTGCAAAACCTTCAGTGGCACACTGGAAGCCAAGAGCATAGCAACCATAGCAACACATGTATTTTGTGAAAAATCACAATTTTGCAACTCAAAACTTTAAGAGGCATAAAAGTAAAACAGTAAAAGATTTGAAAAAGCTGAATCATACCTGAATAGCCCAATAATTTGTGAACATTTTAAAGTTTGAATGGTTGTTCTAGGTGAAAATATGAGGAAGTAGTTAAGTTTCAAAAACAAGCAAATTTTAGCAGAATTGCTGAAGTTTCCCATTCATTTCAATGGGACAAATTAAAGGAAAAAAGCTTAATATTTTAAAAAGTATAATAGTTAAAAATAGCAAAAATCATAGCAGGAATTAGCAAAAATAGCTGAATAGTTTAAAATTTGAACGGTGAAAATCGGCTGAAAATTGTGGAAGTAGTTTAACGGCGAAAAGTGTACGGAAGCAACTAGAATAATAATAATAACTAGAAAAATTTGCATTTCCTGCGAAAATGCAGTGTGGATGCTTAAAGCTGAAGCTGTATGCAAAAAGTAGCTGAAAAAGCTGAAAAGTTGCAGAAATTGTAAAAACTTTGCAGAAGCAAAAGAAGTTTGCTAAAATGGAATAACTTAGCAGAACTGCAATATCTTAGAGGAAACATAATACTTGGCAGAAATACAATAGCATAGCAGAATTTAGCAGAAATATTGTAACTTACCAGAAACATGATAACTTCTCAAAAATACAAGAATTTAGGAGAAATAGTATAAGATAACAGAAAGAATATATTTAGCCAAAAATACTTAAACATTACAGAAACACTATGATTTAGAAAAATAGTACAACAGAGCAGAAATATTGTGATTTACCAGAGACACTGTGATGAACTATGAATATTGTAATTTTAAATTGAGACTATGTTTTAGCACAAATATTATAATTTGGCAGAAATACTATTATTTAGCAGAAATACTATATTAAGCACAAATCCTATAAAAAGCAGAAATACTGTACTATGATTTAGTAGAAAAACTATAATTAATCAGAAATACTAAATTTAGCAGAAATACTATATTAAGCACAAATCCTATAAAAGCAGAAATAGCATATTAAGCACAAATCTTATAAAATAGCAGAAATAGTATGATTTAGCACAATAGTAATAAGTTAAACAGAAAAATTGGAAAAGCAAAATGGACAGCTGAAAAAATGCTGAACATGCTGAGGGTCCCTCAAATATACTTGTTAAATGACAAAAATCTGCAAAAAAATTTATTACAGCCACACAATCACAAATATGTACACATGAGGAAACACACATGCACAGAGAGACCCACACACAAGATCCAATTCAGTCAACCAGTCTAAATATATTGAATTTAAATCTTAGAATGAGATCATCCCATTAAAAGCCTTTCTCTCTCTCTCTCTCTCTCTCTCTCTGTCACACACACACACACACACACACACACACACACACACACACACACACACACACACACACACACAGGGAGAGAGAAGTAAGTTTCTAGGTCAGCCTGGGAGCTGCTGAATTTGAATCCACCAATCAGAGATCCTGTGTACTTTTTCCCGCCAAAACAGGTGCATCTTTTTACACACGCAGCAGAGAGAGGCACAGGATTATTGCAGCCTATTTCTCATAGTGAGGACTCCCCTCAAACAAATGACCATAATTTCCAAACCGTAGGGGCTAGAACGGTCATTCTTACACCGTTTTGTTCAGAAGAGATGGGGGAATCTTCAAGTGTTGACAATTTAATATTAAAATATGAATTTTTAGAGATATATGACATGGATGACTTGTTGACTTAGAAGCCACGAATTCCCCAATATGCAAATTTGAATGCCTGAGACCACATATGTGATTGGCTGGCTGGGAAGCCGTGCAGGCCCTGATTTGTGGGTTTGAATTCCTCAGCCCTCAGATATGATTGGCTGGCTTAGAAGCCACGAAGGCCCCAATATGCAAATTTGAATGCCTCAGGACACTTATTTGATTGGCTGGGAAACTGTGCAGCCCCTGATTTGAAAATTTGAATGTCTCAGTCCTCACAGAGGATTGGCTGCCTGGGGACCTGGCAGAAATATATAGAAATACTATTATTAAGCATAAATACTACATTTAGTAGAAATACTATGTTTTAGCACAAATATTATAAAAAGAAGAAAAACTATAATTTAGCAGAAATACTATATTAAGCACAAATCCTATAAAAAGCAGAAATACTATAATTTAGAACAAATAGTATAAAAAGCAGAAATACTATAATTTAGCAGAAATACTATGTTAAGCACAAATCCTATAAAAAGCAGAAATACTATAATTTAGCAGAAATACTATGTTAGGCACAAATCCTATAAAAAGCAGAAATACTATAATTTAGCAGAAATACTATATTAGGCATAAATCCTATGAAAAGCAGAAATAGTATGATTTAGCAGAAATACTGTATTTAGCACAAGTACCGAAAAGTACCAGAAATACTATGATTTAGCAGAATAGTAATAACTTATTGAAACACAAATGCACAGAGGGACACACAAACACAGGCTCTAATCCAGTCAACCAGTCTAACTATGTTCAATTTAAATCCTACAATGACATGCTGTCAAATAAGGGCAGGGTCCTCTCTCTCCCACTAAACACACACACAAACACACACACACACACACACACACACACACACACACACACACACACACACACAGGGAGAGAGGACTAAGTTTCTAGGTCAGCCTGGGAGCTGCTGAATTTGAATCCACCAATCAGAGAGGCTGTTTACGTTTTCCCGCCAAAAAAGGTGCATCTTTTTACACACGCAGCACAGAGACATAGACCTGCTTCTTTCAGTTTATTTCACATAGTGAGGATTCCCCTCAAACAAATGACCATAATTTCCTAACCATAGGGGCTAGAGCGGTCATTCTTACACCGTTTTGTTCAGAAGAGATGGGGGAATCTTCAAGTGTTGACAATTTATCATTAAAATATGAATTTTTAGAGATATATGACATGGATGACTTGTTGACTTAGAAGCCACGAATTCCCCAATATGCAAATTTAAATACCTGGAGCCCACATACATGATTGGCTGGCTGGGAAGCTGTGCAGGCCCTGATTTGTGGATTTGAATTCCTCAGCCCTCAGATATGATTGGCTGGCTTAGAAGCCATGAAGGCCCCAATATGCAAATTTGAATGCCTCAGGACACATATATGATTGGGTGGGAAGCCGTGCAGGCCCTGATTTCAAAAATTTGAATTTCTCAGTCCTCACAGAGGATTGGCTGCCTGGGGACCTGGCAGATATATATAGAAATACTATGATTAAGCATAAATACTACATTTAGTAGAAATACTATGTTTTAGCACAAATACTATAAAAAGCAGAAATATTATAATTTAGCACAAATAGTATAAAAAGCAGAAATATTATAATTTAGCACAAATAGTATAAAAAGCAGAAATATTATAATTTAGCACAAATAGTATAAAAAGCAGAAATACTACATTTAGTAGAAATACTATGTTTTAGCACAAATAGTATAAAAAGCAGAAATATTATAATTTAGCACAAATAGTATAAAAAGCAGAAATATTATAATTTAGCACAAATAGTATAAAAAGCAGAAATACTACATTTAGTAGAAATACTGTGTTTTAGCACAAATAGTATAAAAAGCAGAAATATTATAATTTAGCACAAATAGTATAAAAAGCAGAAATATTATAATTTAGCACAAATAGTATAAAAAGCAGAAATATTATAATTTAGCACAAATAGTATAAAAAGCAGAAATACTACATTTAGTAGAAATACTATGTTTTAGCACAAATAGTATAAAAAGCAGAAATATTATAATTTAGCACAAATAGTATAAAAAGCAGAAATATTATAATTTAGCACAAATAGTATAAAAAGCAGAAATACTACATTTAGTAGAAATACTATGTTTTAGCACAAATAGTATAATAAAGCAGAAATACTATAATTTAGCAGAAATACTGTATTTAGCACAAGTACCAAAAAGTACCAGAAATACTATGATTTAGCAGAATAGCAATAACTTACAAAATTACAAATATGGAGGCATATTGAAACAGAAATGCAGAGAGGGACACACAAACACAGGCTCTAATCCAGTCAATCAGTCTAACTATATTCAATTTAAATCCTACAATGACATGCTGCCAAATAAGGGCAGGGTCCTCTCTCTCCCACTAAACACACACACACACACACACACACACACACACACACACACACAGACAGACACAGAGGGAGAGAGCTGCCGAATTTAAATCCACCAATCAGAGTGGCTGTTTACGTTTTCCCGCCAAAACAGGTGCATCTTTTTACACACGCAGCAGCACAGAGAGGCACAGGATTATTGCAGCCTATTTCTCATAGTGAGGACTCCCCTCAAACAAATGACCATAATTTCCTAACCGTAGGGGCTAGAGCGGTCATTCTTACACTGTTTGGTTCAGAAGAGATGGGGGAATCTTCCAGTGTTAACAATTTATCATTAAAATGTGAATTTTTAGAGATATATGACATGGATGACTTGTTGACTTAGAAGCCACGAATTCCCCAATATGCAAATATGAATGCCTGAGACCACATATATGATTGGCTGGCTGGGAAGCCGTGCAGGCCCTGATTTGTGGATTTGAATTCCTCAGCCCTCAGATATGATTGGCTGGCTTAGAAGCCATGAAGGCCCCAATATGCAAATTTGAATGCCTCAGGACACATATATGATTGGCTGGGAAGCCGTGCAGGCCCTGATTTGAAAATTTGAATTTCTCAGTCCTCACAGAGGATTGGCTGCCTGGGGACCTGGCAGAAATATATAGAAATACTATGATTAAGCATAAATACTACATTTAGTAGAAATACTATGTTTTAGCACAAATACTATAAAAAGCAGAAATACTATAATTTAGCAGAAATACTATATTAAGCACAAATCCTATAAAAAGCAGAAATAGGATGATTAAGCATAAACACTACATTTAGTAGAAATACTATGTTTGAGCAAAAATCCTATAAAAAGCAGAAATACTATATTAGGCACAAATCCCATAAAAAGCAGAAATAGTATGATTAAGCATAAATACTACATTTAGTAGAAATACTATGTTTTAGCACAAATAGTATAAAAAGCAGAAATATTGTAATTTAGCAGAAATACTATATTAGGCACAAATCTTATAAAATAGCAGAAATAGTATTATTTAGCACAATAGTAATAAGTTAAACAGAAAAATTGGAAAAGCAAAATGGACAGCTGAAAAAATGCTGAACATGCTGAGGGTCCCTCAAATATACTTGTTAAATGAAAAAATCAGCAAAAAAATGCACAGGGAGAGAGAAGTAAGTTTCTAGGTCAGCCTGGGAGCTGCTGAATTTGAATCCACCAATCAGAGAGCCTGTGTACTTTTTCCCGCCAAAACATGTGCCTCTTTTTACACACGCAGCACAGAGAGGCACAGGATTATTGCAGCCTATTTCTCATAGTGAGGACTCCCCTCAAACAAATTACCATAATTTCCAAACCGTAGGGGCTAGAGCGGTCATTCTTACACCGTTTTGTTCAGAAGAGATGGGGGAATCTTCCAGTGTTTACAATTTATCATTAAAATATGAATTATTAAAGATATTTGACTTGTAATGCACCATAACTGAGTAGAGCGAAGCAAAAACTGCCTTGACTTGCCCTCAAACAACGCTTTCTAACTCGAAATCTATTTGGAGTATCGATATCATTCTTTCACCGTAAGAGACAGCAGGCTTTGGTGAACAATCATGGAAATTTTCAGGTCTCTGTGGAAATCCAACAAAAAGTTATGACGAGAGAAAAAAGTGGTTCATTTCCACAGTTTGAAATCTGAAGAAATCTGAGCGAAGGACGAATTTCCTACCCTCAAACAAGTCCAACTCATTTCAGAACGGTAATAGGTGAGAAAGAAATTCTTGAATTGTGAGCGTCAGGGGTGTCTGAAGATATTCGGGGACAAGCCTCATGTCTTAACTTTGCTTCGTTAAGGAGATATGACGATTCGAATATGCCTCTCATTACAGAAATCCAGCGGTGATTTTGAACAAGCTCTCCATTCACTTTATATGGAGAGTTTTCTGACCTTGTGTTAGTCTGAGGAGATTTGCAAAAATTCTATAAATCCCACAACAATGATGGTGACATTTTCTGAAAGCCAGCAAAAATACCTACGTTTTGATGTATAATTTGTGGAAGTTGAGTGAAAATTGAGCAAGTAGCAGGAAGTTGTTCGGACATGAAGTGAAAATTGCAAAACCTTCAGTGGCACACTGGAAGCCAAGAGCATAGCAACCATAACAACACATGTATTTTGTGAAAAATCACAATTTTGCAACTCAAAACTTTAAGAGGCATAAAAGTAAAACAGTAGAAGATTTGAAAAAGCTGAATCATACCTGAATAGCCAAATAATTTGTGAACATTTTAAAATTTGAATGGTTGTTCTAGGTGAAAATATGAGGAAGTAGTTAAGTTTCAAAAACAGGCAAAATTTAGCAGAATTGCAGAAGTTTCCCATTCATTTCAATGGGACAAATTAAAGGAAAAAAGCTTAATATTTTAAAAAGTATAATAGTTAAAAATAGCAAAAATCGTAGCAGGAATTAGCAAAAATAGCTGAATAGTTTAAAGTTTGAACGGTGAAAATAGCACAAAAATTGTGGAAGTAGTTAAACGGCGAAAAGTGTACGGAAACACCCGGAATAATAATAATAATAAAGAATAAAGAGAAACAGGAACTCAATAGTGTGGATGCTTAAAGCATCCACACAACTAGAAAAATTTGCATTTCCTGCGAAAATGCAGTGTGGATGCTTTAAAGCTGAAGCTGTATGCAAAAAGTAGCTGAAAAAGCTGAAAAGTTGCAGAAATTGTAAAAACTTTGCAGAAGCAAAAGAAGTTTGCTAAAATGGAATAACTTAGCAGAACTGCAATATCTTAGAGGAAACATAATACTTGGCAGAAATACAATAGCATAGCAGAATTTAGCAGAAATATTGTAACTTACCAGAAACATGATAACTTCTCAAAAATACAAGAATTTAGGAGAAATAGTATAAGATAACAGAAAGAATATATTTAGCCAAAACTACTTAAACATTACAGAAACACTATGATTTAGAAAAATAGTACAACAGAGCAGAAATATTGTGATTTACCAGAGACACTGTGATGAACTATGAATATTGTAATTTTAAATTAAGACTATGTTTTAGCACAAATATTATAATTTGGCAGAAATACTATAATTTAGCAGAAATACTATATTAAGCACAAATCCTATAAAAAGCAGAAATGGTATGATTAAGCATAAATACTACATTTAGTAGAAATACTTTGTTTTAGCACAAATCCCATAAAAAGCAGAAATACTGTACTATGATTTAGTAGAAAAACTATAATTAATCAGAAATACTAAATTTAGCAGAAATACTATATTAAGCACAAATCCTATGAAAAGCAGAAATAGTATGATTAAGCATAAATACTACATTTAGCAGAAATACTATATTAAGCACAAATCTTATAAAAAGCAGAAATACTATATTAAGCACAAATCCTATAAAAGCAGAAATAGCATATTAAGCACAAATCTTATAAAATAGCAGAAACAGTATGATTTAGCACAATAGTAATAACTTAAACAGAAAAACTGGAAAAGCAAAATGGACAGCTGAAAAAATGCTGAACATGCTGAGGGTCCCTCAAATATACTTGTTAAATGACAAAAATCTGCAAAAAAATTTATTACAGCCACACAATCACAAATATGTACACATGAGGAAACACACATGCACAGAGAGACCCACACACAAGATCCAATTCAGTCAACCAGTCTAAATATATTGAATTTAAATCTTAGAATGACATCATCCCATTAAAAGCCTTTCTCTCTCTCTCTCTCTCTCTCTCTCTGTCACACACACACACACACACACACACACACACACACACACACACACACACAGGGAGAGAGAAGTAAGTTTCTAGGTCAGCCTGGGAGCTGGTGAATTTGAATCCACCAATCAGAGAGGCTGTGCACTTTTCCCCACCAAAACAGGTGCATCTGTTTACACACGCAGCAGCACAGAGAGACACAGGATTTTTGCAGTCTATTTCTCATAGTGACGACTCCCCTCAAACAAATGACCGTAATTTCCTAACCGTAGGGGCTAGAACGGTCATTCTTACACCGTTTTGTTCAGAAGAGATGGGGGAATCTTCAAGTGTTGACAATTTAATATTAAAATATGAATTTTTAGAGATATATGACATGGATGACTTGTTGACTTAGAAGCCACGAATTCCCCAATATGCAAATTTGAATGCCTGAGACCACATATGTGATTGGCTGCCTGGGAAGCCGTGCAGGCCCTGATTTGTGGATTTGAATTCCTCAGCCCTCAGATATGATTGGCTGGCTTAGAAGCCACGAAGGCCCGAATATGCAAATTTGAATGCCTCAGGACACTTATTTGATTGGCTGGGAAACTGTGCAGGCCCTGATTTGAAAATTTGAATGTCTCAGTCCTCACAGAGGATTGGCTGCCTGGGGACCTGGCAGAAATATATAGAAATACTATTATTAAGCATAAATACTACATTTAGTAGAAATACTATGTTTTAGCACAAATATTATAAAAAGAAGAAAAACTATAATTTAGCAGAAATACTATATTAAGCACAAATCCTATAAAAAGCAGAAATACTATAATTTAGAACAAATAGTATAAAAAGCAGAAATACTATAATTTAGCAGAAATACTATGTTAAGCACAAATCCTATAAAAAGCAGAAATACTATAATTTAGCAGAAATACTATATTAGGCATAAATCCTATGAAAAGCAGAAATAGTATGATTTAGCAGAAATACTGTATTTAGCACAAGTACCGAAAAGTACCAGAAATACTATGATTTAGCAGAATAGTAATAACTTATTGAAACACAAATGCACAGAGGGACACACAAACACAGGCTCTAATCCAGTCAACCAGTCTAACTATATTCAATTTAAATCCTACAATGACATGCTGCCAAATAAGGGCAGGGTCCTCTCTCTCCCACTAAACACACACACACACACAGAGGGAGAGAGCTGCCGAATTTAAATCCACCAATCAGAGTGGCTGTTTACGTTTTCCCGCCAAAACAGGTGCATCTTTTTACACACGCAGCAGCACAGAGAGGCACAGGATTATTGCAGCCTATTTCTCATAGTGAGGACTCCCCTCAAACAAATGACCATAATTTCCTAACCGTAGGGGCTAGAGCGGTCATTCTTACACTGTTTTGTTCAGAAGAGATGGGGGAATCTTCCAGTGTTTACAATTTATCATTAAAATGTGAATTTTTAGAGATATATGACATGGATGACTTGTTGACTTAGAAGCCACGAATTCCCCAATATGCAAATATGAATGCCTGAGACCACATATATGATTGGCTGGCTGGGAAGCCGTGCAGGCCCTGATTTGTGGATTTGAATTCCTCAGCCCTCAGATATGATTGGCTGGCTTAGAAGCCATGAAGGCCCCAATATGCAAATTTGAATGCCTCAGGACACATATATGATTGGCTGGGAAGCCGTGCAGGCCCTGATTTGAAAATTTGAATTTCTCAGTCCTCACAGAGGATTGGCTGCCTGGGGACCTGGCAGAAATATATAGAAATACTATGATTAAGCATAAATACTACATTTAGTAGAAATACTATGTTTTAGCACAAATACTATAAAAAGCAGAAATACTATAATTTAGCAGAAATACTATATTAAGCACAAATCCTATAAAAAGCAGAAATAGGATGATTAAGCATAAACACTACATTTAGTAGAAATACTATGTTTGAGCAAAAATCCTATAAAAAGCAGAAATACTATATTAGGCACAAATCCCATAAAAAGCAGAAATAGTATGATTAAGCATAAATACTACATTTAGTAGAAATACTATGTTTTAGCACAAATAGTATAAAAAGCAGAAATATTGTAATTTAGCAGAAATACTATATTAGGCACAAATCTTATAAAATAGCAGAAATAGTATTATTTAGCACAATAGTAATAAGTTAAACAGAAAAATTGGAAAAGCAAAATGGACAGCTGAAAAAATGCTGAACATGCTGAGGGTCCCTCAAATATACTTGTTAAATGAAAAAATCAGCAAAAAAAATGCACAGGGAGAGAGAAGTAAGTTTCTAGGTCAGCCTGGGAGCTGCTGAATTTGAATCCACCAATCAGAGAGCCTGTGTACTTTTTCCCGCCAAAACATGTGCCTCTTTTTACACACGCAGCACAGAGAGGCACAGGATTATTGCAGCCTATTTCTCATAGTGAGGACTCCCCTCAAACAAATGACCATAATTTCCAAACCGTAGGGGCTAGAGCGGTCATTATTACACCGTTTTGTTCAGAAGAGATGGGGGAATCTTCCAGTGTTTACAATTTATCATTAAAATATGAATTATTAAAGATATTTGACTTGTAATGCAGCATAACTGAGTAGAGCGAAGCAAAAACTGCCTTGACTTGCCCTCAAACAACGCTTTCTAACTCGAAATCTATTTGGAGTATCGATATCATTCTTTCACCGTAAGAGACAGCAGGCTTTGGTGAACAATCATGGAAATTTTCAGGTCTCTGTGGAAATCCAACAAAAAGTTATGACGAGAGAAAAAAGTTGTTCATTTCCACAGTTTGAAATCTGAAGAAATCTGAGCGAAGGACGAATTTCCTACCCTCAAACAAGTCCAACTCATTTCAGAACGGTAATAGGTGAGAAAGAAATTCTTGAATTGTGAGCGTCAGGGGTGTCTGAAGATATTCGGGGACAAGCCTCATGTCTTAAAGTCGCTTCGTTAAGGAGATATGACGATTCGAATATGCCTCTCATTACAGAAATCCAGCGGTGATTTTGAACAAACTCTCCATTCACTTTATATGGAGAGTTTTCTGACCTTGTGTTAGTCTGAGGAGATTTGCAAAAATTCTATAAATCCCACAACAATGATGGTGACATTTTCTGAAAGCCAGCAAAAATACCTACGTTTTGATGTATAATTTGTGGAAGTTGAGTGAAAATTGAGCAAGTAGCAGGAAGTTGTTCAGACATGAAGTGAAAATTGCAAAACCTTCAGTGGCACACTGGAAGCCAAGAGCATAGCAACCATAACAACACATGTATTTTGTGAAAAATCACAATTTTGCAACTCAAAACTTTAAGAGGCATAAAAGTAAAACAGTAAAAGATTTGAAAAAGCTGAATCATACCTGAATAGCCCAATAATTTGTGAACATTTTAAAGTTTGAATGGTTGTTCTAGGTGAAAATATGAGGAAGTAGTTAAGTTTCAAAAACAAGCAAATTTTAGCAGAATTGCTGAAGTTTCCCATTCATTTCAATGGGACAAATTAAAGGAAAAAAGTGGAATATTTTAAAAAGTATAATAGTTAAAAATAGCAAAAATCATAGCAGGAATTAGCAAAAATAGCTGAATAGTTTAAAATTTGAACGGTGAAAATCGGCTGAAAATTGTGGAAGTAGTTTAACGGCGAAAAGTGTACGGAAACACCCGGAATAATAATAATAAAGAATAAAGAGAAACAGGAACTCAATAGTGTGGATGCTTAAAGCATCCACACAATAAAGAATAAAGAGAAACAGGAACTCAATAGTGTGGATGCTTAAAGCATCCACACAATAATAAAGAATAAAGAGAAACAGGAACTCAATAGTGTGGATGCTTAAAGCATCCACACAATAATGGATTGGATTTATATAGCGCTTTTCAAGGCACCCAAAGCGCTTTACAATACCACTATTCATTCACTCTCACATTCATACACTGGTGGAGGCAGCTACAGTTGTAGCCACAGCTGCCCTGGGGCAGACTGACAGAAGCGAGGCTGCCATATCGCGCCATCGGCCCCTCTGGCCAACACCAGTAGGCAAGTAGGGTAAAGTGTCTTGCCCAGGGACACAACGACCTGGACAGAGAGCCCAGGGATCGAACCGGCGACCTTCCAGTTACAGATGCGATTCCCAACCCCCTGAGCCACGGTCGCCCCAGTATAAAGGTTAAAGTACCACATGTGCTGTCAGTGAAAGCTGCAGCTGTTTTATTGGTAAAGTTAAAGACGAAAAGTCAAAGGGATGAATCCCCCATGTAACTGTGTCACTGTATATCAGCATTAGCACTACCTCATTTTGGTGTTTCAGACAGCTGCTGATCTCAGACCTGCAGAGCTTCTGTTTTACACACTGAATGTAATCAGCTGCATGAAGAGCACATGTTTTCTCTGACAATTAAATAAAACCTGATGAAGGTCAAAGGTCGTCATTTGTATGTTAAACTAAAAACCGTTGATCTGGAATTCTTACACCGTTTTTTGTCAATAGTGTGTTATTTACCATAAAGTAATTCAGAGTCAATCATACCAAAGTAACCAGAGAGGACAATATATTTTTAAATGTTTAATGTTTAGTATCTTTTAAAGTGCTAAGCAGCCATTTATTTGCTTCAGCAGTGAGCAATGCCAAAAATAACAAACAAAACTCCTTAATGGTCCCTATGCTTTCCTACACAAATAAAAACCAACCAAAAGACAATTCACTTACCTAACTTTCTAACAAAAAACAGGAGAAAACTTGATCAACAAAAATGGCTTCTCACGCCTACTAGGCTGCTGCAGTGAACAATGTATACAAGGTGAAACAAAATACACAATTGCTACTTTACAAATCTATTTACAGCTATTTACAAGACTTAGGTTCTATTGCCAGACACACACACACAAAAAGGTTGTACTTGGTTATACTTGCAAATCAATGGGCAAAGACACTCTACAAAATAACGACTCAAAAACACATGTGCTTTGTTGGATGGAGGAGGCTAGGAGAGGCCAAGTGGCTGTCATCTGGTGGTTAAATACTGGAGGTGATCAACCAGTTATCCAATCCGAGAACAGGAAGAGACTCCACCCAACTACTCAGCAGGCACGCCCAGGTGTCCACCCCCTAAGAAAGAAAAGGGGAAAAAACCCACAGCCATCCTCTGGTGGGAGGAATCACACATAAAACAAACACTGACAACATTGGATCATAACAAGTAATTTTAGGTATTTCAGAAATATAAGATGATAAGCTGTGTGTCTTTTTCATAATAATGACATGGTTATATTTACCTTGACCGAGTCAGTCGCCATCAGCAGATAAACTGTATCAGTCGGGCTATGTAAAAAGTGTGAGGAGCATGACCCAGTCGGCTTTGTGGTACCTTGAACGCCTTTCCACCCAAAAGTTAACAAGGGATTTGAAGAAAACGTAAAAGGAAGAGTGAGTCTGGAGCTCTACAGACTCAGCTGGCTGAAGTGTACTGAGGGCAGTACAGAGCGGATGCAGATGGGACGCATGGGATTCGAACCATCGCCGCTCTAGTTCAAACTCTGCTTACAGGCCTTGTCGCTTCCCATGAGCCACTTGGCCGGCCGATGAAACAGAGGCAATATTGCTATATTTAAACTACACGCACAGTTGCGCACCCATGTCTGCTTTTCTTATTAGCTGGGCACGAGGTAGTGGTGTGCAATACTGCATATTTTGGTATCGATCCGATACCAAGTAAATACGGGCTAGTATCGCTGATACCAATACCGATACTGATTAAATAGTTAAAACCCAGGACATAATTAGGACAAAGTTTATAATTAAACTAAAAAATACTTTATTATTGTGGCGGGGTGTGGTCTGCAATGGCGCTGCAGGTGAGATGGACTCACCGGCATCTAAAATCATGCCTCGCTGGCTTAAAACCTGTGCTCTGCTTTTACTGTTGTTGTTTGGTGGTGATGTGTACAGCTGGCAGTGGGAGAGCTGCAGCTGTTGAATATACTGTTACAGCAACAGTGTGATTATTGTAAGGGTGGACAGCGCGTGGCTCGAGGTGAGCCGGAGGACGGCGCGCCAGCGGGACCTGCCAAGGTAACAGGTAACAAGCCTTCTTTATAAACAGATAGTTTGATCATAGTGATGTGTGAGTGTCATTGTTTTTTGCCCTTTGCTTTAGGTGAGGTCCGAATGGCATCAGGCAAAGTTCTACAGTTCTACATGGATTACATGAACAGTGCCTGTCAACAAGCCAGCTGTCTTTACTGTTAAAACCAAAGATGCTGGAGAAGGTAGGTAACAGTCACATGGCCAAACACACATTGTGTGCTGTGGAATGCAATTATATTCGCTATGACTTACCTGCTCCCTCTGATTTTGAACACACGGGACACTGTCTGTTCATATCACATCTTTGTAGGTGGTTTGTCTCTGGCCATCGAGGGGCTGTGTGCACAACCAGGACAGAACCTGCACGGTGTCTTACCTGCCAGTGCTGCCACGAGACTACAGCATCCTTGTTAAATACAATGACAAGCACATCCCAGGCAGCCCCTTCTCTGCTAGGATTACTGGTAACTGTCTTTTTACATCAGTGTAGACCATCCATGCAGCCTCTAAGATGGCAGCCCAAAAGCTACAGTAAAGTAATTCATTTCCTTCTCTAAGTGACGATATCATGAGGATGTACCATCTGAAGGTGGGTTTAGCTGCAGATATTCCACTGGACATAGGAGAGCTTGACCTCATCCAGGGAACAGCCTCTCTTACAACACCCTCAGGGCCAGAGGAGCCCTGCCTGCTGAAGATGCTATGTAACGCTCACGTTGGTGAGTGTCCGCCTGATAAGTGAGAAGTTGCTAAACAATGAGACTCAGCAGAATCCAAATACTTTATTAATCCCTAAGTAAAAGACAGAGGGGGGGAAGTAATAAAAGTTAAAGCATGGAGAAAGAAGCAGGAGCAACTGAAACGGGCTGCATGCACACACAAGAATAAGTGTTGTTAACCCTCATCTGTTTTGTCTGTCTGTCTTAGGAATCTCGTTTGTTCCCAAGGAGATTGGCAAGTACCTTGTTAAGATCAAGAAGAACGGTCGTCATATTCCCAGCAGCCCAATTGCTGTTATGATTAAGCAGTCAGAGATTGGTGATGCAAGCCATGTGCGTGTGAGTGGACCGGGGCTGAGCAAGGCCAGGACTTTTGAGCCTGCAGACGTCATCATTGACACTCGTGATGCAGGTATATGCTCAGTGAAAGAATAAATACTAGAGATGGCAAAATACCACTTCTTTTATGTCCAATACCGATATCATAAATTTGGATATTTCCTGGTCAGTGTTATCCACGCAGAAGTTGATATAGTCTGTTATGCAGGTTGTTAGACCTCCTACGGCAGCTGAGATCCTTTGAGGTGAACAGGACTCTTCTAAGGATGTTCTATGACACTGTGGTGGTGACTGCTATCTTTTATGCTGTGGTCTGCTGGAGTGGTGGAACGGCAGAGAGGGACAGGGGGAAACTTAACAAACTGGTCAAGAGGGCCAGCTCTGTCCTGGACTGTCTGCTGAAGTCCGTTGAGCAGATTGGGGAGGAGAGGATGTTGTCTGAGCTAACATCCATCATGGACAACACTTCCCACCCCTGCATGAGACTGTACGAGCACTGAGCAGCTCGTTCAGTTGTAGACTTTTACAGCCAGTTTAACATGGTTGCACACACACACACACACACACACACACACACACACACACACACACACACACACACACTTGTGTACATATCTCTGTACATTTTTATCTGTACATACAAATTTCAGTTGCTTATGTATATAGGACTACTTTGTGTCTTCCTTCTACATTTGTATTTGTATATGTATTGGAATGTAAAAATAATTAATCACGATTAAAATGTGTCCATGACTTGAAAACTGATGATGATTCATCTCATTAATCATTACACACTGCTCTCCCCTACATAAGCTGTACTAATAGGTTAATTGTATCAGTACCGCCCCCGTATTTATTTGGTATTGGATCAATGCTAAAATTTGCAGTATTTTTATATTTTGTCTTTTTTTTTTTTTTAAAATGAACGACAATAAAAAAAAATTCCTGGCCTAATTTTTCTTCATATTATTACTGGTATAAATTTTTACATGATATAAAGCTCATATCATGATATAGTAACACCATCCGATTCCAGTCCCTAGTACACAAATTGGTGAGACAAGCCGACTCACATCTGACAGTGAGAGCTCTGTGTGGCTTTCCATGAAGATTTAATAAAAAAGGAAGCTAATTAAACAACTTCCACCACAATGCTTCTCATAATATGCAAGAAAACAGTTCTTGCTAAAGGTGGAAATGACAAATTAGTTTGACCCGAAGACCAGTTGGTCGATGGAAATTACTTGTGTGGTTACATACAGGCAAAGGAAAGCTTAAAGCAGCTGGCGGTACGGTTGTTGGTGCTAGACAGGCTATTCTGACTATTTCAGAAACTGCTGATCTTCTTAGAGTCTCCGACAATCATCTATAGGGTTTACAGAGAAGTCATTAGAGAATGATCAAACTTTAAACTCCACAGCCTGCCTGAGTATTGTTGCAGTTATGTCCATCCCTTTATGATCACAGCGTACCTATCTTCTGATGGCTTCTTCCAGCAGAAAAATGCATTTTACAGCTTTTCAAAAATCCTAATATAGGAGCATTTCCAACTTTGAAATCCTTTCGATGAAATTGGTAGACATTTGCAGCTTGAAATGTCAGCTGTAATTCAGCTATAATGCACCAAGAATCAGTTTGTGGCTCTCATGCAACATTAACCAGTATTTGTGAATTCACATAAAAACACATTCAGAATGAAGTTATAAGTTAAAAGTGACAGAAATGCCATTACTCTCTTCAGTTAATGTTTGCTCTGGCCTTAACGGAAAGAAATATTTTTAATACACTCAGGCAGGTCTATTCATCTAACTGACACAGACACAGAAGGACTGAGCTGTGTAATGCTCTAGAAAGGCTCAACCAAAAGGTAACCAGCAGCCCAGCATGTCTCTCAAATGTTAATCTGCACAATCTCAGCTTTTGATGGGAAATGTCTAATTAGCAATTTTAGCTGTAGGTGGAGCTGAAAGACTAACAGTGGTGCAAAGAGTGGCACATACTGAGTAGCCTTTAGTATAGAAGAACAAGGAGGAGTTTGTTGGAATCTGTCAAGACTCAATTTTGTTTGTGTCATCAGATTACTTCTATCCTCAGTCTGCAGGAAGAATGTACTGAGCCGCTTTGATGCTCGTGGAAAATTTTCTGTACAAGCCAAAAGAATGTGGAAATGTGGAAAATGACCAGTTAATCAAATGGCTTCTCAACATTTTTAAATATCATACAAATACTCTCCACTTTCAAGATTTAAGCATGTGCAAGCATACAAATAGAGCATGAAAAAGCTATATATATAGTAAGTAATTAGTAGCAGACAATGCTAACACCAAGCTGTTTTTTTAGGCTTGCCACATTTTCTTTTATCCTCCACTTGTCCAGTTTCCTCAGTTGTTGTAAAGACAGTGTGCATTATCCAGATATTTCCCAGGTTTTTAGCAATTAAGTGTTTGGGAGTCACCTTATTGGTTTGAAGATATTTTTTAAGCCTGTCAAACTTTGTTATCTTTGGCAATTTTTGTCAAGATGTGTACTAGTAGCAAAAGTACCTAAAAATACAATTTAAAATATGTTCTTTGTTGTCTGTTATGTGAAGACACAATAACTGAGTCATCCCTTGAGTTAGGTGCCTTATTTATGCTTGGGTGATTCATAGGTCAGTGCTAAGGAGCTTAAAAAACAAAAAACACTTCTCTGAAAGTGGTCAGAGACAAGGACTAAACTGAAAATTAGTTGGGAAAACAGCCAATGTCCAAAGAAAAACTTTGAAAGACCTTCAGAGAGCTTTGAGAATTCTTGCTCAAGACCACAAGAATAGAAGAAAAGTCAGATTCCTTGGAAGCAAAATATAAAGAATTGAGAGGTTTCTCAACACTTCTTCACAGTAAAGTAAAACAGCATGAAGAATGTGCGGTAGTGAGTTGCTCCTGTTGATTATATATCTTGTAGAATTAAGAATGCTATACTACATAACTGTTTTTTCAAGAATTGGGTCCTAGGATGGGAACTGTGGATATTCTTCCATGTACCAGAGACGAACAGTGCCCCCTCTCTCTTTTAGAGTGCAGAAAAACATGAATGGATTTTTCAAACAGAATGTTGTAGTGTGGTAGAGATGCAGTGGTATTACATTATTATCTACCGTTCTCCTCAGTTATCTGCCATTCCTGAAGTTAAAGTAAGGAAAGTGCGCCACCAGCTGGCCATTGTTGAATACTTTCAGAACACAATCCAAAGGCTGCAGCTCTTTACTGGGATTCTTTAAACTCAACTTGATCCATTAGATAAAGTTTCATATAGACTCCACAAAAAGCTTTAACATTCTCAATTTATTCTGAACACTTGCTTGAAAAACGAAACAAAACTTTAGTGCAAATCATACAGAGAAATTGTTCAAAGACTGATAACATGATTTTTAAATTATTAATAAATATACAGGACTCCATTTACACTACGAAATGCTACAAGCACTTTTCACAGTAAAATAACAGTCTCCCAAAACGTTCTGTACATCCAAGATGTTGAAGACTTTCTGAACGAAAGCAATATTATTAATAATGAGTTTGAAAGTCAAAAATGTATAAGTACCATTACTGTCCCTCAGATACAGGCCATTGTCAAGTTTTAGTTTGAGCAAATTAATAACACTCAGTTCAGTCATAACACAATTACTACCCTGTATAGCACTGGAGCAAACTAGTAGCTTAGAAATTTTTAAATAAACAGATACTTTACTGACATGATGCCACAAACATTTTTATATGCCACTAGAGGTTTGCTGCACAAAAAACAAAAAACCCCAAACAAAACAAAAACAAACCAAAAAAATATTCCCATACTGTGATTGATACATGTTGGACTTCATTTTATGCACTTCACACATTAAACTGTTGACAACTGCTGCACAGATTATAAGCAATGATGTAATGCTTGTATGTTACAGATGGAAATATCTTAACTGACTGCACATTAAGTGGGGCCAACACTACAAAAAAAGAAAAAAAGAAAAAAAAGAACAAAAAGAACAAAAACACAAAAAAGCAAGCATTTGCAGAATAAGTGCAAAATCAGGTGAGCAAATTAAGACAGTGAAGCCAAAACAAAGATTGGCTCTGTCAGTGTTCTTTAGACATGAACTTAAATGTAAAGCCAGCAGTGGTGCATCAGAATATTAGCACAGTATTTCTGTTTGGGAGTGCGCTGTAAATTCACCAAACTGCAGAGCTTCCCCAGACATTAAGAATTTATCTGTGGTGTCACACATTCAAAACGGCTGCAAAGGCAGCGCTGCGTTCTCAAGCAAAAGCTTTCCAGGTACGTTTTTTATCTTGTTTTTATGACAAGAAATGTCACATCAATGCAATATTTCAAAGCATCTTCTGCAAGGCCTGAATATGCAAATTGAGCTACAGTAAGTGATGGTGACTGTATTTGGGTGAACCACCTAAGTAAATTCTTTACTTGGGAAACACAGAATACTTGTTTTCACCACTTTTATGACACATTTAGTCATATTATATACATTAGATGGCACATAGAGCATTATTAATAAAACTCCCATACATGTATTTACAGTAGCAGCTCGGCCAATGACAAAATACGGTTTTGTACTGAGAAGGCTTTAGCATTAAATCAACTTAATCTCACATTCTCATGATGAAAAATGGACTTTCCCAAGTATTAAGTGACGCTGCTCAAATTCATAGTTGCAATTTATCATGATGCTTGTCACCAGTATTACATACACTATGGTTTTGTATGATTCTGTAGGCTGAAGTTCAGAAACAATCATACACATTTACATTTTCTTATCTCTGGCATGTCTTCTGGGTACTTACGCTGGTTACTTCCTAACAGGCCAACAAATGATCAGAGGCAGTGTTTAAGGCCTAACTGCATCTCCAAAAAAAAAAAAAAAAAAAAAAAAAAAAAAAATTCCATCCCAAATGAATGCAACTTAAATCACAAGCTCACAGACAGCATGCATTAAGAGTTTAAACCAAAAGGCCACAGACAACAGTTAAGAAAAAGTGCAAATGCATGCGGGAAATGATTGCCACCTGCCATCGTCTAACCTAATGAGCAGAGTAGCCCTTCCAGCTCAGTTCCCCCCCCCCACTTCCTCTTCAGTTTGTGACATGTAGCAGTCAGATTAAACTTCAAGTGCAAATCCAAGCTGTTGACAGAAAGTTTCTGCAATGAAGGATAACTCTACAAAACTCCAAAAATACTACAAAAGCATTCAAAGACTTGGTTATACACAAACCTACTCACTGCAGTATCCTTCATGGTCTGTTGTAAGTGTCCTGAATTCAGTTTATTATACAGTATTCTGCAGCCTACAAGTCTGCTGGGTTTACAGTGTCGTTACCAGTTTTCTCCCTTTAAAGTCACTGAAGGAGATCCATACAGCAGAGTCCTGAGAATAAAAATAAAACAGATTTCTTAACACAGCCGTGCTGAGAACTTACACACAAGCTACATGTGCTACTATGTTTGCTACCTGCTGATCCCCGATCGCCTGCTGTGTAGTCATCAGGCTGAAGCGCTCTGCTTAGCACTGCTGGTGACGGATCCGGTTGCTTCTTCTCTCCTCTGGGTGGGAGGCAACTCATCCTTCTGTGGTGCTGTCTGCCGAGGTTTGACAATAGTTATTTTGATGGGAACTCCTTTGACGCTGTGCTGCACTCTGCTATACTGCCGCATGGAGGGGTTAAAAGTGCGAACAATGGGAAGCTCATTCAAGGTGGGCGTCTCTTGTTTTGGCTGCGTGCTCTCTTTTATAATGATTTTACTCCTTTTGCTTGAAAAGACAGTTTGCACTGGTAGGATGGCAGGCCTCTTTGCAGAGGTGGACGTCTGGAGTCTTGTTTTATGTGGAGGTGAGCCTTGTTGTTGCTCTTCACCATGAGGAACCCCTCTATGCAAGTGTCCATCGTTTTCCTTCGTCACAGAGATCCCACATTCTTTCCTTTTCTTTACCTCTTTAGGTTTCTTGGGGCAAACAGCCATGTGTTTGGTTCTGCTGCGACGCATTGTGAATTCCCTGCTGCAGTGTGGACACACAAATAGTTCCTGCTGCTCACCCACCTGTACAGGTGACATTTTATTTGATGAATGCACGGACTTGTTCCTCTGTGGCATGACCCTTTGGGCAAACTTTTTCTTCCTTTTGTTAAGTACTTTGAACTTTACAGGTGGTTCCTGGCTAGGTTTGGACTTGTTTGACTGACTGACTCTGTTTGAAGCATTTAATCCATTTGTAGAATTGGTAGTAGACAGCACTCCATTTTGAGATTTTGCAAAGTGACGTAGAGGTATGGGATTCTTTCTGGGTGTGTATCGCCTTTTATCACTGGCATTGGCACAAGCCAAGATGTGCTTGTGGAGTTCTGGCATGTTATCAAAGCTTTTTCCACATTTGGTGCACCGAATGGCTGTACTGAAGGTCTGTGGGATGTTGCGTGTAGTGAAGTTTGTGGCTGAAGCCAACGAACCAGCAGGTGATCTGTTGTGGTAAGGAAATGGAGGGGGCTTGAAGCTGGGATAGTGCTGGTTAATGCCAAGACGAACATCAGGCCCTTTGATTTTGCCTCCATCTGAAGCCATGACTTTAATTGTTGTAAACAGTTCTTCAGCACCCACATCTACTTCACCCTCTTCCTTTTTCACCAATTTCTTGAGTTCCTCTTGAGCTTCAGGTCCTGAAGCATCTGTGTTGACTTTAGCTGAATTGTTGTAGTTCTGAGGTCTTAGTTTGCCTTTTTCTTCTTCTGTATGAGTACACTGCTGGCCTGGATGCAATTCTTCCTGATGCTGCTTCAGATTGCAAAGATATACAAATTCTTTTGTACAAGCACTGCAAACATAAGTCTTCCCAACACCGTGGAGGCTTGATCGATGGTCAAGTAAAGCAGAGGGTTTGCCAAATAGCAGCACACAGAACTCACATTTGTAGGGCCAGTCATCAGCATGGTCAGCCACATGATGACTAAGTTCCTTCATTGAATGGAAAAGCTTATCACACACATTGCAGATGAAATTCTTGGTGAATGTCTGCTCTTGGACATCATTTTCTGGATCATTTGAGGATTCATCTTCATTAACTTTCTCGGGAGAGGGAGCGGGTTCAGGTGAGATTTCAGGTGCGGAAGCAGAACTGTCAGGGGCTTCCTCAGGTTTTGTGGTTGGTGGCCCTGTCCCAACTGAGGGCTCTGGGTCAGAGTTTGACTCACCCAGAGGAGGACAATCTGATACCACTGAGGTGGAAGTGGACAGAGTTACAGATTCTGCGATGGAGGACACAAGAATAGTGGGTTCCACAGTTTGAGCACTGGGAACAGATACAATCTGTTGCTGTTCTATGTGATTAACAACCATCTGTGTAGGTGCTGGAGGCTCAGCTGTATTTTCTTGTAAGGTAATTGCAGCAGGAACTACATTCCCTGGGGCTTCAAGAGCTATTGTACACTCTATTAACACAGTGTTACTGGCAATGTTGTAAGAGTTGAGTAGGGAATCACTTAAAGTTACAGTGGGTGTGAACGGCACTTCTGTGATAGGTGCTGAATCAACTATTGGTGGGTTGAGAGCTATTTGATCAGTAAGAAACACATGGCCAGGTAAATTTAGTGTTGGGTCAAGTGGTTGGGAAAGTGTGACGAGATTTGCAGAGTTTGTAGTGGCAAATGTAGGCGTTAAATCACTCTCAGAAGAATTTAATGCATTTTCTGCGCAGAGTACCAAGGGTTCAGTAGTTATATTTGGGCCCAATACCTGGATTGGTTGGCTCGAAGCAGTGGAGATAGGTGGCGGTGGTGCCAAAACTGTGATTAATGAAGGAGCAGTAGGGAGCATGGTGTGTGCAGCTGGGGAAGCAAATGCTATAGTGCATGGTGAAGCTGGTTGCAAGGCGACAGGAGTCAAGGAGGCAGATGATGGAGTGAGAGAACTGTGGGGTAGGGTAAGTCCATAGACAAGTCCATCTGCAACAGGCTCCACTGGGGTAACAATGTTTGAACCCGTTACTATGGTGAAGTCTGTGACTAAAGGAGCCTCAGAATTTGCAAGACTTAGGTTTTGGTTTCCAATTTTTATCAAGGATTCTTCCATCACTGCTTTTTGTTCTTCTTCATTGGCAAAAGCCTGTGAACCTGAATTTGACATAGTTTCAGATTCACAAAGGCTCTTTTTTTGCAAACTCAAATCAAGCACAGCATTAGCTAAAGCTACATCTTCTTGTCTTTTGACTGTATTAGAAAGATCCAGAGGTTGCTGGTTACAGGAATTACCGCCTGTCACAGGGGGCCAGTTGTCTGGCAAAACAGGTTTCACTGCTGTCTCCGTCACGGATGTAGTAACGTCATCATTGTCACAGACTGTTTGGTTCACAGGTGAACTATGTTGGTTTTCTATCTGCCCTGTACTTACAATATCAAAATCTCCCAGATCTGACAATGATGACTCTTCATTAGATGTTGGAGTCTGTTGTGGAGAGCCTGTTGGAGAGCCAGTTCTTCTCTTAAACTTTCCTGTTCCAGAAGGTAGGACAGAGATAGAGACAGGTGAGCATGGCTTCTGGCCATCTGTAATGAGCGCAAGTGTCGGTTTAAGGCCATCCTGCTTTTCTAGGAGCTGTTTTAGCTTTGGCGACAGAAACACTGTTCTTTCTTTCTGCACAACTGTAGACTCTGTATTCTGAGGAAGTAAATTCTCTATTAACGAAGATACAAGTGATGATGAAGATGAAGACACAACTACCTCAGACTCCAATTCGGTTTTAATTTGTGGTAAGAGAGGTGGTGTTGCAGTTCTCCTCTTGGCAAGTGGTTGACCAGGTATGTCATTGCTTATAACTGAATCTGCATTTAATACCTGGCTGATATGAGAGGGGTCCAGAATCAGGGCATCCAGTCCAACTAGAGTCGAAGACCCAGAATGGACCTCAGCTGCTTCACATTTACTGACTGTACTTGTTGACACTATCTTTCCATCAATGTAAAAACTCAGATTCTCTGAAATATTGCTAGAGACATCTAACATGTAATGTTCTTCATGTTCCCCTTCATTCTCCACAACAGCTGCAGGCGGTGTATTGTCACCAAGCCGTGTTTGCTGCTGAGATGATTCACTGACTGTTCTGTGAAGGTTTTCCTCTTGAGGCAGCTGAGCTTTTTCCACATGTGTGAACTGCAGCTGGTTCTCGTGAACTCTACGCTCATGGCGTCTCTTGTTGGTGTGGGTTGTGAATATTTTTTCACAGTACTTGCACGCATGATGCCCCTCTGATACTTCTGATGTGTGTGGCTGATCAGTGAGATCTCCAGCTGACAAAAGAGAAGTATTAGAGCTAGTCGTGGATGACGTATGAAGCTGCGTGACTGAATCTTCTGAATCCAGAGCGTTTGACTTTTCATGCGGCAGGTGACTTAAATTTGACAGAAAAGACATTTTGTTTGTATTGTTTTTGTATAAATGTGCCTCATCATTAGCCAAAGCATGGACCTCCATGTGTTTTTCCAAGGCTTGCTTGCTGGCAAACTGTCCTTCACAGTGCTGACAAGGGAAAGAGCTCCCATCTTTCTCAACCTGATAATGAGACCTCATCATGTCAGGTTCCATGTTGGAGTTGACTTGGTAGATCTCCTCTTCTTCCTCCTCCCCTATCTCCTCACTGCCTCCAAATTCTGGTATGTACACACAAGGAGAGTGCTCCATCTTCTGTGATGTCTTGATCCAATTCTCTTAAGTATTTCTGTGACAAAACTTCGGCAGTTGTCACACCTATTGAAAAGAAGAAAAAAAAAGAAAGAAATATTGACAGTAAATATGCCTCAGAAAACCATATGAGGGACATTCCTTTTCTTTGACACCAAACACAGCCAAGAATAAATAAAAGCAGTTGGAAACAGAGTGTTTCATGTGGTCTGAACTATGAGGTTTTGGCTCTTGTTATTTGAAACTTTGGCCATATTTAATATGGCCAAAGGGGTGGTCTGACTGTTGAGGTTCACGCTCTAATATTGCAGCATCTCTGGATTAAAATTAAAAGAGTGCGTTCAAGGGCACAATTTTTGTAAAATAAAACCCAAATGAATTGCAGCATCTTACCATTTTCACGTTTACTACAGGCAGATGTTTTCCTTAGCAGATGATCGCACTGAGTTTTCTTTCTGATGGAAGAAGACAAAACACATGGGGAAAAAAAACAAAACAACAACTATCAAGACAGTTCCATAACACTGGATGACAGACAAACTCAAACTGCTAATGGGTGAGAAGAGAGAAGTGATCAAAGTAAGCAGAAGTGGCATGAGAGTAGTTGAGCTGGATGCTTTTATCTTTCTGGCTTACTGACTGCTGACTATGCTTTCAATGTCTTGTTAAGCTGTGCTGATGTGAGAAGGATCATGAAGCATCAAATGCAACATAAGATAAAAGACACTTAAGGGGGAAAAAAAAAGCTGCCATGTCAAAGTTATTTTCTGTAAATGTTTAATTTCAATTACAAGTCCAAAAATACTCATAATCTTTGTCAATGACCTCATTTAACCTGGGTGCCTTAAATTACCTGCCATCACCTGGTGATGGCCGCACAGCTTTTGTTTTTCCTGCCTTTAATTTGAGAAATAAATTGGTGCATTTGGACATTCATCTTCTTGTTGGTTTAACAAAATGGCAGGCCCATCGTGTCCCTGATTTGTCGTAGCTTCTTAGGACTGCACTCGCACTAAACAGCATCAAAATTAGCATAAACCAAGCGTTACGTTTATTTAAGCAGGTTTCCCGTTTAAAACATGTATTTTTATTCATTCAGCATCACTGTTGATTTACTAGCGCACTTGCACCGAGAAGAGAAAACGTAAACAAAAACTCACTAATGCACAGACTATTTCTCCTATATTGCAGATAATCCCGTGGCGCGTTTCTGTAGCACAAATATATCAAAATCGTGCCGTTTACACAAAACAAAAACTGTTCCAGCACCATTCAAGGGCCTGCGCACTGAATAATTAGAGGCAGTCTCCAAACATTCAATTAGGATATTCATTAAAATGTGCTGAAACGCGTTTATTTAATACATATATCACGTAAAATGTAATTATAACACACATTTGTGAATATTTTATATTACTATAATTGCAATTCGGAATATCTTTGGAGTGCGTTCACGCACATCTGCTTCACCTGGTTTGATGACGCTCCCCGTCCTTGCACCATTGCTAACTGGTCACACAACACGTCGTCACATTACTGTTTTGCTACACAGGCTGCTAGCTTGTCCACTGAAAGGTCAACTCACTTTTTGAGTACACACATTTAACTACCCCCAGGATGCAAGAAAGTTGCTTGCAAATTATGCACTTGTAAGTGCCAAGGTCTCGTGACAATGCTGTCAGCAAAGTGAGAGAAATCAGCTGTTATCGTCCATTAAAGTACTAACGATATGCTGCTAGCATGAATGCTAGCTCGCAAGCACTGGCTAAATGTATCGTCGAGTTCGCGACACAACCTTCAAGAATAAGTCAAATAAAAGTGCACGTAAAGGTTTCGCGTACATACTCGTGTTTGCAGACAAACCGCCGCAGATGGACTTCTAATATTCCTCTTGAGCTGCTAGTAGACAGTTGTATTTTCTCCCCTTCCTTAATGCACCAACAAGGTTCTGGCTTTCTGATTGGTCAGACAAAATGGATGTCAAAATTGGTCCAATCAAAAGCAGTGTTGTTAAAGCCCATAAAAAACTTGAAAGCAAAAGCACATACACGCTATAAGCGAGAGGCAGCCAAACTGTCGTTTCAGATTTAAATGTGAATATTAATGTGGAGCTTGTTTATTTATTTTTTAATAAATGTTAGACATTCAGCTCCAGTTCTGCTGACTTTTACTCTTTAAAAACAAAAGTCCCATCTTCATGTTTGTGGTTGTTAGGTGTGAGAAATCCTCTGTTGATATATTTTTAAATTTATTTTATTATTGTAATTGCTAGCTTTAAAAATGGTCCTCAACCGGAGGCCTGGGAGCTTGAGGGTCCTGCGCACTGCATCGAGTGCTCTTCTCTCAGCCCTTGGTACTCGCCCAGCTTGTCGTTTCCTTCTTATATTCTTATGGCCAGATCAGAGTGCAATATTTACAAAAAGACACAGTGGTACCAAACAGCCTCTTTGGATAATGTGCTGGCATCCGACCCCCAGAGTGAAAGGGGATAATGGCCATTTCAATCTTGCTGAATCTCATAATGAATGATAACAACAGGGGATATTTAAATTTCTTTAAAAAACACTAAAACCAAACAGTCAGTGCAGTGTATGGATTTGACCTGTAGAGGGCGGCATATAATAAACTCTGTGGGCTCTGGGTGCACCTTCCATGCGGGTAATTCTGAAACTTTGATCATTTACAGTAGGACTAGCGCGTTTTTAGACATTTAGAATGAGTAATTCATCCTAGTTCTAACAGTGTTTAGTAGAAGTGTAATTTCAGTTTTTAATTGATAAACGTATAAATATAACTGTTTACAAAAACGTTTCTAAGGATGGAAGGTAAATAGGCACGTATTTTTCTGGTTCATTTACAACTTGCATTGATAGTTAGCTGTTAAATAGATGTTTCCACTTGAATTAGTACATTATTTTCAGGTCTCCTTCATTACAGTTGTCATGTTGTGTCAAGAAGTTTCACGATGTGCACTGAGCACTTCTCTGTTTTCTCTTACTAGACAAGGCACTAGCTCATATTAAGCTCACATCTACATTGACAGACACTTGGCATCATGTCCACCTTAGCGTACAGGATTTTGAAAGCATCTGAACAAGTTCACCAGACTCTTTGTGCAGAACAAGGGTGGTACTCTCATGGCACATGCATGACATGTCTCTTTTAATTTTATATGTTCTAAGGGGTGTTTCATCATAAATAGCAAAGCTTCATCTATTATATATACATTTCTACTCTATATTCCCACTTGTAAATTCCAACTTTGAAAACCTGAAGTAGTTGGTACAGTGTGGTATGGTGAGCTTATATGCAGTGGCTCTTTAGGGATAAACAGCATTAGGTGGCACATAGCTCATTTAATGGCAAGTTGACTATGATGATGTTTATTTATAGCTTGTCATAGCGAAACTTACCCAGAGCTCCAGCGTGCCTTTCACAGCTGATGGCAATTCCAGCTGTGGAATTATAATGAGAAGTTTCCAATTGAGTCTGCTGGTCAGACACATCTGTCAAGTCATCGTCTAAGCAGGTGCTGAGTGCCTGGAAGTTACGTCAAACACATGGCTAAGCAGTTGGAAATGTGGAGAGGAGCTTTGCAAATAAAAATGCGAATGAGCACATAAAATGTAGAACACAATGAGTGATCAAGCTGTAGTGTCACATCATCGCTTTATTAACTCAGGGAAAAATGTTAGCTTACACATAGAAAATCTTTGCAGTGACACTATACAAAAAAACCCTTCTATGTGCTGACTTGCACAAAGATAAAGTGTGTTTTTAAAGTTGCTTTTGTATCCCTGTGTTTATACTTTCTCCACTCCAGACATTTTATCGGGGAAGAAAAATAATTTAGTCGGATTAAATTGTGAAGTGATTTTGTAATTTATACATTTAAGATAAACATGTTTCATGACTCTATTCATTGGTTTAAACTTGGAGACAGTATTTAAAACAAGGGATACTTAAATGAGTTCATGTAGTAAATGCAACAGCTAGTTTGTGAGCTATAAGGTAAGCCAGTCTATTAGTCTAAAATTATTGAAAAATATTTTCTTTTGTATGTTTTGTTTTTCCTTTACTGTTAAATACAGTTTTCTGTTAGTCTTTGTTAAATTTACTGTGCAAAAGTCTTGATCCATCCCTCATTTCTTGATATTTTGCAAGAAAACTGGGAAATAGATGGAGCAGTTCATTAAAAATGCAAACATATATGGAAGGAAATACAGTGTATATATTGTCCAAAAACAGAGTTTGCATGATTCTAGCAATGTTGAAAGTTGGTGTTTGTTATGACCAAAAACTACTCTGTCTGAACTTTCTTAGACAAGCTTTCTTGTAATTTGTGTAAGTAGTTTTCATGAATAATTCTCCAGGCTTCTTTAGATTGATGCTGTCTTTTGTTCTGTTCTCTGTCAAGATGATCTCACGTTGCTTCAATAATGTTTAGGTCTGGGGTGTGGTGATACCAATCCATGACTGTGTGTTTTTCTATCAGGTAGGCTTTTACTACATTAGTAGTGTGTTTTGAATCATTGTCATACTAAAAAAATGAAGCCATTGTATTCCATGGTGGATCAAACTCTGACAGTACTTTTCTGTGTTCATAATTTCAATTTTGACAAGATCACCAACACCACTGGCAGAAATTAAGCCTTAAACAATGACAGAAGCACCAACAAGTTTTGCAGACACTCACTGCTGTACCGCTCTCAGGATCTTCTCCGACATATTGATGATAATTTCAATCAATCAATGACCCTAAAGTTAGGGCATCCACTGGCTATGTTATGCTGTTGGGAATGTTTGAGTACTATAAATCGTATGAAAGTTGTACATTGTGGTCCTGATTATAAAAGGAAAATTTTCTATCCTGATAAGGTGAGCTTTTTTCCACAATAACAACACCTCTGTCTACGGGGTAACTCAGGTCAGCAAATTCTCTGATGAGTATGAAAATTAAGTTAAGTTGAGTGTTAAGTTCTTATGGTCAAAAAATAGAATAGAATATTTTTTTATGTCAAAAGGTTGAACATTTGCTAATATTTTTGATGAGCGATTAAGAAAGTAAACTAAAGAAAAGTGTGTCCTGTGCAGCAGGAGCCAGTTTGTGCCAATAACACTGTGCACAATGAAACCTTCACCATCATACAAGGCAAAGAAGGAAAGAGAAAGACGTGTCCTACAACATTCTCATGTATCAGACAGATTACTGAGCAGAACACTGGTACAAAAACAATAAAGGGTCTCTTATAGGAGATGCATGCCACACACCCAGACAAAGACTTGCCTGTAATCAGACAACATGTCACGTCACTCGGACCAAATAAAAATTTTATTGCTTCGTGTTGTTGCATGCCAGATGTTCAGTGGAGAATATGTAAATGTCACACACAAGTACAAACTGTGTGTAAAAACTTGATCCTGCACACATGTGCATGTAACTCCAGCCCACTGTATTATATCTTGTACTTGCACACATCACACTTACATGCTAATAATCCCCTAAAGTCCATATAAAGCATGTGCCCTTCAAAATCACAGCCCCGATTTGCTTTTGCATGCAAACACACATTCAGAGGTCACACTAAACCCCATCAAGGAGCATGCTGTGTATATATAGACACCGTACACACGTATATAACTCATAAAGGCACATACAGCATCAATCTTCTACCTGCTCTACTATCTCCACCTCTTTGTGAAAGCAAATTCAGTTTTCTCCTGCATTATCCATAATATATCTGACTACACACACACACTGTTTCTGCATGTCACTCAACTTTGAGCACCCTCTCTTTAGTTTTCCACCCCCACTTGTGGGCCCAGCTGTCTGTGCCACTCAAAGGTCTATAGGCTGACATTTTTTCATGACATCACAAACCCCTGAACACTGGTGAACCGTAGGATCGTATTCATTCAACTCCAAGAGATGAACACTGCAGATGCACAGGCACTTATCAGCTCATGTTTCAGCTGACATTTGGCAAGAGGTAGGTCACAAGCCAACCAGTTCAACTAACTACTGGTAAAAATTTAGTGGTCAGTAAGGATAACTGAAACCTGTGCACCATTACCACAACACATTTTACTGCAAGACTGTATCATGTAAGTACCAATTATAAACATCTATTTTCTTCCTCTTATCCAATTCAGGGTAGCAGGGGGCTGGAGACTATCCCAGCTGTGAGAGGCTAATACAGAGAGACAACAACCGCTCACACTCACGTCTTTGGACTGTGGGAGGAAGCCACCCGGACATGGGGAGAACATGCAAACTCCCCACAGAAAGGCCCCAGGTAGATGGTGGAGTTGAACCCAGGACCTTTTTTGCTGCAAGGCAAGCGTGCTAACCACCATGCTGCCCGCAATTATAAACAGTATAGTGACATCTTTTTTAAAAAAAAACAAACTGTTATACGTTAACAGTGTTTTATATTTAAAAAAGAGCTGTCAAATCTCATTAATGTTACCTAAACACTTTTATTAGTTCCCTTCCTTTTCCGTGTCTTTCTGTGTGGCGTGCTGTGTTATTTAACTACTTAGATAAGTGAATCCCAAAATGTTGATTCTGTTCATCTGGACGTAGCGTTTTCAGTGGGAGAAACGTTTCGTCACTCATCCAAGTGACTTCTTGAGTCTCAGCTGACTGCAGGTTTCCCCAACCTTAAAAACAGCACATTTGCACAATAACTGAAAGCAGCCCACTGAATGAACAATGAGTGACGAAACGCTTCTGCCACTGAAAACGCTACGTCCAGATGAACAGAATCAACCTTTCGGGGCCATATAAGGTAAGCAGCTTCGCTTGTAAACAGCCAATCTAACAGAATCAACCTGGTGCTGATTTTCAGGTTTGTATTTAGAAATTCTTTTATTGTTATACCATCTGTGCTTCAGTTGTCCTGTTAGGATTACATTTTGCTGACCGAGCCAAACATGATCCCACAAATAATAAAGATAATCAGTTTTCTCCTTTGTGGACTACGTCGCAAAAACAGGCAGCTCACAGTCAGCTATGAGTGATCTAGAGTGATCTGGCTGTCGCAAAAACAAACTCACATCCAACAGTCTTAAGTTTAGGCGAAAGATATCGCCGTATCCATCTGTCCGCTAGAGACGAATGATTTCCTCCTTCCTCTCAGACAGATTTTCAGTTATCCCCCCAGACGCGTACAGGAAGGGGAGGCGGAGTGGGAGGGGGGCTTTTTGTAGTGACTAAAACCTGATGACCACATTACTTGGATTTGGTTAATATATGAAACCTGTACAGTCCAGACGCACGCAGTGTGCCCACACAAACACAAAGCTCACATTTATGCCTGCACGCCATACAAACAGTCGGATGATACACAGACCTGCGTGTGCTGCTTCAACCATGCGTCATGATGACTTTGAGTTGGACTCTCTCTGTAAATGACACACTTTGATTGGTGATCTTAACAGCTGCCTTCCCTGAGACATTCTGCTGCTGGATGACTGTTATAATGCTTCTAACATGTGTTCATCGGCACAAAGTTGGTGATTTAGATCTCTGTTATTTCTTTCTGTGTGTGTGAGTGCACATGATCAGGGCAGGGGCCCACCCAGGAAGTGACTCCACCTTGTAGCGATGTACAGAATTCTCCCTTGCTGAAGAAGAGAGCAGCTTCACAGCCACAGCCCATAGGGTCTCCATTTGCCCTTCTCAAAAGACTCCATTGTTCCCAGAAGTCTGAGGCAAGAGAGTGAGCTAAAGAGAGTTATGAAGTAGCCGTTGGGGCAGAGGCTGGGGTGGTGGGTGTTGGGCCGCTGCCTAAAACCACACGGAGGAGAGGTTGCCAGAGACAGAGCATCTCTGTGCGGCTCACAGCCTAATGTTGGAGCCTTGCCCCAGCTTAACAGCACCGTATGAAAAGCCCCGCAACACGGCACAAAAAAACACACCTAACTGTCAGAGGGCTCAACAGACCCAATGATTCAAGGCCATATGGTACTCCATATTTGGTTCTGTTTGTGTGCTTGCTAATAGGGGCTGTTTTTTTCTTTTTTCTTTTTGAAAATCTGAAGCATTACTTAAACGGGCCAATCACAGTGGGCAGTTGGACACTGCCCCCGGGGAGGGTCGTTAATAACGTTGGCATTTTGAATGTGGAAACAGAAAATAAGTGTCATGTGATTTTAACTGTCGCAAGTATTTTTCCAAGTTAAGAGTGGATGAAGCTCTGATAAAGAGTAAATTCACTCGGAGGCGTTTCCAAGCCATCTATATGATCATCTGCAACTGATAGGATCCGAACGGGACAATAAACAGAAAAGAGATATTTTCCAAAGACAAAGGGCAGCTTTTAGAGAATAATTTAGTACAAAAAAATACTGTGCTTTAAATTGTTTTTATTGAAACAGTATGACCAAAAGCACTGCAATTAAATAAACGTTTTGAACGAATCAGACGGCACAAATTAAAGACTCAGAAGTGATAATATGCAGCAAAGCAGAAGGGGTGGGTGGGACGAGGGACATGTATCGTTGCAAACATTTGCAGTGTCTGAAGCTTGTTCATTAAATATTACACCACTCATTCAGTGCACATATTAAATACGTTTTTAAAGCAAGCAGGGGTAAGCCGAGACGTCATTATTTGTACATCCATGTGACACACTCTTGCAAAAAAAAAAAAAAAAAAGGCATAACTGCCAAACACTTTGCACTAAAACAAAGTGCAATTATAAATTGTCATCCTATGCATGTGATCTAGGGTCAGGTCAACTGAAAAGACTGGATGGCTGTTCTGGTATTAACAGAAGCACTGTCAAGACAATGTCACTGCTATGTCTGGTAACCAAATGTGCGAGCCTTTATAAGCTAACGGGCCAAGTTGTTTGTTTTGGAATGGGTATCAGTTTAAAAGTACATTCAATTCACATTTTTAATGCACTTCCAAAAATAAAAAATAAAAAAAATCATCTTAGCTAGCTAGAGAATACCAGAGACAGTGGCACAAACCCTTCTGCTAAATTTCACAGATATGTATTAGGTTTTTATATGTAAGTGTTAAACTGGGCAGAATGTCACGTTACTCTTGCAAACGAGGGGTGTCTTTTCGTGTCTGATGACCCTCAGAGCTCACCAGGGCCAGAAGCTTCATCCAGTTGGCCAATCTATTAGGGGCTGCATGACAGCATACTCTATACCGGTGCTCGTGGGTGCTTTAGCCACAACAATAGCCTAAGGCTGCCTGTACATAGTGTACTGCATATTCCATAATATTAAATGCCTAGCCTATGCGAGTGCAACATATGAGAGTAACTGAATGCAGTATAGTCTTTGTCTAGCACTGTATATACATCCAGCAAAATTGGCAACAGTATTTCTTGTTTTCTTTCCTAATCCCAGCCTCCTTATGTCTTTGATTTGTAAGTATTTCTAATTTTTATGTCATTTTTCTTTCTTGGTATTAATCTAAGTCAGTCACTAAATCGCTTATGTGGAGGACTTACCCCTGTCTTGTCTTTTTTCTACAAAATGCATTTGAAAAGCCTGAAATTCTTCCTGACATCCTGTTGTCACCTTGTTTTGTTCTCTTTAACAGCTCCTCGGGATCAGGAAGTTTGCAGGGGCAGGTGAGGATTTTGGCTCATGTACCCCTCTTGTGTCACATACATGCAATATATACATTAAAAAAATAAACCCCCCACCCTCCCCACCCCGTGCCCCTCGCCCCTCGCTTTTGTTAACACAGTCCAGAGAGCTGGTTAGGTTTGCTTAGTTCTGGCATCGCGTGCTTGTTTTTAATAATCAGAAATGACGTCACAGTTCAGTAGTTCAGAATTTCCAGAACTTCGCACGGTCCCGCTGCTTTGTAGGCTTTTTCCTCAAGGTCTGTGGGATACAAAGAGAGATCCGGTCAGAGATGGAAAAGATTTTTTTTATATGATTGGCAGTTAGGGTTTATATTATTTTAAAGTTAATTCATCGGGGGACTTGTTAAGTAAAATTAGATGGTGAACAAAGCTGGGTTTTATGCATAATTCATAGATTACGCAGCTTCAAAAGTTGAATGGAGTTAAAAAAAAATACACAATTTTCAATTTCTGTGAAAAAGTTTTTTTGTGTTTTTTTTTATTTCAAACGGTACAATAACTAAAGAAAATCTGATTATTGGTTAACTTATTAAAAAAACAAACAGATGGCGATTGCTCTGGTTAGCAACCCTGTTTCTAATGTACAAAGCCCCTGTGTTTCTAGGGATCAAATCAAGTTGTTAACACAAAACCCCTCTAGCTGACGGCCATGGGCCATGTAGACCGATACTAAGTCAATAAGCAAGCTCATTTTAAGGCCACTTGTCACCATGAATGCTGGATTTTCCACCTAGAAGCATGGGACTCTATGTCAGCAGACAGAGGAACAACTATGGAGCCTTGTCAGTAGCTCTTGGGAAAAAGATGGCTGTAAATAGGTGTGTGAGGGGTTAAAATGATTAGCTGAAGGGGTAAAATAGAAAACTTTACAAAGACCATAACACTCTGCTTTCTGCCAGGCTTTTTGTTCCTTGCAGACCTGTGACACAAAAATTCGCCATCATTATTAGCAGTAATTATCATCATATGTTCACAGGGGACAGAAAACTGTCACTTCATATGGACTTGATCTACTTTCAGGAAGGAACGTCTGTGTTCACATGTGCTCAGGAACAATTTTGATTGAAATGCTGGTTTGGGAGAATTCGTAGTCACCTTTTCTTTCCTATGTGACTTCATTCTTGGATGGTTCAGTGATGACTCAGTGCCCAACATCTATGTAACACTGCCATGGATTTAATCTTTGTGCTTATGTACATGCGGTAGTGAGTTACTTACGAGTATTCGCCCATCCTCTTCAAGACAACAATCACCACTGCTGTGATGACGGCCACTGCCAGCAGGGCGCCGACTACAATGCCCACAATCTGTCCAGAGCTCAGGGCCTCTGTTAGATGAGAGTTAGTGCATTTAGATCCATAGTTAATATATTTAAACAGCAATGGTTATTAAGTGTATGTTAGACTTATTAAGTGTCACCATTATATCTATTCAAACTGACCTCTCCTTTCTCCCACACTTTCCTCACCTTCTGTGTCCTCCTCAATGATCAGGTCAGTGGTTTCTGTCCCAACAGGGCCCACTCTCTCAGCAGTGTCCTCTGTGTCAGCAGGGATCACTGTCCCAGTAGGGCCCATTGTCTCAGTGAGGTCGTCTGTTTGGGACTCACTGAGTACTTGCTCAGTGGACGATGTGGTCTCCTCAGACGTATATTCAGCGTATTGGGTAGGTGTATTGGGAGCTTCTGTTTCATTGACTAGGGCTTCATTTGTAGGCACAGGCACACTCGTATGGTCATTGAAAACGTGTGTTGTAATTTCGAAATGGGCCGTAGTTGGTACAGATGGAGGATGACTGGTGACAACAGTGGTAGGATTAGCCTCTAGAGCAACACCAGTTGTGGTTTCTCCTTCTGTAATGACCACAGATGAATTGTGAAGTTCTGTAGGGTCTGTAATTGGATCTGGGGGGAGGAAATAAGAAATATAAGATCAAAAACAGGCCAAACATTCAAGGCAGAAAGCTGTTTAACCCAAGCTTCCCAGGTCACAGGTTTCCATCTATCAAAATTTGTTTTTTCACTATCACAGAGTGCTTTCTCGATGGGTCATTTTTGGCTTTCTCCCTGTGATATCGATGTCTCTGCTGATTTCTTTAATTTAACTGTGAAAATCTCCCAGTATTCAAAACTCATCAAATTATAATTTATTTTGGTTTTTTTTAATTTCTTTTTTTATTTATATCTTTTTCCAGTTAAGTTAAAAGTAAGTTCAAGTTTGAAAAACAAGAAAGGATGTTTTTGGTGCAGCTAGGTAAAATGCACCCAGGTACTGGGGTTGTACTGCTAATGCAATTCCACCTGATCACGAACTTTTCAGTGATGAAAAACGACATGTTACAGATGTCGCTTTGAATACTAACAGATAAACATCTGGCTTTTGTTAACACTGAGTATTAGCCTGATGGACCCTAGCATTAAATATTCAGGACGGGTGATTTTAAAACCGTGATCGTGCACTTAAAAGAACCCTGACACATTTTTGAGACTGATATTGATATTTGATCATTTAAAAACTCCAGTCAATATTTCTTTCTTTGAGAAGACACACACAAAACATAAGCAGGTTTCCCTAACATGTATTATCTGCAGTTATTTAAGAGTGCTTACTAAGATAATATCACAATTCAGTTGAAAAATAATCTTGTTTTACAGTTTCAGCAAGTTGAGTAAATTACTCGTTTACGCTCTGACAGGCTCTGCGTGGATCAGCTGGTTGTGCGCACCAAACATGGGGCGCAAAAGGGAAGTTGAGGCATGCCCTCTGATGGACAAACCGTGCAACATCAACACTCATGTTTGAAGGGTGTTTCTCATGTCACTTGCTTTCATTTACTGGCCGATTATAAATGCTAATACCGACATATCGGTATCTATGTTATAATACCTTCATCATTAACCTGTGCATTAGTACATATCCAACACTCAGCAAGATGATAGCTCAAGTAAAAGTGTACATTAAATGTTGTTTGTTTAAGCTCTGTTTTCTTTGTAACTTCAGAGCACAGTTGATTGGCATGTTCATGCCGTGGAAGTTTGAAAGGCCATTGTCGTTTCAACCAAATTCTTGTTTGACATAATTCAGCAATGTTTCAGTTCAATCGTCCTATCTGTAGCCTTTCACTTTATCATTGTTAGCTAAAAAAAAGAAAAAAAAATACCCGGTCTAAGACAATGACGAACTTTATCGTTGTGAGTCAAAATGCGAAGTTTATAACAATACCAGTAAATAAATGGACAATAGATCTGCCTCCGTCTGTGGGGATGGGTGAAAATGTGAAAAATAAACAGCGTTAATGTTTAGACGCTTCACTCACAACATGATGTCATTACTTGACCTTTCCCCCTTCTCACACTCCTCGTCTGTCTCATACCGGTTCTCCCATCATCAGCACTGTATCAGCATGCACACCCCACCCATTGACTTCATATAATATGCATCCTCCCTCTGTTCCCCCTCCCCATCCCTCTATCCGGTCTTCAGGGCCTCGTGTTTGCGAACTTGCATGCCACATGCTCTGACTTATTTCCTGTGGAGGGAGCCACTGCCGCATGTGTAAGCAGAGCGCAGGCAGGCTTGTTAACCATCAGACACTTAATCCGTGCAGTCACAGGAGGGTGGGGTCACAGGGAGAAAGCATGAAAGTTTCTTTGAAAAGGTAAAAAAAAAGAAGACGATATGCAGTTTAAAACATCTGAGTTCATTTGTATTTCTGTAGTTTCATATGTTTTCTTGACTGATGTTTAATATCTAAAACGCACTTTGTCAGAGCTCAGAAGACCATCTGTGTCATGGTAGTCTCTTATTTTGTCCCATCTGTAAAAAACATGTATTTAGCGTTTATTTTGCCTCTTTCATGAGGGTCTGGACCACGAGCCGGCCTGGGCTCAACATGATCATTTCCCACCAATAACCAGAGCTCCATCTCCCCACGTTCAACATCCTCCCAGCCACAAATGAAACTCTAGCCTGGACAGCACCGTTTCAAAATTAAGGAGGTAGATTTCAGCGTGGCACCAAAATTACAGTCTGCGCCTAACTTTCCACTGACAAGCTGCTGGCCTGAAGTTGCGCCTTTTTCTTTGGAAAAAAAACCCCCGATTAAAAGCTATTCATCGCACAAAGCCTCCTTACTGCAGAGAGCAAAAATGAGCTTCTGTGCGAGTCTTCCAAACTTAGCTCCTGACATCATGCTCTCTCCAGCTCCGTTTTTGTCCAGTTCTTCTAAATACCTGAAATAATAGAGAATGCTTTACCCAGGGTAAAAATAACTCTTGAATGGCTGGGGTTAGTCTACCAACCGGTGCAGCACTGTGCTGCCTGGTGTGTTCATTAGCAACAGGCGGGGGTAAATATAACAAAACATTTGTTCCCACTGAGGAAGACTATTGAGAAGGGGGTTTACTAATGGCGACTCAGACTGTTTGTTTGGAACGTCTGTAAGCGATGATAAAATGGTCTGTGCTCCACTGAGCGTGGCTCTGTGCTACGTGTAATCACTCCCTCATTCTCCACTACCAATTGTTTCATTATGTGTACAGTTCCCACAATTAGCTCTGAGTAGTATTTCCTCCCCACCGTGCTAGCCCTTCTGGGTTAATGCAGCTGCATTAGTGAGTAACACAGTGACTTTTAACGGCTTACATACACTCCCCCCTCCTCTCCTTTTAATCTACTTCTTCACTATCGTCGTCTTCATAAACCAGACTCCCTGAGGATAGGTTTGTTGCTGATGAAACCGCTGAGAAGGCTGAATCCTTGGAGAGAAAGAGAAGGGGGGAGAGAAAGCAGCAAGGGTGGAGGGGGAGCTTTGAGGGAATGGCATGTTTCAAAAGTGAGACGCCAGGGAGCACCCCGTGTCCCGTCTAGAGTGCTTGATTTCACTGTGAACATGGTGTGTCCGCTTATAGCAAGATGTATTGCGTGTGTGCAACACATAGGTGAGCTTGTGTTCATCCTCAGTGGGCAAATGGACAGACCTAGAACAGGAAGCCTGACGCTGCTACAGTTTCTACAACTAGTTTTAGTCTGACTCTCAGTCAGTTAAACGATGACTGCAAAGTTGGATGCTTTGCTTTTTCTCGCGAGTTTCAGTGTTTGATTTAATTTTGACTTTTTTTTTTCCTTTTTAATTTAGTTACGTTTCAGTTAGTTTCCAGAGCTGCTCTTCTTATTTCAGTTCAGTGTTTATCATTCTGAACATGTTTACCTTTAGTTTCGTTTTTATTACTTTCAGGGTCAGTTTTAGTCGGTTTTTATTGTTGCGTGGAGGGCATATGCCAGTGGCAGAGTTTCTGCAAATCATTATAGGTATTACTTTAAGCAGTTGACTCACAGTCTTGTAAACATCCAAACCCTCGAAAAACACCTCCATCAGCCCCTCATCAGGCAAGCTGTAATAACAAATTTTACCAAACTGACAAAGAGTTACACTAAGGATATTTATTCAATCTATATATAATTTAAATTTTAAGGTAAAAAAAAAAATAACTCCAGTTAGTTTTCATTAAATAACTAAACTTTTTTTGGAAGCAGTTTTCTTTTCTTTTCAAACCTTCTTCATCATTGCATCGGTTTTCATGTCAAGCATGCTTGAAACATCATCCAGCGCCCCGAAAACCTTCATTCATGTTTGTGTGCATGTATGTGAACTTGTGCATTAAAGGGTTAACTTAGAGTAAAAAAAAACAAAACACAATTATTACTTAGTAAAACATAAGCTTAATAAATTATTTTGGTCCACCATGATATTTTGTTCCCACAATTTCCCCTAAAAAACTAAGTGACGCAGAAAATAAAAAACAGGACAGGGAGGGCGAGGTGAAGAAAAGGGCTGAGTGAAAAGCTGTAAAGGAATTGGGCAAAATGAGGTGAGAAAGAAATGGAGGGGGGAAGTTCACTCCTTTCTGATATAAATTAAAGCGAAAAAACAAAAGAGTGATGGAGGGACACAATAATATACAGCCAGAGACAGCAAAGGTGGGAGTACAGGCTTCCATTCATTATTATCACAATTAGCTGTCACTTAAGCCCCCTGTATGCACGTGTGTGTGTGTGTGTGTGTGTGTGTGTGTGTGTGTGTGTGTGTGTGTGTGTGTGTGTGTGTGTGTGTGTGTGTGCGTGCACGTAAGTTGCTAATTCACACTCCTGTGTGGGACAGAAAAGATCAGTGCACGAGATGTGAGGGAGTGTGTTCATCTTCGAATCTCAGGAATGTTTTTCGTGGTGTTTAGGGAGTAAAGTGTGAGCGATACAGACGCCCTCCCCATCTCACCACACCAACATGAGATGTCACATGACGTACACTCCCCTGCGAAACTAGTGGGAGTCATCTCTAAAAACACCGGGCCGTGCCATGCAGTGCACGATGAGGACTTTTTGAAGCAAGAGTGGAATATTCTCAGCCGGCCTTATCGCAGATGCAACACAATGTGCGTTGAATGTGTGTCCACATTCATTTTATAGCCACTCGTGTTTTTCTCCTCCCACTCTAACTCAGATAAAAAAGACATGCAGCAGGTCCCATCTGGACTCTATCACCAGGGGCAGAAATTGGCACTACATCAAGTTGGCCTTTAATCTCGGGCATTACAGTTTCTCACTACATTGCCACAGCACAATGAACCGGAACAGGCGTGATGTTAAACGAAGGGAACACAAATAAACAAGTTACGGTGCATTATCATGCTGAACATCCAGGCTTGCATTTCCTTTCTCATGTTTTCCATGTCTCACAGAGGAAGTGCAAGGCTGGCATTTGTGCCTTTTTACTTGTTGAGGATATGCACATAAATCTTGGTGTTTTTTCTAATCTTTTTGGAGCTGCTACTGTCTCAGTTTCGTCAGGATAAGGGCTTGGTCTGGGATAAAACAGTCTCCACCTCCCCTTTCCTTAAACAGATGAATCTTTCTCCTTAGGGAAATTTTTGGAAGTATGGAAGTATTTTATTTATTTATTTATTTATTTTTACTTTTTTTTTTTTTTTTTACATTTTTTCTTCTCCTAATTAGATTCAGTTGGTGTGAGAAGTCCTCGGACCTCGTGGTCTTTCCTTACGCGCGTGTGTCTCATACTTGGAACAGGAGCGCAACATTTGGGTCATTTCTTCAAGCGGGCTCGGACAAAGGGCATTAACCTCTTCCTTTGGCGGCCAGATGTGAATGGGATGTTACTGGCCAAGCAACTGCAGACAAAACTCATAAGAAGGAGACGAGGGGAGGGGCGGGGGGAGTAGCAGCGAGAGGGCGGTGGTGGATGATTGTACAGGATGGAGATGGGAGTTAGAAAGGCTCCATTTGTGAGGTATGAGTGGGGAATGACTGATTTCCTTTGTATTCTTAACAAGAACAGGGAAGACTTTCTGAAAACTTCAGCAGTTTCTTCCTCAGTTAAAAAAGCAAACCCCGCCATAAAACGGGAGAGACACACAGACCAGGAAAAGCTTGTCGTGTAACAATAGACCCATCGCTTTTTGTGCATCCTGTGTTCCCCCAAATCTGAGGGTTACACTCATGAACCTGGACGAGAGAGAGCTTGAGAAAGCTGAAGGGCTGTTAAGAGACGGTGGTGGTTGGGGGGTGGAGAAGGAAGGGGTTATTTTAAGTGGTAAAGTTTGCAACCCCACCAAAGATGGGTAAATGCCAAGGGCTGGTGTGCTGTACATGCTAACAACACACGGGTAAAAGAGGGTGGGGCAGCTCTCAAAGTTCATCACGTCTCTTGCTCCTCTCTCATCCATATGACCCTCTTAAATATAGAGCCTCCCACTATTAATACACCCACATAGACACAAAACGGCCCTGCCCTGCCCTGCACTTTCCTCGGGCTTCAGCCACAACTACTGGGCAGAGAGTGGCTGGTCAAGGCAAAAGAAGAAAGCAAGGCAAAGAAAGACAGAAAGTTAAATGATACATGCTGTGAGAGCGACTGGAGACAAAGCACAGATGAAGGGGGGAGAAGAAAAACAGAGGGAAAAAGGAGAAAACAAAATCAAGTGCAGCAAGAGAGAAATAGGAGAATCAGGAGTAAAACGAGAGGAAGCACAGGATAGGCTTTCGGATAAATATGTACGGTGTATGTTACAGTTTACAGCCCCCCCCCCCCTGCACATGACCACAGTTTTTGGGACGCTTCCAAAGGATATTGCTTTCTTCTCTTTTGGCTGTGCCAAGAAAACTACAGACACGAGGCACCAGAGCTTCTTGCTATTACATCATATATTTTTTCCCCCCATGCTTGCAAAAAAAAAGAAAAAAAGAAAAAAGGAGACAACAGTGACAGCGAGGGAAAAATACAGCAAAGCAGGATGAGGTAATTTGTTAAAATGAACACGGAGCATTCATATGAGCTGATCCCTCTTTGTTAAATTAACACCTTCGCTTTTCCAATCACTGATCTTTGGCCAAGTTTGGTGGATTAACCGCAGATGCTAGAAGAAATATTCTTAGATATTACACAAAAAAAGTGTTAGTTATTTAAGTGTTTAACACTTGTGTATTTGCGTGTAAACAAACAATCGCATTAACTTATTAATGAATACAAATGAAACCTGGACCATTTCCCCCCTTATGAATCCAGCCTGCAAAGTGTTATTGTTCAATCGGCAGGGATTAAAGCAGACAAAGAGAAGTGTGGTGAGGGCACATGGAGGCAGAGGGAGAGAGAGAGGACATAGTGTGCTAACAGTAGGATGGTGATAGCTGAGAGTTCACTTACTTGCACTTGTGAAGGCGCACAAAAGGCCAACAAGGGCCGACAGGAGCAGCAGCTGAACTTTCATTGTGTCAAAAAAACCTCTTCTCCGCTCTTCTCGCCAGTCAAAACCCACAGAGACGTCCCCAGGGGCACAACACCGGAGACCTAACACACACCAACCGGCGTCTACGGTAGTAAAATGTTGAGGGATCCAAAAAAGGTCAAGAATGAAAATAAAGTCTTTGGCCGGAGGAAGTTTGGGAAAGCGGTGGGTTGAGATCCTTTCAACTTGTGGAGGTGAATGTGAACAGACTCGGGCTGGTCGGCGTGGAGGAAGAGAAAGAAAGAGTGGTGGAGGGATGCAGACAGGACAAGAGAAAGAGAGGAGAGATCTGGCCACTTTGGGTGAGTGCAGAGAGAGAGAGAGAGAGGGAGGAATGGCACACGGCAGGAAGGAGAGAGAAAAGAGGGTGCATGTGAGTGGCTGAGAGTGGAGGAGGGGTGCTGGTACTGGTTGTGGTGGCGGTGGGCTGGGCGGGCTGAGGAGCAAGGGGCAGGTTGGATTGGGAGGAGGGTGTCTGGATAGGGGCAGTAAGGTGGTTTGAGCCCTCGTGGCCCAGCCCCATGTAAACCTCCTCTTGGTCCACAGCCAGCAGTACTCCTGTTTGCAAACCCTGCGATATCAGCAGCATGCACACACTCACACATGCCAACACATGCACTAGGTGATACAGATAAATACACACTTATTTATCTAGACAAGACAGGCACACTAAACTGCAACCGGCTGTCTTTTACAATTAGAAAGCTAAAGCAACAAACTTTCCACATGAATGAATGGAAGAGATGTAAACAAAGGTTTGGGTTGTTTCAAATAATCCTTAATCACAGGAGTTAGGAGCAAAATCTTTGGATTGACTAGATACTACCTGTCAAATATTTAACAGGATTTAAGTAAATATGAGCAAACACCTGGAATTCATTTGTGCTGATCTTCTAAAACATCAGTTTTGCTCTATTTATAAAGAAAGTGGCAGTGTACATGGGTGGCTGATAGACAGCGGGAGGAAAGAGCGCTTTCTGGACCGCTTTCCAATGAAAAGAGGCCATAAATACAGTTAGAACACTGTGTGACGGTGTGTCGCAGGCAAGCATGGGTGGTCTGCCTAGTTTACATGCAGAGGAGGGCAAACAAACGGTCGCCCGGCGCTAGGCTGACACCTGTTGGACAACAAGCCGCGAGGGCCAAAACAGCACAAATAGGCTCAAACTAAAAACTCAGAAGCCACTGTCACATCTTCCTGCACAGCACAGCAACATGCACACAGCATTATTTCAAGATTTCAAACATGCAAACAGCTGATAAAATAACGGTAGCAGATGCAAGGTTATTGCAGTAAAAATGGTCAATGACATTTTAATAAACACTAAAACAGATTTGAACCGCTGAACCGCCATACATACACAGGTTACTTATGACACACAAAAATGCCAACGTTTTTTTTTCCTTCTTTAAATCACCTATTTACATTATACTCAAGCTATGTACATAATGTTTCTCCTGGAAGAGAAATAACAAAATACCCATCTCCATTTGCCATTTCCTTTTTTTTTTTTTTTCAGTCTGCATTTTTCCAGGGCAAACAGAGAAGTGACATACTGTTATTTACAAGGACAATTACACGCAGACATACAAGATATATATATATATATATATATATATATATATATATATATATATATATATATATATATATATATATATATATATATGCTGGTCACGGTAATACAGCATTTAATGGCAATAATAAAGAGTATTTATCTTGTTTTTTGTGTTTTTTTTTAAACATTACCTTGTTTAGACCACCTGAACAATCACTGAGATCTTCCAAAAGAGGAAAAAAAAGAAGAAAAAAAAGCACTTTAAGGTCTAATATTTCACCGTGGAAAATAGGAGACCTTAAAGTGTGAATACAATGAAATTCACTTGTTTCCCATGTGTGTTTTCTTTCTTTTCTTTTTTTTTGAGCCATATAAAGCTAAAGGAAACTGGAGAGGACTATACACACACCTGTACATACACAAAATTAACATTAACAACAAAAGCAAAACAAAACAAATGATGTTGAGCATCTTGTTTGATCTTTACTTAGACAAAGCATTAAAATGTTCCCGGTTATCATTTATTTTAGTCTAGATGCTATCAAACTTGTTGCTGTGCAAAAAACTGCTTGCCTTTTCCCAAATGAGGCATGTTAGAAATCAAGACCGAGCTGATCCGCAGGGTCATAAATGATGTGCGCTTTTGCCTCCCCTTCAGTTTTATCTCTGAAAACTATATAAGTTAATGCTGAGTCACGCGACGGTCTGATTTTCTTTTTGATCAGTGACGTATATTGGCTCTACTAAAAGGCTCATTCTGTTACTCAGCTTATTACAGCTGACAAATGAAGACTTTTATCCATTTGACCAGAGTCCTGGGCAACGCTAACATTTAGCCAACAGGATTTGAACACTGACAGCACAACACGACACACAGTTAACCTCACATTTAGGAGATGTAAAGGGCAGAGGTGTGAAGACATATGTGGACATAACACCCTGAGAACATGACACACTAACCTGCTGTTGAAAGCGCATACTGATGACAAGTTTGCGATAAAATAGGCAGAAGAAATTTACAGCTAGTGTCCTGTATGACAGAAAAAAGATAGAGGAGGAACAATTTGTGATAGATGGATAGAAGCTAAAAATACCTGTTTTAACCAGCAGGTGGTGCCCCGACTCTTGATTTAGGTTGAAACGTCCTTAATTTTGTCCCCAAACTATTATCCTTCTCACCACATATGTAAAGTAACAACGAGCAAAGCAATGCTACAGTGAAGAAAGGATGAAATGTCTGGATTTGCTCAGTGTGTGCAAAAAATAAAACAAATTTGATGGTTTTCTTAAGACAGTTTGGGGAGAGGACATCTTTTTTGTTCATTCCAGTCACAGGCTGGGAAACGTTGTAGATCACGGGACACGAGCTGCAGCGGGATGCACATTTAAGAGAAAGAAAGCAATTCAAAGAAGAACTGACAACACTTTGGCGACTTGCAACCCTGTTGGCACAACGGGGACACAACGAGAGACAATTCGGAGCGTTGTCGCTTTGGACGAAACGTGTTTATGTCTTGGCTTCGTTCAACACAGTCTCAGTCTGTCCCATCTCCATTTTTCCATGATTGTCTTTAGATTTAATAGACCACTTTTATCAGAAAAAAAAGGCCAGCGTGTTTAGAAAAATCACTTCCCATCTTGTTTTCTGTTGGATTGTCTTCTGTTTTGTTACACAGGTGAAAGGAGCAGGTCAGTCAGTTTCGTACCTTATGTCACTATCATCACACTTTGCCTGCATCTCCTTATTAATTTCAAGTCTTTTCCTTCGTCGCTCCCTTTGACTGACGGCTCAGTCTAGACGATGGAGTCCCAGTCAAAATCATCCTGGATGTCGTCGGCAGCGAGCATGCGCCTCACCTGAAAGTGTCCCGGAGGCAGCGTGTGTTGTTGCTGGCTCAGCTGGCTGTGATGACCTGGATGTATAAGAAGATGATAATTACATCTGAATTATTTCTTTTTAAATATGTGAGTAGGACAAAGAACAGCTGAAACTAAAAGTGTCTAAAACACAGCTAAAATATAGGAAAAACAAGAAAAAAGTCAAAAACAGAGAAATATACTGTCAGCACATTACACCACGTCTTAAAGTGCCCTAAATAACAGGTGATCATGACATGGTGACTCATATTAGTGAGTCACTGCAATGAATTTTAATGGTTACTTTGAAACTAAAATGCATATTGGATACTATAAAAACGCTCAGTGTATCTTAAGAAAATTATAAAATTAATGTATCAGAGAGGTGTTGATGCAACTTTATGACGAGATACTTCAGTATGTGGCAGCACTGTGCTGCATTAAGTGCCTTCACAACAATATTCTGAGCTACAAATGGATCATTTTCTGGGGAATTAAAGAAAATTTATACTAGTTTTTCTACTGGTTCACTTCATTAGTACTCGGTTAGACCACCTTCTGCCTTCAGAGCTGGCTTAATTCTTTATGGCATGGACTCAACAAGGTGCTGAAAACATTCCTCATAGATTCTGGTCCAAAGTGACAAGACAGCATCATACAGTTGCTTCAAATCCTGCAGCTGCACATCCGTTTAAGTACAGTGAGCTCATGGTCGCATTCAAGAAATCAGTTAGGAAGACTATGGTGATAAAATAATGCTCACTTGTTGCTAAGATTCACAAAGTATGCCAATAAAATATCCTGAACACTAATGCACTCCATCACCACCAGCCCCTACCACTGATACAAGGCAGGATGGATCGATTTTGACCATCCAACTGTTCCAGAAAAAAACTCATTGTAGGACGTATAGGAGTGGGAACTGCTGTGGTCATCTCTTGCTGCGCCCTCAGAGATGGAAAACTTGGTTGTACCGAGTGGTTATTTAAGTTACTGTTGCCTTCCTATCAGCTTGAAGCAGTCGGACCATTCTCCTCTGACCTCTGGTGTGACCAAGGGATAGACAGAGCTCACTGGATATTTTTTTCTTTTTCAGACCATCCTCTGTAAACTCTCAAGATGGTTTCATGGGAACATCCAAAAAGATCAGGAGATCCTCATCGACAACCACGCCACATCCAAAGTCACCTAAATCACCGTTCGCCTCCATTTCTGGTGCTCAGTTTAAACTTCAGCAGGTTGTGTTGAGTTGCTGATCTGTGATTGGCGGATTTTTAATTCTATCTCCTAACTTTATGAAGAGAAATACAACATTTAACTTTAGTTCAAGCTTCCCTATTTAATCAATCAGAAGTGTGTTATCCAGTTTAAAGTGTGCTATTGCCAAAAATCTCTATCTCTCTCTTGCTCACACACACACACGCACACACGCACACACACACACACACACACACACACACACACAGCCTCTGTGTAAGCCTCCATATACACCATGTATTTCTCCAGGCTCCTCCTGACCTGTTAAGAGAGCGATGGGAGAGTCACCTGTCATGGTGGGAGCAGTGTTGCTCATGGGAGGCATGTGAGGATATCCTGGTGGGCCCATCAGAGAAGAAAGGTTTTGTCTCGAGTCCATGTACATGTTCCCTGTGGGAGAATAGACAAAAGGGCAATGACTAACTGTCAGATTAGTATCCCGGCTTTCACACTACTCATCTTTGCAGAACACAAGCTGTTATCATGGGCGCACACAATTTTATTGTCGTTTTATGCTAAGCCAGAGAAATCCAATAGATTCTGCTGCCACTCAGTGGATTTCCCTCTGGTGAAATATTCCCCCATCTTCATATCTTTACTTCAGTTGCCATTAAACTGACAGACTCCATAATTTTGCTGTAAATAGACAACGAGCCAACAATGACACAGCGAGCGGAGAGACTGGCAGTCAGCTGAGCTCCTGCCTCCATCCCGTCAACTAACAGCAGGAACCATTATTTTGCTAATGGAGAGTTTTTTGGGGTTCCATATGTTATTTTAAGTTAACATACTTTCTTTTTCACGCTTTTCTTTTCTTCTGACACATGAGTGGAGTCATCAGATAAAAATAAATAACAGCATTTTATTGTAATGTTTGTTTTTTTTAACAGGATACTGCGGTGTTAATAATTAAATAACAGAACAGCAGTCCAGAGTACGATGCTGCCATGTGTGCATGTGTGTAAAGCCCTGTGCACATATAAAGCAGCTGACTTTCCAGGTCTAAGCTGGTTACTAGCAGAAATCTCAGCCTCTGGTCCCAGATGCAACAATCTAATATACTGCTATCCTTATAGTACAGGATCCTTGGCCCGGCAGACTGACCTGTGCTGATGTGTTGATTATGTGGGTTGTGTTGCCCATGCTGATTGTGATGGCTGGGCTTTGGATGCATGGCCCCGTGCGGCTGAGCCGGGTGCTGAGGAGCAGACGGCGGCGCTGGATGTTGGACCTGAGGTTGTGGGTGGGTGGCGCCCTGAGGGGGGATGACCCCCGTCGCCATGAAGAATTGGTTAATGGAGGAACACAGGTCAGCCATCTGGGCAGCATCAAGAGACCAGTTGCTGAGCTCCGCCTGTCGCATGCTCTCCTTCAGACCTGACAGAGAGAGGAAGCAAAGTGCTGTGACTGCCACGCACCAGAGCTTTTACTGCTTCAAGATGTGACATTGTTTCATGTACTTTATTTTATTGTTTTGATTTGTTTTTTTACAGGTAAATTAATGCACGAGTTGTTAATTTGCATTTGTTCAGCTTGTTCTGCCAGACAGGAAAAAAACAAACAAAGAAAAAACAGAAAAAGAAGCGATATAAGAGAAAACCTATTATTAAATTAAATCAATATGCTAAATATAAAGGATGCAAGGCCAGCACTGGTTTCTGTGATTTTTTTTAAACACGGCAAAAATGAGTCTCTCATTTGTGTGGGTATAAAAATTTCACTTCCTTCACTACTTTACTGAAAAAGCAGACCAAACGTTGCTGTTCTCTAATAGATGCTTTCTTCTTAGCAGCACTTCCACTGCCAAGAAATACCCGACATCCTCTAAGTGGGTGGTGATTGACTAATGAATAATTTTAAACATCAGGCATGCATCAGTGCTTATCAAATCGAGTAAATTGTATTTTTTTGTGATGTAGTGTAATTCCCTTGGTGTTTTATCTAATAAATTAGGAATATGTTTATAGAATGAACATACAGGCTCAATTGTAGTCGCACCTGCAGGAAAAAAAAAAAATCACAGCATGCGTTTTCAAATTTTGCATGAATAAAAAAAAAAAGTCAAAGGATTTCCAGCCTGACACACCGGATCATCACAGAGGCACAGGTACAGGGTTCATAACGGGACTTCTATGGAGTAATCCAAAAGAAGAAGAAGAAGCGTCGGTAGAGATGCACAAGAAATTGATCTTGCAGGGGTGATCACACCTTTCATATAGGGCGATTGTGGCTCAAGAGTTGGCAGTTTGTCTTGTAATCGGAAGGGTGCTGGTACGAGCCCCGGCTCCGACAGTCTCGGTCGTTGGGTCCTTGGGCAAGACACTTCACCTGTTGCCTACTGGTGGTGGTCAGAGGGCCTGGTGGTACAAGTGTCCCTAACCCTCTGTAAGTGTGCCCCAGGGCAGCTGTGGCTACAATGTAGCTTGCCATCACAAGTGTGTGAATGTGTGTGTGAATGGGTGGATGACTGAATGTAGTGTAAAGTGTTTTGGGGTCCATAGGGACTAAGTAAAGCGCTATACAAATACAGGCCATTTACCATATACACCACTGACAGGGGAGGTTACACTCATTCTTTCTTCATCATCACTAACCCACTGTTAGTGGGTGGGAGATATCAGGGAGCAAGTGAACATTTTGTCCTCAAAGTTGATGTGTTAGAAGGAAAAATGGGCACATGTAAGGATTTGAGTGAGTTTGACATGCGTCAGATTTTCTCCAACACTGCAGCTCTTGTGGAGTGTTCCTGGTCTGCAGTGGTCAGTATCTATCAAAGGGGTCCAAGGTGAACCAGCGACAGGGTCATTGGTGGCCAAAGCTCACTGATGCATGTGGGTAGCGAAGGTCATAAAGTTAGACCTGATCAGTGTATACCGGCTATGATACTGTTCCCCTTAAGCCTTAAAAGCTTTAGAAGTACATTTTTACAACTGTGTCAGAAGCCTTTGATTTATTCACCAAATACATTATTTAATATTTATGTGGACTAAAACACTGATAAATAAATACATGTGGATGCTTATGGGAGGATATTAATGAGTCTATGATTTAAAGGTGTGGACACCACTAAGTCACTGCTGGGAAAAAATACAAATGTATTTTTAATAGTTTCATCAGCTGATTTAACTGCGTACAAAATGTCAATTCTTTAATAATTCTTGCTTCAGTATCTCAGACATCCTTGTAGCTTCATCATTTAATGCAATCGAGTTTCATCACTGTAGATTGTGACATTTTAAATTCTGAAAATAGGAAATTTGGTATTTGCAGAATCGTAACAGTGTTTTAAAATTAGATGTAAATTCTTGACCACAAAATAAGTTACAAGTTTCCTTTAGACTCGCTAATTATATTGAGCAAAATGTACAGGGTGGGCCATTTAGATGGATACACCGTAATAAAATGGGAATGGTTGGTGATATTAAAGTCCTGTTTGTGGCACATTTGTATATGTGAGGGGGCAAACTCCTCAAGATGGGTGGTGATGGTGGTCATTTAGAAGTCGGCCATCTTGGATACAACTTTTGTTTTTTCAATAGGAAAAGGGCCATGTGACACATCAAACTTATTGGTAATGTCATAAGAAAAACAATGGTGTGCTTGGTTTCAACGTAACTTTATTCTTTCATGAGTTATTTACAAGTTTCTCTTTGTTCACAGCCATTGACATGTCGAAGAGGTTAACACGTGAGGAGCAGATCGAAATTGTGTTGATATCTGGTGAACGCAGTAACCGGGTCATTGCAGCAGATTTTAATGGAAAACACCCTACTAGACCACCCATCTCCCATGCTACAGTTAGCAAACTGCTTGCTAAGTTTCGTGAAACTGGTTTAGTGTTGGATTTGCCAAAATGTGGACGCAAGAAAACTGTCACTAATGAAGAAACATCAGTGGCTGTCCTAGCTTCATTCAGCAAGAGCCCACAGCGTAGCACTCGCCGCATGTCACTGGTGAGTGGCATTAGTCGAACATCCCTTCGGCGGATATTAGCTGCTCACAAATGGCACCCTTACAAACTCCAGCTACTGCAGCATCTCAACGAGGATGACCCAGATCGGCGCACAGAATTTGCAGAATGGGCAAAACAAAAATTGGAACAGGACCCTCAGTTCACGCAGAAGATTTTGTTCAGTGATGAGGCAAACTTTTATGTAAATGTTGAAGTTAACAAACAAAACCACTGCTACTGGTCTGACACTAACCCACATTGGATGGATCCCTCCAAGACTGTTGGAACAACAAAAGTGATGGTTTAGTGTGGTATATGGGGTACAACGATAGTGGGTCCATTCTTCATCAATGGAAACCTCAAGGCCACTGGATATTTGAAATTGCTACATGATCATGTTTCCCTCTTTATGCACTGAAGCTGGCACGTTCCCTGAGTTTTTCCAGCAAGATGGTGCACCACCACATTATGGGTGCCAGGTCCGAGCATTCCTAGATGAACAGTTTCCTGGAAAGTGGATTGGTCGTCGTGGGCCAGTTGAATGGCCCCCAAGGTCTCCCGATCTGACCCCCTTAGACTATTATCTTTGGGGTCATCTAAAGGCAATTGTCTATGGTGTGAAGATACGAGATGTGCAGCACCTGAAACTACGGATACTGGATGCCTGTGCTGGCATTTCTCCTGCGGTGTTGCTATCAGTGTGTGAAGAGTGGGAGAAGAGGGTTGCATTGACAATCCAACACAATGGGCAGCACATTGAACACATTTTATAGGTGGTCAGAAACTTGTAAATAACTCATGAAAGAATAAAGTTACGTTGAAACCAAGCACACCATTGTTTTTCTTGTGACATTACCAATAAGTTTGATGTGTCACATGGCGCTCTTCCTATTGAAAAAACAAAAGTTGTATCCAAGATGGACGACTTCTAAATGGCCACCATGGTCACCACCCATCTTGAGGAGTTTGTCCCCTCACATATACTAATGTGCCACAAACAGGACTTTAATATCACCAACCACTCCCATGTTATTACGGTGTATCCATATAAATGGCCCGCCCTGTATTTTCCCCCTTCTAAATATATCATTTGCAGCATCAAAAATTGTAGTTAACATATCATTTTTTGTGATATTTCTCCTTAATATGTGTCACTCTACATGCTAAACATTACAGCAAAAAAACATGCACTCCTTCATGACTTTTCCCAGACAACTTCTGCAGAACTTTTTCTTACCACCGTCAGCAAATCACGGGTTGAATAAGAAATAAATTATTTATCATCCATCACCGTGAGGACACATCCAGCACAAGAATCTCACTACAGTTTACTGTCACCGTAAGTTTCAAAACCTTGAAACTACAAACCGTCTTTTGTTCTGACGGGATGCCTGTTCACATTTAAAACAACGCAGAAGACGCTGAACTGAAATCACCTCCTCTGGTATTTACCGCTTCCAAAATAAGACAAGCTCAAGCTTCCATTTTTCAAACGTGAAGACGGATATTTTGCCCAAAAACACATTTGTATGGCTCGTATGTGGCGCCGACAGAGACAAGAGGCTCGGTCCCTGCTGTTTGGAGATGAGCCAGAGAGAGTAGAGGATGGCATTACGGCGGTGTGAGAGAGGTCAAGCGTTGCAGAAGTAGAGAGAGAGAGAGAGAGACAGCAGCGGTCTGTGAGCTACAGGACCAGCCGTCGTCATCAATCGCGTGTGGATGTTGCCGGCTTTGTGCGCTGACCGTGATAAGAGGCTGTTACTGAGCCGGGACCTAATTGGATTATTCACATCATACAATTGGGAGGGAGCGAGACAGCTTGTGTGTGTCTATGTGTGTGTGTGTGTGTGCGTGTGTGAGAGAATAAGAGTGGGAACCTCTCAGATGCAGGATAATGACTTTTATTAGGGCAGTACTATTACCACACTGGATATTATAACACTGAGCCTCAGGGCGAGTGCATATGAAAGCACAGAGAGGAATCACAATGGTTTAATCAAAGCAGCTGATCGACATGATACGCATTTTATCAATTTTCCCCGTGTTTAGGCGGGCCGCGGTAGACAGCTTTATCAGTGTTCATTTCATTTGTCCACACTGATGGCAGTTGTGTGTTTGCTTTACCTTGGAATGGGGAGAGGTCTACGTCAGCCCAGTTGTAGCTGGTAGCGATGCGGCAGCTCTCCTTCAGCCAGTCCAGGTTGGGGTACCAGTCTGATGACATGACTGACACACACACACACACACACACACACACACACACACACACACACACACACACACACACACACAGACAAACATCTCTTTAAAGAAACATTTTTCCAAATGTTGCAAAAGACAACCTGGAAAAAACAAAGGATTTTCACACGAAGCAACGAGGGTAAGAATCAGAATAATGTCCCATATTAATGTCATTTAACATGCATGTCTTTTTTAACTTTTCTGAACTGACTTTGCAAGGTGGCACTATTCTTACCCTGGAGCATCGCATTGTAAAATAAAAAAGGAATCAAATTCAGAATTAAAACATCTAATAGATAAAATATAAAAAAAAATTTCAAAATAAACCAAACATGGTGTCTTTAAATTGCGTGTTTCAAAAGATTTATCCCAGATATAAAACAGCATTGGTTATCTGCAGTGATACTGAAGAACACAACACTGTTAGATGATCCCAAACTGGTAAACTAATTCACTTTAAAAAGATCTGTCTGTTCTGCAAACAGCCACAAGGTGGCATGAGTTTACACACAAAAAGAAAGACAACAAAATCCAGTCATAGCTTTGCTTGTGAGGCAAAAGAAAGAAGATTCTTTTCAGCGCCTTCACCACCACAACCCAAACAACAATACATTCTCAGGCCGTGGATCAAAGACAGAGAGGTTGCTTTCATTCATCCTCAGCTTGGTTGTGGGGAATACTAACCTAGATAAATAATGTCTAAATAGGCTTTTCCACTGGCCTGAGAGCTCTCTTGCAGAGACACGAAGAGAAAAAACACACACAAAGACTGGGAATATGAGTAGGAAAAGCCTCGTGAAGATTTGGAGAAGCCTGTTTGTATCAGCTCAGCCTCATAAAAATCAAACACCTTATAGAGGAAAGAATACAATACAAATCCAATGCCCGCGTACACAGATGTGCCATTCTGATGTGTTAGGTGAACTGCAGTTACACCAATGTGGCCTTGGAAATCGCAATGTTGAATCAGTGTTTTGGTGCGCCTATATATGTGAAGCTATACTTTGAGCTTTGTATGGTCTTTTCAGGAGAATTAGAAAAGCAGAGAAACTGGAGAAATAGCATTGGGGCTTTCAAAGTGAAAGTCTCGGTAATAGGAGGTCTTCTCTTCTACAGCGGCATCGGAATGAAAAGAACACCGGACAATATTTTCATAATTTTGTCATTTCAACCCTGAAGGTAGTCTCCCCCACTGCTAATCACAGTCACGCCAGATAAAAAGAAACATATTTTGATTTTATTTTTCTTTTACTGTTGCACATGTTTTACATTTTAAACCCATTTTCAAATGATAAGCAAACAACTTTATTATTTCTTTAACTGCCTGTTTCCCCATGTCTAAAAGCATCAAGCCATCCATTTCTTTCTTAACTGTTTATCTAATTTAGGGTTGAAGGGGCGCTGGAGCTAATCCCCAGCTGTTAAGACACAGAGTACGCCCTGCACACAGAGGCATACAATCGTACCTACAGCCACTTTAAAATCACCAGCTAACCTGACAAGCATGACTCTGGATGTAGGTGAAAGCCGAGGGCACAAGGGCAGCAGGGGGAACTTTCTTGCTGCGAGGACGCTGAGATTACTGGTTTTCTGTTTCTTGGAAAACATAATGTGAACGGTAATAGTGAGGAAGGTTTGCTTTTGGTGTAATATAACCACTTGTTCACCAGGCCAGAAGAATTTCGCTTATACTCAATGCCAGCATAGCTCACTTGGTTGAGCAGGACCTCATGCCGAAAGGCTGCTGCAGAAGCTGAGTCTGAATGCACCCGAGACCATGTGCTTCAGGTCATTCCCCCTGCTTTCCTGCCCTTTCAATAAAGGCTAAAATGCCAGAAATAGATCTTAAAAAGAATTATGGTTATCCATATCCTAAATGAGGGGGCTGTGAAGGTAAAACACCAGTGGTCAGGTCTATATTGTGTATGTTAAGCACATCATATAAGCAGTTCCTGCTCCTGTGCAGTGTCTGCACAAACTTCCCCAGATGTTGATGGAAACTGGGATATAAAGCATCTTTTGTCTGTGGTTTCTGAGCAAATTTGTTCCGAATTAACTGAATTCAGTGATTTTGAAACAAATTATGGTAATTAAGGATAAGGGTTTTTTAAAGTACATGAATTGCCTTTCACCTCAATGAGTATCTGTGCCTTTGTAACCTCTCTCCCAGAGTAATTAACTACAATCAAAGGGACTCTCGTGTTGCTTTGTTAGTGAACATTCATGTTATCGTTAAAAGAAAGCTTTCACGTTCAAATTTAAAGACCTGGTATGTTCAGTGCAAGCTGATGTATTGATGTTATTATTATTACTCTGATTGGCAAAGTATTATTCAATCCCTGTTAGAAAGTTGCTAAAGTCTGCCCATGTTTTTCCTGATGTTGTGCACCAGTAGGCGACACCAAAGATCCTACACATGCTGTAATGCCCTTTGTCTGTAAACCTGTTCTCACCTGTTGTGGGGCAGGCCTGCACAGCGTGACTCTGCTGGTGGGAGAGAGACGAGTGCTGCTGAGAGTGACCAGAGTGCTGTTGGTGCTGACCGTGGGTGGAGTGAGGGGAGACGTGAGAGTGGTGAGGGTGGTGCGATGTCTGGCCATGGTTGTGTTGGTGGTGGTGGCCGCTGCCGCTTCCCCCACCAGGAGAGTGCTGGTAGGAGCAGGCGGTGCGGGCCTGTTGACCCGAGTCACCGGGCATACTCATCAAACCTGCTTGGGGAAAAAAACATAAAGACACATGAAACTTTAAAAAATGGGGCAAAAATGATGGAGAAGACACCTTTTTTCCACTATAACAGCTCAACCAAATAAAGCCAAAGATTCTCCTTCAACAACATGTTCAGATTTGCTCTCTTGAACTCATTTTAAAGTGGATGTGGATTACTTTCACGTTGCCATTTCTAAATTATTGTCAGTCAATTGTTTAAACCACCTACATGCCTTGGTATGTCACCCACAGCTATTAGCCTCCTATTCAATCACACATGCACAACCACTGCTATGGATTCTCAGTAGCAGGAATATGTCTTATACATCACAATACCACCAAAGGAATTATACGGGTTTGTTGAATCCAAGTCCATTTTACACTGCAGGAATTGCAGCTCGGATCAGAAAACTGATCAGTTTATGTGGAGGCTATTTATCAGCAAGAATAATGTATCAATAAATTTGATTTCACTTTGATCTGGCAGCAGACTTCCACATCTTTGCCATCAGGCTGTGGGACGGCATCAGAGGCGAATGCACTGGCACCCCTGTAGCTTGCAGCTGTAACTTTAGACATAAATGTCAGCACTGGGTGGTAAAATAAATAGATTCACTTATGAATTCACAAGATTAACGATTTTCTGCCAGCTGCTCTCTTGCCTTATTTGCAGCACCAGTGCGGGCTTCTGCCATTATATTTTGATATATTCTTTATAGATCTCTATCAGCCATTCATCTGATAATGCTTTTGATTTAAGTAGGCTTCAAACAAGCCCTTTTATGAGGGCACACACAGAGCGTGAAACAGAAAGCCTGGGTTAACAAGGATAATCACTATTGGTGATACCCATCATCTCTGATTGGGGGTGTAGGTTTTGGCGAGCCAGCCTGGCTACGTCACCCGGTGTCTCTCCTGTCTGATTTGTCATATGAATCTCTGACTCATCCCTCACACACACAAACACACACACACTCTCCCTCACCTCTACCTATGAATTCCTTTTCATCATCGACACTGAAGAAGCTTTATGTCGGTTGCTGCCTCATTAAATTTTCAAATGATGCTGCAGCGTTTCTGGACCTCGGCTGTCCGCTTCCCGGTTTTGTGACTACTTAAATGTAAAAGGCTCTTCCAAGGACGTACAACGTCCAACTATAAAGTAAGGTGGACTCTTCGAAGGTTACCTTCCTTTGGTACATTTGTTTGAGTCGTGTTTACCTTTTCCTTTATTTGCTATCACTCCAAGATCTCTTCAGAACTTTTTGTGACCGATAAAAAGCGAATCGATGAGTGCACCACCGAGTGCAGAGTATTTTTCATTCAGTCTCTTTATTCCCCTCTGCTGTGTGTATAGTCAATGCTTTCATTGCCTTAACTGTATTTACAGTACTGCAAATCAAAGCTCCATTTTTATCTATGATTTTACCACGGCTGTGTTCCTCTTTCCTAATTTACCGTACGGGTGCATTTAAAGGGAATAATAACAGGGTTCTCTTTAAGATTTTAAGATGGCAAAAAGGGAAAGGGCAGCATAATTTTGAAAGCCAGATTGTAAAATGAGACTTCACAAGTTGACCCAGCTGTTGATTCACTCGTTTGCTCTTTAGAAAAGGTTCATATTTGCTTCACTGTGACCTGTAATTCAGGATGGTGGCACTGCCTGAGCCCGTAGCAATGCGGTGTGTGGTCCTGGACTCGCTGTAGATACGATGAGCTCCTCTGTCTGGATGACTCAAATTCTCAAATACAATGACTACTGACACCGTTTCCTGCTAAGCCTCACACTTAAGGGACCCTTTCAAGCATCTGCTAAATCCATTTTCTTCCTCATTTTCCTTTTAGATCTCAACGCAGTGCCGTTTTCTTCCCCACCATCTATATTCTCATTGTCTTATCTGTACTCTGTGTACAACCCTGACCACAAATTGAAGGGGACCTTGTCAGAGGGTGAATCCAGGCAGCAGTTGCGGGGGTCAACAGAGCGTATCAATCTCCTTGGTTACAGAAGATTTGTTGATGTGTATCAGGAGTAAAAAGTGAGAGAGAGAAAGCGCGAGAGGGAGAAGAGAGAAGGTGAGAGGAGGTTGGTGCGATGGTGGGGTGTCCAAGAGGGAGGAGGCCTAGTGACCTGAAAGCGTCAGGAAGCAATTAGCGAGATGCTTCGCAAACTTTAGAACCAATCTAATTAGCTGCTATCAAAGCTGCAGAACCCTTTGCTCTGCTCGACTACAGATGTGTTTGAGAGTTTTTTCCCCCCCTTCTGTTGAATTCTTACTCTTAATTGCCTTTACTCATTTGACTGAGCGAGCCGTAAAACGCAGATATGCGGAACAACAGATTGTTTGTTTATTAAAACACAACAGAGTAGGAGCGTGTGGTGGAGGTTAATACTGGAATGCCGGCTATGAAACCAGTGTTAAACTGTTTGAATTTATAAAGGTGGTGGTGGCAGGGGGGGCTTATTCTTGTCAGTTAATTATGTGCACAAAGCCTCACACAGAAGTTTACTTTATTTCCCAGTGAACACACGTGTTATTATAGGTGTCGAACAGGTACGCATGAGCAGGCACACTAATCCGCACACAAAACCACCCACCTTGCTGCGAGAAGGACTGCTCGAAGACGCACTTGTAAAGGCTGCGGAACGAAGAGCTGAGGTCCTCGAAGTCTGAGAAGCAGAGCTGCTTGTCCCGTGACTCGGGGACAGGTAAACCGTACTGGGGCTGCGGGGGAGGAGGAGGAGGCGGCGGCGGAGGTTGGGCGGGCTGCTGGAGGCTCAAGGACTGGGACGAAGGTTCCGAGTGGCTGCTCACCTTCGAGGCGGATAGGAAGAAGAGACAGATCGACTGTTAAAAGGCACGGGGAACATCAGGGAACGTCGTGGTTTCAGAAAAACGCCTGACAAAGGCTCAATTCACACTGCGATTGAAAAGATTTAGTTCGTCAAGGTGATGAGGCATTGCAGGTTCAAGTGCATACGTTTTATGTGCTTGACTGGTTCATCAAAAATAGTAATCATTTTTTGGCTCATTCATAACCAACTCTTGGCTCTACTGTTTATAAAATACACAAAAAACACCACCTAATGGCACCTAGTTCTTTTATTGACTGCTGCTTGTCATACACAGAGCATGTATGGAAGGATTAGAGAGCATATTAGTGACTTCAAGAATTTCTGTGCCTCCCCGAATTAAACCAAGGCTCAGTTAAAATGTTTTAATTGTCAAGGAACTGCCATTCAGTTGTAAAATCTCACCGCACATGAAACTGCTTAAAATTATTGGATTACTCCTAAGTGGATTGTATTTCATCACCATCTTCCTCCATCACCTGCAGCAGCAGTGCGCGGCTACGAAACAACAGCAATTTGTATCCAGAGAGAAGATTCACAATTCAGATATTTGATCCTAATGTGACATAATATAACTTGTGTCAGTCAATCTAAAGACAGGATGCAAAACAGAAGCACAAAAGGTGACTCGGGACTGCACGGATCATGTAGATGACGTATGTGTTAAACCTATATATGATCAAAATAAATGTTCTATTTATTTTGATCATATAAACAAAATACAGAGGTTCCACAAAAAAGTGGGAGGAAGTGCACATTTATTTAATCCCACCCCTTCTCCATAAGTTATCAGCTAGTATTTATCCAGCTTTGTTACTAATATAAACTCAATAGCAACAACAGACATATTTCTAATAACACAATATAGACGCTATGTAAAAAAACAAATTATCACCATAAAATTATTTGTTTTACAACTCCACACCTCTGCACATCAAAGCCCTGTGCCTCCAGTTTTGGAAGGTTAATTCTAACATCTGTATAATCTGAAGTAAGGTTAATAGGTTAACCTGGTGTGAGAGTGCCTTAAACCCGAGTTCTTCTTAAATGCCATGGGTCCAGTAGAAGTCTGTGAGGAAACAGCTTTCTGACTTGACCTCTGTAAACACTTTCCTCTTGTGTTAATGGTCTCAGTGACACACTGTGGTTAGTACTATATAAATAATAAAGAGACCAAGATGGCGACAGCAAAAAACAATCAAGGCTTCAAAGACCTGGGTTACACCGCGGTAGCTATGACACTCTTTTACACTTTTTGAGCTTGAACTCAAAAAGTCGCTCCCATTTTACCTGGTTAGGTAACCATAGCAACCAGCGGGAAACGCATAACCTGGTTTGGAGCACGTTATCCTGTAGCTCCAGTTTAAAAACAGCTGTAAATAACACATTTTCACAGATTCTTTTGATCAAACAGAGCAGAAAGGAGCTCTGCGTTGGGGTTAGTTATTCAGAAATTCAACGTTTTCGTACATCCTCCTACTCTGCTGCCCTGTTGATTTTAAAAAGTTAGAATTACAGTTTGCAGAATAGAAACTGCTCGGTGTATTTGTGGGCCTGGATCAGGAAGAATATTACATGAAGACAATTAATTTCACTTTGAACTGGTCAAAAAGTGATTTCCTGAATGGCTAAATGTATTGTAAAGTTTAGCTGTTGTGTTAGAAACAACAGCTTCTAACACAACAGTGAGATTGCACTAAAGCTGAACCACACCTCAGTGTATTTACATATGCAGCACCGATTTCGTTCCTTACCTGCACCACCAGTGTTGTCTTTTGCTGTTATATTTTTATTACTTCATAGTTTTCTGAGACCAGTCTTAAGTGAGCATGCTCAGATCCTGTCGCCTGTTGATGAATACTATTGTGAGGCCATTATTTTGCTTTTTAACCCTTAAATCAGGCACATCTGGTCAGATTATATTAGCAACTTATTCACTTACCCTAACATTAGCAATCAGGGTAAATTGTCACACAAAGGTGGTTATCAGCTTCATAACTTAACTCATGATTGATTAATCCAGCTATGAGCATGTTCACATTAAGGGGATGACGCTGGCAGCATCCGGCCAGTCACACAGATGGACGTCTCCACTGGCACGCGAGCCGCTGATCTCACAAAGAATGATAAAACTGTGAGGGTAACTGAAAGAAATGCTCCTGCTGTAGAGAAATAAGCGGTGTGAAACAGAAAATCACAGTACAATAGTCAGTAAAATAAAAGTATCAACACTCTAACATTGAAATATGGGAGAATGTGATGAATTAGATGCATGTGTGATAGATTTAGTTGTTATTCTTTCAGCTGTAGCCTCAATTTTGTCTAAGGGTCTGAGAACAGCCTAAAGATTCAATATAAAAACATAATTATAATGTAGGTTTAGACTCTAAGGTCCACAGATGCCCTGTTTTGGGATCATATATTATAGGCTATAGAACAGTCTAATGCTCATCGGGGAAACAGCAAGAGTCTAGATGAAAAACTTTAGACCCTGCATGCACAAAAGTCCAAGGACTTTTCCACAAATGGTGATTCTATTTCCCAGATAACTGATTGGTTGGTAAGCAGTGATCTCATACCTGCTGATTGACAACCTAGATCGGGTCTGCAGGATAGGTTACCATGGCTACAATAACAAGTAAGTAGAGCTAAGAAGTGAACGGACTCTGTAATACTGCAAACCCAGGGTTAACCTTGAAGTTACCTGGATAATCCCAAATCCAGCTTCCTAGCACAGGCGTCAAGTGGAGAGCACCTCTGCCTTTAAGTCAAAATGCATTAGAAACAAACCTCTTGGCTTTTTTGTCTCTACAGGCTGAACCTAAGTGAACACACCTGAATTTCAATTGGCAGACAGAAAAGTAAAATTCAATAATAATACGATTTAATTTAAATGAATTAAATTAAAACTTCAGCCGAGCCCTGGACACTTTTTTTATATAAATTACTGTCAGAAATCATTTAATAATTCAGCCATTCACAGTGATGATCATACCAAATTCAATTTCACACAATTAAAATGGAATCGCTGCTGCCTCTCATTTCTTTTCACATAAAAGCAAAAACAAAATACGAAGCTTCACATATCTGCCGCATATTGTGAATGCAGCCGGTCTTCATCCACCCTCATTTCATCCAAGCTGTCATCTTCCTCACCATCCACCCGGAGAACTCAAGCAATTTGCTGTGATCAGTGTGTCTCTGCCAATATAAGCCAACTTACGACGACACATCTCCCACACATCTACCTCCACCCCAATAATGCCAGCCTTTCCATAAACTCTCTCGGTGTCTGAGATCTCTGCCAGCAATGCCACCAGTAATCACCGTCAGTCAAAGGGATGTGGGGGGAGGGGGCTATCACCTGCTTCAGGTAATGAGTCAGAACTAAACCCGATCCCACCGGACTAGACCGCAGATGAGGTCTGAAACGATGGAAGAGGAGGGCGAAAGGTGGAGGAGCCGATGCAGGGAGGAAGAAAACAAAAGATGGCCTCTAGAAATGAGAGGTTAACGAGATGAGATTGCACTGACCTTTGCTAATGCAGGTGGGAGGTGAGCAGGGAAAAGTGATTGATGGTAAAAAGGTGAGCAGCTGTTACAAGGGAGAGATAATGAAGAGTTGGGATTTTTCAGCCCTCCTGTAATTTTGTTTTTGAACAGAGACTGGCCTTTAAAACTGTATTACATTTGGTTTAGAGGGACACAGGCGCGAAAACGATCACAAATACATCAAACACAATGCAGGTCTGTCTAGTTCCCATATTTATATTTGACCGAAAGGGACTTTAGTGATCGCAGTGGGGAAAAAACGCTGTTGTAGCTACACTACTACAAGGATTTGGAGAATGAAATGGACTGAATAGAAAGAAAGGCACACTTGCTCACAAAGGTTTATCCACTGGGAGCCAGAATATATACAGGTGAAAATATGAATGACAGTTGACACAGCAGGGAACCTCGTGGACTGCAAAGCAAGAATGTGTAAGTGTACCGCCCCTTTTTGTGCACCTTATAAAGGTCACGAGGACACCAAAAACATTTGAGCATCACTTCTTTAAAGCCTGTAGATACTACATTAGTAGTGAAAGACAATCAGTCTTTTGCACAACCCACTGTCATTGTTGCACTTTGCTATTGCACTGTTGTGTCTCCACTGGCTTGTGTCTGTATCGTTCTGTTCTGCCTAGTGTTGCACTGTTTGGGGGTTTTTTGGGGGGAGATTTTTGAAATTTTTGCACACTTGCACTTTATGCAGTCCTGTGTTGATTGTCTGTTATATGTTGTACGTAGCACCGTTGTCTCGCTTCACTGTGTACTGTACCACTGCACATAGTTGGAATGACAATAAAGCCACTTGACTTGATTTGAAAGGAAAACTAACGGGAGCTGCTTCAGTTATTCAGACATCAGGTCACTCCTAATCGGGTCCAAAATCACTCCATTAATATGTTGTTTTGAATCTCAAAAGCTCATCATGGGTCAGTTTATGTTCAAACATATTGGTTTCCTAATGTAGTCCCTCTTTAATAAACAAGCAGCTCATTATCATGTAAGTTGGACTATTTAAGACTACTCAGTTAAATAGGACCTTGTTTTTAGGCACAAGGAATAGTTCAAACTGTCAGGATAAAATATGGCGCGAAACAGCTATGTGCAGAGTTCTTTCTCTACTTTGTATTATCCAAGTTTGTAGGAACATTAACAGCGGACAACATGGGACTGCATCAATGTGTCCTCTGTATACAGTGTGTGGGACCTGCTGAAATAATAGAGTTAGTGGGGTATGGTAGCTCAGTGTTAAGTGGCTTAATAAAAAAAACAACATAAAACCCCCAAATGTGTCTGAAAACGGTCAGGGACAAAGACTGGACTGGAAATGAGTGAAAAAGCAGCCAACGTCCAAAAACAACTCTGAAAGCCTAGAGAGTTGTTGCTCAAGAGCACTTCAAAAAATTACAACAAAGACTGTTTTTTTTCAATCGAAACATAAAGAGAGGGGTGGCTCAAGACTCTTTGCTCAGTACTGCAGTTACATAACCACCAGAGGAAAAAAGAGCTAGAGCTAGAGTGTAGTCCTTCGCTCCTTTCTCACCTCCACACAGCTGGCCAATCACAGCGTTAAGTGGGTGTGAATGTAGGATTGTCGTTTACAAAAATGTCTGAAGTCGAAAGAGGTTTGACGCGAAGAGCTTTCAGAGCATAAGTTCAAGAGCATAAGTATTAAATAATCACACACACACAGCATCTGGCTCACACTCATCTAAAAACAGCAAAACCAACCAAGATAAACTTGCTTCTTGTTTTATTTTTGGATGACAGAAGCAAGCCGCTATCAAAGCATTTCCCACAGGTTTGAAATTTATTTTGTGGTGTTCGGCCCTGAGGGGCGCGAGCGGCTGCAAAGAGTATTGATAGTCTGCGGCAAAACAAAATTCAATTCACGAGCTAAATAATCAGTCCATATGAATGCAATGTTCAACAACAAGCAACTGAGTTTTCAATCAATCTGCACTCTGAATTGCATTTCCATACCTCTGGAAGGAAGGAATGATAAAAGTCTCTTTGGATTGGGTCAGCTTCACTTGTCTGAGCACAAATAAATTCTGCACATAAGAAGCGATGACTGAAGTTGCCCATTTGATTCTTTCTATGCATGTTAAAGTAGCACTACAATAGAGAGATAATCCATTTCCCCTTGATTTTTTAAATAGGCGACCACAATTAGGCCTAATTGTTTGAAAAACCATTACTTTGCTTCTACGCACAGTGAATGTGCTCTGCTAAAGATGAGCGAAAACATATTTGGCTGCAAAATCTGAGCATCAAACATAAAATGAGAGTGAGCAGTGTACCGTAGATCCAGCGTACATGTTGTTAGCTGGTTACCACCTCCTCAGTCTGCTAAGGGTGCAGCAGACACCTTCTGTACTGATCTGGTGTCTCGACCGGTGTCTGAATCATCCAGATTATTTCGAGTGAATCCAGGGGAAAAAAACCCAAACACGACACAGAACACGTAAAAATAGTTTTAATGCTGCTTGTTTAAAATTTGTCAGCTGTGAATGAAAAACCAGACACTGTGGCAGTGTCCTTGAATTCTGAGTGGAAAATTGTCACGAGAAACATAAAACCGAGAAGCGATCACTCTAAACAACAACAACAACCAAAAGCAAAGGTCTTACTGGTGTGTATCCGTGCACGTTGCTGCCACTGCTGACCGCGGTGCTCCGGTTGTTGAGGTTGACGGACGCCAAACTTTGCTCTGAAAGGCTGTTGCTAAGGCTGCCGCCCAGGCTCCCAGGACTCTCGCTGCCTTCTGCTTCATGGTTGTACAGCGCTACCTACACACACACACACAGTGTTGATGTTAATATGACAATAAAGGCTATTATATGGGGCCAACGATTTGAGCCAACGCACCACATAAACCCCTTCAAAGGCAGTGATTCATGACTTTATTGTTCCTTGTAGCCTATTTTGTTACACTGCCTCATATTTGTTCACGCGCCAATTCATATCCAGACTGAAGTGAGTGCCGCGCCACTCAAGGAGTTACCCATGCACCATTAACTGATGGAACAAGTTATGAGGAAAATGTGGAAATATTAGTTCTGGTCTATATAAATTTGTCCTTTTGCTGTGTTAAACGAAAGAAGAAAAAAAATAGACTCACCGACCCTAAGCTTGTGATTTTGCTTTTTTTTTTTTTGCCACCTTGAACTTGTTGATTCTGATTAGATAAAGACACCAAGTTGCACTTCGAAGTAACTACGCTGTATATCTTATTGTAGCAGATCACAAAGCGTTCAAGAGCAATGCCTCAGGATTACGTTGAATCATGTTTCTCTTGTTTTATTTGACTGTCAGGACTTGTGAAGCGCAGCGCCAACATTACCTCCAGGCAACATTTAATTGTATAGACAAATGCGAAAATACAGCCTTCGGGTGAGACAACATTAAAGGCTCTCTGGGGCAGTGCTCTACACTGCAGAACATCTTGTAGTGGCAAAAAAGAAAGGATAGAGAAGTGCTATTGAGTCGTGGGTTAAAGTGTTAATCCTGAACTGTTCCTGTTTGAATAGTTTTGGTAATATCGGCACTGGGTGAAAGTTTAATTCTCCTGACTGTGGAAGTAAAGGAACAGGGATTTCTTTTTAGGTTTAATGAGGTGCTTTAGGTTGAAATCTACACAGAAGCAAAGAACCGAAACACTAATCACAACAGATCATAAAAGATTTGTTTTTTCATTATGCAAACATTACAGTAACTCAGTGCAATGATCTGATCCTGATCCTCCTCCACCCCCTCGACCCCCGCTATCCTAAATTCCCAGTATCAAATTATAGGAACGCCTTCCTTCAGTAGTGCAGGCTTTGTCCAATGCAAACAGAACATCGGCGAGAGCAAACGTGTTATAGAAGAAGCTCTGACGCACTGCTGTGCCTGCAGGACGCCACCTGTGCGGATGTGGGCGGATGTCACTGATGCCGGCATCGGCATCATTATCATCAAGGTCTCCGTGCTCTGAATCATTGTTTCAAAATGTATACTGATGTCTGAGACGACTCAAGTTTTAGTCTTTCCTGGCGTAGCGCGGATTGAGTGCAACCTGACACGTTTAAAGAAATCAAATGAAAATCCTTTTGTTTCTCCACCTGCTGCACGAGTGGCACGCCAAACACGCCAAACAATAATCGCTTGATGATCTGCACCAAGTTGGCTGCTTGTGAAGCTCTGTCCTTGTTTTGTCTTAGCGATTATCTAATAAAACTGCAATACCTTTTGCGGCATTGATTAATAACGTTATTAACGGCTTTGTTATAAGAATGATGGTGGAAAATGTGAAGGATCTGCAGTATCTACTTTTTCAGGTAGGCAAGTTAATCCACTGCACTCTGTTGTTTACCGTGTCTCACAGCAAAAAAGGACTGAATTCCAGATAATAATAATAATAATAATAATAATGATTAAAATTGCATGAGTACTTGGCTACAACGCTGATAAGAAAAAAAAGTGCAGAAATTCTCATCCTCGTGTCTCATATTGACAAATTCTGGGAAGTATGAGTCAGGGTCTGTTAAAAGTCCAGAATGGAAAACTGTAACGTGCTGCAAAGTCCAGACCTTCGCATCCCATCCAGAACAAACAGAGTAATGCGAGCTGCTGCGGGACAAATTTTCTCTTTGGTTGGGGACAGGACGAAAAGGATCACCCACTGCGCATAATTACTGTGTTTGTGTGGGTGTGTGCGTCAGATCAGATAGGTGTCAGAGGTCCCTGTCTCTGCTTGATCTCTGACCCTCACATAGGCGATCACACGCAGTTTAGTGTTTAAATGCTTGTGTGTGTTTGTGTCGCGTAAGGCTTTCTGCTAGAAGTGAAGACTTGTTCTGAAGGCGTCTCAGCCTCTAAAGAAGAGGCGAAAAAGAAAAACAGACACTTCTGCTGCTGCTTCTGCTGCAGTTATGTCTCACTATAAATATGTTGTGACAAAGTTTGACACATTTTCCTCACAAGCAAGTACAAATGACTAATCATTGCACAGAACTAAGAAATCAATATTCATTCATATAAATGCCAACGAACTATGATCATTCTGAAGATTTTTACTACAGTGTTTTAAAGCTCTGAATGGAACATCTGTCGCTTCTGAAGCATATAAGGTCATCGTCAATGAAACTAACAGCATTTAAATGAATCCCAATCCAGAGAGTCCAACCTGCTAATGAATCTCCTCTGACCCACGCCCCCTCCACCACCACGGCATGAATTCCAACCTCACAGTTATCCAGTAACCTTGTACAACAATTCTGATATGTTTGATAATAGGTTGTAGATGATATTGCTATAACAAAAGAACTCAAGCCTCATGAACTCATGTCAAAATGAACAGTGACACGCTGATTTTACTTCTCTTTTTGACTGTTTGCTGTTTCTTTGTTATGATGTTGGCTCTGCTGGCTCTGGATCCCTATTTGAATTTGTTGAATTTGCCAAAATGGAAGAAAAGCTCTTTCTAAAAGGAGAGTCGCCAAATGCCGAACCAACCTCTGTCTGTATCTAACTGAGGATGGAAGCCACGCGTCCGGTCACATAAACTTTGTATGCCTGCGCTGTTGCGCTGTTTTGTATTGAAACAGCTTATGAACAGCTGGTGCCCTACCTTGTTGGTCACAGCATTGATGGCCAGAGTGGGAGATGCCCCTCCTGACATGATGCAGTCCATCCTCAGAGACTCGGACTCCAGGCTGTAAGGGGTCGATGCCTGCAGGAACAGGAGACAGTGTGAGAAAAATCTGGGCATAGAAAATGTTCATAAGTGCGGATTTGGGTTCAGTATCCTGATAACACGACCCACGTGAAGGCAACTAAACATTATTATTTTATTAATAATGTTTTGGGGTTTTTCTGACAATGACAAGCCAAAAAGTCTGTTGTGGAATTGCCTAGAATACTCGTTTCTGACTGAACTAATAATGCTTCCTAATGAAGGAAAAAAGGCAGGATAAACAGTGGCTTCAGGCACTAAAAGTGAACGAGCACAAACTGACCTGCGTAAACTTGCACAAACCTCACAAGGTCTTTTTATAAAATCCGTGATGCGTATGATGTCTTTTCTGAAGTCTCCGCATTTATTCTACAGTGATTCCCTCTCATCTGTGGCCAGATTCCAGCTGTTTTTATTGATTTGGCTATAACTTCCACAATAAGCCCAGTAAACTGATTCAAATCAGTGATTTAGTACACTCTGGGGAGATTGATCACATTTACAGGAAACGGGCTAAAAACAGTAACGTAGCAAACCCTGCTTTTCATGTTTCCTTAAGACTTTAATGTGGCGACTATTACAAGACATAAAAACCACTGTGCAGCAAATACATCACTGATTGCCTGATATCCCCCTGCATAAAGTTTGAATACACCTAATTCATCGTATTCTATTCTATTATAATTGTGCTATAGAATAAAAGGCTAGGAATATAAAATAAAAGCAGCAATGTCAGTGAACCTTGTTGGTTGGCTGGGGAATTTTAAGGTGTGGTGGGCAACATGTTTTTGGTGTCACCGGGCAAAAAAAGAAAGCTACATCAACCTTGCAGCATTGTAAGTGAAGGGAATTTCTGCAAATACTCTTTATTAAGCTTTAGAAAATCTTGCACCCACAAGAGACTTTGGCTAATCGTGCATTTTCTGACCAGAAAAGGTAAGTAGTCTTAAGAGCAAAAAACAAACAAAAAAAAAAAAAAAAACAGAAAAACGTCCAGCGTTGGTGCAATGGGTTTGAATTCCCTATGAAGCCAAAAGTCAGCCCTGGCTTATCTCTAGCCTGTGTTCATCTTTTGAAAGGGGGTTATAACAGAGAATGGAAAACTGCAGGAGGAAAGCAACTTTTTAAGGTGGAGATATGTGAAGCATTCTTTAACACTAAAGATGCAGGTTGTACCCCTTTCAGGTTCACCACACGTTACACTGTGTTGTGGCAGGTACAGTACTGAGCAAAGGCTTTGAGCTTTTTGTCATTTTTTAAAGTGGTCTTAAACAACCTCAACCACAACCTCACCTGCAGTCAGCCTGGAATCCAGAGCCACACCACTTTGCCAGCCTCTCTCTTCACATGTTGCCTCCTGTGAGATTCCTGACACCCCTCCCCCACCCATCACCTTCACTCAATACCAGGTTGAGATGCAAATGAGGAGACTTCACTCAGGCAAGTCTGCTGGACCAGACGGAGTGAGTCCCCTTGTCCTCAAGGCCTGTGCCCCCCAGCTGTGTGGAGTCTTTCATAAACTGTTTATGCTGAGTCTGAGTCTGCAGAGGGTCCCGGTGATGTGGAAGACATCATGCCTCGTCCCTGTACCAAAGACGCCTCGTCCCAGTGGCCCCCAGGATTACAGGCCCGTGGCACTGACCTCCCACATCATGAAGACCCTGGAAAGGCTCATCCTGGACCAGCTGCGACCCATAGTAAGACCACATCTGGATCCCCTTCAGTTCGCTTATCAGCCTCGTCTCGGAACAGAGGACGCCATCATCTACCTGCTCAATCGTGTCTACACCCATCTGGACCAGCCGGCGAGCACTGTGAGGGTCATGTTTTTTGACTTTTCCAGTGCTTTCAACACCATCAGGCCGACCCTCCTGGGTGATAAGTTAGCAGCGATGCAGGTGGATGCTTCTCTGGTGTCCTGGATTGTTGATTACCTGACAGGAAGACCACAATATGTACGTCTCCCACAGTGTGTGTCTGACAAGGTGATTAGCAACACAGGGGCACCACAGGGGACTGTCCTCTCCCCCTTCCTCTTCACCCTCTACACCACAGACTTCAGCCACTGCACAGAGACCTGCCATCTTCAGAAGTTTTCTGATGACTCTGCGGTGGTTGGATGCATCAGCAGGGATGATGAGACAGAGTACCGGGCTGTGGTCGACTCCTTTGTCACGTGGTGTGAGCAGAATCATCTGCAGCTCAACGTGGCAAAGACCAAGGAACTGATCGTGGACTTCAGGAAGACCGGGAAACACTTGACCCCTGTTTCAATCCAGGGGGTCAGTGTTGACATTGTGGAGGACTATAAATACCTTGGAGTACACATTGACAATAAACTGGACTGGGCTAAAAACACCACAGCACTTTACAGGAAGGGCCAGAGTCGTCTCTATTTTTTGAGGCGACTGAGGTCCTTCAACATCTGCCAGAAAATGCTGAGGATTTTCTATGAGTCTGTGGTGGCCAGTGCGATCCTCTATGCTGTTGCATGCTGGGGGAGCAGGCTGAGGGTCGCAGATGCCAACAGACTTAATAAACTGATCCGTAAGGCCAGCAATGTTGTGGGGATGGAGCTGGACTCCCTCAAGGTGGTGTCGGAGAGGCGGATGCTGTCCAAGATAAAGACAATGTTGGATAACACCTCCCACCCACTCCATGACATGTTGGTCAGTCACAGGAGCTCGTTCAGTGAGAGACTGAGATTACCGAAAAGCACCACTGAACGACACAGGAAATCATTCCTGCCTGTGGCTCCCTGTACAACGCATCCACTTAACACACTGTTTGCTGCTACAACTACACGTTTCTTTTCCAAATATTTATTTATAAGTGACTTATGTATGTATGTATGTATATATATGTATATATTGTACTATTCTTAGTTAGCGTATTGTCTGTCTTGTCTTAATGTTGGTTTAAAATGGAGCACTGTAACAAAAAATAATTTCCCCCAGGGATCAATAAAGTATTCTGATTCTGATTCTGATTCTGAACAACAGTTCTCTAAGCTTTCTGAAGGTATTTCAAAGTTTCTTTCTTTGGCCACTGGCTGCTTTTTCACTCACTGACCAATGAATCACTTAAACACAAAAAAGGCATAAAATAATATTTTTTTCACCAACAAGGTGATTCCCAAAGAGCTATTAGCTGAAATCTTGGCATGGTATGTCGTGCAATTACAAAACTGAGGAAACTGGATATAAAGCTGTTCATCTGAAAGCAGCAACTCTATGCTTTTTCAGTGATATTAGCGTCTCTCTCCTTTCTCAACCAATCTTCGTCTTCGCTGGGCTGCTGCGACATCGTGCCTGTGATTACCGTAATGACTCTAATATCAATGCAAAATGCTGCTTTTAGGAAATGCTGGAATTCTTTCAATTGAGCAAATAGTTCAGGAGTTACGGGAGATACAGATGTTGAAAAAACATTGCAGAATACCAGTCTGATCCCAGCAACAGGTTAGGTTTTCTTTAGGTTAAAGGAGGGAAACTGATGACAACAGGTGATGGATCCAAATAGAAGGAGGTCAGCAGACAGATACAACAGGTAAAAGAGTCACCTGTAAAGCACTGTGGAGGCTCTGTCAAGGTTCAGGTTTGCCTTTCAGCCAGTGGTGTTGGGGATCTTGTCTAGTCTTCAATTGTTCCTGAAGACTACTTAAAGAAACTATAAGAAAGCTTGTCTAAGAGACTTTAGACTGTGTTGAAGAATAAAGGTGGTCATACAAAACTGTACAATTGTACAAACTCTGTTTTTGCCTTATTAAAGATTACTCTTACTCACATCTTGATTAAACGTGTAAGTAAGGCTACGTCCACACTAGCCCGGATGGATTTGAAAACTGCGTTTTCATTGGGGAAACGGCCGAAAACGCTTATGTTCCAGCACTGCGCATGTGTGAAACGCAAGAAGATTCGACCTGCCTCATTTCTGTCTGCTGTTTATTTACTTTCCGGCTCTTTGAAACGTCGCGGCAAAGGGTTGAGGAAAAGCACCGAGTTTTTTAATTGGACTAACAATGAGGTGGAGTTGATGCTGCGAGTAACACAAAAGTACAAAGTTGCAAAAGCGAGTGAGAGTTAAAGAATGTGAAGAAAAGCTATCTGGAGCATGTACAGACTGATATTAATCTTTAATAGGGCTGTCCAAACTGAGAGCAAACAAAACAATTGTTTGTATAATGCCCTCCGCTTTCTTAGTTTAATTGGTCACATGACTGCATCATATGACTAACATGCGTCATCGTTTTAGAAAGTTGGCATTTTTGCAGTCCACACTGCGGCGCGAAAGCACCATTTCCAAATGTACGCATTTTCAAGATCGTTTTAAATATTAGTATAAAGGGGTGCACTAATATTTTTTTTAAACAGTAGAGTCTCGCCTTCTAGTTATTATGCAGAAATCATTCGTGGATGCTCTCCGCTGATTGAAAATGTCCAGAGGAGTTTGAAAACGAGGACGGAAATGAAATGTGACAAAGGTTATGAGAAATCTAAGTGTGCTGCAAGTTCATGATTCTTCACTGAGCCTCCTGAATCACCATCACGCCCCAGGCTCACACTGTGTGAACTAGTCGAGGCGCGCTTCATTTAAATTGCGGGACACTTAAACAGCCTGGAAAGTGGACACATCACTTGCACTTGATAAGATGAATCAAGCCATCCTCATGCATTATTCACGTACCTATAATGCATTCAGCAGCAGTTCATTTTCTGCTGCTGTCCTCACAAAGCGCTAAAGTAGGGTTAACTGAGTGTGAGGACGTGAGGAACTATTCAAAGATCGATGAGGGGCTAAATTGATGCCTGCCAAATGAAGAAGAAAAAAAAGGAGAGAGAGAGAGAGAAAAAAACAACAACAACAAAAAAAGAAACCCGGGGAAGATGTTTTTTTCTCCTTGTCTGACTCCTTTCAGGGTTCAAGACAGCTTGCCTGCCTTCCCAAACTGCTTACAGTAAGAGGATTGGTTGGTAACAATGCAATCTTTAATTTATGATAAACTCCCAGCTAAACGGGTTGTCGGTTCCCTGGTGGAGGCACTTAAAAAGAAGACAAGAGAGAGGTGAAGAGAGGCAGGAGGAAGGCTTGTGGAGGAAGAGCAGAATAGAAGAATAGGCAGGGAGATAATTGAGTGGTGACAGACGGGCAGACAGACAGACAGGCAAACAGAGAAGCATCTACCAGAAATGAAAGAGAGTGATTATGCTTAAGGGCACTGGAGACACAGGTACTAAACTACGTGTACACTTGCCTGTCTACACATTTATACAATGCATTTATGCGGTTGACGTTTAGCCCTTCCTGCCAACTTAAAATATTTGACTGTGTAACCGAGGTGCAACAAAATCCCAGTTAACACACAAGATGTATTTAGCCCACCTTTCTTTCTTTTTCTTTTTTTCAGATGGTAATGCCGCCATAAATCTTAGCACTTAAAACCTCCCTGTTTCTCCTTAGCCCATGTGACAGCCCACAGTGTGTCTGCCAGCAGTGCAAGTGAGGCGTAAGAAAAGGGGTCAAAGGGCCCATCCATGTAAGACGAGATGACAAGGCTCTGAATTAATTAATGTTTGTAATAAAAAAAAAAAATCGTTGGTGAAGAAAATATGTCTAACGGCAGCCCCGGGGCCTTCTGTGGTAATTAACTGGAACACAAGCCTAGAACACTTTCCCTCCTCCCTCCTCTCCCACTTACTCCTCTTACCTCTTTTTCCTTCCCTTAAACTTGACTGTTTCTTCTCGCTACCTTGATGTCTTTTTCCTGCTTTCCGCAACCTTCCTTTCACGCCTCCTTTCTGCTCTTCCCCTCTCTTGTACCTCCCCAACCCTTTCCGTCTCTTTTGCCTCGATTCGTTCTCCAATGAGCGACACCTTACAGTGATTGTGCACTTTGTCGCGCTGCGCCTGTCAGAGTTCCCCAGAGAGGAAGATGGCTAAAGCAGAAATGCAGACGGACGAAGCGAAAGATAATGATCAAGATGCGCCAACAGTCAGAGACTGGCTGGATGAGAAAGGGAGGCGGATGATCGTGATAAAAGACGCGTATTTTCTTTAATGCAACATTCAGAGGATCATCTGCTTAATACAATATATACCTGCACACTGGAGGTACACCTCACCCCTGTGAAATAGACTTTGGGAGATCTTCTGCTTGGTCCACTACACCAACTGATTACACTAATTGGTGGCCTCATTCTGGCTTCGGGGAGAAGTAATGCCATGTTATCCAGAGCCTAGTAATGATATTGCATGTCACCAGATCTCATATCACTGAACTGAAGCCATTTAAATGTTTTATTTAGTATTCGTTTGTGACTGACTACAAGTCTTTGTGTCATACGGCAGCAGTTTTAGTACGCATCCCTTTGCCAGGGGAGCACAGTTCATTTAAGCCGCTGAGGTAATAATCAGAGAGGAATTCAATCTGTTTAATGTGCTGAATACTGAATCTGAACCGTATTAAAATTTTGGCCATTAACCGCCGACACTAGTTTATGAGCGTGCTAATCAGCCGCTAAGAAAACAGACATCGAAATGCACGCCATACTGTAGTCAGAGTCAGGAAAAAAACAAAAAACAGAGAGATGATGGCAGACAGTGGTGAAAGCAGACTTGAAATACACGATGGAGCTCACTCCGCACTGCTTTTGTATTCACATCCCCAGGTTAATGACTGCACACCAGCCGCATTCTGCCAAGTTGATGCAGGGTTACATATATTTATAGCCTCAGCTGCTGTCAATCAATTTCCCAAAACCAATTTTCATTCCTGCTTCTGTATTCTCACATCTATCTGGTAGCTTGTTCCTGCTGCTTTTATGGCATCTTGAAAATTGCTAACCCCAAAGCCTGTGGGATTAACCTGGATGAATATGAGGATGAATATCAAAAAGTTGTTTAATTGCAACCATAGGTTCTGGTTCTGTTACAAAGAAGGCACGCGCGCCGGTGATCGGGCATTCTCCGCAGTGCACAGCAAGAATAACCCACAGAGGAAAAAAACAAAACAAAAAGCGGATAAAGTTTGGTACTTTGTGGCTTTAAAATGTAATAACTACACAAAAGAAAGTGTGTTTTTTCCTACATTGCTGCGGCATCGAATATGCTGCTCATGCTGTGCCTCTTGTGTAGACAAGGTGTTACACCGTGTCCACTCAGCAGCTTCAGCCCTCCATCTGTGAGTAGACACGAGGCGTTCGAGCACAGCGCACAATCACTGTAGTTATGAGCAGCAGAAAGAAGAAAATTGACTTGAAGGGTAAAAAGATACTTTGGGCTGCATTTAGGAGGAGGTAAAGCAAGCGATGACAAGATAATCCACATCTTTTGGTCTCTGAGGTACTGTGCAGTGATTTATGGTCACCAGATGTTGAAGCCTGCTGCCTGCGATGATCCCCTGGCCTTTGAGTGAGATGTGGTTTTGAGAGAAATATCTGAAGTAGAACTTGATGGTCTGGCACAATATGGCTGTATTTGACATTTGGTAATCTCCTATCACGTGGTCCACACGATACCTGACAGCCAACACTGACATGCTTTTTTGTGCAAATAAGCTAATGTTAGCTTCCTAACAAGCTAAAGAGACGTCAATTCTCACAGAGCTACTAGTACCGCTGAGGGCTCTTACACTCATCTTTCAGGGGAGGTTTAAAGGTACATTATTGGACTGCTAGTCTGTCCATGCATCATTATAACATGGGAACAGGAGAAAGACTGCAAACCTGTTCACACATTTCTGTAGCACCTCATTTGTATTGGGAAGCTTTTTCAAATGCCTTGTTTTTCCTGTTCATATAATTCTCTTTTCAGACATTTTACAACAATGCTCGAATCATCAGCAAAATCCCATTTTTCTTCTCCTCTGATGATGTCTAACTTTGATATTAGCACCTTAAAGGGGTCACAGGTTTGAGAATATGGAATGAAATAAATCCTTAGAGAAGTCATTTCGTACGACTTTTAAAACAACAAGCGAAACAACAACAACAGAAACACTGGCATCCAGCTGTTCCCTCAGCCTCCTAGTAGATGCACCTATGGTATGATTTGAAAAATCTTTAGCGATTTATTGTCTTCACAAGATTTCCAGAAAACTTTATTTCTGATCTTGATCTAGATGTCACTGAGACTTTTAGCAGATGCACCTAAAGCATCAATTTCCAAATTCTGTCACCTCATTCTCAAAGTATTACATTTACAAAGCTGCACGCCGACCACCCACCCATCTGTCTGGCGGAGTGACAACAATACCCCATCAGCCTTTTGTGGGTAAAACAGGATTATACAAACTACTTGTGTACTTACTCGTTCTCCAGAGCGTGGTCTCTTCTTTGGCCTGCTGGGTACCGTGTCTTCTTTAGGATTGGAGTCTATGGCCCAGTAGGAACCCTGAATATTAACATCAGTAAAACAAACATTAGAAACATATTTGATGGAAGGTTTTTTTTGGTGTGTTTTTCTCCAGTGGTTTGGTTGCTTTGTAGGTTTGTCCAAAGCTTCAAACTTTGTCTTGAGTGCCCCTCCCTGAGTTTGGGTTTTTTCGGTGAGTTTTCCCTTCCCACTGTTGCCAAAGTGCTTGCTCATAAGGCAGGGGTGTCCAAGCTGTGTTGGATCAAGGACACATCCAGGTTTTAGATGTGTCCTTGATCCAACACAGCTGATTTAAATGGCTAAATTACCACACACACACATTCACACACTGGTGATGGCAAGCTGGCATTGTAGCCACAGCCACCCTGGGGCGCACTGACAGAGGCGAGGCTGCTGGACACTGGCGCCTCTGACCACCACCAGTAGGCAATGGGTGAAGTGTCTTGCCCAAGGACACAATGACCGAACCGGCAACCTTCCGATTACAAGGCGAACTCCCAACTCTTGAGCCACGATCGCCCTTCAATGGACTAATCATTTGATTCAGGTGTGTTGACCCAGGGTGATATGTAAAACCTGCAGGACACCGGCCCTTGAGGCCTGGAGTTGGACACCCCTGTCATAAGGGGTCATCTAATTACTGGGGTTTTCTTTGGATTAGTAAAGAGTCTTTACCTTATACAATATAAAGCACCTTCAGGCTGCTGTTGTTATGATTTTGTGCTATATAAATAGAATGGATTGGCAGCACTCTGTAACCTTACATGGTCTGCCACTTCCTGTAGTTCCTAAATTCTTCAACACCAGTTACAGTTAGTGGTAGAATATCTAGGAGGCAGTCAATTGAAACTGACTTCTTGCAATGGTGGTAGCTATCACAGTACCACACTTGAATTCTGTGAGCTTTTTTAGAACAGCATTCTTCATTCACAAAGGCTTTTAAATGCAGACTACATGGCTAGGTGCTTGATTTTATGCACCAGTGGCAAAGAAAGTGAAACCTCTTCAACTGAAGGATTAAGAGATCCAGACCAATGCTTTTGATCATATACTAGTGGCCAAAAGTATTATATTAATGCTATATTCTACATGCTTATAAAACAGAATGGGATAGCTGAGAATCCGGCTTACAGAGAAAATAACATTAGTGATTAATTTATACATAAACATCCCATCATAAGTTATGTAGTCAGTACAAGCAGCAACAAATATAGCCCTAAGTATAGGGCTGTGCGATATGACCAAAATCTCATATCCCAATATAAGAATTCTATCATCCGATAACGATATAAATCACAAAAATGTAACATTTTCTGTAAATTCTGTGAATCTCGGGCAGCTCGTCATGCGGGAAGTGTTTCCAGCTGGGCGTCATGTACCTGGAATCGAGTGTTTTAACCAATGCATGAAACCATACATTTTTAGACATAAGTTGTAAAGGCCGCCGTTTTCTCTGTGAGTATTTATTACACGGCGTGCTGCGGGGAAAAGCCTGTTCTAATGTTTGAGTCTAAGGTTTATTTTTTAGCACCTGGCGGCTCTTTTTTACTTCTCATCCCTAAATAATCTGCTCTTTCACGTGATTCAGTTTATTTTGAAAAGTCTCAACAGGATATTGAGCTTTATTGTGAAAGGTTTATGTGGAACATAAACAAGCAAACACGCAATGTTGTTACCGTCGTTGTTGCTAACCACAACGCATAAAAACAGGCGCTTGTCCGTCTGTAGTGTGGTTATATAAAACATAAGAGAAAGAGAGAACTTAAAGAAATTAATATAGCCACTACAGTGACCATCAAAGCGATGAAAAAATATTGCCCTAAACAGCTTATTTTGCGACACCACGAAACAAACGATAGCGTAAAATGAAACGATAGACGTTTTTATATTGTTATCCGATATATCGTTATATCGAACAGCTCTACCTAATTATGCTGAATTACTGATCATAGAGCAAACCCCTCCATCAATAAGCCAAATATTGAAAAATACCTACAATTTCACAGATGTGGCTACAAAATCAGTTTTAAATCTTGGTAAATATGACTGGTTAATACACTTTTTATTGTTTAAGCAACTTTTTAGAACTTTTCCTGCAGGCTTTAGATATCACCTTGGGTCAACACACCTGAATCAAATGACTAGTTCATCACCAGGCCTCTGGAGAACTTCAAGACATGTTGAGCAGGTAATTTAGCCATTTAAATCAGCTGTGTTGGATCAAGGACACATTTAAATCCTGCAGGACACAGGCTCCTGAGGCCTGGAGTCCCCCTGCTTTAGACTAACAACCTAGCCAACAAGTGTTTGATGTTCAAACCAAAGTGAACTCTAGTTTTAAGATTTTGGCTCAAAAACATTTGAACTGCTGCTGCAGGCCAAGATATTTTATTATGAATTTGAAATCTTTATATTGTTCTGATAATTAACTCTGTAAAGTCTAAACCATGAAATATTTTCAAGAAAATTATAATTTTTTTAAACTGAAATTTACTGCTCACAGTTAATCTTACAAACAAAACATTTAAGGGGGTTAGTCTTAATAAAACATCACACTGATGATAGAGAAGTCTCAAAAACTCATGGATTAAATATGATCCACTCGCCACTATTTACACCTATTTTTTCCCCAAACTGTTTTAGATTATGTTAGATTTCAAAAACACAATGTCTTACAAAATAAATCAGGATTTATTTCTCTGAATCTATTAGTTGCTTCTTCTTTATTACTTCTACAAAATAAGGCTGGCAGTAAGTGTCACTAAATAAAAAGTAAGTGCTGTGAGATGGCCGCATCCACAGTATCCAAAAGCATCAACTTATCTGTTATTCTTCCAGTATCAAATTAGTTTTCTCTAGGTTTAGTTCTCCAGTGGTGCACGTTTCTGCATCCTTTCCCCAGAAAATCCACCGAAATCCTTTTGATACATAATGTTAAAACACAGCAGTCTCCAAAATAAACAGATACAATAAGAGAAGAGGAAATCAATTGCTTTTAGCTCCTAGATTTCCTTCCGGTATTATTTTTTTTTCCAGCCTTTCATTTTGCCTCTTCCCTCCCAAGGAGGTCCAAAGCTGCAGACTGAATTCAGGAGGTTCATCTAGGCCACACATGCACACAGCTCAACTCTCAACATCTATCTCCCCCCCACCTCTCATATTCTTTCCTCTTCTCCTCCCCCTGTCTCTCAGTCCCACATCACTGAACAGTACACAGCCAATTAACGTTAGCACATGCATGATTTAGCTTCTCCTCTCTCTCTGTGGCTTCAAACAGAGCATGTACATTCAGCTTCTCCACACACACACACACACACGCACACAGCTGACCTCCCACCACCACTACGCCGAGGTATCGACCACTTCGATCCACGGTGTGAATTAAGGTGCTGGTCAGGTCCAAGTCAGGCTAATCGGGGGGGGGGGGGGGGCCCTCTCTTTGTGTCTTTGCAGACTATAGGCCTCCACTCAAGCCCAAGGATTTTGTTTGAATTATTTAAACCTTCTTCCCCCTAATTCATTTTTCAATGGCTCCAAAATCCCCGCAGCCGGGAGAAACTCTCCGCTCCCCCAACCCCACCTCAACCGTACCCCCTAAACAAAACGAGCAGAGTTTTTAAGAGCTCATTGAAAAGTTTGGCTCCTCAGTTTTGTGTAAAAGTGGCGGATCGCCTCTAACATTAACCTTGTGACGAGTTTGAGCTTGTATTAAAAATATGGCATAAGGACAGGGTTCAGTGATCAGCTGCAATTATACACTTTCCCCATCTGAGCATGTCCTTCGATCTCAGCACAACCAAGCACTTGACAAATTGTTGTTATCAAACTGGAGTTGCTGAAGTGGCCGTGGCAACGCTGCTTCCTAACCACAGCAGCAGCAGCAGGAGTGAAACATATCTAAAGCTTCCTCTGATTGTGTCTGCGAGATACAGAGAGAAGCAGTTCTAATAAAGCATAACAGATGCATGGAAGGCCTTGCATCTGAGGGAGAGTACCTACATATACTTATTATTCATTACTCCCTGTACCACATTATTACTTGGCAGAATCAATATCGTAGGAGCCACAGAAAACAGAGAAAGCAGCATTAGGCATTCAGCACAGCCGGTTATGGAGTTACAAATTGCTTTTAACCACAGACACTGTGTGTGTGTGTGACAAAGAAGCAGAGCAAGTGAGCACTTAAGCACAAGTGTGTTCACACATGCGGCACGAGTGCTACTAAACACGTCAAAAGTCGCCACGTACTTGCAAAGCCTGCTGAAACCCACTCGACATTTTCGCCGTGCGCCGCCCAGCTTTCTTTTTTTTAAGTCGCACAATAAGGTTGAGAAAATACTTACTTTTCCAGGGTCGTCTTTGGAGCGAGGCACTTTGAGAAAACACTTGTTCAAGGACAAGTTGTGTCGTATAGAATTCTGCAGAGGGAAAGAAAAAAAGGAAGAAAAGAAGAGAAAAAGAAGAGAATATTATGAAGTAGTAACAAAGTGGCATCACTTTTACACGTTTTCTTTAAATAAGCAAACTGTAATATGCTGACTATATTACAGTTACTTTCTGAATCTGCTTTCATTCTACAGTAAGGACTGGAGAATATGAGAAAAGTCTGAATTGTGTGATAACATTAATAGTAATGACGGTTACACATTTGCTCCACAGTTCCTATTATTTTTCTTTCTTTTTCTTTTACATATACCCACACGAAGACGCATCAATATGCACAGATAGATAAACAGAGAAATAAAACGTATGCTTTTTAAACATGCTCTTATTGAACAAGGATAAATGTCTGCTGCGTTATGCAGCATCTTTAGTGAAATATCTGCTGTATGTTGGCTTTGCATTAAGGATGAAACACCATTTATCAGCCAGCTTTATTCATTAGTGTCCACTGCAACAGAAGCTTTTATCTTTTTCCAGCCTTTGTCAAGACTGTTGGAAACCAATGCAAAACCATTATGGGACCTTGCCATGTCCTTCATCTCCTTCCAAAGTACAAGTTTTTCTTCACTCAGATTAGAATCTGGTCTTACTATCTTTAGCTTGGGTTTCACTCGGCTCTGGCTCCAGAACCTCGGTCTCGACATTAGCGAAGGCCTTCAAAAGGAGTCCTCTGCTTTCTACTCTGTACCGTGTCGAATAAAAACAGACACTACGGGTCACGGTTAGACAAGAGTGAAATGCGGGTGCAGATGCAGACGACTCCATTGATTAAAGCCGAAGCGTACCAGACGCTCCTGAAACTGATGATTGAAAACAGGAGGCTGGAGCGCATTTCAGTGAAGATAGGGAGCGAGATAGAGGGATGCTAGGGCAATGATTCGCCATGACCGTGAGGTGGGTGATAATGTCAGTGGTTGTGCGTTTGATGTGCTACAGGGTTGGATTTGTTTTTTTGAATATGTCAAGAGGCTGTGTTCAGAGTAAAACTGGAGGGAGGAGGAGGAGTTTAAGCTGGGCTTAATGAAAACTCACATTTTTGTACACGTTCGGTTTTAGCCATAAAGACGAGAAGATCATATTTCTTAAATTTATAACAATCCCTATTGTTTATGTGTGTATTTGTGTGTGTGTGTGTGTTGTGAGGGTAGGAAAAGGAAAAGAAAGAGAGAGAGTGAGAGAAACGGGGGGGGGCACAACAGCTTATGCTAACCTGACATGAACCTGTTCTCCCTGCAGGCTCCCGTTCTCCACTCATCTGCTGCTGCTAATTAATACCACTGGGGAGGAGGAGGAGAGAAGACAGAGGGATGGGAGGAATTTCTCGTCTCCTTCTCTCGGGTTCGTACTGCTCAGCAGCAGCTTTGTTTCTCTTACAGAAAAAGAAAAACACCTTCTCTCTCTCTCTCTCTCTCGCTTTCTGTCTCCAGTATACCATTACAGCCTAGTCCACCTCTGCCTCCCCTCGATCTCTGCTGAAGAAGAAATGCTCGAGCAGGTTTTGGCTTCTCTGCTTAGCGGGTCACTGGCTGCTTGTGGCCGTCCATCAAGGAAATATGTGGCAGTCGGGAGATGAAAAAAGGCAAGGAGGACTGCCACCAGCTACCACACTACGGTAACCATCTGTTCCAAAAACTTTCCTGCAGTTGGTGGCGGTAGATCATTAACACAGAGTCCCGTCACTTCAGGAGCTAGCCCATCTAACTTTGCTAACCTCTACCTGTTATTTGTTTATTCACACACTATATTTTATGACTCAAGCAATTTTTGGAACATCTGTGCACTACTTGCTATGTCTGCACAACCCCATCTATTTCAGACTTTGTACACTCTGGCAAATTTCACTTTTGGGGCATGTGTGTCCGTTGCTGGGCCCGCATGGTTGCACTGTGGCTTTTAAAGCCTTTGTACAGCCCTGGATTTGTTCCTGTCATTTAGCTAACTAAAAAAATCTTCCAGTGTGGAATAATGATAAGTCGGCCCCTTTCAGTAAATGGAGAATTTACTGTAATATTTTTCAGATGGTTTGGAGCACGGGAGTTTTCTTCCATGTGCGCGTTATGATCCACATATCAACAAAAACAGCCCGTAGCCCAAACCAATCAGCATGCGAGGATACAGTTGGATTAGGATAGAATAGATAGAATAAAATGAGCCAAATGCTGAATTTAAAGACTGACATGTACAGTGCTGTTTGAAGCTTGCAAACTTGCACTATACTGTATTGCTTAATTAATTTCATGCCCTTCTTTCTTTTGTGTCTGTGCTGATTGTATGTGAGAGAAGGGTGAAAGGAAAGGAGCGAGAGTGGTGATCCTCTAAGCTTTGCTTATTTTCTAGAGTGCCCAGTAATTACAGATGAGCAAAATATATTTTTTAACTGAATTAAAAATTTTGTGTATAAAACTAGACTACATGACCTTCTAAGCGGTGATACAAAACCAACGTGGTGCTTATGGCGTAATCTTAACTTCTGTATGCTGTCAGCACTCACGGTGATGAGACATTTGCTTAGCGGCATTAAACAAAATATATTTGAGGTTAAATGGTAAAGGTAACAACCAGCAGGTCAGTATTTAATCTTTATATGATTCAAACTATCATTTGGATATGGACATTATATTAAAGTTATATTACATTATATAATAGTTCATATTCAGTGTTAGGTAATGTTGGTGGCTATGGCTCAGGTGGTAGAGTGAGCAGATTGAGCCTCCAGCCTTAGCTGAACTTTGCTGAGCTAACTAGCCTTTGGTGCAGCACTCCTCCTCCTCAGTGGGCTCCCCCACCAGTCTTGTTGAGCTGTGCTTGACTTGCAGGTGTGCTTCTACATATTTGATGTAAAGCCGCAGCTGACAAACATTCATTATCGGCCAAGGATACATCTTCATTTCTCTTACACTTGTGTCTCAGTGGAACAATGTCACAAGTTAAGAATGAATACTGAACACTAGTACAAATGCACCTGTGCATGCTGTTGGGAGGTAGAAACAAAAGAAACATAGGAAATATGGTGCAACAGTTACAAATAGCTAATATGAAAAAGTAACAGTTTTTGAGGCTGATTGGACAACAAAGTAACCAGAGTACTCTAATGAGCTCATTTGTAATGCATTTCCCTCCACATTGCTCAGATACCGTGTACATGTATATATTGGTTATTTTCAACATATAACACAAATATGGTCTAAGACAGAGCTACTGGAAGAACAATGGTATGCTTCACAAAGCAAAAAGCAATGCATTATATAGGAGGTTAAACACACAAGTACAAGAATGCCAGCACTGTAACAAAGCAACAATGTCTGAGAGGTGATATGAGCATAATAGGAAAGGTCTGTGCAGCAGTAGTGATAAAAAAAAATGCTATGTGAATTTATATATGCACTTTCCTTGCTGTGGTCACAAAGACGGGAAAAGCGCTATATTAATAAAGCCTATTTAAAAATATTTAAACATCTTTACAGACACCCTCTTTAGTTTTAAGATTAGGCTTAAAAATGTTGTTTTTTATAGTTTGAGCCAGATCAGGTGACCCTGAACCCTCCCTTAGTTACGCTGGAGTAAGCCTAGGCTGCTGAGGTCTTCCCATGTTGCTCTTAGCAAAGTTTCTTCTTCACTCACCTTTTTTCACACTCTATGCATTTAACCATGAGTTATTATTAATCTCTGTTTCCCTTCCACAGTGTCTCTTTTGTCCTGTCTCCCTCTCACCCCTAACCTGTCACGGCAGATGGCTGAGCTCGTTAGGGAGAAAACTTTGGTGCGTCGACGTCCGCGAGCTCTTCCAGGAATGGTGATGATGCTTTCCAGGAAAAGTCGAGAGGCACTGAGTTAGTATGTGTTGATCGCAAACGTAATCAGCTCCAGAGCAGGTAAGGTATTCAGCAGAAGTTACCGTGGCGATGCAACAAGGTAAATGAACCACCTTTCCAACATCGAAAACCCAAACTTACCTCATCAAACCCCTAGCAAGGTTCGTCCTGGTTTGTTTAACTTCAAGTGAATGAATTCCCCTAACTTTTATTTACTTCTCAATATGTTTTACTCTTTACTTTCTTCATTTTATCAGCCTTTTCATCACTGTATGGTAATTTTTCTTTATCGAATAGTATGAAGATTTCATTTCAAACATTTAATAGGCTGTTATGAACTCCATGCACACACGCACACGCACGCACACGCACGCACACACACACACACACACACACACACACACACACACACACACACACACACACACACACACACGCACTCTCTCTTAGCCACCCACACGTATGCAAAAGGGCGAATGATACATAAAACAAATTCTGCTTCTTTTCCCTGACGGGATCCTGGATAAAAGAAAGAATAACAAAAAAAATCTAAATATGATTTCTCCACATAGCTCGCTACAGACTGAGGCCATGCCATTCCCGCCCAGTAGCTGAAGGATCACAGAGCGTGCGAGTGTGTGCCTGCGTGTTTGTGTGAAATGCAGGCGCTGAATAAGACTACTGGTTGAGTCCCATACCTTTGGCATGAACAAAATTATATACACAACATCGACAACCTCCATTTCAACGGAAGAAAAAAAAATGTCTGTAAACACAGTAAATCAGTGTTTGCTCTCTCCATAAGCAGCAGTCCAGACCAACTAAAGGCATAATAAGTATGTCTGTGGATGCATGTTTTCCATAACTTACCAGTTACTGTGAGTATATTATAATGCACAATTCTGCCATCCAAACTACACGAGAGTTACTTAATAATTATCTAATTACTACGGAGCCCTGAAGTCGCTTGGAGAGTACAGGCTACAGTTTTGATTAAGTTGAATGCACAAGATGCAATATGGCTCCACGATTTAGTTACTTGTCCACACAATATATGCATATAGAGAGAGACTAGCCTTTCTCCCTGAATTATGAAGAAGTCAGCAGGCGCCCGGGCTTTATAACTCATTACTTAAAAGTTAAAAATCCTCTTTCCATCCACAGTAATCTGCTCCAGACTAATTTTAATCAATGCAAGCAGATCACAGTGCAAGACAAACAATACTGATCTCTATTGGTTTTGGTTAAACCTTCCAAACACGCCAGACTGGCATTGTGTCTACACCTGAATGCATGCAAAGCATCTGCATTCACACAGGTGCTCACAATCAGCATGTAATGCGTTTCATGTTGTGATGGAGAAAGCTTTGTGAGGTGTTTCTAAAGCTGTGAGGAAATTCGGAGAAAAAAATCCGATAGAACGAGACAGAGCACGGAAAGTTTGTTCAGCTGGCCGACATTATTGTCCAATATTAGCCATATAAGGATCGATCTATTAATCTACTGGTATCTGTGCAATAAACGAAAATTCAAAGAGCAAAGAAGGGACGGGAGAAACACCCTCCACTCCAATTATATGAGTGTTGCATAGTCCAGCAGAGGGCAATTTCCTTTTTGGTAACAGAAAAGTAAAGTAGAATGTATAAGAGAAGATAAATAAAAAACACATAACATGTTAGGGAAATCCATACATGCTTCAATTGTCTGTTTAGAAAACAAAATGATTGGCCGATATATCGAACAATAGGCCAATTTCTTTAAATCAGCAAATGTCATTATCAGCATTAAAAATCATATATCAATTGATCTCTGGAACTAGATATTTAGAATAAGATGATAGGAAATTTTGAAAGAAATGTTAAAATGAAATGTACACACATATTATTAAAGAAAATGTGTCTTGTTTTTCTCGCCTTCTGGAAATAACTAATTAAAAATATCAGTAATTTGCTACACAAACCAATTACAGACTTTTCTTAACGACGCTTACTGACTCCACATTAAAAAAAAAAAGCCTCTAAAAAGATTTTTACTAGCAGGTTTTTGTTGCTGCTTCCAGGATCACCTGTCATCACTGGAAGAGTCAGTCCAAACCAGCGTTTGGGGAGTGTTTAAAAATGACAGACTTTCTTTCTTTTGATTCCTTTACTGCAAAGACTAACAATTCCCATGGAAAAATTTATGAGGTTGCGCTTCTTAAAGTACAGAGGTGATGAAACTTGACTGGAATATTTTTTTTGTCTACAGTAAATATGCTAACCCAAAAGTGTGCCTCAGTGTCTTTATTTTATTGTTCATATAGTGCTTCCTGGCAATTCTGCCGGTCCAGATTTACAGGCGCTGTACAGTGAAAAGCCACCCCTCATTTCTTTATATTTTACTAGGAAAATGGGAAACTAATGTAGCAAAACATGTGCAAGCATACATAGATATACAATATATAAGGCAACTGAGTTTGTACAACTCTAACGAGCATGAAAATCAGTATTTGATATTTGACCACATTTTTTCTTCAACTCGGATCTCACAGGCAAACGTTTTTCAAGAAAATAGAATAGTCAGGGAGATAAATGAAGTAGACACTGGGAGGCGTGCACACTGACAAAGATTTAAGCCAAAAATTTCCCATTTTAAGTCCATTTCTTGTATAATTTGGCATACCTCAGCCTGTTCTCCCTGATTCCCTTCCTTTAGAACGGCTTCTTGACAGCCATCCTTCCACTGAGACCATTTCTTTAATTTGGTTTCTATGAACAGTAGATGGATCAGCTGAAGTTCCAGATGGATTTCTCAGGTCTTTGCTGTATTTTTTTCCCAATTTTGTAAGGGCATGACTTTCAGATAGTGTCGATCTGCTCGGACAGGCTTTTTTTTTGAGACCTACTACTTCTTCTTCTTTTCTTCACTTTCCTCAATTTTTTTTAACGACGCACTGCACACCATGCTCAGATATGCCAACTTTTTAGACAGCACCTCTTCGGAAATCATTTGCTGGTGCAAAAATACTATTTTATGTCTGTAAAACTGTGTTATCTATTTCATATATTCAGCTAAAGAAATTGGAACAGATCATGTATTTTCGCAACAGGCTTCTAGCAACAAAGTGTCTAATGATACAATTTAAAAGTTGCCTGTTATGAAAGCATAAAGAAATCTCCTCAGACCATTGCATAATACTCTATACTGATTATTTTGTTGGCTGTTTGACGTCATGTGGCTACATCCATGTTTTAAATGCAGTTTACGGCTTTCACACTATTATTAGATAATGACAGAGACTTGTGGATGTTTGCATGTGCACAGTATATAATGTTGTAATTACTGTTTATGTGTACATGTGGTTAATGGATGTTGCCGCTGCCTAATGTAGGCTGCAGCATCCTGGACTTGACGAGGGTAGTTATATAAGGCGGGCTTGACAGGCATGGATGACTTTTTGACAAAATGCAATGTGATATAATGTGATGTGTGACAAAAAGTCAGGTTTTGGAAACATGCTTTCGGGTGGAGAAAGGAGAGGGATATAAGGCTGTGCATGTGTGTGGATCAGCCGTAGAAAGAGATAAATGATCAAAGAAAGATGCTTAACAGGATAAAAAGCCTGTCTGCATGTGTGGGTGTGTGACTAGATATGGTAAAGTGCAAGGTAAAGGCCCCAGAAGATATTCTGGCCATAGGCGGGAAGCTTCCTGCTTTTGTGAATGTGTGTTTGTGTAGACATGCCAGAGAAGCAGGTCACATAGAGAAGAGCGAAGTTACATAAGTGGTAGGTTTGGAAGATTTGGGTCAGGCCAGCAGAGTTAAATGCAAAGTGGTAACATTAGATGGCATTTGCTCAACAGAATTGAACGCTCCTGAGAAGAGATGTTTCATAAAGGTGGAAACAAAACTTTTTAATATTTTCCTGCTCCCCAGGTTTCCTGCTGTAACAATCTTTTTCATTTTATGCACAGACACTGAGGTGAGTTATAGCTGAAGCATTAATGTGCACACTAAACTAAATGATTCCCCATCAGGTCTGCAGTTTGGGGAGGGTTTGATTACAGTCACTAAAAGTTTACAAGACGACATTTAAAAAATGGATGAAATCCAGCATACTGAGACACTGAGGCCTGGGGAAAAACTGTAGATCTTTACATTTTTGGTTGAAAATACATTCATTAATGTGCTTCAGCAGGCTGTAGTACAAAGCCTGGGAAAGCTCTAATAAGCAAGGTATAAGTCCCACAGAAACCTCTGCTCATCTGTTGTTGTCTGCTGGGAGGCTGAGGTCAAAGGCCAAAGGGCCAAGGGTATTTGCTGGCCAGGGTTTTAACCTATGGCGGGAGCTTAGTCGGTCTGATGTGCACACACAAATGCAATCCCACACAACAGTATTCACGAGAGTCACTCCCATGCCCTTCACAATGAATGCATTGTTGTGTCGGAGAGGTACAGAGGCACAATCAGAACCACAGCTAGAGAAAGAGTGAAAAAGGAAAGAAGCCAGAGCAGGAGAGGATATTGGGAGAAAATAAAGAAAAGAAGAGATTTTTATTAACTTTCAGCTGAACACATACAGTGAGGGGGTAAAATGTAAGTTTTGAAAGTAAGGCACAGGAGTAGAAGCTGGGAGGAGGGAGAGAGCAAGAGGCACAAAGAAAGAAAGAGCTGAAGTCGGCTGGATGAGGGAGTGTAGGGTACAAGCGCACACGGACAGGTGTCTTAGATGTGAAAGTCTCCTGGGTTCTGAGTATCATTGAGACACATTATATCCTGATGGTGACGGAGTGACAGCCGCTCGGTGAGTATGCAGGGCTGAATGCAAGTCACTACTTCAAACTCCATCTGATACATATTCATTTCATTTGATGGACTCTTTCCCCACCCTCTTCACTCCCTCACTCAAGTACTTCACACAAGTCATCTATAAGATGAGAGGTATGCGCGGCTGTGCAGCGTCTGCTTGTACACAAGTGTGTGCGCCTGAGTGGGTGTGTGCATTTCAACGTTTGTTGGTTCGTTCGTCTGGATGTAAGCGCGCGCGTGTGTGTGTGTGGGTGTACCTGTGCACGTGAGCAGATATGCATGCACCTGTTCATCTGCGTTAATGTGTCTACACGTGTGTGTGTGTTTCCAGAATGTAGCATAACCTGCTTGCTTGTGTGTGATGGAAAGAGAAGGAGAGGGCCTAAGTGAGTCTGCATACTTGTGACTCACACACACATACACACACAAAAAAAAACAACAACATCACAGACAAGGTGGAAGCAGGGTTTCTGCCGTCTCTGGGGATCTAGCAAGCTGCTCCAAAACAATAAAAATATTCAAAAACGCAGTTCATCATCCCAACCAGCAGGCCCAGCTTTGCCACATCATTTTGTCTAGAGTCATTTTAGACACAGACTGCTTGGATGCCCTTAGCAAGTTGCAGGTTATACTAATCTAGTGTTGCATTTCCAGAGGCTCACATCAGTCTGGTTTAATTATTGCATCAAGACACGCACTTCATCTGCCGCTGATGCAGCTGACTGACTGCAGCAAACCCAACACAGTCACCCCTACTCAAACAACATGGATCTGCACCACTAACTTGACAAAAGGCTTAATTCTCGGATGCTTTCTGTCATATTCCAGTTCAGCTATTGCTGATGTAAACCTGCTCCTGCTGCACACTGAAAGCTTACGATTGTGTGCAAGCTGTGGCAAAAATGCAATAAATTCTTACCATAGCATGTTAGAAATATATTTGCTTGAAAAAACGATTTCACTTTGCTGCTTTAGCCCTCCAATGGACTGGCAACCTGTCCAGGAAGTACCCTGCCTCTCACCTTGTGATAGCTAAGATGGGGTCCAGCCCCCATAAACCTGAATTAGGTAGGCAGTACAAAAATGGATAGACGGCTCTGTCTGTTCTTCCGATGCTGTAGCATCAAAGATGCACGAAAGCCTAAATAAACAGAGAATATGAATAAAAGATTTGGTCAGGGATTCACTTGGTGCAAAACTTCACGAATCAGGGAATTTTACCAACTTGGAATCGGATCTGAACTGGAACAAGTTATCAGATCCCATATCTGCTGGTTGGATTCTTTTTTTATTGTGGAGGAGCCTCAGGAAATATAATGACTTTGCAATTGACTAGCAGAACCTCATTAGTACTGTCACTCTCCAAAAAGTTCAATCAGAAAAATGTCTATGTCTATGGTATATGTATGTGTGTAAACCACATTTTCAGAAAAGGTTGACCTAAGAGCTTGAAATCAAGATCACCAGGATTCAATCTCATTTGAGATTTTTTAGTAGATGGCATATGTGGTATCAATTTAAAAAATCCTATGTTGCCTTGGTCTCAAGTTACCACATTCACAAACTTCGGTGTCCAGCGGAGAGATGACATTTACTCAGGTTATTTGTCTAATACTAAGATTTGTTCACTAATCTGAAACTTTTAAATGTGACAAAAGTGCAAAAAGCTGAGAAATCAGGAAGGGAGCAAATACGTGTTTTTACTCTGTCATCAAAGCAGCACTTAATGGTCCTTTTTAGTCTTGTATTTGACCATTTTTCAAGTTAGACATGACTTGATCCTCGCTATCTAACCAGTTGAAAAGGAACACGCATGTTTATTAGTTCTTGAAACATTTTTTTCTTTCCTTGTCTTTGTTAAGCCGTTCTGCCACTTGACTGCCAAAGTGATCAGCTGAACACCTTAGAGACACATGACAGACACAGGTGCAAACAGCAGTGTGTCTCAGGTGTCCAGCCATGATCAGATCACACAAGACACATTTTAAAACCAAGTGTTTACAGGGTCTTTGATGAAGACTGTAGTGGGAATTGCAGAAGAATGAGCAGAAGACTAATGTATTCGATGCTTATCTGATGCCAAAACACCTTCTAATATTCACAGATAGGATTTTACAAAGCAGGTCGGTGATTATGGTGCTACTATTTTATCTTTTTTTCAAGAGATAAACAGCAGAAATACTCTACAACAGTAAGAGATCATCCCAGTTTTCCCAGCCTTTGTCCTTCCTGTGTCACATCAGCAGGATTTCTGCTCTCACAACTAATTTAGAAAGACAAAATTCTTTCAGGTGTAATTTTATTATAGTGTTTCAAAAATAACACAGAGACCAAAGTAGGTCGCAGTGGCAGACTTCCTGTTGCTGATTGTTTCAAGCAGAGGGCTGTGTGCGAAGTGACAGCTTCTGTCACCAGCTTTTCCGGGAGAGGAGGTGAGTGAACAGGGAAGGAGGAAGGAGGGGTAGGAGGACAGGCAGGAAGGAGTGCACTGGTTGTACTATGCATCCCAATGCCGTTTGACAGCCGCCCTTTTCTATCATGCTTACGTGAAGAAATGAAGGCTATTCTAGTCTGATTTCTAAACTTGTTAATTAGGTGGGTTGTGTTGAGCTGTTTGGGAGGTTGCGTGGTTCATGACTACTGAAACTGCAGTGGATTTCCTGTGGGTATAGATAATATCCACAACATCCATCTAAATTAGTTTTTTTCCCTCCTTTTTCTTTAGTTTTACAGATTTTTAATCACCAAAACGTGGTGCCTTTTCAAACAACATCCATCTAAATTACTTTTTTCCCCTTTTTTCTTCATTTTTTATAGACTTTTAATCACTCAGATATGAAGCCTTTTCACAAACTATATTAATCTGCTCAGACACCGTCCAGAACAGTGTAAAGGCCATGTTTCTGGTACTGTTCAGGCTTTCTGTGATTCACGTGTCAATATAACCAATGGCAGATTGCCTTGAGATGATAAAATAGAGATCAATGCCACGCGGTTATCAGCACTGTTGCTGTTTTATGATCTTTAACACAGTTATAAGCCTTGAACAAATATATTATGTGGTTGTTTATTGAGTTTAGAGCTTTAATAATGTAAGATTTTGTAAATAGGCACAACTCCTGTCAGACTGTTTAGCAAATACCGGCTGTAGTCTGCAAGTTCTTGTTTACTGATGCAAAGAGAAGCAGGAATCTAGTTTTTTTTTATTCTTTTTCCGATTCAGTGTCACTCCCTTGTACATGAAAAATTATTTCTGGTTATATGTCAATGTGGCTGAAATGGACAGGACCAGATTTTAGCCAAGTTTTAGATAGACAACCTCACATTTGTGTCTAAAGTATTTTAGCATGCAGAGGAGTTCATGGTTAACTCAGTGGATGCAAGGTGTTCAAGCCCAATCATCACTCTTCCATCACTGTGCTTTACAGTTTGTATGACTGTCTGTATGACGTTAGTATGACGTGTGCGGATATGCTGTGGTTGTTTTTCTCCAAAAGATCTCCACCTTGGCCTCATCTGTCCAAAGGACATTGTTCCAAGAGTCTAGTGCTTTGCTCAGATGCAACTTTGCAAACCTACGTTGTGCTGCCATGTTCCTAAGACAGAAAAGACTTTCTCTTGGTAACAATTCCAAACAACTCATAACTGTTCAGCCTTTTTCTAAATGTACTGAAATGAACTTTAACATTTAACATGCTGAGGCCTTCAGAGTCAAAGATGTACTCTTGGGTTTTTAGGAATTTTTCTGAGCACTGCATCTGACCCTTGGGGTGAATTTTCTGGGACACCCACTCCTGGGAAGATTGTGGCATGCAGCTGAATGCTCCAGACCAGCAAACTGGCAAAAATGCTAATTTATACCAGTGATCACACTTGCTGATGATCAATTAATCACATGCATTTGATTAGCAGCACCTGGCTTCCATTTACCCTCTTAATTCATATGGAAGTAGAAAGAGAGTGCTGAGCTTTTCTACGGGCCTGCAAAGAATATTATGAAAATGTTTTTTTTTTCAGATTACTGTACTGAAATTTTTTTTTACGATTTTTAGTTTTTAAGAATGTTGTATTTTCATCTACATTAAAGTTAGGTAGCTTTTATTTTCTCCCTGAATACCTCAGCTAAAAAAATCTAAAAATAAAATTACTAAATCTGCTTAGGCTGACACCGCTGTCAATTTCATTTGAATGCCTTTTTATTTAAAAAAAAAAAAAAAGCACCACACATGTATTATTTGCTAAAAACTGTGCCTAAGCAGGGCTGCTTTAACTTTGGTAAATCAGAAAACCATCAGCCATTTGCTTTTTTTTCTAGGACACGCTTTGACGCAACCCAGGGTCTGATAAAGAACAGGCTCGTGTCAGACAGGAAACAAACCCCATAACTAGGGAAGAAGCTCATTCTGTGGTATAACTGTTGCATTCCAAAGTGCTAGGGAAACCGGCCTAAAGCCTATTATTAGCCATATGGAGAGTGCTGCAGGCCTGACTGGTTAGAGAGGGAAACACAGTGTTGGATGAGCGCCAAATGCTCGAGGAGATAGCAAGAGAAATTCCTGGCTTTTAATTAAGAATTTAATAGTGAGACTCATATTAGTGATTAGTATGTAATTAAAAGCTCTAGCAGTGTTTCGTACACAAGTATAATTAATAGCTGCATCTATGCATGTGTGCGAGTGTGGACACAGCTTAAAACGGAAAAAAAAGCTAATTATCTTAGTCTGCCTTTCAATCAATAGCAGCAATTTATATTTAAATACAACTGTGGTGGAAGTTTATATATATTATGGCTTAAATCATCTCATAAAAAGAACAGGGGCTAGGACTGCTTCACAGCTCACCATCAAAGCTGAACTGTCAAAGTCCAAGTTAAAGGAACATATTACACCAAAAATAAATAAATAAATAATAATAGCTTTGCAAGCTCCTTTGACAACGATGACCTGGATGACTGAGAACTTTCACAGACACCAAAAATAAATAGTTTTTTTCCCCTACATCAGGGTGAGTTGCCCATCTAAAGAAAACCTTGGAAGCAATGTCTCTTTCCAAAAATCATGAACTGATTTCTTAAAATAAAATAATAATAATCATATTAATTTTTTTTTCCAACCAAATAACACCCAGATAGATAAACAGCACTACCAGGCAAAAAACACCTAAACTTAACTTTTCGAGTAAACTATCCCTTTAAAAGTGAACAATGAACTGTGGCCACAACTGCTTGTCATTAACTTTAACAGCCGACCTTTAACAGAAAGAGGAAGTTAACAGCATTTGTTGCATGACCGCCGTTTTGCTCCAAGCAGTGATGAGAGACCAGCCAGTTTAGTAGGGCAGTTCCCACGGCAACTTGCTCTAGTCGTGTTAAAAGTGAGTCTGTTAACACTAATTTAATTTATTGCAGTGCCCCACAGTGGTCAGCCCGTGCTTTTGTTCTACTTTGGTGTCAACGCAAAGAAGAAACTCATGCAATCGAACACCATTCAGGAGTTCAGTGGGATGATTCAAATAGTCTGTCCTCTTTTTTTTCCTCTTTACCAAATGGATCTGTCAGGATAATGAGGAGTTTAGGTGTATTTCTGTGACTTGAAAGTATGCAGCGTGTAAATGTATACACAACTGAAACACAAAACAAAATTCTCTGCATCGGCCAATGCACATTTATTTCATATTCTCATATATTTACAAGAGATTGAGGTGTTTGTTTTCGTGAAATGATACGGTTTTTCCAGTTTAGAGAGCTTAAAAAAACCCTTTTTAAGAGTATTTCATACAATAAAAAAACTGCTGCCTTTTTTCCCCTCTCCCTAGTAAAGGAAACGAGAGCCACTGTCAGCCTTTATTGTTTTTTTCTTGTAAGGTTAATGAACACAGCGCTCAAATTTCAGATAGTTACTGCACTGAAGCGTATGCATACCTATACTGAAGACTGAACACTACATGGTTTATTACGATAGCTTAACAACTACCGTTGCAATGCACTTCCCTGTGGCTTAAGCCACTTCATGCACGATCACTGCAAATTTCCCATAAGACATTACATTCTAACAACTTCCTTGAAGCGAAAGCCTCGGCCAGGAACTAAAGTAACACTCCAATGCTGCTTCTCTCATCAGTTAACCATGAGCGCAGAGCATGCGGGCCCATGCACTAACATTATGATGCAGTGCAGATGTGCACAGACACACATCTGTACAGCCGACTGGTTTTACGTGACACGCAAACTGAGAATAGTAAGGTACATGATTAAGGTAAGTAAGACACAGTTCTGTAGCTCTATGTCGCTTAGTAATGTGGGGGAGAAACACACAGCGGCTGTAGAAACATATCCAACCCTGTACACACGTACCACTACACCACTGGAGCTGTGCAGACACACTGACTGTACAGTGACAAAAATGGAGATGTGCTCATAAGACACAAACTTAGGTGCTTCAGTGCACCTACAGCAACAAAATGACTCCCTGCAGCCAATGACAACACTGGAGTTCCTCCACATACTTAAGTACTCTTGACATCGAGCATCGACCTTCACTGCGCTCAGCCGCAGATCTCCCTTGGAGCAGGCATGAAAGGACGGGACTCAGAATAATGGCCTGGTGCTGATTCATATCAGGTGATTGTCTATGACATACAATGTTCAGCCAAAGGCCAAAGGCCACTGCGCCAGTGCTGCCCTTTACAACGTCACATTAGGCCTTGCTAATTTGCAGCCAATTAGCCTGGCTGCATGGGAGCTAGCCTGAGGCCACAGGGGTTGCAAGAGAGCAGGTGAGTAAGTGCAGACTGCCATTTGGTGAAGGTACAGGTCTAGGCGGCATTTCTTAAGCGGTGAGTAATAGGAAGACCTTCACATTTCAAAGATAATATAATGTTAAGATGAGGTCTGAGTAGGTCACATTTTTCTAGCATTATATTCAGAATACAAAATCATAGCGAATACAGAAATGTACTTAATAAATTCCATTAAAATAAACAAAAATATACAAAAGAAAAGAGGAAGGGCCTTTTCTGGTTCTTAGAGCAATCTTAATTTGCTTGTTAAGTCAGGACCGCTATCATCAAGAGCAGATTTCTATCTGAAGTAACTTATATTTGCCAGCGTTGACCTTCTCTGTCCTTCCTTGTGTATGTGCAGAAAGCTGGAAGAGGGGGTTAGAATCAGCACGCAGGACACAGCAGACATGCTATGTTAACAACAGATATGACATGGATTACAACGGATGGGGTGGGGGCGGGTTGCAAAGCAGCTTGCCAATCCAACAGGTGGCAAACTAAATATGCAAAATAGTGTGAGCTTTATCATACAGCCAACTGGATGTGCAGAAAGTTATCATCTGAGCTATCAGCCTGTGTGAACTGGCTTTAAGATTAGCTGGTCTGCCAGTATAGTGCCATGCTTCATGTCTGGAAACCATAGATAAAAGATAAACTACTTCGAATGCCATGAAGCTTTCACATGCAACAAACTGCCCCAGCGAACACAATGAAACATGTTCCAGTTTGATTTGCTCGATAAAGACCATAAACTATTAATCCACTATCAAAATGACTTATTATTTGACTAATCCTTTCAAGATTTAACACAAAGAGAGGAACTTCATTATCCACCGAGCTAGAAAACATTATTTTGTGGGAAAATATTGTGAGGAAAACAACCTCTGGCAACACAAATAAAGGCAGTGCAATTTAAAAATATTCAAACTGCATAAAATGAAAGCTAATTAAGATAAAACAAAATGCACTAAATAGAAAACACTGTGGGCCACATGTTGAAGGTCAGCAGTAAGTTTAAAATCCTGACTGCACAGCTTGACCTGATGGCCAAGCGGTCAGGGCGCACACCTCGTGATCAAAGATGCCCTCAGCAGCTGAGTTGCCCATTGCCTCTAGTTGCTGCATTTCATTAACTTGCTCTCGTTCCCATATCTATCTATCTATCTTGGAATAAAAAAAAGTATTTAATTACAGATGACTTTACTTTTACAAAGTGAACAGAGGCAAAAAGGCAGAAGAAAAGATAAAAGAACTCCTGTGTGGCTTCGGTTTCCTGCTGCGTAGTCATTATGAGTTGTGGCAAAGGTAGATTCAACAGTGGAGGGACACGTGGGTGTGAAAAGGATGCGAGGGGGCTACAGAGGGCATGGGAAAGTAGAGCAGTGTAGGGTGTGGGACGCAGGCAGGGAGAGAGGGTGAGGCTGGTAAAGATAACATAAGAGAGATAATGCTGTTGCAGTGATACAAAATAATATGACGCAGCCTGATGCAACACCGTTTGCATTCCCCTCCAATCTCCACTCCAGTTTATTCCTCCGCTTCCAAATAAAAAAAGATAAACAAAAATACGGAAATGCTACGCATGCATGTTACACAAGCTGAATTTAGAAGCTTTAACGAGGTCTGTAAACAAATCGCTTATGCATGCATGTGCTTTTTAATTTCATCTTTTTTTTTTGATTACACATTCTCAATCTCCTCCACAGCTCCAGAGGAAGCCTGTCATCATTACTTCTCAGATGTAAAAGAGCGCTCCATTTTTTTTCCCAGCTAAGACACAAAAATCTCATGACCTTGGAAATTTACATGATTATAACAGCGAATTATTCCTCTCTTTAACGTGCTGCATTCGCAAGCATGGCTCGAGTCTAGACGCCACACGTATGACAATCTCACGGCGGTCGACGACTGTATGCTGAAGTTGGTAAACGTGTTTGCGTTTGTGATGTGCGGTGTGGTGTGTTTACGGTGTGTATGGCTGTGTGTGTGTGTCCTGGTTTCAACTCTGCCGTTCTTGCACTCTCACATTATCATACAGAGCAGACGGAGTGCGTGTGTTGGGTAGTAAAACTCTCCTCTGCTCTCTGACAGCACTCCCCCCTACGCACACACACACACACACACTCACACACACCTCCCATCTCGTCTCCTGCTGAGCTCCCCGTGTGTAATCTGTAGACTGCACACGTACACTGCTTACCTGAGTGGGACTCTCTCTGCAAGTGTACAAGCTTGTGTGCGTGTGTGTATCTGTGTGCGCGCATGCATGCACGTGCGGCAGAGGGTGAAGGAGACGGCAAACACGAGAGACCACGTATGAGGTGTTTTCTGAAAGCTTGGCTCGGTACATGCAGAAAACACGCTTCTTGAGAGCGAGCGTTTGCAACGTGTGCACGAGCGAGCCCGGCACTGTCTGCCGAACGTAGCTCCAAGACAATCCTTGTGTCTGTCTCCTACTGTGTACAGCTGACAGCAATCACCTGAACTGGAATGAACCGGACTTACGTAACTTTCCCTGTGAAAGCCACGGCTAGCCTGACAGTGAGGAGTTGGGTCATCCAGGAAGCAAAAGTTTATAGCCATTTCCTCAAAGATGAATATAGGGGGGGGGGGGGGAGAGAAAAAAAGCTTCATCGTGGTGACTTACATTTACATCTATAGTTCTAATTCATCTGCAGGTTGATGATTTTGAAATATTTTTTCTCTTCTCAGACATATCAGAGTTCAACCAGCGTACTACAAGTGGCTTTCTGGCCCTAAGGTGATCTTATACTGGACAGAAGCATCCTCATTTGCAACAATTAGTTGTAAAAAGTTGGAAAGTGATTTGATCAGCCTACTAATCTCGTTATCTGTCTTTACATTTGTTTTAAAAATTGCTAGAAAGAACAACAAAGAAGTAAGAAAATCCTGATAACAATGACATAGCGACACCATGTGTTTTGTTTCCTAGCAACAAGAACACAAGCCCTGGCATGTCTGAGAGCCAGATCAGCTTGTCAGCTTCCAATGGCAATTTAGTACCTAAAAAAGGGAGCTACTTCAACGTCCTCCAACAAAGCTGAATACTTTGCAAAATGTGCAATAAATATGTTCTCAGTGGAAGTGGAAACAACAAACCTTGAGGCAAAAATATAAAAAACGTTGAGCACAACCAGCCCAAAAAAGCATGTAAGCAGATGTTAGCAGCTATTGATGTGCAACAAAACTAAATAAATAAATGTAGTGCTGGCTACTTGCACTCCAAATGATGGTTTCCCATCATTTTTACGAATTGTGCAAAAAAGGAGAGATTTAAGCAACTGGTTAAAAAGTTCAGCTCAACGTTCTCAGATAGAAAATATTCTTCAATTTCAATTATATTGTGCAGGTGCTTGATGAGATACAAGGTTAAAATCCTTTAGTTTAGCAAAAGCAGTAACTAAAGTGTTAAGCACTTGCATTATCTTTCACTTGCGGCTGCTTTTGTGCTTACATTTACTTTATTCAGTGTCACAACTATTGCACTATGAAAAGGCCATTCAGACACAACGCGACAGCGACACTGGTGCTCTCTGAAATCCACAAGTAGTGATACCAATACTTTGTTTCTAGCCTTTAACATCAGTATGTAGCCCACTTAATTGTGCTATATAGATTCTTGTTCTGGAAATAAAAAAATATACTTCAAACATGCACTATAACAAAAATGGCGGAACCTTTTTATGTTGAGCGCCAGTGCATATAGTACATTTGATTGTCATCAATGACAGCAGCTCATTTGAAAAGAAGGATAGAAAATGGCTTTCAAATGCTGCTGCCAGAAAGCAGCAATCCACTACAAAATGCTGTTCAGTATTTCCCCCCCTGTATCTTCATAAATACAATTATCTCAAATTTGTATATTTTGATACAATTTTGAGGCTACATCGCTCACTTCTACGAATAAGTAGGCAAATTGTATGTCCAGTGATGAAGGAAAGCTAAATCATTCATTGCTAAATGTAAATAACATTAAATATGATTTGGTGCACTCATGTCGGAATATATGCGTGCTCTTTTCCCTTCACGTTGAAAGCAGGTGGACACCGATACATTTTTTAGGCAGAAACTCCTTTTTCTTAGAGAGTTACAATCATCCTCATTTCCAGATAGATAGATAGATACATTACTGATCCCACAATGGAAATTGTTGTGTTACAGCAGCACGATAAAGTGTAAAAACAGTATAGTTACAGGCACCTTTTTAAGGCCTTATGCCAGGGGTGGCCAACCCGCGGCTCTCGAGCCGCATGCGGCTCTTTGCCTGGTTTCATGCGGCTCTTACGTTCATATCAAAGTTTGTGTTTTGATTTTTTTTATGTTGTTGTTTTAAAATGTGCGTGTTCGCTTCGCTTGAGTTCAATACGGTATTTTCATCAAATGCGCATGTGTGTGAGATGAAAATACCGCAAAGTTTCCCAGTAGGAGCAAGTTCGCCCTTAAAATGGCAGGAAAAAAATGCACAGCAAAAAGAAAATATGAAGATGAACACAGGACGTTTTTAACAGAGTGGGAGAGTTTATATTTTTTTGTTGAACGCAATGGTAAGCCATTCTGCCTTATATGTCAGACGCCATTAGCACATTTCAAAGCTTCAAATCTTCAGCGCCACTTCAGCTCACTCCATGCTAACATCGACCAGGAATTTCCAAAAGGGACTGAACTTCGCAAGCACGAGTTGGCCACTTTGAAAAGTCAGGCAGAAAAGCAGATACAGTTTTTCCAAAAATTTACGAAGCGGTCAGAGACCATAACGCTCGCATCCTATCAGCTGGCTTGGAACATTGCACGGGCTAAAAAGCCATACAATGAAGGGGAGTTCGTTAAAAAATGCCTCAGTGATGTTGTTGAAATCTTGTCTCCTGAAAACGACAAATTAAAACGCATGGTATCAGACGTCCAACTGTCCCGCCACACTGTTGAACACAGAATATCGGACATTAACACGGCTATTGAATCACAGTTGCACTCTGACCTTCAAGCATGTGAGTATTTTAGTGTCGCATTGGATGAGAGTTGTGATATACAAGACAAGCCTCAGTTGGCAATATTTGCACGGTCTGTTTCAAACGATTGTGTGATCAAAGAAGAACTCCTGGATATTGTGCCATTAAAAGACAGAACCCGTGGCATAGATGTGAAAGAAACCATGATGGCTGCATTTGAAAAAGCAAATCTGCCCATAACAAAATTAACTGCAATAGCCACGGATGGAGCACCAGCCATGATGGGATCTGTGAACGGGCTTGTGGGGCTGTGCAAAGCTGACCAAACTATTCCTGACTTTTGGAATTTCCACTGCATCATCCACATGGAGCAACTCGTGTCTAAATCATTGAATTTAGATAACGTCGTGAAGCCTGTGATGGAAATCGTCAACTATATCCGCACACATGCGCTTAACCACAGGCAATTCAAGAATCTCATCGCTGAGCTGGACCAAGGGCTTCCAGGTGACCTGCCGCTGCACTGCACTGTGAGGTGGCTGTCAAAAGGCCAGGTACTCTCTCGCTTCTTTGAGCTTTTGGATGCCGTGAAACTGTTTATGGAAAAGAAGGACAAGGACTATCCCGAGCTCTCGGACCTCAAGTGGATTATGGATCTGGCCTTTTTGGTCGACATGCTGTGTCACTTGGACAGACTGAACTTGACCCTGCAGGGTAAGTTAAAAATGCTCCCTGACCTAGTGCAAAGTGTGTTTGCGTTTGTAAACAAACTGAAGCTGTTCAAGACACATATTCAAAAGGGAGATTTAATGCATTTTCCCACTCTGCTAAAAGCCAGCGGGCAAGTCGCCAGTGCTGCCCTGAGTAAGCAAAGAGCCAGATATGCAACGCTGATTGAAAACTTGCACGAAAGCTTCGTGACCCGGTTCCATGATCTACAATTGAAAAGGCCACAGATTACGTTCCTCGTCGACCCATTTAATGCAGAGACCGGCTGTTTGAAAGTCCCGCTAGTCACAGATGAAGCTGCGGCTGAGTTGGAGATGATCGATCTTTGTGAAGAGGACCAATTGAAACCTGCTTTAAGGGAAGGGACCATTGAGTTCTGGAAAAGTGTGCCAATGGAAAAATACCCCAATGTCAAACGGGCTGCGCTTAAGATACTGTCAATGTTTGGGTCAACATACGTCTGCGAGTCTGTGTTTTCTACCCTAAAACATGTGAAATCAAAGCATCGATCTGTTCTGACTGACACACATGTGAAAGAATTGCTTCGAGTGACAACAACGGAATACAAGCCAGATTTAAAGAGGATTGTTCAAGGCAAGGAATGCCAGAAGTCCCACTAAACAACATGCATTATAAAAGTAAATGCTATTGTAGATTATTATATTTTTGTTTGTGGACTTGGTTGAACTGAGAGTTTGTGTGTGTGAGACAGTGCACACAATGTTCATTGTTGAAAATGACTGGCCTGTGGTTTTAGTACTGTAGGAGTCCATTTCTGTCATTAACATGGGTGTGTGTGACATTTACAATAAATCTGGCTGAGCAGAGATGTGTGTATTTTGTGTGTGTGTGTGTGTGTGTGTGCGCGTGTGTGTGTGAGTGTGTGAGAGAGAGAGAGAGAGAGAGAGAGAGAGAGAGAGAGAGAGAGAGAGAGAGAGAGAGAGAGAGAGAGAGAGAGGAAAGGATGGGTGATGTTCATGTGTGCCCATGCGTATGATGTGGCTCTTTGCGGTAACACAGTAAAAAAAAAGTGGCTCTTGGTCTCTGACTGGTTGGCCACCCCTGCCTTATGCTATAAGCTGCAGGAATTTATATATACAACAGTGATAAAAAATGAAGTTAGTTAAACAACAGTAAAAGTTATTTTCTTGTACTCAACTTGAGTCGATTTGGATGATTCACAGTTCAAAATAATCTCTATATATCTTACACTCGACCTGACTACAACAACTCCTTCTTGCTGGCTTCCTCCATATTTAAGAGAATTCTTTCTTTGATTGGCAGCATGTGAACAGCTGCCAATCAGCAGATGGATGAAAAGAGTTAAATGCAGCGTTACGTTAGCTAACATAATAGTCTAAAAGTCTACAATATATTTTATTAAATCGATCTATACTGACAAATGAAAACACTGTGTAGTTTTATAGAGCTCTGGCCTAGAAAGAATCCAACAAAACTCTGGGTTATGTGTCTTGCAAAAAACTCCCTGCACGAGTGTAGTGAACAAATGCCAGAACGTGTGAAAAGGAAAGCGCAACGGCATCAGCATAGCGCCTTAATGATGCTACTAGAATGCAGCTACACACACAAATCAATGAATCTAGCTGTATAATTACGGGATACTAAAACATACTGGCACTCAAATACAACCAGCAGGAAAGGCAGTCATGAGCTGCAGCGAGAGAAATCCTGGATGGTCTCTATAACCCCCGTTCTCTCTATCCGAACAGAAAACTAATTGATTGAATCCTGCTAACTGGTAAGAAGCTCTTCCAACACAACCTGGCTTTTATCATAACCTTTTTGTCTCCGTACCTGGCATGCCTCCGTTCAGGGAACGGTGTGCTGAAGATTATAGACGGGGAACAGACGCGGGGAAAAGAAGAGAGGAGGGGAGTGAGTGAGTGAATATGAGAGTGAAGGAGAATAGGGGAGAGGGGGTTTGGTGGAGAGCAAGTGTTTGGGAGATGAAGATAGAAAGCGTAAGACTGAGAAATAATGAGAGAAGAAGAAAAATGTTCTTGCTCTCAGAGAGATGAATTGGTTGATAGTTTGCAGACAGCCTTTCCAGTGTCAGGAGAAGGACTATATCCATTCCCTTCTTTGCTAATAAGGCAGAGAATCCCCAAGACACAACCGCAGGGATCTATTCATTTGTCTCCAATAACACAGCCACCTTTCTGCTCATATTAGCCAGGATTTGCATAGCTACATTTGCATAAGGATTTAATAATGTCATCTGAATGAGACGAAATGCATCTGTCAATCATTCTTGGTTCACTAACAGGGTTCTGTGCTCTTCTGGGTTACAACTGGTTCAGGGTTATGCATTCTTTTTTTTTTTTTTTTTTTTTTTTTTTTTTTTTTTTAAATGACATCAGAAACAGCAGTATGCGACATTACGTGATGGCAGAGCTTCAGTTCATCCTTTGTCATTTTTTTTTTTTTTTTTTTTTTTTTTTTTTTTTTTTTTTTTTTTTTAATAAATAGGACAGGGGGAATGAATGAGAGAGAGAGGGGGAGAGAAAGAAAGAAAACCCAAGGGGAGAAGAGACGGTGAGAAGGGGGGGGAAGAGAGACAAAAAAAAAAAAAACTCCTGGGTCACCTGTATGGAGAAAAAACAAACAAACAAACAAACAAACAAACAAACAAACAAACAGAGGAGACAGCAAACAACAAAGAGCAACATAATAATAGAGAAAACAAAGCACCATCACAATAAACTAGCTAGTCATAGATATCAGTATTTACTAAGTAATAAACGATATTGTGCAGCACGCAAGATAGACAGCGCACAGTGTGCTTTGAGGCAGCAGCCAAGAAAGCTTTAGTCCGCGTCTGTGAATACCCATGTGTGCATACCTGTGTGGATCAGCATGCTTGCATTCCAAAGGTTTCTCCATGTAATGATCTGCTAGGGAGTGTGGGGGGGCCACAGCCCCGTCCTCCAGGGTGTGAAGCGGGTATGGAGGAGATCAAAACTCCAGACATCCAGAGGCCCCCAGAACACAAGAGACCATGGAAGACCAACAGAGGGGCAGCCGCGCCACTGTTCCAGTAAGAGCTGAGGAGAGTCCCAGATGAGGGCTCACTCAGCAGCCGCGGAGCAGAAGCCAGGGGGGGTTGCAGTGACGCGCCCGTGAGCTCCGCCGGCCCCCAGCTGCGCCTGAGTGACCGAGCCCTAGGCCGAGAGGCCGGGGGCACCCCACCTCCAAAGGGGCCCGAGCGAGCCCCAGGCCCCAGGCCCCGACAAGCGGCCGCCAAGGAGTGAGCCGGTGTGTACCCGGACGCCCACCCCCAGACACAAAGAACCACCAACACACCGACACCTGAGGGAGTCCGCCACCGGCAGGGGAAGTGGTGGTGGGTGGAGATAGGCCTCCAAACCTTGGAGGGCCTGAGATGTCCCCAGAGAGGTGGCGTCTGATACCCAACCTGACATATAGACACAGACATACAGGCACACACAGACACAAACATCCATTCCCACCCTCATGCTCTCATATGCACTCACTCCACACTCAACCAACGTGGAGACAGACATAAAGAGACGCTGTACACACAATCACACTCCCCAAGCGTACTCTACAAACCGGGTCTAGGTACCCTTGCCCCTGGAGGGGGGAATTGCACCCAGACCCAGGTGGTGTTACCCTTTTCCCTGCGGTGGGGAGAGGCAGACCACCCCGACTCCGCAGCAGCAGGGAGGCCCCACACCCCAGACCGCAGTCGGACGGCCAACTCCTCCTACTAGCCCCCCCGCTCCAGCAGGCCGCAGAGAATGGGGGTGGGAGAAGACTCCAAACCTCCCTCCACCCGCTCATTGTAGTGTTGATGCATATGTGTTCTAAGGTGCAATTAAAACCCAGGAGGGCATGGAGCTACCTGCCAGGGAGCAGCAGGTAAGCGCATGGTCCCTCCTGCTAGCCCTCAATGACTAAGTGTATTTAAAATTGAGAGGTGGGCAACGACGTCAGGGGTGAGGTATACACCCTGATGGTGATTTGGACTCCGTGATTGTGCCCACCCCCAAGATCCTATATGTATGTGTAATGAGAGTGTGAATAATGTGAATGTCTAAGTTGTGGGATAAAATTGAGGCAGAGGCAGCCAGAAGGGGACAGGGGGGGGGGTAGCCTCCTCTGCACCCTGGTGACATACCCCCACTCCAAGGCCCTGCATGTGTGGGTGGTTGTGGAGGAGCGGGAAGAGGGAGGCAGCTGGAGATGGGGAGGGAAGGAAGGGAGGGGCAGGTAACCCCTCCCTGGGGCCAGCTCCCCCGCTGACCCCAGTAGGCACTCCCACCCTCCGCGACCCGCCAGGGAAGGGGGGCCCAGGCCCATCAGACCGGGGCCCAGTGCAGTAGCGCCCCCCGGCTCCACAGAGCCCTGGACAGTCCACCCAACCCCACCACAGAGAAAACTGCACCCACCCCACCAACCACACATCTTCCAGACTACATAAGACGGTAAACGCCCAGGCTGAGATCTTCCTCCACCTCTCCTGTATCTCCCCCTCCTGCAGAGAGTTCCTGAGAGAAGAAAGCTCCTGCCAGATGTGACCATCCCCCCCACCAGTTGAAGAGCCCCCCAGGCGGCTCGATGCACCGGCGGCACCCTGCTCCAGGGCCGGGCCCCCATGCACCCACCCGCCCACAACCCCGGCAACACACCAACCAGGACCCGAGCCCCCGAGGCCCGGCCCGGGCCCCCGCCCAGAGACGGAGCACCCCCAGAACCTCACGCCCATCCCGGACCCACCCAGGGGCAGCCAGGTTGCCAGGTCAGTAACCCACGTCCGTCAGCACAGACCCTCCCCTAGCCCCGCTGCACGCAGCCGCGAGGAAACAGTCACCTGAGAGCCAACAGAGCCCTCAACCGGACGTGACCGCTACCCCGGGTTGAGCCCCCCAAGGAAGATGCCTCCGGGGAACCCCCCGACGCCCTAAGCCTGTCCCTACCCCCTCACCAATCACAACAGTGAAGGCGGGACCAAACTATGACCCCCCACCCCCACTAGGTGATGGAGCTGATAAAAGGGGCCCAGAGCAATTGGTCTGATGTGGTGGCAGAGGCTGTGTCAAGACTAATGTAATCTAATAGATAATTTCTATATTGGTTAGAATTAAGATTATTTTTATTTTTCCAGTTCATGAGGACTGTTTTCTTGGCTATGCATAGGGCAGTGAAGATCATATGGGCTATATTCTTTTCTGAAGTGACATTATCTAAGCTGCCCAACAAACACACTAAGGGGGAAGTTGGAATGTTACATTTCAGACATTTTGATAAGTCTTCACATATCTCGCGCCAAAACTTTTGCACTGGTGGACAGAACCAAAGAGCGTGGATGTAATTGTCTGGTGTATTGCCTTGACAGTGTGAGCAGTTGTTGGAAGATGTAAAGCCCATCTTAAACATCCGATGACCTGTATAGTGCACTCTATGAAGTATTTTGTATTGTATTAATTGCAGACTGGGATTTTTAATTAATTTAAAAGTTTTTAAGCAAATCTGAGACCAGAAGTTTTGGTCTAGGTTGACTGATAAATCTGCTTCCCACTTTGCAGTAGGAAGGGATATTGATTCATCTAATTTAGAAAGTGTTCTGTATATTTTAGATAATAATTTGGGGGATTTAAGAGTAAGAAAATGTGCCGCACTTAGTGGTGTTTGTAATTCAACTTGACTGAGGTTAAATTTCTTTTTTACTATGGATTTAATTTGTTGATATTCTAAAAACCTTGTCTTGTTGATCCCATATTGTTCAACTAGTCTGTCAAATGGAATAAATTCTGTTCCCTCTAATATATGTTCTAAGTATTTAATTCCTTTACAACTCCATTCTGGGAAATTAATCATATTATTGTTTTGTAATATGTCAGGGTTATTCCAGATAGGTGTACGTTTGCATGGGATTAATGAAGACTCCGTTATTTTTAGAAACTCCCACCATGCTGTTAGAGAAAAGCTGATGTTGATACTTTTAAAGCATTCATGTCTTTTGATGTTTGAGCTAATAAATGGTAGGTCTGAAATCTCTAGATCCTTGCATAGTGCCTGTTCAACATCTAGCCAGGGCTCAACTAAGAAGGTATGTTTTAACCATTCTGAGATGAACTGAAGCCTGTTGGCTAAGAAGTATTGGTGAAAATTAGGCAGATCTAATCCTCCTCTATCCTTGGTTCTTTGTAGCGTTTTTAAGCTAATACGCGGGGGTTTATCTTTCCAAAGGAATTTGGAAATATATGAATCCAGAGATCTGAACCAATCTTGTGATGGTTTGTTAGGGATCATCAAAAATAAGTAATTTATTTTTGGCAAGATCATCATTTTTATAGTGGCGACCCTTCCCATGAGTGATAAGGGTAAAGATTTCCATCTAGTCAGATCGCCTTCTACTTTCTTTAGAAGTGGTTATGCAGGGTTATGCATTCTGATCACTAGCATTATGAGTGTGTGAGGATATGGGTGTGAAATAGCATAGAAACCTGAATTAAGTATCCAGTTTCCGTTTTCAGTCCAATCTATTCCCCTACAAATCCCCTAGCAAATCTAGGTTTAGCTTAAAATGTCTAAGATGTAAAACATATAATCGATTCGACTGATATAAGATACAGCATTTAAAGAAGCATGTTGGACTGATGCTTAATAGAAGCGGGCAGTATTCTGAGCTCTAGAATAAAACTACAAACTTCTACCTGGAGGTTTATTTTACAGCATCTAACAATGACCAAACAATGTCGATTATCTCCAGTCCTAACAGATGATAAACTTCATCAGTGTCTGTATATAAATCTTCAATTTGACAGTTAATCATTTAATCAGTTGAATAGTAAAGGAGGCAAACAACTAAAATCGAAAAATAAATGTAAAAATGCAAGAAAAGTTTTGCCGTAAAAAAACAGCCTTGACTAAATGTCAATACATCCATCTAACTGTACTATAGAGTTTAAATAAAAAACCCCACAAAAAACTAACACACTGGATAGTGTGTATATATACAACATTGTATATTGTCGCAGTTCAAGGTTGTGGAGTCTGCCTACAGATGATTCTGAGACAGGAAAGACCGGAGCTTGCTGGTTAACAGCGAATGAACCTTTAAAATAAGAGGACGAAGATTGTTTAATAGTAAATCACTGACCATGTCGTTGTCTTGAATGAATGAAAAAGCTAAAATAAAGTACACTTCGATGAACCACCCAGTTTAATCTTTATACTAGGCTGGTGATGTACCACATGATCAGACCTGGAGCATTTTTGGATCCTTTCAGCTTCGCTATAAATTTGACATACAAAGATGCTGAAAGACAGACCTAAATAAATCATTGAATAAATAAAATATTACAAAACTGTTAGCCATCATAATTTGTGAAAAAAAATTCCCATTCTGAAATCAGACTCACATTAGAACCAGTTCACCTGCAGACAACAAGAACAAAACACAGTTTTTATATCCTGTCCTACCTTCCATCCGCTGCCTGCCTCTCTGTAGTAAGGGAAGTTGTCGCAGATCCACTGGTAGATCTCGCTGAGGGTCATCCGTTTGCGCGGTGAGCCGTTGATAGCAAAGGTGATGAGGCTGGCGTAGCTGTAGGGCGGTTTACCATCTCTGTGCTGTGCTGCTTCCTCTTGGTCCAGTGTGGTTCCTGGGTCCAAATGTACCATTTTCTTGCCAGGTCCGTGTCCGTGATGGTGCCCGTGGTGGTGGTGGTGCCCGTGGTGGTGGTGGCCATGGTGGTGTCCCGTGTCGGCCTTCTGAATGGCTGCCCTCATGCCGAGCTGGGGAAGCCAGTCCATTGAAGTAAGGCTGCTCTCCAGCTCAGAGGTCATAGTGTTTGTCTTGTCAGGGGTCAGGGGTCAAAAGGGAAAATGCACGGCTCAGGGACTTGGCGTATGGAGGATCTCCTGTTGGCTCACTGAATGGGTTCTGTGCAGCAGTCTTGGCTCAAGCCTAGAAGAGCAGGAGGTTTATTTACTATGTCTATTCATCTCCTTTAGCTGGAGCAGAAAGAACACTTGGCAGACACACACAGATGTTAACTTGCAGAATATTCTCCGCATACAGTGCAGCGCTGTATAATGGAAAACTAAATATTTTGGCATGTTGCTCACTTGTTCTGTCACAGTGTGAATAAATATGATATGCACCGTGAGCTATGGATATGAAAAAAACAAACAAACAAAAACTTTAATCAAATTGTTTCATTGCATTAATTATACAGTGATAAGCAAAGCTGCATGGGGGACTAGGTAAGAGTTAAGTTTCTTACTCTTCCCATTCCTTTCCATCTTTCTTTGGGCCACAGCATCTGAGGAAGTCACCGAAGTGAAAGGTAGAGCTCGTCCCTCGTGCATGTTCACAAGATCTTCATTTAGCCTCTGTAATGGCCGCTGCTGCAACGTACAAACACAAACCACACAAGACGGTGAGCTTGGACTGCCAGACATCCTTCATAAGATATTAATATCGCACAACCGTTCAACTGGCCTCGGCATCTGTCCAACCCGATTAAAACTCTTCTCTCTTTTTCTCTCTGTGTTCTGTCTATCTGGATTGCCTCGCACTCTCATTCCCTCCAAAGTGGAAATGGCAATTGGATCTGCCGAGTGACTAAAAGCTGGGGAATTGTTTTCACAAGTGCCTGCCAAATGGGGGGAACAGCTCGGGAGGAATTCCAACCCTCTGGAGGAGCCGAAAGGCTCGTCCCCTTCCCCTCTCTGACTACCCCTCCACACAGACACGCGTACACGCACGGAAACACACACTCGGTGTTCTAATTCTCCGACTCTCGACGTGTCTCACTCTTCTGTCAAGTCCACAACCACCCCACTGCCTCCCCCCTCAGGGTTTCAGGTCCTTGCCAGGCAGACCCAAAAAATGAAACCTCAATAACCCTCAACATTTGATTTTCGAAGCTATTTTTAGAGCAACACTGGACCTAAAACTGTACCTTCTGTTACACAGAGACTGAACTATTTTTTGGAAGTGGGCACTTTGAGCGTGATTCAGGACAAAACAAAGGGAATCATTTGGTACACCCAAGAGAAATTACTCACCAATTGTTCTGTACTTCAATCAGTCACAGAACATTTGTAGATTTGTCACTTTTGGGCTGAGAATGTCATGTAACTGTTACTCATCACAGGAGTGAAGATGCTGCATTCAAACCTCGCTCTGATTCAAGATCAGTTTCTTGTTTCGTGCGAGCACCAAGAACGAACGACATACGCTCTAAGGGATACAGGTAAATCTCAGAGGCCCAGAGTCTGAATAGTTAATAATGGTTGGATGAATTCAATCTCTTACTAATACAGAAATCTACAGCCAAACCTTTATCAACATCCTGCGAAATAACCTTCCAATGTCCTTGAACAACAAAGAGCCCACTGGCCCACGCACAGTCTCCATTCATGCTGTATATAATCAAGGTGGGAGAACTTCAATGAGCCTGCCTACCACCACAAACGTACAGACGAACACAAACCCCTCTGTCTGTCTTTTCACCAATCCCCCTGGAGAGCAAAATATACAAGGAAGAAAAAGAAGTGAAATGCCCAGCTCCTGCAAAACCCTGCTTAATTACACATGGAAAAAAATACATATTTAGCACCAGACTCATCAAGCTAAACAACCCAGGCAAGGGGTGGAGGGGGGGGGGGACTAGTGCAAGGAAAGCGGCACTGACAGAAGAGATGTGCCCGATGAGGCTTTTTGCACAAAACTACCCCTGTCCCCCTCCTCAAGGCCCTGCCACTGTGGGAGAAGCTTCTTCCAACCCCCTCTTCGAAATCCCAGGAAGCTATCTTAATTAGTGCACCTTCTTCTTCTTCTTTTTTTTTTTTGCTAAAGGGAATGTAGCATTACTAGTTGCAGTGGTGCAGGGTATGTGGGGAAGGGGGTGGTGACACACAAGACACAGAACAACAAGTACTTATTTTCCCCTCATTAAAAAGGAGGATCAAGCTGCAAATCAGCCTGCCACAAGCCTCGACCTGCCGTGGCTGCTGTTGTTGAGAAGTTTTGGGAGCGTGGGCTGGCTGCACGGTGGCACGGTGTAGCTTCACACCGCTAGCATAGTGAGGTGTTGGGATGATGAGTAATAGAAGAGAGCACAGAGAGAAGACTTGACTTGGCTTCTGGGGAGAGGAGCCCTGCTGGGCGGGTAGACGCAACCAATTACCTAGTTGGCTCAGTCAACTGGGCCCACGGTGACTAAGCTAACCTCAGCACTGTGCCTTTTATTTTATGATATCGACTGTGTTTCACAACAGGGATCAAGGAAGAAAAGTGATAACTGGAGAAAAGAGATCTCAGTCACTGTATATCTCTGCAGATCAGGGAGACATCAGCCTTCTGTAGAAATACACTATACTACACCAAATGCATACGTGTTTGAGTGCTAGACTCTATTAAAAAGTGCCAAATACGTTATCAGAAAGGACAGTTTATTCATGACAAGTAATTGTCCATGGTTTTCTATGTTGAAAAAGCAGTGCATACTTTCTAAAATGATGTACAGTGGCAGAGTTTGAGTATTGCTAATGCTCCTTTGGTTCAAATACTTGAATAAAACCCCCCATATAGTTCACTCATGTCTGCCGTTTGATGATGGCATAAAATTTTTCAATAGAAAAAGCACCCCCCCCCCCCCCCCCCAAAAAAAAAAAAAAAAAAGGTTCTTCTTGTTGCATTACTTCGAATGCGGTGACTGGGCAGTGATGCAAACAACACAATTCCTGCTGATACTTGTCAAAACCTTACAAGGCTGAACTCTGCATCCCTCTTCAGGAAACATCAAAAACAACATACAGACAAGATCTATTTCAAAGAGACTGTTGTTGAAGAGGAAATAAAGGTGGCGATGAAATGAGAAGATTCTGGCAGAGGATCACACAGAAACGGCACGGGTTCATTAAACAGGGTTTCAGTATGGTTGTGCATATTCAGAGACAGAAGCGGTTTGCATTACGCTTAAAAAACAAGATATTTTAGATTTCTTATCTTTCACCCATCAAAGAACAAAAAAAGAAGAATGTAAAATATTAACTTTCTTAGTGTGACAGTTGTGATATATTAGTTGGCAGTTAAAGAAGAGATTACAAGCATTTTTTTTAAAAAAAAAGCAAGGATTTAGACATTTATGAACAAGAAATCTCCTAAGAATTTAAACGCATCACTCTCTGCACTGTGGATAGAGCTTTCATGACTGTGAACATTGTCCCTTTAAAAGAGTTGAGGGTATGTGTGTGATTGAATGTATTCACCCATTAGACTTTGTAGCTGTGATGCACTCACTCAGCTGTATGCATCACTAACAGCTAACAGTCCCCTGCTGCTAGCAGGCTTTTAGACTGAGAGAGGCTTTACAGTTCTGCATTTTAATAGAGAACTTTGAATGGAGTGACGGGGGATGGGTGAGAGAAAGCGAGGTGGGCTGGGGGGAGGAGGAGGGAGCCAAAAGGAAAGAGGCATCAAAATATTTTCAGAGGAAAATGAAGTAATGACAAAATACCCACCCGGAGCGTGCAGAGCAGAGGGGGTTTCTGGGAAGGACTGCCTTGGCAAGGGTAAGGCTAATGTGTCAAAAGAAAAGTCTGTAGGCACACTGAGCGCTGTCATGTCTCAAAGTGTGGGCCATTCAAAGGAAGAAGGAAAAGGTCCAAAAAACCCGTATTGAACATCTTAATTACTTTCTGCTTCAGCACAGAAAGCACACCCCTGAAAAGGTTCAATTATGAGATATCAAGGCAAATCAGATGCCCTCGCAGTGGCTGTTTCCTTATCCCTCAATGGAGCTGGGTTAAGCAATTATAACTTGATACTGTCTACTTGTTTTTAAAAGGAGACCTGGAGAGGCATCGATGTAACGCACTGTTACACAGTGAGATACATTGAGTCTTTAAAGAAGAGAGTGGTCAGGAAAATGAAAGTTTGAAAGAAAGAAGAAGAAGAAGAAAAAAAGTGGATACATTCATACCAAGGATAATAATTTATCCATAACAGAACAACACTTTAATCATTTTTTTTCTCTGGGTGTGTGTGTGTGTGTGTATGAAACCTGCTGGCTGGCTCGTGTCAACCGAGTCAATCCGGTGGCATCGCTACTGAAACAGAACATTACTGACTCACACTGTTTTTCTCAAGTCTGAAAGAAAACCTGACTGAAAGAAGGCAAGAAAAATCAGTAGGTTCCACTGAATCCCTCAAGGCCTAGAATAAAATATTTAACTCGCTAAGCCCACACAGAACATTACACCTGAAAACATCTGCCAAGGTAGAGGGAGTTAGCGACCCAGAAGACTTACTAGCACCAACTAGGAAAGAGCTATCAAAATTCCAGATTCTGACAACGGCAAAGTTAAAAAGGCATATTTTGTCATAAATAAAACATAGGAGTGCAGCATTTCGGAAAAATCCCCCAACGAAAGGTCCCGAGAGAGCGATGGGATGCTGTTTGTGAACTCACGCTTCGCACAGTAAAGAGGGCTATAGCACTGCGTCACCACGACTCAAACTACATTCCCACATCCAGCCCTATTCAGCGAGGACTAGTCCTCTTTAAAAATTCATTAATTTACAGCAAAAATAGATTAAAGCGCCCAACTGCACCAACCTAAAAAAGTTTGGCTTGTGAATAGCATTAATAATGGAAGCAAGCATCCAAAAACCTAGAGGCCCTGGCTTGGAGGCATGGCTTAGGTTTTGTTGCACTTTATAATGGAGAGTCATTTACATTTTTAGAAGTATTACAGCTTTTTGATGCTTGTTTATAATTGCATTGTTTTACATGCAAATTGGCTAACAATTGTTACTCATTAAAACCTAACCAGAGTAGCAGAGCGCTCTCAGCTTGTGCAAGATGCAAGCTTTACATCAGGTTAGCAGTGGAAGCTTTGCATCTCTCGTCTTGCAGGCAACGCTGCTGGCGAGTTCAATCCAAATGACGGCCCTTTAAAAGTGATCATCCCCTATCTTATCTTTTACTTATCTTTCTTTTTTCTTTCCCCCTCCAAATCATAGCAATGCTTTTACTAACAGAATCAAAGAGGATTTTGACAAGATAAAAGGATTTGCTACATTCGAATTCAAATTATGTGTACTTTCCTGGGGACATGACAAAAAATCACAGTGACTGGGAGCACTCAGGGAACTTAGAGGGACTTAAAAAGAGAGAAAGTCTGCTCTAATGCCTTGTCGAAAATATCGCCTTCCCAGCCAGACGACGGAGACCGCCGCGTTAGATTGCCAAACATCATCTGCGTAGATATGTATATCAGCCAAAACATAAAAACAACTAAAAGGGGAAATGAACAGCTATCAAGTATGACTAATAATCATCTCATTACAATGCAGCGTAATGCTGGGAAACCTCAGTTCCTGCATTCATGTGTATGTTACTTTCAAATATGCCACCCACTTAAAAATGATTGCAGACCATGCTCCCTCCCCTTTGCTACAGCAAAAGACAGCACATCAGCACATGACGCCTCGCCACATCGGCATAAGAGCTCAGAAGCGGCTCAAGGAACACCACAGAGACCCCGAGGCTTTCAAAGCTCCCCAGATCCAAATCAGATCAAGCAGGATGCTCAGGTACAAGGCTGATGGGGTGGTGGGGTGGTGGTCACCCCAGTTTTAATCTTGTGGCTAATCAATGTATAGCAGCCAGGGCATGACGCTTTTCATATCTACGGGTAACATCGGGTCATCTAAACAATCACTTTAATTATTTAAACAGTTGATTATTGATTTGACCGGAGGTAATTAAAGTGACCTGATGCCCTAGTAACGCAGTAATGGCCTGGTAATTACAGAGGCAGATTAAAGGGTTTTCTTGCTAAACCAAACGAGACCACCTCCTCACCTCTTTTAATAGCTACTGCCACGCTATCTTCGAGCAAGGCAGCTAAATTACAACCCCTCTAGCGGAAGTGTCCACGATAAAGAGTGGAAGATGGCTCTCAGGGATCAATCTGTGTAACAGAGGAGCGTGGGTGTCTGTGTTTGCTAAAAGCATATTGTTACTTATTAAGTTCTTCATTAAGCAAACAGATCTTTCCAGGGTTAAACACCGACCGTCTTTAACAGCACATGTGTAATAAGGCGAGCACACAGTGTGTCTGCTTACAGGCGTCAATGCTGCTGTAAATTCAGGCAAAATATTTTTCCACAGCATGTCAAAGAGATTGGATTTTACTTATGAGCTGCAAAAAAAAGAGAAAAAAAAAGACTGAAATAATGCGTGCTAACACTGATCATGCTGGGTTTAATCAATAAAGCAAAACTCTATATGAGCACCGCCCAGGCACCAGGATGCTGGGATTGATTCTACACCAATCTGCAAGAACAATAAAACCACCTGCCTCATGCGTAAAGTTGCCGCTTGTCCCGACACAGCGTTTCCCACAGATTCTATTTGTGGCAGTAGCAGCGGGGCTTTTCTTTTTCTGTTAATGCATTATTAATTAATAGCGCATATAAGGTGCCTCTCCGCAAACACTTTAATTGCCGCTTTCTGACAAATAAATATCGAAGCAGTATATTTAACTGCCTCTCCAGAGAGCGTTTCATCCCACTGACAGACTCCCAACTCTTCTGACTCCAGCTGTCGATCGTAGTTCTTGTTCTGCTTTGCAGTTCTCCGCCTGCAGCAGACTCTGGCTGGTGTGGCTCTCCAGCTCGCAGCAGAACAAGGAGAACCATCGGCTGCGGTCTAAGATGGTGGAGTCGGAGTAGATCTGACCGCAGGACAAACTTACTAGAGAAGCTGAATGATATCGAAGATGCCGCAACAGCGACATCATCACCCTGATGGTAAGGGGAAAAAATGAAATGGGAAGAACTGGTTAGCAGTGACTGAACTGTTGAAATCAGAGCAGTGAGTACATCACAGATGGTGGTTTTCGGTGGAATGGATGAAAAGATTCAAATAAAAATGTTAAGATGAGACAAGATTCAACTTAACAGCCCACTTTGGACACGGAATCTCTTGAGCTGCCCTGTAATGTCTCGCAGCCGGATGTGGGGCCTCTCCATGATTTGCTCCCCAACATCCCGCTCACCCTTGATGGGACTGGGACCTCCATTTGGGATTGGGTTGTGCTCTGGGCCGACTGTGCTGCTGGGAGAAAGCGCTTGCTGTCAGGGAGAGTCATCACTGTGTCGCAGTGGTCGGTCTGAAGCAATGTTTAGGTGTGGGGTATGTGTCAAAGTAATGTCAACACCAGGAGTGCCAGGACTCAAGGTTTCCCAGCACAATACTGCACTGCGATGAGTGTTATTCACTTTTTTCTGTCAGCAGCTTTAATGCTGAGGATGTGTGTATGTGTACTGTAATTTTTCTTTCTTTCTTTTTTTAATTCAACAGGGTGACGCAAAAAGACCAAGTGTAGGTTTCTTAAGAGATATAAACTGCTTAACAAAGCCCACTTTTGTCGCAAATTTGTGGGAAGTTCTGCGTCTCAAACTCCATCACGTTTTAATTGGGAGGCAAATCATTCTTGGCAGACACTGAGAAGAAAGCCTGGCTGCTCAACACGTCTTGTGAAGTCACGCAAAAAGAATATATTACAAGTCATAATGAATATGCAGACAGACAACATCAAAATTTTGACAGGCAGATACGATTTGAAAACTGGCATATGGAGTTCATCTTTATCAAAGAGACTGAAACGCCTGTAGTGCATCCACAAATAGCCCGTTAATTCAACTTTCAAAAAGTCATTACTACACTCGGTTCTTGGCATTGCATTTGCTGACATTGACGATAATTACAACGACCTTTCTGATGATAAAACAAAAATCAGTAAAACATTATGAAGGGTTCCTTCTCGCCACGTTTCATGAGATTCTGCATAACGTTTTAATGAGGCATTTAGGGGTCTATGAGTGATCTACTGAGAAAGTCTACAATGGCAATCAGCAGTGAGTGTGGCAGCTGTTCAGCAATTAAAAAGCCAAATTACCCTCAATCAACACCATTTACAAGCACAAGTAAATCTCAGAGCAAATAATGATGAGAGAAATCTGTTCAGACAGCTCTCATCTTGATAGGAATTAGAGACGCATCCAAATCAGGAGCAGGGCTTTCTCTCTCTAACGCTTCCTCAGTCTGTCACACGAGCACGCGCGCACACACACAAACCCCAACTCCCCTTGTCTGAATATTTTTGGCGAGATGAAGTTGTATAGTACTGGCTAGCTAAAGATACTGCAGCATAATGTAAGACAAAGAGTCCTGTCGGTATTAGACGGTTACCTTTGATGTTAAAGCTATGGTGTCTTCATGGGCAGCCTATAGAAAAGAAATCCACAGTGAATGAGCAAAACTGGACCATCACCAAACTCAGCTCGCTGGAAAACTAAAGAAAAGTCATCTGCATGCATGGCTCAAGGGCAGCTGTGTCTGCATCAGCTAAACTGTTAATATCTTCAAGTAGCTCAAATCATTTATTTTAAAGTATTCAGTAAATTCATACTCTCCCTCTCAATATATATAAAGTATATATCAGGGTTAGGTCTTTTTTTTTTTAAGTCTTAATACAATATACATTAAATATCCTTAATACATTCTCTTAAACTTGACACGGAGAGGCTCTGAAATCCACGACCGAACAAAGACATCAGCATCTACAAACACTGACAGACAGCTTCTTACTGACACACTGCCAGTGTTCATATAATCTAAACTTTTATAAAATACCTCACGCTGTTAAACAATGCCAATTACAAGGAAAAAGGCTCATTTTTCCTTATACTACTTTTTCCTTCCATTGTTATGTGAGCTAGAAGATTAATGTGTTTTGTTAATGCATAGCTGATTCGCTATTATATATATTTATATATCAAACATAAAGCAATTGAACTGCTTTATGGATAGACAACTGCATCACTGTGGAGCTCAGCTTTCTGTAAGCCTCTGCTGCGAGGCTTCATGCTTCCCCTGTTATCACTTCAAAAGTCTTTTATTTTAAATCTCTGACCGGCACTGTCCTCCGCGTATTGCGCGTCCCGTACAATTCACTGCTTGGATAATTGTTCCATTAAGCACCACTTTCCTAACAGTCTTGTAAGCAGACAGCCTGGCTGTGCCGACGGTAGCATCGAGATAATAACTTAGGGAAGTTGACTTTATCCAGCAGACGTGGTATAACGGCACAATGCAACGCTTGCATGCATTCATATTGTCACAGACAGCGAACTTGTCATGGCCTGCCGTTAAGTAAAAAACAAAAACAAAACAAAAACCGCTGGCTTTGAGCACCACCGCTGTGCGATCATTTGTCACAAATCCTAATGAGCAACATATTCAAACATTCTTGTGAACGGACTACTCACCGTCGCACGCGAATACGAGAACCGGCTCAATTTGTGCACTCTGCTTCAAGCAGCTCCAGACGCTGTTCTGCACTTGAAAATCCCCTTCGAAGACAGACACACACATAAAAAAAAGCTCCTGTGGTGCCTTTGCGCTGTCACTCTGGCTGCGTGCGCACGGCGCTCTGCAGGCGTCAAACTGACCGCTGCTGTGGTCAGTCGACAAGTCAAGACTGGAGGACTCGACCCGCTATTCGCATTTGCGCTCATCAACGCAAAGATCCCGGGTCTCAGTGCTCCGCTCGGCTGCTAAACCACCGGAACTACTTCCAACGCCAGCCGGAGCACGTTGAAGATAAATTCATGCACCACAATAGGAAAAAAAAAAGAAATCAGATCTATTTAACTAGTTCCCGGTTTTAATATTAATGAGATTCCGCCAGGACATGCCTACCACTGCTATGACTAAAATAAACGCCTAACATATAATTAGAATAGACATATGATTTTAAAAATAGAAGCCCACTGTGCCGTGTATATTTGTTAAATGAGCCTGTTATTGTGGGATACAGTTCTTATCGTTAATACAGGAGCACGCCAGTGACTTTGACGCTTGCATTCCGGTTGGATACAACTAAAGAAAGAGGCTGCCCGCACCTTCCACACGCCAAAAAACTCCAAATTATCTTAGACAAGCAAACATGCTTCAGTATGTTTCCCTGTCTACTTTGTGGCAGTGCAGGAGCTAGATAATTGCATTTAGTGGCGCTTCAGATCACGCTGTTCTGCTCCAGAAACAAATTTGGGGCTTTGTGGTCATGTCTTATCTGTGATAGGTATTCCCCAGTTTAGACTGGATGCCGATAATTTGTTGAGTATGAGAAAGGCTTGCATGCAGGCACAGCGCACCCACCTGGAGAGGACAACAGTTAAAGCAATTTGTTGAAACGGAATCTTTTATACCTATATATACATAATTATATGTTTGCCATCTTTTCATTCAAATTTCAGTTTCCTGCTGCTATGTCGTTGTGTTACGCGTATATAAGTGCAGATACACAGCGATTACAAGTTACACAAATGATTTTCTACCAACATCCCAACATGTTTGTTTGAGACATTGCCCATCAGCTGTGCGGTCACATATATGTCTGTGAAGGTTCTCAGTCATCCAGGTCATCGTAGTCACATATACCTCACTTCTGAGACTCAAAACACCAGCCAGGCTTCTTTATCACTGTGAACAACGGCTTTATCTGTTACAGTACATCATGGTATTTTCCATCAACTGTACACTCTTGCTCCCTTATGGACACTGCGAGAGTGATCAGCGCCGGGCTTATAAACGACTCACTGCTGCACTCCTCTGGATGATGGGGCTGATTGCAATGGTTGATGGGATATTTTGTCAGAGCCTGGGCACTGTGAAGGAGCAGCGGCTGTACACTGTTGCCCTTTTACTCCGTATATCTGGATGATAGATAGATAGATAGATAGATAGATAGATAGATAGATAGATAGATAGATAGATAGATAGATAGATAGATAGATAGATAGATAGATAAATTAATCGAATGTAATGTGTTAATCTACCACCAGAGGGCTCTCTATCCTAAGACAATGCGCTGCAATAGTTAAATAAAATAGATGTATTTATTTTTCTTGAAATATATATATATATGTGTGTGTGTGTGTGTGTTCCTAAGTGTATTCATTTCATTAGCTGTGCCTAAACGGCGAGCAGACCAACCGCGTGGACATGACCTGTGTATAATGTGAAGTTCACGTATCCTTCTCGCTTACTTTAATCCATTGAAACATCTCTCTTGGTGTGTCCCTTACTTCAGATTTCATCCCAGATATATTTCATTTATTTATTTGCATTAACAAATGAAACCAGATTTCACAGTAAATCTGCTGCGGTTAATGGTATGACAGTTAAGGTTGGATGCTGGTAGGGAATACGTCTGTTGCTGACTGCGCATGGGATGTGTCTGCCACGCTGCCTTCCGCCTACTTTGTGACGATAGGGCAGCACGACTGGCTCTACCCGGTTTGATCCTGTTGGCTCGCCGTTATTGTGCGCTGTGCTCGGGGGAGGCTGAAAAGGAGATGAGGGGGGGAAAAGACCGTGCCACTTCTTTCTTTCAGGATTAATGTCTGTTTCTGCCTTATTAATATGGTTGAATCATGTGGAATTCATTTATATAAAACATTCTACTAAGAGGGGTAGAAATTTTGTATAAAACCACTTCCTTGCCCCAAATTCTCGAGGTAAGCTAATATATATGTGTAAGCACACAGGTGGATAATCAATTTATGTGGAATAATAAGTTTAAATTTGGTTACGTGGCATAACGGGGAATTTATTAACAATTATAAAATGGTGTGAAGTTTTTCTATTGTTGAACCCTGATTTTTGTGTCACTGGTGTGTGACGTAACCGGTGCGTGAGGGGTTCTCGCGAGAGCAAGCCTACATCGGTTCAGCTGAGGAGGAGAGCTCATGCTGCTTCATCTGTTGGTGAAACTTTGACATGTGGCCAAGAAAGGACGCTGAACTGACGCTGTTAGCGTTCCTGGTTATCTTTAATATTCACGCGTTTATGTGACGTGCAAAGAGATTTAGAGCGTTTGTCGAGAGCCATGTGCCCTCATAGAAACTGACGAGGAAACACGGATGTTAACCTTTGACGACCTTTGGTTATCATATGTTTTGGGTTTCCTAGTATTAAACAGCTTGATTCTCTGAATGACTGACCAGACGATTACTCAAAGTCTAACTGGGTGTGCTCTGTTTCTTTAAACTCATCACACGTCGTTATGTAACAAACAGTAAGGAAAGGAACGTGCTCCAAAATGCTGAGAAGATCATGCACAGCTTTATTCCCACAGAGCCTCGATCACGTCATGGCATCAGTGTTCCAGCTGTTTGCCACCGCGAAAAGAGGGTGGTGGTGGGGGGGAAATTATATATTGATGTATTGACACGCCACTGTGTTCTTATAAAGATCATGATTGCATTTTTTTTATATATATTCACTGTTACAAGGTAAAAAGTATGCCAAATTATCTGTCCGAGGTTACTGGTTACAGTTTGTCCGTGTGTATAAGTAATTCTCACTGAATTATCATCATATTTAAGTTTGTTTTGTTTTTAATTTGGGGACTTCTCGAACCCTTTTTGTAAACCCCCCCTTTCTGTGTTTTATTTAAATGGATGTCGGGAATAATGACATCATCGGAATCTGTAGGGACTATTGAATAAAAAGTAATGCCTATGAAGGCTGTTTGTTTGTGTTTCTTTGTATTATCCAGTCGCTCCAGGAATATTACTACTAATAATAATACAGTCACGAACAGCACAAGCACAAAGAGCTGTGAGGGAGAGAAGGAGAAGTGGGTCATTCGCATAATTTCGCTCTCCTGTCACGCCGAGGTGTTCTTCCGCTTCTCAGCTGTTGGTGCTCCCTGAGCAGCGTTGGTAAACAATAGCGACTCTTTAATACTATTTGTCTGTCAAAAAGAAGTCTTTAGAAATCTTCCGAGTGTGGGATAAAAGAAAGGGAAGGTGAGAATGTAGTAGCTTGTGATGACCTTGTTTCATTTCCTGCCACTTCAGCTTAGAGACAGCGCTGTCGGCATTCGCCAGACCCCCTCGCCGGTCTGGTCTGAACCGGTTCGGAAAGTGCGCGGTCTCGTGCGCTCTGCAGACGTCTCTTGCTGAACTGCGGAGCGCGCGATCCCTCCAGGCTCGGCCCCCCTAGTCTTCCCTCATTGGTTGGCATTATAGCGGCTCGCCTACATCTTCCGCGTGCTTTTTGGGCAGTGATACAATTCGCGAGCTGCGATTGGTTACATCCTCTCGAAACCTTTGTTTTGGGGCAGGCCCCGATAACCGTGCACGGGCATGCGGATAAGTGGAGTTGTAAACGAAGCGTGTGCACTTTTCAGCACCAATACCTCGTGGATAGCAGCCAAACCTATAGAAAAAAATAGTTGTTCGGGTTAGTTTATTGTAAAAAAGCAGACAGCTTTGCTGTTTGCAGCACTAAACAGCCGCTGTGAACGCGGGGATTTTTTTTTGCTAGCAGCTCTGACCCGGCTAACGGAAATACAAAGCGCCAAAGCTCGTGCTTTGTTTGCCCTGGTGGCAAGAGCTGCATCCCCACATTTTTGCGGGTAAAACCGTCGTTCTCTCTTCGCGCTGTCGAATTAGCTCGGTGTGGGCTCAACAAACTGCACCAGCGAAAGACTAAATGGCAGGAAGTGAAGGAAAACAAAGGTGATAAAGAAGACTATTTGTCCAAGTCGGTTCGGTCCAAACAGCGGTTGTAGCCGCCGAGGTCTCCATTGTGTGACCATCTCCGCCTGACCCTCGAATCCCGCGCTGCCACCGGTCACCTACTGCCTCCACGCCCACAGCTGTTGTATTTTCAAACGGATTTCTTTTTCAAACAACGTGAAAATGTGTTCTCGAGTTTGGTTCTTGACCGACCGGCGCATCAGCCAGGAGTATCCACAAGTCCAGATCCTTCGGGCGCTGAAGGAGCACTGCGCCGACGAGGACGTAGAATTCCGCTACCTCCTCATGGATCAAATCGTGCTGACGATCTGCGAGGGCCAACTAGGCAAGTACCACACAATCGATGCGCGGTCGTAAAACGACATACAGTTTGGTTTTCTTGTTTTATTTGAGATCCGTATAGATGGTAGACTTTAATTGTTTGGAGGGGGTTGTACACAGCTTGAATACAGAGCGAGGGGTTGGCTCGGTCTGCCTGTTTGCAAGGAAGCGAAGTGTAAGCATGGCCGTGACCGCCTAACCTACTTTTCCAGCTAGACTGCCTCCAGAAGGGGAAGGATGACGCTTGATTTAATTTCGCTGAATTCGCTGCAATCCCGGCAATTGCAAATTATCTGAATTACCCGGGCAATAAAAGCTAAAAGAAAAATGTGTTTAAATACCACAGAGACCTAGTTATTAGATAAGAGGAATTCATCATTGAGCTGTTGTAATTTTGCTACAGATTGCGTCTCTTGATAGCTCAGGCTGTAGGTTCTGTGTTATTATTTATTTTATTTTTTTATTTTATGTATATAAACACTGAATCATTTAAAATAGTTAAAATTGACTCCCCGAGTAATAGTTAACAATAAGAAAAAGAATAGGACATTCACACTAAATGCAGGTAAATGACAAGCAAATCTTTATGGCGCCCATATCGGGATTTTTTGTTATTACCTAATACTGAAACGGTGAGGGTGAAAACTTCCACCAAATATAAACATGCATCAACTTGTTCTGGCATTTCAGGGTTTTCTGTACATATTACAATATTTATACAACCAACGTGATCACCTATTTTTAACTTTTTTTCTTCTTTTATTTTCATTTTGAGCTGCTTTGTCCGAAACACATGTGATTCTGAGTGTCATGTAAGGATAACATTTCATAGAAATGACTAGGGAGGCCTCAATAAAGTGATGGCAACAGCAGGAGCTCCTAACAAACAGACCAACAGGGAATTTGTCAGGCTGGTGTGAAGTGGGGATATGTCACAAGATGAGAGGAGATGTGTGAAGGTCTCGATTAACACACAGATGTTAATTGAGACTATGTTAAAAACATATAATTTTAGGCTGACATTAGTGCCTGCTGAAAAATGGCAATGGTTAAGAATGTGGGTAGTGTGTCCCTTACTGCGCTGTTACATTAAACCGCTGTATTGTACGGCTCAGTCAAGCCAGGCTTTACACTTTAAATAGGATTTTACATGCAAACAGATGGGCATTTAAGTGGCAGGCATTACATTTAAGAAATTACAAATAATCACACATGTTATAGCACAGCCCACGGAATAATTACCAAGATAAATATAGCCTGGAGCTAACAATTTTCGACATATATACTCTGTACCCTGCACATTTTTAAATGCAGGTGGACAGCTGTCCAACTGTATAGCTTAACAAGCCTCACATGAGCAAGGCAGTTAACATGGCTTGTAGTTCCTAATCTGCCTAAAGTAAATGTCTTCTGAGCCTTGGTTTGACATCACAGATTAACAGCCAGTGAACAGATTGGTTGTGCTGTGGGATTTCTACACAGGAAGCCTCAGGATACATGGCCAGATGCTTGGATCCTGTAGTGCATTTTTTCTTTATGCACCTGGCAATAAATGCAGTTTTGTTGTTTGTTTGTTTGTTTTTTAAGATATGGATTAACACTCACTGGATTACAGATTCTCTGAAGTTGCAACACAAAATTCAAACTGTAATTGCTAACATATCTGTATCTATAGCTTGTTTTTTGTATCCTTCCAGGCCGAATGGGCTGTCATTTGTGTTAGCATAACACAGCAGTAGGGCAGGGCGATATGGCAAAAAATATTTATCACGATATATATTTGATATATATATATATATATATATATATTCGATATATATTGCGATAACGATATAACTGACGATATAATTTCTGCGAGACAAAATACAACTCCACAACTTTACTAGTGCAAAAAAACCCATCCATTTATTTTCACTTAAACAAGCAGCTGTATTTTTATGTGCATTAAAGCTATATAAACATTTAACAGTGCAAATGCAAATTCCTTGCTGAAAGTTTAAGCAAAAGGCATTTCCAGTAGAAATGGGCTGACATATCCTGAGCATAACCATGTATAATATCCACTGAAGTTAAAAAGAGATGCTTTGCTACATTAAACTGCAGTGTGCCAAATAAAAAAAGTCAAATATGTATTTTTAGGACCATAAGGTGCACGGGATTATAAGGCAACAAAGCAGTCAGATAAATCAAACTTTTTTCAACTCATTCTTCTTTCTTCCTCCACTTCTGTATCATTGATTCGTTAATGCTGTATTCTGTCACAGCTGCTCTATTCCCATGTTGTTGCAGTATATTAATCACTAACCTTCTATTGTGGATGGATTATCTCAGTTGTTCTCCTGACTGAAGTTTGGTCCGTTTACAGCATCCTGCCATGCGATTGCAGTTGTCTGTAAGCATCAGGAACCTTCACGGAGTGGAAAAGTGTTAGCGTTCATCCTCCAGCTTCACTGTTTATGTTATGCTAACACAGCTGTGTCGCTAGCGATCACGTAGCACATCATTAAATACTAGCTAGCCCAACTTCAGTAACCCTACAAACGTCACTGCTGTTTAGTTTCCTGTCCTCATTTATGTTGGAAGTGATAGCAGAGCTGTACGTTTGATTTTTTCAGAAATCTCTCAGTCAGAACATGCTATATCATGCTTAGGTAACTAGCGAAACTAGCGAGCTAACTTCCGCTAACTTCCTGCTAACTTCTAACTCCGTTAAATGTAATAAATTCTGTTTTCATGGATGCCTGGATGTTAAACATCATAGTTACACCTGGTAAAGCAGCAACGCTGATCGTTTTATTAAAGATGGAAGAATTTAGACAGTTTTTAACTCTCAGTGATGTTCGTTTGACTTCGGGACCTTAAAGGACAGATTTTAGGACCCAGATTACTCCCAGATTTACGAGCATCTTAGTCCGACAAATATGGCGGCCTGCGTGCATGTTCTACAAAAAATGTGCTTTGTTGTGTATCTGACGGACAAACACCAAACCAGTTAGGTTGCACCATTTTTACAAACTAATTCTGGTTCATCCGTTTCACTCAACAATCTGCTTTCCCCATTCTCCGTTACTGCCGTGCTTTTTTGGGACTGCGCATGCACGTTTTACCCATATTCTATCGCGATATTTCATTTTCTTATCGTGGACTAGCATTGTACCGGTATTACCGTGAACGGTATAATATGGCCCAGCCCTACACAGCAGTGCCATAGGCAAATGTGGAACAAACGCTTAAGGATATACAGCTACATTTGCAGTTAGAGCAAAGCAGTTGGTCTTGTTTCTACACTGGAAACACAAGTGATATTTCACTGCAAGTGTAATTAGTACTACGTGTTCCTCCATTTCTGTGTGTTGTTTTGATCAAATTTACATTTGCGCAAAATGTATGTGCAGTTTACATTGAACATATTAGTACATCCTACTCCAAATCCAGTGAAGTTATTTCAGCAAAATTTGTATGACAGAAAACATTTGAGAAACAAAAGTCCCTCATATCACAACTCATCCAGGGATGAGCTTTGACCTGTGAGGAGGCATAAACCATTTCTTCTTTTAGCTTAGGTCATAATAATGTCAAAATCATAAAACTGATAACACCTTTACATGTAGAAGTTTTAAAGGTTTTCTTGCTTCATTTCTGCGTCATTTTTCTTTTTTTGTTTTTAGGTCAGGTTCAGGTCCACGTTCCACACTAAAGTTAATGAGTTCAGTGTGTCCCTAGGAGGAGCTATCAGTGGAGCCACCCCAACATACACGTCATTATATTTTAATGAGGAATGGTGGCCCCTCACAGCTAAACCCAGCATTTAGCAAACTGGAGGCATTTCACATCTTGTGATTGAAAAAATTAAAGATAGACTGGATCCGTGATCCATGCCAGTGGGCACACTTTTACTGAGATGAAAAATGCAACACTTCCATGTCAGTGAAGCTGGAACATTAAGGCAGGTTCGGTATCTTAATTTACCAACTGAGAGCAAGAGCAACAACAGACACTAGGGTTTGGATAGAATTTTTGTGTGGCTGTTTATGAAGCACAGACTCTACATTTTATGGGAAAAGAGTCCTTTTGATGAACAGTATTGCTGTTTACTTGATATGCATCACAGAGTGGTTGTTAATTATTGCACATTTGATAAAAGAAGTGAGTTCATGCACTAAATAAGGGCTATGTGATGGCTCTTTATCACAGAAATGCTGCATATCTCTGGTGCTTACCTCATAGAATCTCAGTGCAAAAATGAACAGTTACACTTTATCAGTGTTTAGCAAATGTTGCATTTTCAGATAATAAAAACAGTGCATAAACATTTTTGTTGTGTTGCATGATTGCATATGTTTTCCTCCAGGAAAATGGCTTGTTTGTCAATTAGCCAACAGGATCTCATTTGCAAGTTTTTGCATGTGGCCTGGAAAGGGTTAATTTGCATTTTATTAGGTTTGACAAAAAGGCTCACAGTTTTTTCCATGGCAACACATGGCAACATCTTTATGTCACATGCTAGAGTTAAGATATTTAGTTATGGCTTGTTGTGTAACTCACACCCTAAAAACTACCTGAAAACGTTATTCCTCGAATGGTAGAGACTAGTATGGCTTAGCTTTTCTTTTTATATATGGTCATTCTGCAAATCGGCAGTTGTCTGTGTAATTTGCATGGTTGCAGTAGCCAAAGAGAAAACTGTCTGCTCTATGATTACTGGGTTTTTTTTACCCTTCCAATTTCATTCTTTCTGATCCTGATAGATGTTGATGAACAAAGCCAAAAACAATGAAATGGTGGTGAGGCATTACCACCACCTCTGATTTTTGTCTGACATACAACATGACTGACATGCCACCAAAGACAGTCATTGCATGCCATGCAGAAGAAGCAGTGCCTAGAGCAGGGGTGGGGAACTCCAGTGTCCTGCAGGTTTTAGATATCACCCTGGGTCAATACACATGAATCAAATGATTAGTTCATTACCAGACCTCTGGAGAACGTCAAGAGATGTTGAGGAGGTAATTTAGCCATTTAAATTAGCTGTGTTAGATCAAGGATACATCTAAAACCTGCAGGATACCGGCCCTTGAGGCCTGGAGATCCCCACCCCTGTCCTAGAGCAACAAAGAGCCAGATCTAAACTGCTCTAGTTTTATCAGCACATCCGAATGGCAATGAAGGAGAAATTGAAAAGATAGCTCTTATATAGATAGTATAGAATAGATATGGCATAATTCGTGTGAGAATTTCTCAGTAGCAGATTTCATGTTTTTGCTGACAAGTTGTTTGGCCTTGTCTTTGTCAAAATGTAAGTCACATGATTCATCTTGTCTGCCTCAAGTGCTGCACAATCCAAATGTTGCAGTGGACCTACACTAAATGTTCTTGTCTGATCTGTGCTTTTGATAAAAGATCTGCAAATAGACACAAAGAATGGTTGCCCCAAAACCAGACCACAAGAAACTGTTGTCTCAGTGGGCTAACGCAAGAGGATGCACAGACTGCATTCCGGACAAACAGCCAAACACTTTCACAGCATTTGTAAGCCTGCTTTGTGATGTTGCAGTGGCATGCATAGAATGCTTGTTAGCTTTGTCCTGCGGACTGAAAATGTTATATATAATGTTATTGTTTTTTTAAAATTGTTTTTTGTATTACAATCATCTTGAACAAATTGAGTCTTTGCTCCTCCTCAACCTTTCCTTACTTGTCTGTAGTGACAAAGAGGTGGTGCAAACAGAAACATCTGAAAGCTTGAAGTGCTGACATACATATACATATATCACAAAAACCCATGCTGTAATTTTTGTACACCAGGACTTCGGATAGTTTTTGCAGTGGTCACATGACAGTCAGTGCGGCGCGCGCAAGCAATTGCACAGATGAATAGGAATGATTCATCCGGGTGCCTCGCCGGTCTCTGTTTGGTCCCCCTGGAGATGGAGACGAGCACTGTGGATACTGTCTGTCGAAAACCATGAGACCACATCCCCTGATGTTTCTCACTGTAACACCACTCACATTGCACTCAGTGGCTGCACAATAAGAGCAGTGTGTCTTAAGCGCTAAATAGGGCTGGAGCGATAGTGAATCCTCCTGCTTTAACACTGAGACTGTGAGGAGGAGGAGGAGGAGGAAAGGGAGGGGTGGGGTTCTTTTCATGGCTTCATACTCCTTTTTTAATGCGCCACATTTTCTCTTTCCCCTTGTTCCCTTTCTCTGTGTTTGCTAGAACATACCTAGCCCTTTCATACCAGCTGCATTTCTCGTTTCACTTCTTTTTACCCGTCTGCGGACAAAATGACCCTAAAGGAGTGTATGTAAGATGTGCATTGTGCAGGCGGGTTGCATGCTAATAGCTAGGTGTCGGTTGTTATTATGCATGCAGCAGCTTCTTTTGACCTCTGATGATCTTAGCCAGGGTCATTACCACTATTGTGAGCCTAAGATGGCTGAAATTCACATCATGGTTGAGGCTAAGTGCTGGGCTAGTGTTCAGTGTGTCTCCTCGCTTCTTTTTTGTACTTGAAGTTCCTGCTATAGCACAAAGGTACACATTTGTCATAGTTCAGTGTTCTGTCCATTTGCAATTGAGCCTAAAAAATCTGACAGCCTGGCTATGCTTCAGAAGGCTAATGAATGTTGAAATTAGCCGGATTTGTAGCATTTATAGAAAAAATTATGAAGTCTGTCTAACACCAGCTTTATTGTCCCCATCACAACGTGCAAGCCTTTTCATTTATTTCTCCCCTGTTTTTTATGTCTTATGATTTCAGAGCTGAATTGAAATGACCCATTCAGAAGCGTTCACTTAGCCTATTGTAGTTACTTAGCTCTCATTTGCATAATAAAAGTGATGTCAAGTTAATGAAAACCAGTGTCATTTTGACTTTCAGCAGGACAGAGCACCACACATTTAAGATCTTAGATATGTTAGATTTATCAGGCTGTTTTTAAGCACAGTTTTCTTATGTTTGATTAAATTTAAGATTATTACCCTTGAGCTTTCTTTTGCGAGCCCACTGCCCTACATAGGGACAAAATAGTATAAAGTGTCAGTATGTCAGTGACGATACCTGTCACTCACTCTAGGAGGAAGAAGTGTAAATGTAACTGTAAATGTGCATGGGCAAGAAGTACATATTTATATCAGTAGGTACTGCAGGTTTAAATGGCTTAAATTTACCAGCATTGGAGGTGGCTGGCCTGGTCACATGGCCCGGCCTCGTTAGATTTGTGTGATGACTAAAGGAAAAGTGTCATCAAACACTTAGATGATGGATGGAGTCTTACTGAGAACTTTCACATTGTTTCTAGGGTTGCATATGACTTTCAGAAAGAATTTGGAGCTATTAACAGTGACACATTCATTTGTTGTCTTGAAAATAGAAAAAACAGGCCAGATGTCGGCTGCTGGTTCTGGTTCCATGAGTTTCAGAAACATTTGTACAGCAACTCAGAACAATAATCTGAAGAACTTCATATATGTATGAGGTTGTTGACCAACAATCAAATAAATGAATTAAATTTAACAAATCACAGGAGTGTTTTTCCACCGTTACAGGACTGCGAGCAGAGCAGGAATTGGTGACATCTTACCCACAAGTGGTGATGGTGCGAGTACCCACGCCCTGGGTTCAGTCAGATAGTGACATCACTGTGCTCCGCCACCTGGAGAAGATGGGTTGCCGGCTGATCAACAGGCCCCAGGCCATACTCAACTGTGTCAACAAGTTTTGGACGTTTCAAGAACTAGCTGGGCATGGGGTGCCTCTTCCTGACACCTTCTCTTACGGTAAATCAGTACTTGACTGTCCTTAAGCTATTTTCACACATGAACATCACATAGACTTTGTAGCAAACATGTTAAAAACTAGCTAAGAAGCGCTCCAGTGCAGTGTGATTAGGTCACACTTACACCTTTGTTTTCAGCTCTAGAAATTTTGTTCATTCATTCAGCGTGTGTGAAAATGGCTTAAGTAAAACATGAATACATGTGCAGCGAACCCCACTTTATTGTTTGTGGAAGTACTTACATATATATAATGCAGGGACTCTATGTACACACTGCATATAAGACAAATGCAGAATTAAACACAGATAACCAGGTGAGGTGTCGGTCACAGTGATCATCACTGTTTGCCCGGTGATGTTAAAACCGGGTGAAACTGAAATTTAATGGAAAACAAAACCGATACTGTCTGAGTAAACGCAAATGCACACACATAGGTAGTAAAACTGCATCATCTACAGTCAAATCGGCATTTGTTCAAGCAGCAGTGATGTCATTATCAGGTGTGTTTTACATTTAAATCACATAATTTGCATCACAGGCTTCTGTCCACATACATGTGGAGCAGTCAGACATATATGGGTGAATCCACATAGTTGTCCTTCAAACCTTTTGATTGTTTTAATACTCACAACATCTGTGAAAACAGTGTTTAAACTAGTGCTAAGAAACACAGGATAGCCAAACAAAAACAACAGGCTGCTGTTTTAGACGTTGTTCTTGTTGATTTTCTCGGACAAATCAACGGCAGACGAAAAGGTGTATATACAGTGGGGCAAAAAAGTATTTAGTCAGCCACCGATTGTGCAAGTTCCCCCACTTAAAATGATGACAGATGTCAGTAATTTGCACCAGAGGTACACTTCAACTGTGAGAGACAGAATGTGAAAAAAAATCCATGAATTCACATGGTAGGATTTGTAAAGAATTTATTCGTAAATCAGGGTGGAAAATAAGTATTTGGTCACCTCAAACAAGGAAAATCTCTGGCTCTCACAGACCTGTAACATCTTCTGTAAGAAGCTTTTCTGTCCCCCACTCGTTACCTGTATGAATGGCACCTGTTTGAACTCATCATCTGTATAAAAGACACCTGTCCACAGCCTCAAACAGTCAGACTCCAAACTCCGCCATGGCCAAGACCAAAGAGCTTTCGAAGGACACCAGGAAAAGTATTGTAGACCTGCACCAGACTGGGAAGAGTGAATCTACAATAGGCAAGCAGCTTGGTGTGAAAAAATCAATTGTGGGAGCAATCATCAGAAAATGGAAGACATACAAGACCACTGATAATCTCCCTCGATCTGGGGCTCCACGCAAGATCTCATCCCGTGGGGTCAAAATGATCATGAGAACGGTGAGCAAAGATCCCAGAACCACACGGGGGGACCTGGTGAATGACCTGCAGAGAGCTGGGACCAAAGTAACAAAGGTCACCATCAGTAACACACTACAACGGCAGGGAATCAAATCCCGCAGTGCCAGACGTGTTCCGCTGCTGAAGCCAGTGCATGTCCAGGCCTGTCTGAAGTTTGCCAGAGAGCACATGGATGATACAGCAGAGGATTGGGAGAATGTCATGTGGTCAGATGAAACCAAAGTAGAACTTCTTGGTATAAACTCAACTCGTCGTGTTTGGAGGAAGAAGAATACTGAGTTGCATCCCAAGAACACCATACCTACTGTGAAGCATGGGGGTGGAAACATCATGCTATGGGGCTGTTTTTCTGCCAAGGGGACAGGACGACTGATCCGTGTTAAGGACAGAATGAATGGGGCCATGTATCGTGAGATTTTGAGCCAAAACCTCCTTCCATCAGTGAGAACTTTGAAGATGAAATGAGGCTGGGTCTTCCAACATGACAATGATCCAAAACACACCGCCCGGGCAACAAAGGAGTGGCTCCGTAAGAAGCATTTGAAAGTCCTGGAGTGGCCTAGCCAGTCTCCAGACCTCAACCCCATAGAAAATCTGTGGCGGGAGTTGAAAGTCCGTGTTGCTCGGCGACAGCCCCAAAACATCACTGCTCTCGAGAAGATCTGCATGGAGGAATGGGCCAAAATACCAGCTACTGTGTGTGCAAACCTGGTAAAGACCTATAGTAAACGTTTGACCTCTGTTATTGCCAACAAAGGTTATGTTACAAAGTATTGAGTTGTATTTTTGTTATTGACCAAATACTTATCTTCCACCCTGATTTACGAATAAATTCTTTGCAAATCCTACCATGTGGATTCATGGATTTTTTTTTCACATTCTGTCTCTCACAGTTGAAGTGTACCTCTGGTGCAAATTACTGACCTCTGTCATCATTTTAGGTGGGGGAACTTGCACAATCGGTGGCTGACTAAATACTTTTTTGCCCCACTGTATATATATATTTCTACGTGGTTTGCAAGAAAATTCACCGTGAGAGCAGAAAAAAGGACACAGACTGAGTGAGAGAGAAAGGAAAAAAGAAAGAAAGCGGAGGGAGTGTTTGGCCTACATTCCATCCGTTTCTCTGCACAGTAGGCCAGGCGATGCATGCAGAGCAGCTGGAGAGCTTATGTAACACCCCCCCCCCCCCCTCCCCCAACCGTACTCACACGCACACACCCCACCTAACACTCCCCTTCTGATTTTTCAAAATAAAAGACATAAATTCCCCTCACTCCTTTTCTCTTCTATCTCAGCAGCTTATGATCAGAACAACATTTGGTGTCCAGTCTCTCCTACTCTGAACTTTGTCTTCTTTCACCCCTTGTCATTGAAAGCACATATGAAGCAGTGCATCGGAAAAAAGCCACGTGACAGAGTAGTTCACATCTGCTCAGTTCATTGAATGGAGCATAGAGACACAGGAAAAGCAATGAAGACTATATTATTAAAAAGATTTCTACATTTATTTTTTTTTAAAAAATGTATTTTTAACACATTTTAATCACCTCTCACGCCAGAGCACAGAAAGCTTAAGCACATCTGTTGCTACAGGCTGCTGTTATAAATCAGTGTCAGATACGGTCAGCTGCTTCACATTAATGCCTCCTTCACTGACTCCTCTGTTCCACTCTTATGAATCAAGCAGCAAATAAACGGACAGCACTCCTACAGCCTCGCTGTTTTGAGTCATTTCTGTTTCCATAGCAACATGCTACATTCGTTCTCCTGCCCTGCAAAGTTGGCTGTAACGTGTGAACCATGCTATCAAACCAAGGACAGCATTTTAATATATTCTACATGTGTCCTCCGTTTGTGTATGTGTGTGCGTGCGTGGAAAACTTCCTAGGTGGGCACGACAACTTCCGGAAGATGATTGACGAGGCTGAGCCACTGGGCTACCCGGTGGTAGTGAAGAATGCACGTGGCCACAGAGGTAAAACAATCACCCAGTACTTCCTGTCATCCATTCTGATCACAACGCCATAACTCAAAATCTGTACACTGCAACTCCCTCATGGGAGCTCAGTCCACTCTTATATGAAATTCTCTGGCAGACTGTTAAATGATTAGCACTGCGGTGCCGCATCAAACACAAAACAGAAGCTCTTAATGCTTGCAGTGTGGTCATCTGGTCACTTATTTTAGTTTATGGTTAACAAGTTGATCTCAGTTTCCTCTTTTAGACTGAATACACAAGAGGCTTGTGTGGGAAGGTTTGAAGCTTTGGCATTAATGTTGTGCTTCCAAGAGATCAGCCCCGGTCTGAACCATTAGCCCTTTCCTATTCATAGTTATTGACAGTCGCTGCTATTGTGTAAAGGAATAACAATGGTCTTTGCTGGCCCAGGCTGCCATCACAGCACATTGTTTAGGAAAGCAGTCACTGGTCAACCACTAACTTGACCCTTTTTATGGCGTTAGGCGTCTGGAGGGCTGTTTTTACTCTCTCTGTGGTTGACCATTGACACGAATGAATTCTACTTTGCCCTTCCCTCTCAAGAGCACACATAAAGGAAATACTTTTTAAAAATATTATGAATCACTGGTATTAATAATAACTTTATTTGTATAGCGCTTTTCAAAACACAGAGTTTGCTTCACGGTTTGAATAAAAGCCACAGACTAAAGATGAGTATACACATTCTGACATACAGACACATAATCAACCATAGGGTCACACATTCATTCCAGCATGCACACTGCTATAGACCTGGGGAAAAAACTCCCAAAAATAATGAGGAAAAGATAAATTTTCTCTTAATCTATAAAAAGGAATTGTCAGTAGTCATTTAAGACTACTGACAAGGAGACCCTGATCTGATGATTTGAGAAGTTGGCTGCAGTGACAAGGTCTTAGTAGCTCTTCTATACAAGCAGGGGCCTGTCCAAGTAGGGCTTTATAGGTTAATAATAGGATTGTAAAGTGGATTTAGTGTTTCACTGGGAGCCAGTGAAGGTAAACAAAAATACGTGTGATATGAGAGCAACAGCTAGTTTTTGTTAGCAGCCTTGCTTGGTGCAATCTGCAGCAACTGGAGGTGGGTTATGAAGGACTGAGAGATGCATGTGAAAAGTGAGCTGCAATGTCAAAGTCAGGAGAAAAATGAATGAGCTTAAAGATTCAAAATCCTGGTGTTGGTCAAAGATGACACCAAGGGTCTCAGCAGATGTTTTGGTGTTACTGGCAAGTGGCCTGATGTACTGACTGACCTTCTCAGTATTTTCTCAGATACGTAATGGTCACATGTCTAAAGGAGTCACAAGACCGTTATTGATGTTGTGTTTTTATTGCGTGGTGTGCACAGACACACAGCAACCACATGATTTTTCCCTCAGCAGAGGTCAGAGGTCTTGAAAATAAGAAGACAGTGCAAAGCAGTGCTAATTAAGAGAGGCAACTTCTATCCTGTGTGAGAAGCAGTTCTGTGGCTGCTCAGAGGAGTATCCTGTCATTTGTATGACATGAACTGGCATGAGACTTGGTCAGCAGAAGCAGCTACTTGTTAGCCAAGCTTTTTAGGTTTTCCACCCTCAGCTAGCACACCACAAATGACAGACCCAGCAAGCAAATTCTTTTAGTGTGGTAATATCAACACAGCTATATGTCTTCAGGCCGCCATGACATAGATCTGTTTAGATTGGACAGACTAGTAAAATATAAACCTTAAAAACTAGCCCTTCCTTCCTTCCTTCCTTCCTTCCTTCCTTCCTTCTTTAATCTTGTGTCCCCTTTGCTTAGGCAAGGCTGTGTTCCTGGCACGGGACAAACACCACCTGACGGACCTTTGCCACGTGATCCGCCACGATACCCCCTACCTATTTCAGGAGTACATCAAGGAGTCGCACGGCCGTGATGTGCGGGTTGTCCTAGTGGGCGGCCGTATCATCGGCTCCATGCTGCGTTGCTCCACTGATGGTCGCATGCAGAGCAACTGCTCCTTGGGTAGGCAGACATTAAATTACTGAATTATTTCCACGGTCATGGTAAAACTCTCCTCATGTTTGAAAGTCATGTGGTTAAGTGGTATCACTGTTTGAGAACAAGAGCTCTTCTATTTATTATTTACATTTAGATATGGCGTAATTTTTAAAGATCATTTTTATCTTTTAGGTTCCCAATGGAAAAATTATCTTTAAAAAAATATGAACGTAGTGATAAGTAAAGTGTACGCGAGTAGAAATGCTTCAGAACTTAACTTTGGGAAAGAGTGCGAAATCAACAGGCTTGTCCTGAATCAACCCTGGAGCGTTCCAGCTGAGGAGACTGATCTTCACTGTCAGGGGATGAATGTTTTAGTTTAGCTGAGGCTGTAATATACTGTGACATATTTAGGACATCAGTCATCACAGTCTTCTGCATTCCTGTAGCAAAACTCTTTGACACTTCTAGGGTGAATTTGATGTGGTATTTAATTGTGAAATTAAATATTGAAAAAAAAACAGAAAACATTAAAGGATCCTAAGTTGTCCCCACGTCATTTTTTTATATAATTGCTCTTGATTTATAAAAGATCAGTTGCTTTTTGACTATCATGAAGTCTCGTGAAAGAATTGTAAATTGTGGTTCGTACTAATAAGCCTGATGTTCCTTCTTGAATTGTCAGGTGGTGTAGGCATGATGTGCCCCCTGAGTGAGGAGGGCAAGCAGCTGGCCATCAAGGTGTCTAACATCCTGGGCATGGATGTGTGCGGCATTGACCTCCTGCAGCTCAACGATGGCTCGTTTGTGGTTTGCGAGGCCAACGCAAATGTGGGCTTCATTGCTTTCGACCAGGCCTGTGGCATGGACGTAGCAGGCATTGTTGCTGACTATGTCCTGTCAATGCTCCCAAACCGCCTCACTCGCAAGATGTCTCTGCTGTCCGTCGTGTCAAGCACCAGCGAGACCAGCAGCGAGCCCGAAGTGTGCAACGTGCCTTCTGGCGGTGGCTCGCTGCCTGAAGCAGTCTGCAACATGAGCGTGGGGTCAACTTCCAGCGAGAGCGACCCAGAGCTGGCCGAGCCCTCCCAGTCATCACCTTGCCAGTCCACAGCCCCCAGCCTGCCTGATCTCCCAGACCTAGCTGATCCAGCCTACAACTTCAACACCCTCCTTGCCAATGAGATCAAGTTATTGACTGAGTGAGCCCAAACATCTTCATGCTCTCACACAAACCCCACAAATGCATTTCAAACACACACACGCACACTAATGGCATCAACATTCCTTTTAAAATTTCATATCAGTCCAAAAACCATGAAAACAGAAAAGCAAAGAAAAAACTAAAACTTAGCCCTTTTCAGACATGCAATATGTAAAACTGCTGGCTTCATCAGTCCGTTAAAGTGATGGCACCCTGTCATTTAGACATTACGTAACCACTCCTCACGGCTTCATTCAGACAGAGCCATGGTGTGTTAGATATTTTTGCCATAGAGAAGTACAAAAGGCCTGCCATTTTCTTCTGATCATTTAGTTCTTTTCAATGTTATCACTAACAGCAGGTGAGTGTGTGGTGCCAAAAACGAGAGCTCTCTTCTGCTGCTCCGGATTGGAAATTGCAAAATGAATCGTAGAACAATATTTTAATATTTATGGAAATTAGATTTTTACAATTTTTTTTGCCCAATGGGGCATTTGCTAGAAGGTTGAGCAAGTCATAAAGATGTAAAGCTACGAGGGCTGAGCTTGTCCGGTTACAGTTGAGGTTTTTATGTCAAAGTGACGAGGGTGCTCATTCACACTTGAAGGTGACACATTCATTTGCTATCAGATTAATGGAAAGAAGTGCATATCTAAAAGGGGCTGTCCTGACACATCCATGGACACAAACACTAAGACATCTCGTGCTTACACAGAAACGGAGAAAACAAACCAACAAAAAGAGATCTGAGGCTGCTCCCCTGACTCTCCTCTCTTTGCATCTCTATTCCCAAAACCAGAAACCCCACGATCTAAACTTAAATTGCAGCATGAGGTTAGACTGGGATACAGAAATTAGTGCCAAACTGGCCTTTATGAGTTCCTGCATGGTGTTTGTGGATGGGTGAAAGCATACACCTGCCATGTTTTTAATCATCATATTATAATAACATTATTTTACATATAGTCTCTGTTGTCATATAAAAGGTTTTCTGCTGAGACTGCTGTCAGGTTTGGTGAATTGGAGGTGACATGAAGTGCTTTCAAGTAGTAGGGATGCTAGGCGCACTACTCTGTCAGTTCCAGTGCAGTGACGTAGTGCTCAAACTGAGGACACAGGAGAGGACCCGCAACCATCCTGCACTAACAGGAGCTGTAAAAGATTCATGTCAACAAGCATCAGATGTGTTTGGGTGGCAAAACTGGAATATAAAAATGAACTAACTGCTCAAATTTTAATTTGACATTCCTACATAGTATCTTTGTTTAGCCTTACCAGCAGTAGCAGTCTGCTGCTGCTAGGCCACTAAATGCCTAGCACTTTTATTATTTTCTCTCTCTCTCTTGTTAAGGTGACATATTTAGGAAAGGTTAGACAGAGTGTGAAAGCTGCATCTACACCTGCAAACAAAATATACCTCAAATAAGTGACTTCTCACTGCCATAGGATAACAGATATTCAGACATACAATACATATCAGCCAGGATCCTTGTGGTTTCAAATGGCCCCTGACATGCTTTATGTTTTTTTTTTCTTTTTATCTTTTATGTAAATATTTAGATAGTCAATTAACTTTACCATATATTTACACCCAGACAGATTAGACTGGAATAGCTGAAACAACAGTGATATTTTTAACAAGTTGTGGGGTAACTCTTGTGTATAGACTTTCAATATTAAAAGGCAGAGAGTGAAATTTGGTGCTAAACTTTCTGGATTTGGTTAGATGAGCCTTCTCAGCCATATTATATGTAGAACTAAGCATCCTAACCCACAAAATAATGTTGGCATAATGTACAAAAAAAAGAACCCTATATTTTTAAAGTCTTCGTAAGTATAATTTAGCTTTTTTTCCTTTCCTGGGAGAAGAAAAGAAAGGAAATCCAGGGATTAGAGCAGCTAAGACCTTTGTGTTTACTTTTTTTTTTGTTCCTTTGAATTTACCTCCTGTATGCCTCCTTAAATGAATAAGGCTGTGCTGCGGAACTATTCACTAAGATTTAATTTACAGGTATGATCAAAAGCACAAAAATGAACCCCAAAATTGTTTCACTTGGTGACGGTCATGTTGTTAGGCTTGTATAACGCTTTGTGCCGAACACAACTCAGGGAAGCAGCCTGGATCTCAGCCCTGACCCCCAAAAAGGCATGACACATCCATCCAAGCTAGAGACATGTCTAAAACATAACACATACCTACAAGCAGACAAAATATACATAAACAACAATGAAAAAAAAGGTTGTAAACTACAGTGTAAGACTTTATGGTATATACCATGGTTAACATGCACTTTTTTTTTCCTTGCTTGTTTTATATTGTTCCTCGTTTACTTCCTAATTTATGGTATTTTTAAAGAAAAAAAAGTGGTTTGTGTGCACTAATATTGTGTCAATAAAGTGAAACCGCTGTGAAGCTTGATTTTTTTTTTTTCTCCTTGTGTTGTGGGCCCAATTTACTAACTGTCTGGACTCTTAACGGCAGGCCCCTGCTGGAGGGTGCCAAATCTAAATCTGCCAGACAACCAGAAAAGGAAGCTTTTAAGTCTGCTGTCAAATGATCACAGTGTCTCCACTGAGGAAAACAACATCATTTACTCTACTGTGATGTTTGTCCAGTATCCATATGATCAAAGTATCTGACAAACTGTGAAATCCGCTGATGTCCACCCTCCTGATGCGGGAGGGCTGGTGGGTGTGCTCATCAAATCACATACTGACATAAATGCTTGTCTGGTGAACTATCTCCAGTTGTCGTCCCCCATTCTTTGAAGTATTTGTCCTTGTATCGAAACCTGCGTCATTCCACATCGTGTTCATAGGTGTAAATATAAAGATCACATATCTTTAAAAGACATGATTAGCTAGCCATAGGAAAGAGTGGAATGTTAATTTCTCTCTTCTGGCCCCTGCTTGAATTTGTATTTTATACATGATCCATCTAGCCAATGAAGGTTCACTTAACTGTGCTCCATTGACTTTAAGAATGCCAGTTCATCATCTGGTTTTCTTTGGGAACACTGTTTTAAGGATCATTTGAGGTCAAGGTCCCAATTCTGACTGATTTCTTTATGCTTGGTCTGTATAGATTACTGTTATAAAGTAAATAAACGGCATGGAAGCTACTGAAAGGAACAGGGGTACCACATGCTAGCAAAACAGGGAAGGAAACTGGCCTGCATGAAAGTTGGCCAGTTTGGAACAAACATGTAGGGACCTGTGGATGAGTCACTGTATATAACAACAGTGCACAAACTTAATATTTAATTCCGAACTGCTGCTAATGTATTCAGAAATTGAAAAAGGGAATATGGGAAAATCTGAGCGTTTCCGTGTTTGAAACTGAATGCCAAAAAAATTGACCAACAACAAATGTTTTATTGTATAAATTCAGTGCAAATAACACAAGTAGTGAGATGATTTTAAAACGGATTTTTTTTATATGAATGATTGTTTCAGAATTGTACATATTGTGTAAGATCTCAGCAATTAAATGTCTGTTCTGACATGAATCTTGGGTTTGCTAACAGGTTTACAACACTCTTTCCACTGCAGGAGGACGATGCAATGTTTTTGCCTCTAAAAGTGCAGCTCTCTTGACAAAACGCAGACACTGGAAATCTTTAATTATGTCTGGATTTGGTGAATTGGTGTAGAGACTCCGGGTTGCTAGGTACAAAACAAGCAAAAACATTGCATCACAAAGGCTTGAGCAAATGCCCTTGACCATTTTTGTGTTCCATAACATTTTGACAGTGTTAAGAAATGGATCCCAAAAAGATGCAATTCACTAATGTTCAAAATGATGTATATATATCCCTCTTTTTTTTTTTTTTTTTTTTAGATCAAAATAAAGACGAGTCATTATCCAGAACAACTGAAAATGTGTCTTTTTTTCTTTTAACTACATCTGTGCATCTATTTTTTAATCCACTCTCAATAATACTGTACAGCATGTGGAAAATCTTGCATTTGATTGTATATTTTCATCATTGTGGGGCTGCACAAATATCCTTAAAGAGCAGATCTCCAAGCAGAGCGATGGGCAGGGCTTAGTACTGTGACTCCGCAGAGCCAGGATGTGGGACTGTGTGGAGTATCTTCACCAGTTGCAGCAGGGCCTGGATGGGCTCTGTCAGGTCATGGTCTGGTATCAGCTGGCTGGCCTGCAAGGCTGTGCTGCCAAATCCCTGCGCCTGGCACACAGAAACAAACACAGCAACTGCAGCTGTTAAACCCTCCCGAGAGAGTAAATCTGCCTTATATAATGATATCACTGAAATTGGACCGCAACCCAGTTGACTTATTTACCCCACTTTACCCTTTAGTAAGCTGGTCTGCTGGGCTGTTATGTTATCCCCAATAATTAGGAACGTTTTGAGCAGCATTCATAAAAATAGCTGCAATTTGTTAATAGGGGTTTCAGTATTATATAGCCGGGTCAATAACACTTTTTCTTTTGGTAATTTTTCTTCCATTCACTAGCACAGTGACTTTTAAAGCAAACAATGAAGACATGACTGATGTGCAGACTTTCAGCATTAAATTGAGGGGTTTATCCCAAATACTGCATTCACTGTTTTAATGGAATTGCAGCCATTTTTATACCCAGTCCCCCCATTTCCAGAGCCTCAGTAACTGGACAAATTACTGACAAACAGTTTCATGCCTGGGTGAGGCCTGTGTTCTTTCATGTTTTCTGGATCTAAATATCTGAATTTGATTTTCTGATTTTTCTGAAAATAAAATTAAAAAATATATAAAAGTAGATAGATGAAAGCAAGATAAACCAGAAAGATGAGAGGAGAGAATTATGGAAAAAGATGGAAACAGCCTGTGACCTGAAGCATACCACATCGTCTGTCAAACACAGTGTAGGTGATGTCATGGCATGGGCATGTATGGCTGCCAGTGGAACCAGGTCACTGGTTTTCATTGTTTATGTGGCTGCTGATAAAAGGAGCAGGATGAATTGTGAAGTATATTTGCCCATACTCTCTGCTTAGATTCAGGCAAATGCTGCAAAACCAATCAGACAGCTCACAATGGATAATGACCCCAAAGCAAACTGCAAAAGGAACTCAAAGAAATGAGATATTACTCAGTGGCCAAGTCAAGTCACCTAATTTAAACCAAATAGCAAGCGTTTCAGTTAAAAATGTATCCTTATCCAAAAACCTGGACATAAGTGCATCTACCCACAGCTCCCTCAATACCATATACAAAAGCTGATAAGACTACAGATAGGCTCTGTTATCTAATGTTCAGAGAAACTACTTATATTTTCCTCAAAATAATAATGCATCCAAATCGTGATACTGCTTGTTCTTACACTGATGTACTTTTATAAGTACAGCACTAAGACAAAAACCCAGAGACCTGTAACATTAACATTACTTTACACAATACCAACTGTGAAACAGTATCACTCTGTAGTGAATACAAGGAGAAAAATCATGATTTAACCAGGGTACCATGGCACACGTGCACACACACACACACACACACACACACACACACACACACATATATATGGTTGGTGTAGCTGTTGATTGAGTAAAAGAATATCTAAGTGCACTGGATCTTGCCCTGCCTATAAGCCACAAAATAAAAATAAACGCTGTGGAAAAAAAAATCCACGTGTATCATTGCTTGTTACATGCTTTATCCTATGTTTACTTGACCTTAGAAGTAGGATCCCATCAGCCATCCCATCCCGTACCAGCCTGATACATAACATGTTTTGCTGTGCACATAGACCGCTATGGCTTTATCTGCCTTGTCGCCTGACATCTCAAACTGACACACACAAAGAGCTGCAGCTTTAAGAAGAGACTGGAAATCAAGGCCGCAGTCAGAGCATTGAGACAGTCCCATTAGCTAGTGCTAAGTCCCACCTTATCGTGAGACTTAGCAGTAGACAAATAGAGATAATCCCATCTTCAGACAACACAAGTAGGAAATAGGGAAATGGGGAAATGGGTCACGGTGGCAAACTAAACTTCTAATACCTCACCAGGTGGCTCACCTTGAGGAAGTCTCCTCCTAGGAACGACAACATGGCCAGGCAGTGGGCCACCACTGCAATCCGTGCTGGGTCTTTTCTGGTGTCTTTCTGCTCAAATTCCAACATAGTTCTCAACATCTCATCCACTTCAACTCGCTCGGCTTTGTCTGATTGAAAGGCATGGACACAAAAAAAAGCATGTCGTCTAGTTTACTGTGGTCTCAAACATGCTTTACCACCTCAAACAATGAAAGAAAGCAAGTGACATGCATGTGTTCAAGTTTGATCAAAACATGTATGTCTGTGTTGTCCTTGTAAACATCCCAGATAGCTTGGGAAACTGTTTGACAGGCTTAGCATTATATGTAGGGCAGCAGCTGTGATACAGGGCAGTGACATGGATGCTGCACAGCCACAGTAGTGTCAGCATGGGTCTCTAGTCAGCTCTAAGCAAGCTTGCATAAATCTGGGGTTTAGCTTTCACATTGCACAGCAAGACACACTCCAAATATAGAAGTGTCAACCTTATTTTCTCAGTGACACTCCAGTGGAGCTGTTGGCTGTTGACAGTTTGGAGCATGAATGATGGACTGGTGATGTTATTGTCTGATTCTGCTGAACCGCTGAATCGACTAGATTGGTTTTATAACCTTTTTATACCATATATACAAAACATATATGCAGAGTGGCTGCAACAAACCATAAAAGGAGTCCACCGGTGGATTTTGGATGCTTTCTTTGCGAGTCTCGAGAAGTCTGGTCAGGTGACGGTGCCAAATACGTGCCACCTACAATATGAGCAAAAGAATGTAAAAGGCATAGAAGATAAATTTAGTCTCAAGGGCAATGAGAACATAACTGACCTCAGAGTACAAGGAATGAACAGTGGGTATCTTCCCCTGCTTGGTAAACACATCAGCCATGAGAAAGTAGCCCCGAGAGGTGACTGTGCTATCCAGACCATACTCCTCAGTGGCAAAGTAGATCTGGGGAAATCAAGTTATATACATACTGATGCATACGACACAAAACATGTGCAAAATGCTTGTTGTTCCATTCTCTGTTAAAATGATCTCACGCTGCTTAAGTAATGTTGAGGTCCAGGTTTTGGGGAGGCTAGTCCGTAACTGATCTTGTTCCATTGTTTGTTGTTCTAACCAGGTTTGCTTTTACTGCACTTGCAGTGTGTTTGAGCATCAATGTCATGCTGATAAACTAATCAGACACCTTCCAGATGCTTTTGAATGGTGGTATTTGACTGCTATCATTATTCCATCAATTTTGACAAGATCCAAATCATCGCTCCACCATGTTTTACAGATGGCTGTAGACACTCCTCAGGTTTTTCTCATTGTTTCCCTTCCTTAAAAATTTCAGCTTGTCAGCCTTCAACTGCAACTATTTTCAATGGTTGATAAACAGTAGATGGATCAACTCAAGGGCCAGATGGTTCTCTTAGGATATGTGACAAGTAGATCGTTTTTCTAGGCCACTTCTTCTTTTGAGTTCCCCTTTTCCAGTTTCCTCATTTTTCTTTTAGGACACACAGCACATCAGGACAAGATATGCCAAGTTTTCAGCTCTTCAGAAATCACTTTGTTAGTGCAAAAATACTAGTTTGTGCCTCCCACATTGTGCTGTCTTTGGCATTTTTCATAGCTTCAAAAATGATGTGCTTTTGTGAGAGGCTGCTAGTAACAAAGTACCTGGACAATGAAATTGGCTCTTTGCTAAGTTGTCTGCTTTGTGTAGACATAACACCGGTTCATATCATTGAGTTAGGTGCCATTGTTATGCTTGAGTGATTCACGGGTCAATGTTAAATGGCTTAACAAACAAGCAAAAAAAACCCCTCATTCTTGTGAGAAGAGTCAGGTACAAGGACTGGATTAAAATGAGTAAAAAGAAAACTTTGAAAACTATTGCTCAACATCCCTTTAAAATTCCAAGAAACTCTAATTCAATACACAATACTGTATCGTACTCAAAAAAACATGCTCGAGCAATAAACAAGCCATTATGGATTTCATTTGGTTAGCAAATGGCTTCTGCTCCTCACAATATCAATAAAGTTATGAAACAGTTAATGTGCTAATTATGACACAGACATCATTTGCAAAGTTATGCAACGCAGTATCCAGGTCTCCAGCCGCCACATGGAGGCGGCCCAGGCTCCTGTGGAGCTGGTGGTGGATTGTGAGACCACATTTTGGACTCTTCAACACTGCCCACTCTGCCTGGGACAGGAAATCTGCCACAAGGTCTAGATTACCCAAACCTGGAGATGCACACACACACACGGTCATGTATGAAACACCACACGATAAGAGAACATTTAAACTGAGAAGCCGTTTTGTGCTTGTTTCTCACCCATGTTGGCTTCAGCCAGCAGCAGGTAGGCAGGGACCAGCTGGACGGTGTTAGGGCCATGAACGTCTATGGAACAGCGCAGGCAGAGCTGAGCAGCAGGCAGAGCCTCTTGGTGTTTTCCCTCAGATAGCTTACTTTGAGCCACCAACCTGCAAATCTCAATAAGCTCTACCTATATAAGAAATCAAATCCAAGATAGGCATCAAATTAAAATATCTTATTTCCTCTTAAAATAAAACACTATCAAGTTGTCTATACACTAATGCCTCTATTTGACTGTTCCTCTCAGCTGTAACACATATTTTTTCCAGAATCTATATTCCAAAATTAGGAGCTACAACCCAGACCTGGACTTTGTGCACCACAAGGACAAATCATATAAAGAAAAAGGGAAAATAAACCATTCAAGGAATAATAATATAGTCTTTTTTTGTATTGTCTTTGACAGTAAGAAATGCAACCTAGACTCAAACTTCATATTTTTTTTCTCCTAATATATGGTGCCAGTGATTTCCACGCATCCTCACCTTTTTAATTTGTGTTTCAGTGTGACTGGTCTGTCGGAGACTGCAGAGTGTCAGGGCGCGGATGGGAACAAGCAGCTGACAAATTCTCTCGTGGATCCCCACCCAGTCAGCCTGCTGGTGCTCTGCAGCACTGGATGTTTTAAAAACCCACAGGTCATTCAGTCATATTTATATTCTCTTAAGCCACCTCAGGACTTTGTGAGAAGCATTTTTATGCATAATAAGTCTCCCTCTTGCACACTGAGACTGATGTTTTCCTGGCAATGAAGCTATTGATAAAGAATCACGATTTATGACATAAGCTGACCTGCAGCTCATACTTGTTGTGGATGATTTAAACATATGGATCAGGCTCACCTCTCTTGTCCAGACAGATACTATTATGTGTGCTTGACAGTAAAAATCTCTGTGCAGTAACAGCTTGTTTGGATTCTGCTAACATTTTCAGGGCAGAGTCTCTCTGATTCAGGAGATATCATCTGAGTACACAGAGGGCATACGAAATTATATGCCATTACATAACTGGTCTGTAATTTTGTTCATCTGGCTCTCCTCTTCTGCACACTTGTGTGGAAACTGTCCTGCTTTTCAGCTGAGTTTTTCCCCCCTACTGTGAAAAATGTGCGCTCATTCCAGTGTACTTGTGGTGAGAAGCAGCGAGCTGGAAATCTGACCATGTCATATCAACAGTAGCACTGACACAGCTTGTGCTTGTGAGAGTACAGAGACAGACAGAAAGGCACACACAGAGATAAACACAAATCAAGTGGTCTCTTCAGGATGTACTCTCTTGTCCCCGCTGAGTTTTCTATGCAAAATACACCAAACAATCACCACACACATGACTCGCATGCCAAAGTAGGATGACTTAAGACTAACCATTTTACCCTAAAGCCCTATTCCATGTGTATTACTTTGGCTCAATCCATGACTGGGAATAGCTCAGTATGCTTGCTTCACGTGTAATTAAAGATTTTAAGAATCCTGAGAACCTGATTCTTATTGTCTGACATATATGTGTACCTATATTTATATCTGTTTTTTTTTTAAATAAAACCAAAAATTGTGCCTCTCATTCACCCATTTTAAAGACTGAAAGGATGGCAGCCACAATAAGTATCTGTAAGCTGCCTGAGACTGGCTTTAGTTGCTCATCCCTTTCCATAAATCCCCACAGGGAGTGATCTCGCCACATGCTCTTCTTCACTACCCACAGTGTGTGCCAACGGGGAAACTGCCCAGCACCATGTTATGGTCTGGAACCGCATATAAAACAGTGTCAAAGAAGGTAACGTCGGGTTTACATAAAAGCTGAAGCTCAGCAAATTATATTATGAAAACAACACGCAGGCAAAAGAACAAAAATAAGCGTTGTGGTAATGTATTTTCCAGCTGTTCCGCTCCCTCCTCATGACAATCACACTAAAACGCCCTCCTTACCGACGTGTTATGTATGTGTGAGCGTGGGAGGGGGGAAAAACATGGCGAACGCTGCCACCTAGCGTCCAACCCGTAAACACGGTTCTGACCAAACCATATAAACTAAACACAATACACGCCTTTAAAAAAATCTATCTATCTATCTATCTATCTATCTATCTATCTATCTATCTATCTATCTATCTATCTATCTATCTATCTATCTATCTATCTATCTATCTATCTATCTATCTATCTATCTATCTATCTATCTATCTATCGCTCTGCCACAGCTCGGATAAACTGAGCTTACCAGTAAAAAGTCACTCGACACTTGCTACATTGCAGGCGGGCTTCTCTTTGGCAAAGCTCGCAGAACTTTTCCGCTCCTTTGGGCAAGGCAAGAGGAATGATCGCGGACGCTTGAGATTCAGCTTCCATTATTGCTACGAAGCTTGTTTATGAGTCGATATGAGCTTAATTTTGCAACATAAAAAGCAGCTTTTAAGCTATTAGCTTCCAAAGCTAGTACCAGTTAGGGTTCCCTGTTTAGTTTATGGTTGACATGGCAACAGCCTCAGCAGTTTCCCTCCCTGATGTAAAGCTGGTTTGAAAACATAAAAGAGACTTAAAGCTTTGTGGTTTTGTCTGATATTTATTAAGAATATATATATATATATATATATATATATATATATATATATATATATATATATATATATATATATATATATATATAACATAAAAAAATATTAGGGGAATAGGCAAATTAAAATAAATTCAAATGCCTCTTAATAAGGCCAGTGTCACTTACTTATGGATTACTTTATGTGGTTAGCACATGACAGTGAACAGTAAGTGAATAACAAAATACTATTTGCAGTGAAAATGTCTCAAAATAGGCAAGCATTAAACCTTTTAAAAGTTTTTTTTCCTCTCAGCATACATGTCTATACAAATAAAAACAGCAACATTTTAAGAAACATAACATAGGCACGTGCCTCTTTCCAACAATAGGTGGGGTTGACATTGTGTTCCTTTTTTTAGATCACTACTTCTTGCGCAGATGGATGTATAAGACGCCGCTACACAGCAACAATGGGACACACACCCAAGCCAGGATGAAGCAGTAGCCAAAGTGTCCTGTCAGCTTTTTTTCAAGGATTTCCTTGTTGTGTATTGCGTAGATGAGCGCTGCAGAAAAGGCTGTCAGGCCTAAAACACATACACAAAAAAAAACATACACACAATAATAATTGGTTAATGGGTCAGATAGTAGAAACGTTTGTAGTGTTAGTACCTACTAATTAGGTCACATAAAGTATAGTGGGAGCAACAACAGCATATACTTTGGATGACCAACACAGATCCATGCCATTCATATTTTATCAGGAGTAGCGGTTACTGCCTCAAAGAAGACATTTAAAAACAGAGGTGATCTCAAATATTTCAGGTGACATGTTTAAAAAAAATAAATGCACATATTGTAAGTGACAGAGGAGAGGGAGGTCTGGGGATCTCTGCTTAGACTCCCACCCCTGCTTTCCAGATAAGTGTCATAAAATAGATGGATATATTATTACCATTAATATTATTATTTTAATAGTATAAGTCATATGATTACAAAAAAACAAACTTCAGCATTAATCTACCTGATACCTTTCCACAAGTTAGTTATTGTAATAGGCTTGAGTAGCATAATAATAAGCACTCTTTAATTTGTCATAGTTTTCAAATGCCCTGATCACACAGTGGCACTATATTTTGCAAGCTACTTCACTCCACTGTTACCTGCAAAGATTTGACACAATCCGGTGAAGTAGAAGAGACCGCCTCTAGACATGGTGAACAGCAGACCCAGGAACACCAGGAAGGAGACCGATGAGAAGACCACTGAGAGAACCATTAAGACCTGCACTGCCTGGAGCCATTCTGAAGAAGTAAACCATTCCCTGAGTCACATTTTTACCTTCGATGGAGAGCTATTTCATTTTACAGCAATATACAATCTGGAACAAAAACTTACGAGTTTCAGTGTTGGGTGAACACAGCCAGCTTTCTGTGGAGTTGTCATACCTGCAGCTGTGCCATAGGTCTGAGGTTTCCATCCCTTCCCACACCCACCAAGACTTAAAAAAAGAGATCAGACATTACACACAGAGTCAGCTATTTCACACATACGAAAAATAAACACTCACCACTTCCTAAAGTTGACTGTTACCTTCTCCATGGTTGCAATAATCAGGATTGCCAGAGTGATGAGATGCAGCAGGGTGACAAACATCAGCAGGTACGGCATTTTTAATTACCTGCCAAAATCAAACGCAACATTTTTTTAGGTTTCCTGAGCCATTGGCATCCGGCGCAGTAAAGGAAATTGTGTGTGAAGCTTTTAATGTGTTTGTTGGTTCCACAGTGAAAGCCAGTGTTGGGCACCTTTCCTGTTTTTGAAACTTTAAATGGAAAAATCTGAGGAGCTGAACAGAGTTTTCTCTGTATTACATAAGACCACAGAGAAGTGATTTCTAAAACTTCTCTTTGACTGGGCATGTGTGTGTTTACAGCCTACTACAGCAAAATAACCTGTGTGGACCCAGTGAAATCTAAATGGCGCCAAAATAATTACTCAGTTAACCTCTCTGCTCCTCTGAAAGTTTCTTTCATCATGAAAGGGTTAATGGTCTGTAATTAATCCACATTTAAACGCGGATTGAATCCAAATCTACTTGTAAACTTGGAGTAAATCAGTCTGAGGGGAAAAAAGATTTGACATTGTACTTTAGTGTACCAAACTGCTAAACTGGCTGTCATAGCAGCTAATAGTTTAGAGTTCTTTTAATTTCATAATAAATAGAAATTCAAGGAGACAAAAAGCAGAGGAGGAGGAAGAAGGAGGCTTACAGGAAAAGAAGAAACAGGAAAAATTGCCTGTAAAGATCTTTATCTGAAGGAAAGGACAATTTGGAGGGGCGGTGGAGTCACGATTACTCTCAAATTATGTCATTACGCTTGAGTTCACCCATCGCATTCAAGTGCAAAGAAATAATCAACTGAAAACGATCATTTTTGTGCGAGAAAACTTAAATACAGGCATTACAGTAACACAGCATGTGATACAATCACTGCCTTTAGCCAGGCTGATAACTGACGTGGTCTACAAATTGTTAAATGTGATGAAATGTTATGTTGTTTTTACCTTGTTAAATTACATGATTTAACAAGATATTTAGAGAAGTTGCATCAAAATTCAAAGAAAGCTCTACTTACCCTGGATGAGGCTTATTCACTTGAACTAGATCTCAGCAGCTTAGCAGCAGCTTCCCCGCTCTACACTATAGTAGCCCCTCTTGGTGGTCCACTCTTTTCTCGCTTAGCCACACCCCCTTTATTTTGGTCACTTACTCCCAAAGTTTCCAGGGTGAACGCCTATTTCCTCTCTTCAGCACAGAGCTCCCTTTTGCCCTGACTCGTCACCATCCAAAAAAAGTCTCAAGTGAGACCCGCCTATATGCAGTGGAGACACATAAAACCACATGAAAAGATTTTTTCAGTAAACAGACCACTTAAAGTGCTCTCCGGTGTACGTGCTGCCCTACCTCACTCATTCATGTTGGTGTAGACGTGAAAAATAAACACTCAGCTGCAACATAGCCAGTAGAGACTGCGCTTGTCGCACATAGAAAACGTGGGCGCGATAAAACAAATGGCATAGACTGTTCAGGCACTTATATTAATATGAAAAGACTGTTTAGAGCAAGGGTGTCAAACATAAGGCCACGGGAGCCAAAACTGACTCCAATCCAGCCCACGGCATGAGTCTGGAAAATGTGAAGGAAGGGATCAGTTTTGAACTTTAAACTATATTTTCTTAAGTTTGACATCTTTTTCTACATTCATACTACACAAAAGTAATAGAAAAACAGTTAAGTGTGACAGAATAAGTTTTTAGACATTTGAATCTAGTTTTTAAGTAAGGATGTCTCTGAGTGATTAATGTTTTACAAACATTTTAATTTTGCACACATATATGATAGCCTGTGGTATATAACCACATAACTATTCAGTACATTTTTAAAGCCATAAAACACAAAACAGCCAACAAAACAGAGACTGTTCAGCTTCAAAGAAAAAGTAGTGCCTCAGCCCATCAGCCAACACTTTTCAAAAGGTGACATTTTTAATTTGAAGGCAAGTGGTGTCCCTCTCCAAAGTTTCACAGGGAGAGAGCAGAGTTGTTGCAGAGTGTTTGTAGACAAGTTATCATTTTCTGTGCAAAATTTGGGCGACTGCAGCAATCTGCTAGCGACCAAAGTAATGTCAAGGAGATTTTACGGATACCTCTTTGTGACCAATTTCAACTTGCAACTGCCCTCTGGTAATCATTGTCAGCCAGGCTGGGCATATAGACTTATCCATCGCCTGGGTGAGTGGGGCCTTATTAATTTACCGTGGGGCTCAGGTGGGAGAGCGGGTTGTCTCCCAATTGTAATGGCAGTGGATCTGACTGTGACCCAGTCCAGATGTTGATAAGTAGGGCCAGGTGTTGCCTATCAAATGCACTTGATTTAAGAGATCCATGAACAACTATGATAGCTCTATAAAAGCTGAAGTTCTGGCAGCATTTAGCTGCATGCACACGATGTTAACACAATGCCACAATATTCTCAGGAGTGGACATTCCAGCAAAATTCACGCCAAGGTCAAACCATGCAATGCTTAGGGAAATTCCACAAAACCCAAGAGCTACATCTGAAACTCTACAAGTTCATGACAACACAATTAGAAAAAGACTGAACAAGTATGGCGGTTTGTTTGGAAGTTTAAAAGCGCTGCCAAGAGAAAAGTTTCTTCTCTCTAAAAAACCCTAAAACAAAACATAGCAACACAGGATTGAAAGGTTGCACCTAAACAAATTCCAGCATTTCCCCAGGCCTGCAGTTTGTGGAAGTTATAACAAAGACCTATTTTCCCCAACAGATTTGTATAAATTTGGAGTAAAATAAATTTTTACTGCTGCAGGAAAGTCTGGAGGGTTGCTGGCCTAACAATGGCTTTTAGAGCTGTCCTCGGGGCTCTAAATAAAAGTGGATTAATCAAGGAGCATGACCATCCAGTTTATTTTTCCTGTGAATGTTATGATCAGCCCTTTTTGATTTGCTCTCCCTGTTCTGTTGATGACGTTTGGACTAGCTAATCATCATCAACGTTTTTTTAGGCTTTGGTTTTGGCAGATTCTTTGGATGGCAATGCTTTTAACACGACACTAAGTGAGCACTCTCCTCTGCTGTCACCCATTGCTGAACTTTCATCCCCAAAGCAGTAGGTGGCGATGTTGCGCTATGAGCCATAGCTCAACAGTCAGAACAGGGCCGCTTACATTAAACCAGTTATGATTTATATTATACTGGTTAAGTATTTGGCCTGCATTGTGTAACGTTCTTTTATTGTTAAGAAAACAATGAACTTGGTTTGAAAACAGAGTTTTGTTCTATGCAACGATGTACAAAGCAACTGTTGCTATGTTTTAGAGAGGCAACAGTGGAACTGAAGTCCATCACTCTACGGTGACAGACATTATTCAGCTGTGGAAACATTCAAGACTGCTGCCAATCTTTCTAGAAGTGGAAGTAGCAGCAAATTCACTGCAAGGTCAGACTATATCATGAATTAGCAAAAAAACCCCAAAAACCCAAGAGCTACATCTGAGACTCTACTGACCTCCACTTCGTGAGAGCACGATTAGAAGAAGACTGAACAAGTATGGCTCGTTTGGAAGAGTGGAAAGTGTCTGACCTCTTAAAAAGAACATGGCAGCAGGGCTTAGGTTTGCAGTGTTGCATCTGAACCACGTTTGGACTTTTTGAACTATGTCCTTTGGCGAGATTAGACTAAAGTGGGGACATAATGCACAGCCCAAAGTTTGGGGAAAACCAAGCACGCCATCAGCACAAACACCTCGTACCAACTGTTAAGCACGGTGGTGGAGGAGTGAGGATTTGGGCTTTGATGTTGCAGTCACCAGACCTGGGAACCTTGCAGATAGTCTGTAAGGTGACAATGATGCAAGCACGCCCACAAATTGACAACACGGTTGCCGAAAAAGAAAAGAATTATTGTGTTGCAATGCCCCAGTGGTGTGACCTTAAGAAAGTTTTGCAAAACTAAATATCCACAAACCTCAATGAACTGAAGCAACACTGCAAAGAAAAGTGTGCCAGAATTCCCCCACAATGATGTGAACGACTGATAAAGCAATACATAAAACGATTACTTCAAGATATTGCTGCTAAAGGTAGTACTACAAGCTACTGAGTCATGCGAAGACTTTCGTTTTCACATGATCCTTGAGTTTGGCGAGCCCGTGTGAATTGCAGCCTGTTTCCTATTCTTAGCTGACAGGAGTGTCACCCAGTGTGGTCTTCTGCAGCTGTAGCCAATGTGCTTCAAGGTTCGTTGTGCATTCAGAGATGCTCTTCTGCATACCTTGGTTGTAACAAGTGGATTCTTTGAGTTACTGTTGTCTGCTCTTTCACCTCTGACCTCAGCTTGGCGTCACGAAACCTCAATGAACTGAAGCATTGCTGCAAAGAGTGGGGTGAAATTCCCCCAGAATGATCTTAGACACAGATAACGTCATACAGAAAACCATTATGTCATGTTATTGCTGCTGCTACTACACACTACTAAATTGTGTGAAAACATTTTTTCTTTTATGACTGCATAATGATTCTCGATAAAAAGAAAAAGAGTAATAATGAAAGGGAGATTCCACTACAGTTGTGCCCAGGGTGGTGCCTATGTTGTATGTATTAGCAGGCTTTTCTTTGAACTGCAGCTACTGTTTATACATGCATTGTGAATTTCACAGTGATGATGTGAATGTTTTTTTTGAGGAATATTTGAGTAATGCTAGTTTAAACCGAGCACTTTATAAGAAGTTTTGCTTGTGTTTACATTTGTGGAATGAAGATGAAAGCAGTAACGCAGTAGTGGTTCAAGTTAACCCTAGCAGTGCTCTTGTGCCTTAGCACTTTGAGATGGCAATAAATACATATTTTGCATAAGTAACAACTAAAGAAATGATGATGTGTGTTTTATTACCTTTATGTCACTTTTCAAAGCAGGCACTTTTTATCCAGTGGAGAGGATGTGGTCCTTCTCCTCAGACCTGACATTGTCTGCCCACATTCAGGTCCAGTCCAAAAAGGGCTAGGCACGGCCTGTACCACCTCCGACAACTGAGGAAGTTCCGGGTCTCTCCAGTGATCCTCAAGACTTTCTATGCAGGTGCTGTGGAGAGCATCCTTACACAGAACATCGCATCCTGGTACGGGAACAGCTGTGTTAAGGATCAAAAAGCTCTTCAGAGAGTGATAGGCATGGCAGAACGCTGCTGCAGGGCTGCTCTCCCCTCCCTACAGGACATCTACACCAGGAGATGCTGGTTTAGAGCAGCTCAGATATTGGAGGACCCGTCCTGTCCCGGCAACAAACTATTCCAACTTCTGCAATCAGGCAGGTTTCGCACCATCCGGGCAAAAACAGAGACGCTCGAGAGGAGCTTCTATCCTCAGGCACAGCATCCATAAGCGACACATCCCAGCCTCATTCTTCTCAGCTTCACTACAGCACTAGACACTTTAACACCCACTCACACAATGTACATTTTCAGATTTTCAATTTAAAAATTTCCAGATTGTTTTATTTTATTTAATTCACTTAATGTACATAATGTTCTCTCTCTTTTTGCACAGTCGAGGAGTGTGTCAGGACACATCTCACTGTGTGTTGTACTCGTATAACTATGCATGTGACAAATAAAGGATCTTGAATCTTAAAAAAAATAAATCACAGAATCTGTGATTGATTTATAACAGTCTGTTTATTAAACAAGGTAAAGATACAAAGCTTTTTTTCCTTTTTTTTTCCCTTTTTTAAACACTGATAACCTTAGTTTAACTTCTCAGTCTTGGCTGTGCATATTTAGTTGTCTAGAAACTGTATATGAAACCACAATGCAAGACAGGAAAAAGTGTAATAAATCTACGCAATATCATTTCATAGAGAACGTGGGTTAAACAGTTATACAGATTACAGCTCAGGAACTCCATGCGGAAGGAAAAAAAAAAAATGTTTTACACGACTGAATACTGCAGAACACAATACAGAGTAATGGAAATGGGATGGTAAAACAGTTAAGGCTTACATGTAAATAACTGATATAAAACATGAATATTAATAACATACAGGTAGACTAAAATAATTACAGTAAGCTCTTACATAAACCTTTACAAAAACCCAAAGAAAACATGTTTATGAAAACTTAAAAATAGGTACTATAAATGAGTAACATGTTTTACAGTACAGCAACATGTACATTTTCCCATTATCTCAAAAGAGAGAGAGCAAGTTGAAGAGGCAGGGTCTGTTGTTGGCGTAAATGTCTGTTTTCAGGCCAGTGGCTTGAGTAATAAGCTTTTATTCTTTTGAAAACATACTATATACTGTATATGTATTTTACATTATTCTCAGTTCCATCTCAAATGTAACCTCTAGCCGTAGCACCTTTTCTGAAGTGCCCTGAAGAATACAGGGTACCCTATTAGTACCATTCAGAGGTTACAGGTACAGTAAAAATACAACAAACAATACTGTGTACAATAAAAAGAATATTAAAGAGAGAGAGAGAGAAACAAAAACAAACGGAGAAGATCCACCCCTGCGTAAACTCATAAAATAGGCCTATTGAATATGAATCATACTGCAGTTTATTCCAAGTAGGTAAAGCTTATTAGAGGTTAAAAAAAGTTACTGGGTTGGAGTAGCTGTACAATAACTTCACATTTGGTCCAATGGTTAGCTTTAAAATTTACTGCTCAAGTAAAAATGAATTTAAGCTGAAGCATATTTTGAAAAAGTGGGCTGAGTAGAGTAGAGCTGGCACTGATACATGTGCAACATATACTTTTAATTCTTTGAAAGTATAAGTCAAAGCTTAATGGAGCAGGGAAAGCGGACAAACACTTTTACAAGATTTGCTTTCGCTTCAAACCTCACCGAAGTTCATTATATGGCACTAACTAGTGGAACGAGAAACACACCAGAAAAAAAGCAGTGTTTTTTGATCATACGTTATGATCATAAAGGTGCCATAAAGGTGAATGTTAAATATGGAGTGAACATTTTTTGAAAATAATAACTACAAAAAAAAAAAAAAACTTCCTTCCCTTCCATCGAGCTCTGCTTTGCCTCCACGAGCCAATTATCCAACTTCTTAATACAATCATTAAATATTTCAATTGTCATCTACCGATTGCTTTTCTTTAAATTTTGATGACCCTGTGTTTGTACAAAAAAAAAACAAAAAAACAACAGTTGAAAAAAAAAAAAAGACTGTTTTTTGTACACAGTCGGTACTCTTAGCTGCCACGAGTAATGCCATTTGGCATTTTCCATCCAACGAGATTGAAACAATTTGACCAAAACCACAAGGCCTAAAAGTGCTTTAAGATTATCTTTGGATGTCTCCAGAATACACCCAGCAAACTTTTTCTTTTCCCCCCCTGCTTTTTCAATTCAATATTCGGGCAAATATCATCTGGCACGTTTTGAAAACCCATTTCATGGAAGAGAATAAAAACAAAAACAAGACAACTAAAACATTTTTTTAATGGCCAATGCATCCGGCGGTTTACATGATGCTTACGAAAGTGCTTATTTAATCTGACGCAAGACATTCTTTGCCACTCGATCCCCTGGACAATATCTGGCTGTATTTTTACATTCACAAAATAACGCTGTGCTCCTTTATGATAGACGGCCTGTGTCGAGACGGATGGAGGCAAGTCTGCTTACAAAATCTAACAGTGAATGCTCATGTCAGCTGTCATAATGCTAATGTAAGCCTTATGTAGATGGCCGTGGGTGCAGGGCCTCACAAGCTCCAGCCGAACGCTGACTCTGAATCTTGATGCTGAACGCTCGCGGAGCTCAGATGAGGGAGATGCGTATGGGGATGCTGGGGGACTCTGTCCTCTGGGGCGACTGGTGACTCACCAGGTGCTCCACCACCGTGTGTTTGGACATGTGCTTCATAAGATAGGTCTCCTACAAGAACAGGAAAACACACAAAGGGCATAAAGATTACTGCTACAGTAATTTTAAAAGTGCCTCTACTCCAACTAGTTCAGCTGAAGTTGAAATTGACATTTGTGGTCAAAAGGATACACACCCCCCCACTAATATTTAATGAAATCTCCCTTGGAAAATTGCTCCTTGACCAGATCCTTTTGGCATAATGCTGGCTGAATATTTGCACACTCAGAGTTCATTTAAATGAGTTGGTTTCCTGGCACAAACCCAGCATTTCAGCATAGTCCACAGATTTTCAATAGGGTTGAGGTAAGGTCTTTGGGAACGCCATTCCAGAGGCTTAATGGGCCAATTCTAACCAAATGCAGTCCAGAATCATCATTTGAAACAACTGTACATAAGTACAAATAATTTGGCTCTGTCCCTACCTTGCCAAGGTCTGGAAGAAGACCCAAACGGGCACTCTCAAATCAGAGAAGCTCGTTCTTTAAACTTGATGCCTTCAAGCTCAATGAAAATTTGCAGCTGGTAAACAACAATTGAACTATCTGGGCACAATGACATGAAGAATGTGTGGAAGAGTTAAGGTGAGGCTTTTAAACCTAAGAACAGAGTGCCAGCTGTCAAGCATGGCGGTGATAGCATCATGCTCTGGGGTTGTTTTGCTGCCACTGGTACTTGTACAATGCACAAAGTCTATGGAATAATGAAGAAAAAATACCTCCAAATTCTTCAACTCAGCCTCAAATCAACAGCTGGATGCTTGAAACTTGGACACAGCTGAGTGTTCCAACAGGACAATGATGCCAAACATATATCAAAGCTGGTTTTGGAATGGATAAAGTAGCTTCTGGAATGGTTTTCCCAAAGCCTTGACCTCAACCCTACTGAAAATCTTTGTACTACGCTTAAAACAAATTTTTTTCTTATTTGTATTTAAGGTTAGCTTGTGCGCTGCTGGAACCATAATTTCCCTGAGGGGACCTACCCAATGGATTAATAAAGCTCTCTTCTAAAATACAGGTCTGTACTGGGAAACCAACAAATTCTTGATTTTAAAAGATATTAAAGATATATGTTGCACAATCCTTCCACCCCGGAAAAGAAAACTTCTGACCACAACTTTATGTTTGCCCAGATCCTCTTAAGATAGCTGGTAAAGGATATCAAAGATCAGTGCCTGCATTTCAACACCCAGTCAAACTTCAAATATAATCTGGCCTCAGGAAATCACATGATAGGGTGGGGCCAGGTTTCACAATGAGCTCACTCGAACTCTCCACCATTTGACTCTTAGAACTGAAGAAGTTTCTCGAATGAGAAGTGACACATCTTCAAGCAACTTAAAGAAGTCCAGACGCTTTTCTTTCCAAGCTCCTAAATATAATCACAAGCTCTCGGCTGTTGGTCAGGATGTAGAGCAAGTTATCTTCCAATCAGAAGGTCTGTGGTTCAGTCCCCGGCTCCTTCAATTTGCATCCAAATCCAATTTATTTATATAACACATTTAAAAACAGAAAGTTTGCCCAAAGTGCTGTACAGAAAAAAAAGAAGTAATTTGTCAATGTCAAAGTATCCTTGGGTAAGACACTGAACCCTGAATTCCCCTTGATATATTCGTGTGAGTATGTTAATGTTAGACAACGGGCTTAGGCACACAATAAAACACTATATGATTGGGTGAATGACACCTGTAGTAAAGAGTGCCCTAAGAGTGGAAAAGCACTATATACCAGTCAATTTACTTGTTCCTACATTTGAGCTTTCAGAGAAAAGGATATGTCATCATTGTATCCTATACGTGAATTAAATTTTATCAGAATTAGTCCATGAATTTATGATTTATGGTTGTGACCTTGACCTCTGAGCACCAAAATGTAATCTTTGAGCCTTATTTTGGCCAAGTATTTTGTCAGTCCACAGCTGAGTCATTTTCCTGACGTTTTTGAATGCCTAGAGGCTCATCAGTTCCTAGTGTTAAAACAAAACTAATCAAAGCATAATCCAGCTTGAGGGACATTAGTTAATGCTATCATTTACAAGAATTTAAAGTGAAAAGTGAAACTGCCATGGACTTATGTAAAGGTAAGAACAATACAAGTTAAATAAGACTATGTTATCAAAAACAATGATCACACAGAAACGGCCAGCCCAATGACCTATTTGGACAGGTTTAGAGGAAACTGGAGGGATGTGCATTGAGGAGTAGATGAAATACACATATTTATATTAATCAGGATGGGACAGACATACAATGCGAAAACATAATGCTTCCGGACCTCAGCTATAGCTTAAAGATATTCTTTTAGTCCTTTTTGAATATTTGAACAGAAGCAAGGACACACTAAGGTGTTAAATATCTCAAACAGGAAACACACCGACTTCTAGTCCAAGAGAGAAAAAAATATTATCAAATGTCATTGATGCAAAAAACAGGTGTGGAAACCCTGACATAGTGAATACTTGCTTGTGGTTTACTTACTGAGGTGTAAGCCCGGCCACACATGCTACAGCAGTAGGCCTTAGCGTTTTTGATGGCATGCGCTGACAAGTGGATCTGCAACGATGCAGAGTCTGAGTAGGCACGGTAGCAGTTGGGACATTTATACGGCTTGTCTTTATTGTGCTGCCTCTGGTGAGACTGTGGGGGAGAGAAAACACGGACACAGGTTGTAGAGAAGTCCACGTAATTTGAACATTTGCAGCTCTGCATCTGAACCTTTTAATCAGGATCAGGTCACAAGAAGAATCTCTGACTGACCTGGAGATTAGACAGCTGGGTAAAAGCCTTTTCGCATCCAGGGTGGGCGCATTTATAAGGCCTATCGCCGGTGTGGATTCTGCAGCAAGAGAAGCAGACGGGAAAATGTTTTTATGACAGACGCCACTGCAAGAGAACTCCTGCAAAGAAACATCAAAGCAGCAGATTTTCACTGCATATAAGTCACAGTCGTGGTCTATATGTGAAACGTAAAAAGAGTTCCAGCAAGGAGAAAACAGATATAGCTGTAAAGGGGATGACAGGTATTCAGGTAAATTCTAAACATTAAATATTAGTAATGTGTGACCACCAATCAGATTTGAAATGGGCAACAGTAGAGCCACAGAGGCAGCTGAGATCAACTTGATTTCTCACGCTTCATGTTCACAGTTTGACCAACCTGGTATGCTGCTGCAGGTGTGACAGCTGACGGAACGAGTTCTCGCAGTAGGAGCAGTGGTAGGGTTTGATCCCCAGGTGAATGCGCAAGTGCTGGGACAGGTAAGAGGCGTTGGCGAACGTCTTGGAGCAGTGGGGACACTTGTGCGGTTTGGCCTCTGTGTGGGACTTGGAATGAATCTGCATCTCTGACTTGGTTAAGAAGGTAAGTGGGCAGACTTTGCATCTTGGGGACAAGAAGAAACAAAATAGATCAGATCAAAACAATTTTGAGGGATTAAAATCCGCCTGCCTACAACTAAATAGAAAACGTAGCATAACATCAGTTTTTTCCCCACCCCAGTACGCAGACCACTTTAATAATTTTAACAATAATTTAAGAAAATCATCAAGTCTTAATCACACTTTATGTCAAAAGTAGCAACGAAAACTGAAAATCAACTATAGTTGATTAACTAAGTAGTAACACATGATTTTAAAAAATCCAACAACACCAGCATTGCTAACCTTACAATTTAAGAAAAAAGCCACTTTTGACTGCTCCTTCATTCACAAAGAATTCCCACAGCAGGTACCTCTGAATATCTGATTTCGCTGATTTTATTTACACCGAGCAACCATGATGTAATCTCCAAAAGAGTGTTTGAGGTGGGTGTGTTAACCACTACACTATGGAGCCACTAGCCTCATTATCTAAAACTTCCAGCTGACTGACTTAAATGGGTTTTTTTCTCACAATAAAAAAAATTGAACTTTTAATTATTTGTCATAAAAGCTTAAAATCTGAACACTAATGAGAAATTGCCGAACCTGTCAGCTGGCTTTCATTGCAGCCTCTGGAAAGTCCTGGTTATCATAAACTAACATAAAATAAGAAAAAATATCAAAAGTTTTCCCAGGTAGCAAGAAGAGGTCAATATTAGCTGACAATTTATTAGCAATTTCGGCATTGCTACATTTGTCCAGTGATCTTTCTACATGCTTTCTCCAACCATCAGTCTCTGTTGTTTAACTATCATGGGAGGTTTTTTTCCACCTTGCCTTTCTGACCTGCTATTAAACAAACCCTCCTCTCCTCCCCAACACCAACTCATCCTCCTGGATGTTCTGGGAGGGTCAACCCAAGTTCAAATCTTCCATCCGTTAGCTTTACCTCATTGCAACCAGTGCTCAGACTCTTTTGGGTTCAGTCCTTTGGAGTATGTTTGACCGATCTTTTTTTTTAGTAAACCTGTTGTCTACTCAGGTGAAAGCTGTGCTCATATTAAAGCCTCAGTATAGAGCGCTTCTCTCATTCTCAAAGTTCTCTCAGGAAAATACCTATCAATGCTTGCAGACCTCGTAAAGCAGTCAATTTACTTTGCAAGATCAGCACAGAAAAAAACCCTGAAAACAATAGGAGCAGCTTTCTGAATCCAACCTGTAGGTTTTGCCCTCTTTGGGTGCAACGGTGACACATCCTTGATCAGCCAGGATGGGGTAGGGCACCACCAGCAGAGGACCAGATGTGTTTTCGGCTTTGATCTTCTTTCTTCCCCGAGGTGCCTTTGGCGGGGGGCCCAACAGTCCTGCCAGGCCTCCGGCCTTCATGTGGTCAATGCCAGGGCCACTAGCCAGTCCAGAGATGATGTTCACAGAGGGGGCGCCACCCAAGCGGTTCTGGCTGCTGGAGGTCGGAGTCGTCGGGGTCAGGGCGTCTGAGGTGCTGTGGCTGTCGGGTCGAGATGAGGGGGCCAGACCTGAGAAGGTTGGAACAAAAACTGCATTAGCAGGTATGACTAATTCAACACCACACTCTACAGAACCATACCAGTGTACCGCACAGTAAACACCATGTGTGTGTCAATTTTCCATGACAGTTATCTTTATATTATCACACCAGAGGCTGGCTGCCTTGCTGCATTTCTCCTACAAGCTTCACAGATGGCGTGACGGCTGTACCTGAGCGATGGTTGACCCGGCCAGTTTGCTCACTAAGGTGTCTCATTTGCCAGTCCTCCCATAATCCTTTGGCCTTCACCGCTGACTTGTCATCCATATTTCCATCTGGAATTTATAAGGTGATGGTGTGTCAGTCAGTAAAATGTCTCGTAATCCGCGCAGGCCTGATTCTACGCCACGTCTACGAATTCATTACATCAACTATTAGCCTGCAAAACTGGAGAATAACATTAAAAATGTTTTGATTTAAGAAAACCAGGCCTATCTGTAGCAATTATTACATCAATAACTTCATGTTAATTAAGGTTACTCTAGGGCTGGGTATCATTTTAAACCGTTTCCACGTTTCTGTAAATAAGATAAATTTGCAACTGTGGGTTTTGGAGTAGCTGTGCAGGCATCACTCACTTTTCATTATGGATTTTTATTTGGCCTCTACCTTCACAATCTGTATATTATCACCTTAAACTCACCAGGCCACCATGCCAGTTTGAGACAAGTTGGCAGCACTTGGACATATTTAACACTATTTCAGAAGAACGTACCCGGTCCAGAACTGGAGGCGGGACGAGCGTGCAGGGCGATGTCCGGCTGTCCAGAGCCCTGCGGCTGTGGGTGGTGGCCCGGAACCTGTTGCGGCTGAGGCTTTGGAACCTGCATGCCGTGCTGAGCGCTACCGTCCGGGGACGAGGTGGGAACCAGCAGCTGCTGAGAATGGGTGGAGGTAGGTGGCAGGTGCAGGGGTCTAATCTTCTCAGCCATCAGCTGCTCCTTGATCTTGTTAATGAGGACCAGGTTATCCAGCTGAAAGGGTTAACGGGTCATGCTCAACAGAAAACAGCCGCCTTGTGTGAATGTCATTCATGCCATCAAAACATATTGCAGGACAGAAAACACTGATCAGCACATGATTAGTTTTTACCTATGACAGAGGTGAGCTAAAGTAACGCCCACCAAACGCTTTAATCCAGCCCACTCATGGAGGAGGAGCATCAATTCTGGACATTCACTGTATTTTACAGCACAAAGCACTGCGTTTGTAATGTTGTTAAGAATGGATTGTGTCCTAAAAGTGGTTGTCTGAACTAGCAACTTCATCCAAGCTAGGGGGGGGGGCTGAAGTCATCATACTGTTGACTTTGAGTTATAACAGCAGTATTCCTTTGTAACAGCAGCAGACCGACTAAATGTAGTCGGTCTGCTGCTATCTAGTTTGTAATGCAAACGTTTTCAGGAAGCACTTGCGCTTCTTTGGTCCGGCCTGCTTGAGATCAATTAGGACTGCGTGTGTACCCACGAACTCCAAGGAGTCTGAGGCACCCCCCTTATCTGCGAGAACAAACTGCGAGCGGTTCTAGGCGTAACAGTGATGGACTGGTGCTGAAAGGCTGAAAAGACATTCACACATGGAAACAAATGGCAGTGGAAGGTGGAAACATCACAGTAATTACATGCTGAGCGGACTTACCTGGCCTGGCATGGACGGAGGCGGCGGCCAGAAGTATGGGTTGTTAAACCGAGGCTCTGCCATCCTGAAGTGTGTGACATTTATTTTAGTCGCTTTTCAAAGATGCACATAATGAAGTGCTCCCTTACAGAGCACTGTTGTTAAAACTGCACGTAGAGTAAGTTAATGCTTACAAACAGGCAGGCTTAAACTGTGAAGCTGAAAAATCTGACACCTTAACCACACGCTGCATGTGGCTAGTTTCATATGTCATGCTTGAATTTTCTTTCAGGCCTTGTGCTGATCACATTCGCATCCACATAGCTCTGCATCCACTTTGATGTCACTTTAAGGTGTCGAGAACCATTTCTGGTACTCAGTTAACGCCACGTATCAGCTGTTTAGACGGTTAAAGTTGCAGAGAATTTGCTGCATTTACTTCTCCGGACTGTTTGCACCACAGGCACAAATGTAGTAAGCATTAAACGAGTGGCTTCTAAATCTGCTGCTTTTGATGGATAAATTCACTTTGTTCGTTTATTGTGATTGTTTGAAAAAACAAAACAAAACAAAACTGTGGGGACAATTGAATGACCCTCATGTTAAGTTAAGATGTGTAACAGCTGACCTTGAAACGGTTTCATATAGAAGACCTGAGTCTGATCATGACCGCAAGTGCTCTGCGATATTAAAAATTTTGGTACTGATCCGATACCAAGTAAATACAGGGCCGGTATTGCCAGTACAGATACCTATACTTTTACCCTATAAAAGAAGGCTTATGCAGGTGAATCATCATCAATGATCATCTAAACCACTTTGGGTCAATTTCTGTTGTTTAAATATACTACAAACTATAAATAGTTAATGCAAAAGTGTTCAGATATTTTTTATACTGGATGTATATTTTTTCCTTTAAAAAATTTCCACTATTTCACACAATGCAGTGGGCTACATGCTAAACTTAGAAGCTATAAATAAAGTATCGATCACGTGGCTCTAGTATCGATCCTATACCAATACCAGCGCTGGTGTCAATACTATCAATCGATCTGCCCACCTTTAAGACAGGCTTTGAAAGGCAGGGGGAAAGTGTGGAAGACAGTAGTTTAGAGCTAGGGCTCTTATTTTGTTGAAAAATAAAATGAAATAAATGCTTTAAGATAGCTGAAAAAGAAGTTTAATTAAAAAGGTAAATACGATTTTTTTTAATGTAACAGTGTAAAAACTCGCTAGATGTCAGCTCACGCTTAGAAGTCGATGTGTGTAAATCAGGCCTACAGAGTAAAAGTGACACAAATCCACGCAGCTCTGCCATCTAAATGCCACCTACAATATGCCTTCACTTCTAAAAAAAAAAAAAAAAAAAAACCCACATCAGCATGATCCTGCGCCGTTTAGCTCGGGCTTGATGCCCCTCTGCTCCTTTTGTCTGAATTCCTGCAAATAAGTGGACGTCGCTTTTGTAATTTTTCCACAAAAACCGCCGTGAAAAAACAAGACAAAACAAAACTTGAAGTTCTTTGACTTTTTCGGACGTGTCGGCTGTCTGGGAGCAGCTCCGGACTGGCACCGACGGAGGATTGTCCGGATCGATCCTCCCCGGTGCGACTCGACACATTCTCAGACAGTTTTCTTAAAACATTTCCAGACAAAAGAGAAACAAAAATGGCAGCCTTATTTTTATAAGGCGGGACGCCATATTCTGCAGACCCCAAATTTTTTAGGAGCATGAACATGTTGTCGTGTGGCGGGTGTTTGGAATGAGAAGCGGCCGGAGACCAACACAAAGGTGTGTTTATCATGTCGGAGGCATGAATGATTGTTTACGGCGAATTGCAGGTTTGAATAGCCCGGCCTCCCCACCTCTTAAAAAAACTGACACTTCCTACAACAACCATGCCCTGCAAGGAGGAAAAAAACACACACACATACACACACACACACACACAGCACGGAAACGGACAAGCTTGATTCATCAGTGCCGATTAAAAATAACCGTAGCGATTCGTTAAGGTCAAAATCGGAACCGGTGCACGGCCCCTCATCTCCCGACAGACTCTGTGCCATCTTAAGCAAAATTCACTTTTTTAAGGGCTGCTTTTTTTCTACATTCTGTAACTTTTGGACGAATCAAAGCAGAGAAATTGCATTTTCGTGCTAATGCACGCACCGAGAGGCTACCGCTCATTAGAGAAATGCACAGCAACGGAAACATGTAAAGACATGCACAAATACCTTGTGTCCTGATTGCAGATATTGTCTTGCGAGTACAGCTATAATATAAAAGGTTGATGTTCTTTCTGCCTCCGGTCGGACCACCGCTTCCGGGTCGCTTTGTTCACTTCTGGGTGCTGCTGCTGCTGCAAGGCTCAGCACAGTGCAGTCGAGAGGGGAAATATTGTGCTAAATGTTGCTTTTGTATTTTCATACCACGACCCACTTTATTCGCGTTTAACAGCATCTCAGCAGAAGCTACGTCAACGCAAGCAGGGCCGATACATGCGTTAGTGAATTTTCAAAGTGCACACATTAGCGGTGCTGTCATCATGTGGTGAGGCGATGAGCAGTTTTTCTCTGATGCCATTTCTTAAAAAAAGAAAAAGAAAAAAAAACAGTCATATTTGCTGCCCTGTCAGAACTGTTATTATAGGCGGTCCACCCAAAGCACCTTAAGAGAAACACTAAAAAAGGAAAAGATTGTTAAAAAATACACAAAGAAAACAAAGTATATATTTAAAAATGCACTTCTTTGCTACTACAGTGAAATACAGTTAGCCAGATAATCCTATATCTTCTAGTTAACAATCATTTATTCTCATCCAGCTGTGAAATATTTACAAAATCAGAAAACAATCTAATGTAACAAAAGCAGGAAAATGTAACAATTTTCCTACTTTCTTCCACAGTAAAATTTCTAATATTACAGGGTATTAGTTAATAGCATGTTAACATGTATTTGTATTGTGCTTTATGGCATTTCATTTTATCATTTACTTTATTCCAATTTTTGTACAGGGCTTTGTTACCACTTGTCTGCGAAAGGCACATTGTAAATAAACAGTACTTACTTACTCTTGTAGTAAATAAGTAAGTAAGGTACCAGTCTGTTTTCCGAACCCATCATAGCATGGAAATGTTTCTTACTAAAGTCATCAATGACCTAAAAACCAACAGTGATTCACCGAGTGTTTCAGTCTTAGACCTCTCTGCTTCCTTCAACAGTGTTGATAGTAACATTTTAATTCAAAGCCTTTATGATTCAGTTGGTTTATCAGGTCAGATTCTCATCAAACCCTAAGTGTAGAAGTTTTAATGTTTTACTTGGTAGTTTGAAATCTGCAGAAACAAAAATTCAATTAGGGGTTCCTCAAGGATTTGTCCTCGGTCCCTTAGTATTTAACCTTTACACTACCCTGCTTGTTGTTATCATAATGAAGATGAAACACAGTTTTTTATCTGTCATTTTCATCTGATGAGCTAATCTCTATTTAAAATTTAATAAGCTGCACTGATGACAGTAACTGCTGATTTTGTCGAACTGAACAGAGACAAGATGAAAGTATTTCGTGTTGTTCCAAAAAGTCAGATAAAGAAAATGTGTTCATATTTATCACACATGAAAGAAAGTCAGGACCCTTGGCATTATTTTGTTCAGTGATGTCAGTTTTGATAATTATATTAATGAGGTCACCAGAGCTCCTTTCCACAACATAAAAATATATCAGAAGCTTGAAAATTCCTATTGCAAATTGAGAAATGTGCAAAAGCGTTCATATCGAGCAGGTTAGACTACTGTAATGCTCTACTTGCTGGATTATCCAAATTATCAGTAGGTGGACTTCATCTTGGTCTAAGGAGCTGATTTTATTTGAAGTCTAAGGAGCTTGGAAAGAAAAGCGTCTGGACTTCTTTAAGTTGCTTGAAGACGTTTCACCTCTCATCCGAGAAGCTTCTTCAGTTCTAGGGTAAAATGGTGGAGAGTCCCAGATTTAAACCCCGTGGGGGTATCCCCCCAAGGAGGGAAAAAGGACCCCCTGATGATCCTCTACCTAATCACATGAGCCAAGGTGTGAAAATGGGTGTGGGTCACAATCAGCCAGGGTTTCAGGTGAGCTCATTGTGAAACCTAGCCCCACCCTATCATGTATTTCCTGGGGTCAGATGGCCCAGGGTGTGAGTGGGCTTTAAGGCATCTGGGAAAGGATCTCAAAACTGGACTATAGATGGCAGACAGTTGGTGTCGTAAACCACCGCCTCAAAGATGGTCGCTCACAGTGGACATAAATGGCTTCTTTCACTCTTTCAAACCATCTGTCCTCTCTGTCCAAAATGTGAACATTGGCATCCTTGAAAGATTGACCGAGAACTGATTGAGAACCTTCACAGACGTGGACTTCATCTTCTTCAGAATGCAGCATACGTGGAAGTTTGAAAATATTACGATAATATTTAAGTCACTGGATTGAAGTTTGAACTGGTTTCCAGTTCAACAGAGAACTGCCTTTTAAAGTCCTTCTATTAGTTAGTGGAGCTCTCAGTGGTTTGGCTCCCAGTTCATTTCTGGTGTACTCTGTGTCTGTAACCCTATTATAACTCTCAAGTCATCAGATGCAGCTCTTTTAACTTGTACCCTGGAATTTTCATGGTCATTTTTTGAATCCACTTAACACTTAACACTGACCTATGAATCACTTAAGCCTTAAATAGGCCTGTAACTCAAGGGATGAGTCAGTGTTGTGTCTACACATAACAGGCATATTACATAGAACCGATCTGAAATGATGTCTTCAGGAACTTTGTTACTAGCAGCCAGCTGCAAGAAAACAAACACAAAAGGAATTTTCACAGATAAAATGTTTTTGAATAGGAAAAGGTCCTGATGCAGGAACTGAGAGAGGCATCTGGCCCTTCAGGTATTTCATATACTTACTGTTTACTGAAGCCTCTTCAGAAATAGTCAGTGAAAGGTTGCCAATAAGCCATTTTTAAGAAAGATGAACAAGGAGAAAAGCCTGATGTATGATAAATTACACAAGAACTATACTGACAATCGTCCCCAAAAGGTCTAATGGAGCGATGAATCCAAACTTGAAACTTCAGCTTAAAATTGTTTTCAATATGTCTGGGAGTCAGGAGTGAGGTACAAATGTTTGTCACTCCTTTACAGCCATCTGTAAAACACAGTAGAGGCACCTTCATGGTTTGGAGCTGCATTTCACGCAGCCCAAAGTGACGGAAATACGAACACAGAAAAATAACATAAAATTTTGATCCATTGTGGAATATGATCTAAAAAGCATGTGATTGGCAACAACTTATTTTTTCCACATTTCAATGATCCCAAACACACTGCCAATGGAGTAAAAGGATATGTCGAAATCTTAAATGAATTCCAAGAATGCTGGTGTTCAAGTTTCATCATGACCTTCAGTACATGTAATGTCAGGGATGTTGTCCAAAGTCAGCAAGTCGAGTTAGGCTGCTTTTCACAGCAATACAGCTTCTTGGTAGATTTTGAATCCTCTAATCTGTATCAGCATTTAACTGATCACATTTTTCCATAAAGTCGGAATTTGATGTATTACTGTGCATTGTTCTGGCTAAAACTTTAAGGCAGGCATCCAGGCCACCCTTGTCCATACCAGTACTGCAGAAATTCTGTAGTGTTACAATGTTATTGTGCAGGAGTCTGCATGTAAGGAGTTAGTGTTTACATGATGTCAGTTTCCTGTTTCCTGCACCACTTCTCTGGAGATTCCAAAGAACTGAAACCGTGACACACAATCGCACACTCACAAACAAAGCCTTCCTTAAATGTTTTATTTGAGTCAGCTCTAAAGGAAACCTGCATATCAGTTGAAGTGAGAATTCTTCCTGCTGCTGTTCACTTTGGGCGAGAACTACATTGCTGTTTCAAACTGAGTGAAGGAATTCCAGTGAAACTTGGTTATTTAATTTCCACACTGCCTGCTCACACAACATGGACCTTATCTTGGTAAGTTTATATTTTTTTATTGATTATCTTTTTATTGATTTTATTGATTTATGCTGCTTAAAAAATTTATTAGACCAACTGTCATGAAAAGAGATCTGTCAAAATTGTAAATCATCCGGCGCTGTTATAAACTGTCCTCTTTTCTGCGGGGCCTGATTGGGATTTATTTCACTTGTTTACAACACCTTTCTCTGTCTTCTTTATTATGATCTGATTTTTCCATCGAACCTGTGAGCCAGAAAAAAAATGTGTGAAGGAGCTCTGTAAGGAGACCAGCTTTAGAAAGAGGTTTCTGAAATACTTTCCTGAATGTGACAGAGTCTATGCTCCCAACCCTCTGATGGTCGTATTTAGGAAAGTATGGGGAGGGAAACAAACAAACTTCATCTTATGTGTTCTGTCTGGACGACGACTTAAATGGCTAATACTTTTAGCTTCACTACAGTTTTTTTCAGCCCTGATTTGTGTGGTATTTCGATGCATTTTTATATATTTCTATGATACTCTTGCTGTCTCTTTGTGGCTGTTTTAATGAAAAATGTCAGTCCTGTTTCCTCAACAGTTTACCTCAGATCTTCAAACCTCCTTTGTTTCAGGTCTTCCCACTGATACTTGCACTGATTTCCTGTGGACAGAGTCACACTGAGGGGACTGAACAAACTAATGGTTCATGTTACAATTTGTGTCCAGCTGGTAAGATATAATGAGGAACATTGTTGTCAATTATTGGTATAAAGTCAGTGCGAAAGTATCACATTAACTTTCCGCCTTTTCTCTCTTTTTCAGGATATCATAAAGTTGGTAACTGTGATGATCAAGTTAAAAAGTACAAATGCAAGAAATGTGAGGATGGCTTCTACACAGACATAGAAAACTACATAGAGAAATGTCTTCGGTGTGACTTATGTAATCGTAAGTATCCTGCCCAGTTTCAATTTAGTGTTACACATGTTTTCTGCTTGTGTGTTAAGGTCGATTAAAGTTAAATTGGACTAAAAAATAGACTGCTATCATCTTGTCATTTAGATATATTTAGATATATTTCAGCATAAACCTCTTTTTGTGGTGATCTTGTTTTGACAATCTTATATTTGTTTCCGACCAATGTGATGAAGTTGAAACACTTTGACAACTTAAGTCTGTCTAGGATGGGAAACCTTTCAACATTGTGTGTCACTCTTACCCTTCAGAATGTCAGTTTGAGCTTGTGCGCACTAAGATTAGAGACTTTGCAGTGCAAAGGCAACGTCTGATGTTACGTGCACTCCAATTTTAACTAACTATTAATTGTCATTGCTTTTGGTTAACGTGACTGTTAGTGTTGGTGAGGTCACCAAGGTAGTTAAAACAATCTATTTGGTGGCTGGACTTTGGGGATTTGCCTTAAGTCCTTCAAGCCCCTGAATGTGCGCTTGCATGTAGACCTGATATCAGGTATCAGGTCTGTTGTTACAAGCTATTCAGCCCCTGTACGGCTGTAGTGAGAGGTTAGGTCACATTGCCTGTGATCAGTTAGACTTATTCTGAGCTGTTATTTAACTCCACCAGAGCTCCCCTTTGTCGCTGGTTCTGTTCATAACTTATATGAGCAGAATTTATAGGTGTAGCCATGAGTTCAGAGTCGGTATGCTTTGGTTTGTCTGTCTTTGCTTTTTACGATATGGTCCTGCTGACTTCATTGAGTGACTGGGACATTTAGCAGCTGACTAAGAAGCCGCTGGGCTGACAACTGGTATCTCCAATTCTCAGACCTTGGTTTGGTAGTGATATGCTGCACCAATTCATTCGGAATTCATTCAAGTATCGACAATCCAAGAGGAGTTTCATAGTAGAAATTCTGCTTCTACAGATCTGGGCTTGGGCTACAATGGGTACTAGGTTCCTCCTAAATCAAGTGTTTCATGCATCTCTAATTAAGAGGAGATTGCAGGGCAGAAATGCTGGCAATACTATATCTTTTGGATGGCTTGGAATTCTTCTAAAATAGCTAAAGGAGGTTACTGGAAAGAGGAAGTTCTGGGCATCACTGCTTAGACTGCTGCCTCCAGGATAAGCAGTAACAAATAGATGATGGCTGGAAGTACGGCATAGATGGACATACTGTGCTTTGCTTTTTCCTCAGATGATGAGATTGTACTAAGGCCCTGCTCCTTCAATAGCAACATAGTGTGTGCCTGTAAACATGGATACTACAATTTAGGGTCTGACCATCTGAGGGAATGCATGAAATGTTCCTGTAGTACATGTCCAAGTAAGTACACTAAAAGAATGTTAAAGCATTTGATTGGTATTCACAGCAGCCACATTTTTTCATTATCAAGCATAATAACAACTTAAATAAATTCGTTCAGTCACCTCCACCTTTATTCCTTTCAGAGAACGATGACTACAAAAGGAAGTGTCTGAAGCAGACGATTGGGACAGACAAAACATATCAATTGTGATTAGATTTTGTTTGTGACTGACTGACAAGAGCACAGGACTACAAATCAATCAGAAAATAATATAGAATGCATATATTTACTGCAGTGATAGCTTACAGTGTATATCAGCACCATCATCAAATCTAAACACAGTGTCTGGCTTGTATTTGTATTTTTATTTTTATCTTTAGGGTTTGTTTTGATTTTACTCTGTTTTGGATTTTCAGTTATTTTTAGTATTTTGAGTCTCCAGATTTGGTTAAATTGTCAGGATCCCTGGGTTTTCCTTTGTCTAGTTTTCCCCTTTGACTCGTTATCTTGTAAATAGTTATTGTCTGCGTCATCCACCGTTCATTATCACGCCCTCCCTCACAGACGTGTGCTCCTTGCTGGGAGTTTCCAAATTCCCTAGAAGTGTGTTTTCCAGTAGTTTGTTTTGAACTTGTTTTAACTGCCAGCAATAGAGATTCTTCTTTTCTTTTCCATTTCTCTAGTCCTGGATTTGGGTCTACAACCTGCCTGTTACACAGCACTACATTATATAACTTTCTTCCTTTCTTTTTATTTTTTAATGGTTTGTTTCTGCCACTGGAAATGACCCTTTTTATCATAAGTCAAAATTTGGGGTTTTTATCTGAAAGCTCTGACTTAAAAACCTCAAAATTTCGAGTTATTTCCATTTTTGAGTTACTGTCTCAGAAATTTGATTTATGAAGTTTAGATTTTGAGATAATCTGAAATTCGCTGTTCCAATGATTTCCACACTTCATCGGTGCCCTCGCTCATCCACTAATCATTTAGTGGTAATTTGGTATCTTACTTGTCTCTGGTTTCCTTTGTTTAGGAATCACAATCTAGATTAAAATGTGCATAAATATCCCTGCCTTTGTTCTTTACCATCTTGTACTGTTTAGTCTTCTTTATGTTTTGCTCCTGTCCTTGTTTTGGATTACCAATTAACAATAACCATTTTTGGAGTTTTACTCACTGTTTAGATTACAGCTAGATTACAACACTCGTTCTTTGTTTATTGAAACTCAGTCTCTGTCTTGTGTTTTGAGTCTTTATGGATCTATAAGCGGTATGTGCTAAGATGATCTCATTTTGTTTCCTGTTTCTTGCATTGCTTTTCTGAAGACAAAACAGAATTGAAAGTCCAGAGGCTGAAAACATGTGATAACACACTCATACAAATAAACCTGTCCTTAAACCACAAGTTTGAGTCAGGTTCAAAAGAAAACCATTCATCAGCTTAAATAAGAGTGTCTCATCTCATGCTGGTGATTACAAGATTGTTTTCAACTGAGTGAATCTGAATAAAAATTGGTAAGTAATTCTGTTTGTAGGATTAATTGGATCATCTCCATGTACAATTTCAAGGGTGCTTTGAGTAGAGTTTTGTCATTTAGTGTTGTGTGAAGCTCATGTTTACATAAAGGTATACAAAGATTATGTCTTAATGACTGCAAGATAAGGTTTGTTACAAGATTTATTAATTTTTTTACAGTTGCTTAAAAGTTATCTTTTATTATGCATATTCTTCAAGGACTGTAAATCATATTTGTTGGTATCATTATTATACTATCGTTATTATTATATTATTATCATTATTGCTAGCATACATCCTCGCTGTTGTAGTTTTAGTGTTGATAATCAAACTTCATATTAGTTGCTGAAAATGTTAATGATGCAGTATTGTGTATAACAGACATGCAGGGTAGAAGAAGGCCTCCTGATTACTGGGATTCCCTGTTGTGGTCTTGCTGCTCTCGGAGCAAAAATTTCCTGTGAAAAAGAGTTTCCACAGGACAGTGGAGCAACCTTTCCCAGCAATAACTTGAAGTAATGGTTTTCTGTGGGGTTTTTCTTTATCAGTCTATCACATCGTGGGAATGTTTCAGTTCAACTCATTGAGATTCATGGGGATTTGTTCAGAGAGATTGCTCCACATTTGAGTCTTGAACACTTTGGTATACAGAAGACTTCATGGTCGCCTTAGTGCAAGGTGTCCAGGTCCTGTGGTTGTAAAACAAGCCCAGATTATCACTCCTCCACCACTGTGCTGCCTGTTGTATGAGTCGTTTGTATTGTTTAGGGCTGCCACAAATGATTATTTTAATAGTCGACTAGACACTGATTATTTTTCTGATTAGTGGACCAATCGAAAACGTCGGAGCACTTTTGCAAATATGTCATGTCTTGATAAACCAAGCAGATATTTGAAGTTTACACAGCTACATTCTCGCCTGAAAATATGTTAAACGTTTATTTTGTGACCCAGAAAGAGTAATTGGAGTAATATTAAAACGAAGTAGCTGCCGCCATTGTTGAAAACTGGAATAGAGCTTGAAAATGTGACAAAACCGCAAAGGATTGTAGGCACGAGTGGCAAGTGGTACTAGCGCACGCAGGCTTTCACAAGAAAACAGTCACACAGCGATAAAAAGAAACACAAAGAATGGCAAGAAGCTGTTATATTATTAACCGCAATAGCCGGTCGCATGACAGCCACGGGAAGCCGACCGGTAAAGAGAGATGTTTTTATCGGATTCCGTCGTGGAAGAAAAATTGTTCGAGCCATGTTTCTGAAGTAACAACGAGGTGACGGATGGCCTGGATTGCAGCCATTCGAAGAGCAAATATAACATTCCAGAACACTCCAGCTCACTTGTTAGTCTGCTTCAAGCATTTCCACAAAGGTGAGCCTTTTGTTGTTGTTATTACGTAATTTATCATAACATAATTATTGAGTAGGTTACAAATAAGTCTTATATTGATTTGAATTGAATTTGCTGCGCTATGCTGCTTTGTTCGCGGTGGCTTTGCAGGCTAATGTTTGTTGTTTTGTAGGAAAACCAGCCTATAAAATGCTGGAATGCGATCCAGACTGGGCACCCTCTATCAACCTGGGTCATACCGAGTTTAAAGCTGCTACCACAGCGAGATTTGATCGGTTAAGAGGGAGAGCGATATCAAAACAGCCACGAAAAGTCCCGCATATATGTGCCCAAGTGTTGTAGCAATCAAGTGATGAATAACTGCTTTCCAGTATGTTTTGAAATGTGGTTTTTTTTTGCATTGTTGATTTGTTTTTCACCAAAGCAGCTAATAAAGCACAATGGAATACAATTTTGCCTCTTTCTTGTAAGATTTTATAATAGAATGAAACATGCCAGTTATAAATAAAGGCAATAAATTGAAAGAATTATGAAACAGTTATTTTATTTCTATTGGATCTGAAAATGTTGTGTAATACTACAACCTGAAACGACAAATAGATTGCGTTGGTCTGTACAGGAGATAAAGAAAAAAATGTAACAACAGCTGTGAAATGGGATAGTCCAAATCATCAAAGTAAACTGGACCTGTGCTTGTTGTAGGCATCTGAAGTTACTAAACATTTTGTGAGTGTATGCACTCACAGTTAGGACCATATAATAATAAATATGCGCGTGAAGAAAGTTGGGCAGCACGCTAACGTCTTTAGTCCACTCTGTATACTCGTATGGGTCTAACCCTTTCACTCCTTTGATTTTTACCTCGTTTTTGGCCTTTTTGTCAAGTCTGTCTTTGTACGGACCTGTCGTGTTCTCCTTCGTTTTGTACATAACTGTTCTTGGGACAAATAAAATGCAAGTAGGGATTAAAACCGCAGAATTAATGATTGCTGGAAATGCTAGTGCTTGATGCAGTGTTTTGATTTTGCTGCCACTCGTACCCAATGCGCAATGCAATGCGCGAAAGTCACGTGGTCTGTCGGCTGGGCTGCGCTATGAATTCTGGGATAGGTTGGGCCACGAAGGACCCATCCTTCAAATTTGGGGAAATGAAGGACGAATTTTTTGGACACATTTGGGCGAGTATTCGAATTTGCGCAGGCTTCGCCGCGTCGATGTAATGTAATTGGCCTACAAATGCAGCCTCTGAAGGATCTTGCAAAGCTTCAAACGACGTCGACTATTAAATTAGTCTTCAATGATTTTAATAGTCAATGTAATTGTGACTAGTCCACTAATCGTGGCAGCCCTAGTATTGATATGCTGCAGAAGCATGGCCTTCAGGTTGTTTGGATATGATATTATAACCTTGCCCACAATGATGAACTGCAATTATTGATTCTTTCCTCCTATCCTGTTAACGCTCCAGACCTGCAAAATGCCAAAACATCTGCTTTTACAGAGGAACTTTAATGATCTGTTAATCAAGTGTCTTTAATTATCACTCTATAAATTTACAGGTAATTATTTAAATTGTATTTGTTTTTACTTATACATGTTTAGTTTACAATAATGAAAAATAAATGCAAAATCAAAATAGCATTTTCTTAAAGTTTAGTAGTTTGACAGACTGAAATCCCATTGTTAGAAATTGGATCATATTAAATTTTGCAATTTTTTATGTAAAGCATGCAGTTGCATGGGTATGAAAATATAAATTAAAATTTGTCAGACTTTCAGCACTAAAACACACAAGACCAAGTGAATAGTCACCTTTATATGCATTTTATTGTTGAAGATTGTATGATGTAACAGAGAAAAAATATCGAACATGTTGAGATTTTTTTTTTAACAGACTGAAAAGAGCAGAGAACTGCAATTGAAGACAGCAATCATATTTGTACTTACTGCATTGATGGCTTACAGTATTGTATATTAATGTTAAGCACACGTCATTAATATTGCTGATTGATGATTACTTGACCACAATGTAATCAAAATGAATTGGATCGATTTGTTATTGCTGTCTATCAAGTGTGACTATACGTTTTTTGTGTGTTTTATGACTTTACAGGTAATATCTTTGGTGAGCGAAACATTTGCACTGACTACAAAAACACTGTTTGACTATTAACTGCTTTTAAATTTTGATCTAAAATATGTTTGTGGTTGAGTTGAGCATGCCCTGATTTCAGCAATGGACATGTTGGCTTTTTGCTAGAATGAAGGAAACACGTTTGCAAATTTAACATCATTTCCCCACATATGTCTTGTATCTCTTGTGCACTCACTCTTCCTGTGGTTAGACTGAGGATGTAAGTACCTGTGGTGAATAACACGTTGATAGATACCAGAAGTACTCATAACAGGCAGGTTAAGGTTGCTTTACTAACTAATTAATATAGTAATGTCAGAGTGTCTTTGTGTCTACAGCAGGGAGCCAAATGCCTTTTCTTGCACATGTTTTGGTGACTGGTGTAATTATGGCTTCTGCTTTTATGTTGAAAAGTCATATTTTATTTCTGTGCCTGATATGTTGTTCTTTCTCAAACTGCAACACAACTGGCCTTGAAAAAAAAGGTTATGCTGTATTGTGTAATTTACACAGAAATGTAGTCAGAAACATTGAAATGACTAAGCAAATTCAAATTCAAATTCAAATTTTATTTGTCACACACACACAACCATACACAGTATGACATGGGGGTGAAATGCTTGTAGCTGTACAATGCCCGACCATTAAATGACAGAAGAAAAGTTTTACAATATTTATAATTTACAGTTTACTACAAAAATTTACAAATTAACTTAGGAATTTACAGTAAAGAATGTGCAAACAGCAGGAGAGATTATAAAGATAAGGATTATAAATTATAGGAATTATAGGATTATAGGAAATGTGTGGTGGTGCGTGTGGTGACGTGTGTGAGAGTCCAGTCTTGTAGTGACGTGTTTGGGAGAGTCCAGTCCTACACCTGGTTCAGGCCCTGAATAGCCTGAGGGAAGAAGCTCCTCCTCATTCTCTCTGTTTTGGCCTTAAGGGAGCGGAAGCGCTTCCCAGACCTCAACAGTGAGAAGAGTCCATTGTTGGGATGGGAGAGGTCCATCATAATCTTCCTAGCTTTGGACTTGCACCGCTTGGTGTAGATGGACAGCAGGACAGGGAGCTCTGATTGAATGATGCGTTCTGCCGAGCACACCACCCTTTGCAGATCTCGTCTGTCCTGCTTGGTGCTGTTCCCAAACCAGGTGCAGATGTTTGCCGTCAGGACGCTCTCGATGGTGCAGGAGTAGAAGTTCTTGAGCACCTTCAGTGGCAGATGGAAGTCTCTAAGTCTTCTGAGGAAGAAGAGACGCTGACGGGCTTTCTTAACCAGGGTGTTGATGTGACAGGACCATGACAGGTCCTGAGTGATGTGGACACCCAGGTATCGGAAACTGTCCACTCTCTCCACTGGCGTGCCACTGATGATGAGGGGTTTGTAATTCCTCGCCTGCTTTGTAGTGAAGTCCACGATCAGCTCCTTAGTCTTGCTGATGTTTAGGAGGAGGTTATTCTCCTGGCACCAGGTCTCCAGGTTCCTAATCTCCTCCAGGTAGGCCGTCTCGATGTTGTCGGAGATCAGGCCCACAATAGCAGTGTCGTCAGCAAACTTGACAATGGAGGTGGTGTCGGATGTGGCTACACAGTCATAAGTGTACAGTGAGTACAGCAGGGGGCTTAAAACACAGCCCTGAGGCACTCCAGTGCTGAGTGAGATGGCGGGGGAGACTTGTTTCCCCACCCTCACTGATTGGGGTCTGTCTGTGAGGAAGTTGAGGATCCACTGACACAGTGATGAGCTGAGTCCTAGATCCGTCAACTTGGTGAAAAGCTTAGAGGGAATTATTGTGTTGAATGCTGAACTGTAGTCCACGAACAGCATCCTAACATAATTCCCTCTGCCAGTGTCCAGGTGACTCAGGGATGTGTGGAGCAGGTGAGATATGGCATCGTCTGTGGAACGATTAGTCCGGTAAGCAAACTGAAGTGAGTCGATGGTGGCAGGAAGTGAAGAAGTGATATGATCTCTCATCAGTCTTTCAGAACACTTCATCACAATTGAAGTCAGTGCTACTGGACGGTAGTCATTGTGGCAAGCGGGCTGTTGTTTCTTTGGAACAGGGACAATAATGGACTGTTTGAAGCATGTGGGAACCACAGCTTGGGCCAGGGAGAGGTTGAAGATCTCTGTGAACACTGGTGCTAGTTGATCAGCGCAGGCTCTAAGGACCCGGCCAGGGATTGCATCTGGTCCTGCTGCCTTCCTGGTGTTCACCCTCCTGAAGGTGTTCCTCACGGCATGCTCTGTGATGACGAATGCATTTTCTTCACTAGTGCACTCCGAGCGCGCGCAGCCGTTTGTTGTTTTAATTGCTGCGGCGTCGAAGCAAGCATAAAACGTGTTCAGCTCATCAGCCAGTGAAGCATCTGCATTCATCATTGAAGAAGCTGGTCGTTTATAGTCCGTTATAGTCCGCAGTCCTTTCCACAGGCTCCTAGAGTCGCACTGTCGTAGCTGTGACTCTAGTTTTTCCCCGTAGCTCCGCTTTGCCTTTCGGACCGCGCTGCGCACGTTGTAGGACGCAGCCTTGTATAGGTCCATATTACCGCCCTAGCATTATGTTAGGGCTCAAATTGCTTAAAAAAACGTTGCTTTTCAACCTGATTTAGCAGAAAATAAAGAAAACCATGTCTTCTTGAAGATGTGTACCATCTTTTTATTAGTACTGGACATCTTGCTAGCACCTCATGTCATTTAAAAACTATATTTATTCGTATTCTAAATATAAATTCTGAATATATGCCTCTTGAAGGTGTAACTTCACACCTCTTGACAAAAGTGTGGTGCTCGGTTAAACTGTCAAAGAGGTTATAAACAGATTTTTGGAACAATGAAAAGTTGATTGGAGAGAGTGTTAAGTTACCTGAAAGTGATTGCATTTAAAAAATAAAATAAAATTAGGAACTAAATGACAACTATACCCACATATGTTCTTGTGTTTGAATGAACAGTGAAGCACTTTTTGGATTATAGTTGAGGTTTACTGCAGCAGACGAATGCTAACAGCAAAGTAGACTTTTATGTTGGAATAAAAAAGGAAGAGTCAATATAGTAAATGTAATAGATTTCTATAATAAAAAGAGGTTAATGAGAAAGAGGTTGTTTTAAAGCCAATAAGATAGGTAACATGTTCACAGTGTAGCAGCCCTCTTATACTCAACAGTCCCCAACACTACCCCACCACAGATCTAACTGCTTACCTAACTCCACCACTGTTCCTGGTGGGTTGTCACATGATCTGACCTTATTTCCTGCTTTTATTGACACTTCTTTGAAGACACCCCAAGGAACTGAAACCCCGTACCCCCAATCACGATCACACATTCACACAATCAGAGTCTTCCTCAAACTTAAAACCCCAAAGATGAATCTTGCCCTGGTAAGTAATACTTTTTTTTATAGGTTTGAGCTGGATTGAGAAAAACAGTGTTTTTCTAAATGCAGTTTTCATTTGAATGTTTTTGAATTATTAATTGTTATGGGAACTATTGGAAAGGATTGTGATTGAATAAGCGGATACAAACATTATGTCTTTATGACTGCAAGATAACTTGTTGTATTTATCTGTTAATTGTGACTAATTGTTAAATTTGAGAGTTTGAGTGACTGTAAATCACATTGCTGTCAGTCCTACAGCTAGTTCATCTTCACTGTTTAGGTTTCCATTTTTAGTGTTGTTATTGAAGCTCCAAGTGTAACTGCATATTTTTGTCATTGGTCCTGGACCTAGCAGACCTTTAGGTTGTGTTTATTGTTAAATACTTTTTGCTTGAGTTTTAGTTCATGTAGTGTTTTTGGAGCTATGAGTTTCATTTCTAATTGATGTTTGCTATTTGGTTTTGCCATGTTTCTGTTCACAGGTTTTCTTGGTTTGTCACCTTTTGCATTTCAGTGTCTGTTTGTAGTTATTACACGAGTTCCAGTTTATTCTTTCTCTAATAATATGTTCCTTGATGTTCAGTCTTTGTCTCGTTTTCCTTTGTGTTAAGTTTACCGTTGTGCCAGAGTTTTGATTCATTGATTCATCTTTTGTTTGCTTATTTCAAATTTTAGATTTTACCTGGTGCGTTTGTGCTGAAAATATACAATAATCTGTCACAATAATTAGAAGATAGTAATGCAGGAAGAACCTCTAACAGTACAACTGCAAGTCATATTTCAGAGACGTAAATAATCTGTATCTAATGTAAAAAGTTAGCAGAAGGATTACCTGTGTTTTATATGTTATTATTGGGCAGCCAACATCCATAAATATAAGTGTTCAGGTTTAGGAAGAGGAGGATGAAGAAAAGTAAAACTGGAAGAATATTCCAGTAAGCTGGTATCACTGGGCTCTCAGACCTGTCATCTCCTATCACTCAACAGTGCAGCCCATATCACAAGGGTTTTTAAAAAAAATCTATATTGTTTGTATGATCAGTTTTCCTCTCCTGAATTCTTCTCTCTCACCTGTGTCTGAAAATATTTGACCTTTGTGATGGACTTCTGTAGAGAGAATAGCATTGTTTTACTTTAGACAAGGGTTTGTGTTCCCTGGTATGTATTTGCATAGATTTTAGCTTTCTTAATCTCTTGAGGCCTCACAGCACAGCTACCAGATATTCACCTACTGTGAAAGTGTACAGATATTAGAGTAATGTTTGTATGTGCTTCAGTGTGCATAATAAGCACATATGTAGGACTGCTTTTTTCCACTTGTGTAATATTTTTGAAATTAGAAACTCAGAGTGATGCTGAAAAACTGGTTCGTGCATCTATTACTTCTAGGCTGGACTACTGTAATTCATTATTATCAGGATGTCCTAAAAACTCCCTGTGTTGTGTGTTTCTTGGACGTTATTGCTAAAGTTCAGAAGATATGTTAAACTTTGATTGTCAGTGGAAAGTCTAGAATTTTATAGAATATGTTTCCCATATTTTCAGTCTCTCTAAAAAGTTATTGAAATTAAAAAACAAGTTTTTCCTCTCCAGTTTCTTGGCAAGAGTCAATCATTATTACTCTTTCTGTCTTTTTGTTTCAGCTTTTGTGACCAAATGTTCCCACTGATACTTGCACTGATTTCCTGTGGATTTCACACTGAGAGGATCGAACAAACTGATGGTTCATGTTACAATTTGTGCCCAGCTGGTAAGATATAATGAGGAACATTATTGCCAATAATTGGCCTTCGTGAAGTTATTGTGGAAATATCACATTAACTCGTTACCTTTCTCCTTCTCTCTGTCTTTCTCAGGATATCATAACGTTGGTGATTGTGATGATCAAGTTAAAAAGTAAAAATGCAAGAAATGTGAGCATGGCACATTCACATAGGTAGAAAACATCATAGAGAAATGTCGTAGGTGTGACTCATAGTTGTAAGTATCCTGCTCATTTTCAGTTTGCTGCTACACATACTGTCAGCTTGTGTGATAAAGTTTAAGGTGTTTTCAAGTTAAATTGGACTGAAATATGACAGACAGGTATTTTCTGGTTATTTCAATATATAAAATATCTTCATAGGAAAAGCACAGAGAGAAATATCTCAGGTGTAGCGTCTGTGAGTGTAAGGATCCTACTCATCTTCCATTAACTGTGATGTGTGCTGTCAGTATGTGTGATAAAGCTGAAGGGGGATCAAATTTAAATTTGACCAAAATGATCTCTTTTCATGATGAGTATATTATGACGGCCTTAATATTGTATCTTACAAATAATCCAAAGAGTATAATTTTGAGAGGATGCTAACTGAGACTCTTGACCACATGAATATTGGCACAGCATTTAGAAATGACCTTTTTTGCCACTAAAACTAAAACTAATGAAAAGACACTGACTGAGAAAACAACATGTAGTCCTGTGGCCTTGTCAGAGCTGTGTATTCCAGTTATTTGGACTAAGAAAGTCTTCTGTTTATTAAGTGTAGTATTTTTATTTTGTCTGTTCTTGAGTAACTGTAAATCGTATTGCTGTTATTACAACAGCTAGTGTACATCCACACTGTTATCTTCTTCATTTTTAGTGTTAATATGAAGCCTCCTATGTAACTGCATTTGGCAGGTAAATGTTAAGGCTGCAGTGTTTAAAGGTGACAGCAGACACATGGAGGTAACTGAGGCAAAGAAGGCTTTTTAATTATTGGGATCCTCTGTCATAGTCTCACTGCTCTAAAAACAACAATTTCTACAGTCATTTGAAAGAATTTTCACAGGACTCTACAGTCATAAAAACACAAAATAAACCTTTGTCAGTATTATGGGAGAATTTTGCCCCACTTTTATTAACAGTGCCTGCTCAGTTTGCTCTGTATTTGCAGGCATTTGTTTATGGACTGAGAGGACAGAACAAACTAATGGTTCACGTTACAAATTGTGCACACCTGAAGTAAAACACTAACTTTCCTCTTTTCTCTCTCTCTGTCCCAGGTTGTCATAAAGATGGTACCTGTGACGAGCCAATTGAAACGTACAGATTCAAAAGATGGGGCAAAAGATGGCACCTACATGGAAATGAAAAACCCTACGGGGAAATGTAAAGTGTGAGTCATGTGTTTGTAAGTATCCTGCTTCCAGTGAATAGACGCATGTGGTAGTGTGAGAAAATGTAAGAGGATCTGGAGTTAAATCTGACTACACACATAGTATAATATGCTCTTTTGTTCCTGCAACCTTTCACAATGATATTTTGGTGATCTCATTCAACCGTTTTTTGAAGTCAGAACTCTTGAATGAAATCTGTTGAGTCTGGGAAATCTTGTCAGACTTGTGTTTCATTATGAACAGGCAGAGTATTGGGCTAGAGACTTTGCGGTGTAATTATATCATTTAGAAAATACCCAAAATGTCCAATGAACTAATGTTCATATGCTGGCTTACATAATGCAGTAACTCTGTCACTTAAAATAAATAAATAAATAAATGATTAAAGTGGGGCAAAAAAGTATTTAGTCAGCCACCGATTGTGCAAGTTCCCCCACTTAAAATGATGACAGAGGTCAGTAATTTGCACCAGAGGTACACTTCAACTGTGAGAGACCGAATGTGAAAAAAAAATCCATGAATCCACATGGTAGGATTTGTAAAGAATTTATTCGTAAATCAGGGTGGAAAATAAGTATTTGGTCACCTCAAACAAGGAAAATCTCTGGCTCTCACAGACCTGTAACATCTTCTGTAAGAAGCTTTTCTGTCCCCCACTCGTTACCTGTATGAATGGCACCTGTTTGAACTCATCATCTGTATAAAAGACACCTGTCCACAGCCTCAAACAGTCAGACTCCAAACTCCGCCATGGCCAAGACCAAAGAGCTTTCGAAGGACACCAGGAAAAGTATTGTAGACCTGCACCAGACTGGGAAGAGTGAATCTACAATAGGCAAGTAGCTTGGTGTGAAAAAATCAACTGTGGGAGCAATCATCAGAAAACGGAAGACATACAAGACCACTGATAATCTCCCTCGATCTGGGGCTCCACGCAAGATCTCATCCCGTGGGGTCAAAATGATCATGAGAACGGTGAGCAAAGATCCCAGAACCACACGGGGGGACCTGGTGAATGACCTGCAGAGAGCTGGGACCAAAGTAACAAAGGTCACCATCAGTAACACACTACAACGGCAGGGAATCAAATCCCGCAGTGCCAGACGTGTTCCGCTGCTGAAGCCAGTGCATGTCCAGGCCCGTCTGAAGTTTGCCAGAGAGCACATGGATGATACAGCAGAGGATTGGGAGAATGTCATGTGGTCAGATGAAACCAAAGTAGAACTTTTTGGTATAAACTCAACTCGTCGTGTTTGGAGGAAGACGAATACTGAGTTGCATCCCAAGAACACCATACCTACTGTGAAGCATGGGGGTGGAAACATCATGCTATGGGGCTGTTTTTCTGCCAAGGGGACAGGACGACTGATCCGTGTTAAGGACAGAATGAATGGGGCCATGTATCGTGAGATTTTGAGCCAAAACCTCCTTCCATCAGTGAGAACTCTGAAGAAGAAACGAGGCTGGGTCTTCCAACATGACAATGATCCAAAACACACCGCCCGGGCAACAAAGGAGTGGCTCCGTAAGAAGCATTTGAAAGTCCTGGAGTGGCCTAGCCAGTCTCCAGACCTCAACCCCATAGAAAATCTGTGGCGGGAGTTGAAAGTTCGTGTTGCTCGGCGACAGCCCCAAAACATCACTGCTCTCGAGAAGATCTGCATGGAGGAATGGGCCAAAATACCAGCTACTGTGTGTGCAAACCTGGTAAAGACCTATAGTAAACGTTTGACCTCTGTTATTGCCAACAAAGGTTATGTTACAAAGTATTGAGTTGTATTTTTGTTATTGACCAAATACTTATTTTCCACCCTGATTTACGAATAAATTCTTTACAAATCCTACCATGTGGATTCATGGATTTTTTTTTTTCACATTCTGTCTCTCACAGTTGAAGTGTACCTCTGGTGCAAATTACTGACCTCTGTCATCATTTTAGGTGGGGGAACTTGCACAATTGGTGGCTGACTAAATACTTTTTTGCCCCACTGTATATGAATTCAGCCACCTTCATTTTCCTTTCAGAGAATGCTCACTAAAGAAAGAATTGCCAGCAATGCCAAAGGTAGAAGACGGTACAGGCAAAGTTTTATGACTTCAAAGGATTTGCATGAACTAGAAAAACACTTTTAATTGCTTTTAAATTCTGATCTAAATATATTTGTGGTTGAGTCGAGCATTTCATGTTTTCTTTAGGCTTTTTAGTCAAAATGGAGGAAACACGTTTGCAAATTTAACCTCCATGCACATCTCTTGTGCACTCACTGCTCCTGTGGTTTGACTGTGGGCATGATTAACCGTGGTGATGAGCAGTGCCAAATGTGTCTAATAATACGAAGGTTATGGGTTACCTGGCTAACTCACAAAGCGCATGCGAAATGCTAGTTTCACACATTGTTCTTAAAGAGTAAACAGGCTCCCCGGATCTTCTGCTTCCTCTGCATCTCGGAGGACGCTCCATTCTAGGAGCAGTAACCATTCGAGTCTTCATATCAGGGCTTTGCTATCTCTTAACACCTTTTGAGATATGCCATCAGCTTCCTGTGTTGACAATACCAGTCTCTTTCCTTATTTATAGGACAGCATATCAGATTGAACCAGATTGAACCAGAATGCAGGAGGAAATGTGCTAACGCATCATTTACATATCTATCCACAGCTGTACAGTTTCTCTTAAAGCATGGCCAAATCTTTATCTAAGTTACAATTACAAAACATCATTTATTTTATGGATTAACAAAAAAAAAAACCAACCCATTGCATTGTTCTTCTCTATAGTGAATATGTTATTCAGACATTAACAGTACTTGTTGCTGCCATCACTGGGGAGAACTTGGAGAGTGTCTAAGTGGGATTTCTGACATTTGGTACAAAGCAGGTAAGATGAAAGAAAATGGATCTTAATCATTCAAATATAAATTGTACAATGAAGGATACTTAAAAAACATTGTGATGCTGAGGATTAACTTTAAGAGCCTTTTAGCACCACACATCCCAAGATTGTTGCTGAGCTAAAGCCGATCTTTATGAAAGAAGGATCCAAATTCAGAGTGCAGATCTGACCTGGAAATGATTAAAATGTCCTGCTGGCAAAGAATATTATCAACCAGCATCTTGAATGATAAATCAGTGTGTTCAATAAATACAGAAAAGAGTATAATGTAGTCAGATCGCATTATTACACAATGTTTGCTGGCTTTCTCTTTCTGTTACTGGTCCAACAAGTCTCTCGACTAGGTTGACAACACCTAGGCATCCATCCGTCTATCCATGTACCTGTGGGTTTGTGCAGTACATGGATAGGCGGATGGATGCTCCAACTGTAGCTCCAGCTTCAACATCAAAAGCTTCGATGAATGCTTCAGATCTTCAGATTAATCGAGTTTCGTATGACTATTAGTGAGTTAAAAACCACTGGACGTTATTACTGCTCATGTAGTCTTTTTTAACTCCCACCTCAGCGCTTTATGACTCATTAGATCAAATGTATTGACACATTATAAAAGAGATGGATGTTTTTGGATATTTTTGTAAGTCTCAAATTTCCCCCTTTTTGAATGTAGCATCCTTACATCAGTGTGTCTTTGTGTCTACAGCAGGAAGCCAAATGCCTGATGCACTGATAGTTCCTGGATTTATTTTGGAAAGCATTATTTTATTTATTGCATATTGCATTGCTCTTTCTCAAACTTGAAAAAGGCTTGGCTGTGTTTTTTGATTTACACTGAAGTCTTAGTCAGCACTCCATGCCATATGAACAATGTATTCCTTTGGATTATAAATTCTATTTTTAAACCTGTATACTTCTTTTTTGGTGTATTTTTTCAGTCCTTTACATAAGTGTGGCGTTCAGTTAAATTGTCAAAACACACGCTGAACAGAATTTGTGAACCAATAAAATGTGACTGGTGTAGATGTATATGTCGGATTAAAAGAGGAAGAGTCAATATTCTCTCCTCTGATATGATAAACAACTGAGTTAACCACATTTGTTTGATTCTCATTGTGGTCCCATCCTTCTTTTTTCTCTCTTCTTTTGAAGTTTGAATGAAAAGTAGGTTGCTTTAGAGCCGGTAACATGGCCAACACCTTCACGGTGTACAACACCTCCTCTTACATGCCCCACTCCGCACCACCATCAGATCTAACCACACTGTCCAGCTTGTGAAATATCCCCATGTATGTCACCAGGGCTTTTGTCTGAACCACATCATTATCACTGAGATTCAGTGGAATTACACTGTCACTATGTGCGTATGCGTGTGTCTGTAAGGGGTGGGTGGTTACATCTGACTTTGTTTCCTGTTTCTCGCAACACTTCTCTGAACACTCCAAAGAACTGAAAGCCCTGACCCACAAACACACTCACACACACACACACTCGCACAAACAAAGCCTTCCTAAAACCGTTAATTTGAGTCAGCTTTAAAGGAAATCTACACCTCAGCTCAGTCAGAGTGCCTCGTCCTGCTGCTGAAAACGACATTGTTTTGCTTTCAAATGAGTGAATTTCAGCATAAGTTGGTTGTTTAACTTCCACACTGCCTGCTCTCCCAAAATGAACTTTGTCTTGGTAAGTAATTCTGTTCATAGGTTTGATCTGGATCATCTGCGTGTTTAATTTCAAGGGTGCTTTAATGCAGTTTCCTCTGAGTGGATTTTCATTATTCATTGTGATGGGAACTATCGGAAAAGATTATGTTTGGATTAGAGGAAGCAAACGTTATGTCTTAATGACTGCAAGATAAATATTTATGATTATTTGTAATATTTTCCTGCGTATATTCTTGAGTGGCCGTAAATCTCATTGCTGCCATGACTACAGCTAGTGTACATCCTCACTGTTGTGGCTTCTGTTTTTATTGTTTGCAATAAGAGCTCCATATGTAGCGTGTGTACGTTAGTTGCTGCAAAATCGTTAAGGCTGTAGTGACATGTAGTTGTATGTGGATGAATGAAGGGAAGACGTTCTGTAGATTACTGGGATTATCTTTTGTGGTCTTGCAGCTCTGGGTGCAGTGAGACCGTGACGTTTAATAACTTGATACTTTTACATGAGCTGTATCTAATGATTATTTACTTTCTCTTTTTGCATTATTCACATTTACCCACCTTAAAGATCGCAAGGTTCTTGTCATAATAAATAAATAAATAAATAATAAATGTAAAGACAACGGCCAATAGGTTTCTTAAGGTTTACCTTTGAGAGACTGAAATCACTCAATTGAAAATAGACAATAACTCACAACAATGAGAGGAGAGTCACAGATGAAGAACTTTTAACAATACTGCAAGCTATATTTCAGGGATCTAAATAATCACAGATGTAGGGGAAAAGTTAGCAGAAGGATTCCCTTTGTTTTATGTGTTATCATTGGGCAGCCAATAAATAAATAAATCCATAAATATAAGTGTTTTGGGGTTTAGGAAAAGGAAGATGAAGAAGCCCACAGTGTGTAAAACTGGAAGAATAGTCCGGTAAGCTGGTAGCACTGGGCTCCCTGACCTGTCATTTCCTATCGCTCAACAGTTTTCCAACTTATCTCTTTTCTGTGGGGCCAAATCTGTGGGGCAGGGTTGTATTATATTATTTATATGATGATTTCCTCTTCTGAACTTTTCTCACTCACCTTCGAAATATTTGACCTTTGTGTCGGACGTTTGTAGAGAGAATATTTTTTTTCACTCAGTGGTGTGTGTATATATATATATATATATAGAGAGATTTTAACATGCAGTACAGCTACAGCTGCTTGGATATTCACCTACTGCAGACGTGTGCGAACATTACTTATACATTTAACAGTAGTGTTATTAATCAATCAGGTTCATATCTCATCAGTATGTATTGGGGAAGTTTTGAAAATGAGGATGTTTTTGGACTGAGGTTTGCAATATGCGTCATGTATGTGAGAACTCTGATGGTCAAGAAGAGTCTTAGTTCATTGGCTCTGGGTGGAGGATGGTCCAAATACTCTGACATGTTTTCCGTTCTGTCTTCAAAATGGACCAAGTCTCCACTGATCTGCTTGGCATATTTTTTTCTGTCATTCTGCTTTGGTAGAACAACAACTGTCTGCTGCACGATGTGCATGCTAGAGTTCAGAAAATGTGTTGAACCTTTAATGGCAGTGGAACATTTACATTTTCAATGAACATGTTCCTCTTTGATGATATATGCAAATTAAAAAGTTTTTCCTCTCCAGTGACTTGATGAGAGTCAATTATTTTTACTCTTTCTGTCATTTTGTTTCAGCTTTTGTGATGAAATGTCAATCCTGCTCACACACAAGCACCTTAACCCTCATTTAACACCTCAGATCTTCAGACCTCATTTTTTTTGTTTCAGGTCTTCCCACTGATGCTTGCACTGACTTCCTGTGGACAGAGTCAAACTGAGGGGATCGAACAAACTAATGATTTGTGCTACAATTTATGCCCAGCTGGTAAGATATACATAGGATTATTATTGACAATTATTGTCCTTCGTGAAGTCATTGTGGAAATATCACATTAACTCGTTACCTTTCTCTTTCTCTCTGTCTTCCCCAGGATATCATAAAGTTGGTGATTGTGATGATCAAGTTAAAAAGTACAAATGCAAGAAATGTGAGCATGGCACATTCACGGAGGTAGAAAACTTCGTAGAGAAATGTCGTAGGTGTGACTCATGTAATCGTAAGTATCCTGCTCATTTTCAGTTTGCTGCTACACATACTGTCAGCTTGTGTGATAAAGTTTAAGGAGCGTTCAAGTACAAATTAGACTAGAATAAAGCAGATGGATATTTTCTGGCTATTTCAATATATAAAACATGTGAAGATGGCACCTTCACTGGAAAACCACAGAGAGAAACGTGGACTAAAATAAAACAGTAGACTGGTGTTTTCTGTTTATTTGGTCATATAAAAGACAATGCTATTCTTCGCTGCATGTAAGATCTCTTTTAATGATGAGCAAATTATAATGATCTAATATTTCTGTTAAACCAGTTTGATGCAGTGGAATGAAATAAATATTTAGTGTGGGAAATCCTAATATAATAGTAACTGTATGTCACTAATAACATCAGTGCCAGTTTGAGTATTCACTTTACATGGAGACTTGCACTGTAACAACAACACGTGAATTTGTGTGCGTACCGGTTTGAGCGTGCCGTTAACATATTGATTCCTTCTGTTTACATTTCAACTGAGTTTCACATAAAATATTGAAGCAGAACTTGGAAAAATCATTTCATGTGCTAATTGATGAAAAGAATGTGACAGTAGAAAACAACATGTGGTCCCATGGCCTTATCGGGACTGCGTTTTTCAGTTATTTGGACTGAGATGGAAACACTGTATTTTGCTTTTCCCCCAGATGATGAGGTGGTAATAGAGCCCTGCACCTTTAACAGGAGCACAGTGTGTGGCTGCATGGAGGGATACTACAATTCAGGATCTTATCCACGGCAATGTTCAATATGTTCCTGCCCGCACTGCCCACGTAAGTAACCTCAAAGGATTTTAAAGCATTAGACTGATATTCACTGCAGCCAAACGGATTCATTTTCTAATATAATAACAATCTCACTTTAAATTCCTACATTCACAGTTACTCTTATGTTCCTTTCAGGGAACGCTGACTACTACACGAAGTGCCCACACCCCCGGAGGTAGAAGACTTTACAATGTAACAAAAAATAAACAAAAAAACATAGACAGTGTGCTTAAATTTTGTTCGCGACAGACTGACAAGAACACAGAACTGCAAATGAAAGCGCCAATGATATAAAATACATATACTTACTGTGGTGATAGCTTACGCTGTATTGTATGTGAATACAGTCTACAGGTATGCACCAAAATTGCAGTGTTTGTTCAGTGATGTTTGTTCATTTAATGTGTATCAACTTCTGGTGACGTTTAGAGGGCCACTAACTTACTCTAGATAAATGGCAACTATTTGTCAGTGCTAACTAAAATGTGATCTACAATATGTTTGTGGTTGAGTTAAACATGGCCTGATTTCAGCAGGGGACGTGTTGTCTTTTTGTTAGAATGGAGGAAACATGGTTACAAATTTCTCTCCCCCTCCCATATTTCCTGTGGTTTGACTGAGGCCTTGACTACCTGTGCTAAATAACATGCCTGCAGATGACAAAAGTCCTGATAATAGGCAGGTTAGAGTTGCTTTTCAAGCACTGTTTTCCAGTTTTACACATTTGTATTAAAGAATAGACAGATCCCCTGGACATCCACCTTTACATTTCTATAACCATTTCTTCTGATCACTGTACCATAATGTCTTTTTTAAGGATACAAATTGAGTCACAAGATGTCTCTTATTATGTGGGACCGTCCTTTGTCCCCGATGTCCCACATATTGATTGACTCTGCAGGATTTGCATTTGCACTGAGTGAAAGTGCAAGTGCAAAGGATTTGCAAAAGTCTGGCTTTCACTAAGCTTGTGTGAAAAACGGAGGAAAGGCTTTTTAATATTTTTCAATTTCTAATGCTACTCCCATCAGGGAAAGACACCACCAAAAAGTCACAAGGCATCTGACTTTTAGTGGAAAAGACTGAAACAACCACAAAGAAAATAAAGGGAAGTTTATTTCACGTTGCGTTTTTGCCTCTTTGGATATAATTATGCTTCAGGTTCGTACTAGGAAAAATATAGCATGAAGTGACAATTAGCTGACAATGATAGAATTGTCAGCTAAAAAAAACCACTCAAAAATCAACGTTCATCCCTACTACTGAAATGCAAACAGACAGAACAAATAACATAAAGAGAAATATGGGATCATATAAGGAGTACATGATAAGAACATAGCTTCGTCTTCCCTTTATTCTTACATTTACTTGTAAACGTTGGAAAAGTTACTTTTAAATGTCATTAATTTGGCCTCTACATAATAAACTAAAATCTGGTAACCTGTTATTGGTAATGAAAATTTCTGACTACCTCAAAACATTGCTAACATGTCCCCACGGAGTCACACACAAAAATTATTGCTTTCCTCAAACTGGGGTCTGATCATCCTAGTTGCAAAATGTTTGAATGTTTTTCCAATGCTGCTAGAAAACGTCAACCTTCAATGGAAAAATCTTTGATTAGTTTTTTTTAGTCTCTCTATAAGTCACTGCAAGCAAGCACACAGAGGAGAACTTAAACTAACAGACTGACTTTTGCAGATATATTCATTTGAATTATGCAGTCTGAATCTGGACCTCAGATTAATGTTGGGATGCATTTTTACACACGACAGGAGAAATAACTGCCTGTGTTGGTGCTTCATTAGCTTTTAATGTCAGGATAAATATGTGTTGTCAGATGATTTCTATACTGTTTTTTTATGTTATAGGCCAACGAATACTGCAGCTTCGACAAATCCATCTACAACTCCAGTTGTGTCTCCAACCACAGTGGCAAACAAAAGTAAGTGAATCTTTAATTATGTATGTCATTTTGTCTGACTGACTTCTTCTGAAGGTTAGGAGAGCCAGCAAAAACAATGAGCCCTAAGCATTCAAGTAGATCTTTAGGAAAAGGAGATTTGAAAACAAGATGTGATACTGTGGGTTTGCTTTTCAAGCTTTTTGGTCCACACATCCCCAAAAATATTGCTGAGATAAAGCAGCTCTATTTAGAAGAATGGAAAAAATTCCTCCTGACCGTACTTCAGATTTGATCTGCAACTACTTAAAAAACACAACTGAGGCTCTCGGAGCCAGATTACTAAATGCACCAGCACCAAGAATAATAAATAATAAAGTTTAAAATTTTATTTTTCTTAAAGTATGTTAATGCAAACGCATTGTGTTGTCTATCCATGTATACCAGAAGATTACATCACATTATATAACCCACTAATGTTGAGAAGTAATTCCAAACTTGCTTCTTTTTTTTAATCGTACGACAGGATTGATGTCTACAACTGTTACACCAGCCTCAACTTCAACTCCCTTTCCAAACAAAGCTCTTGTTTCAACATCCAAGGCTTTCACGAATCCATCAGATCCTTATATAACAGAAATTCCACGTAACCGTTAGTGCTCATTTTATATTTTGACAACACATTTGATACATTAACTTACTGCCCTTGGTTTTGTAGTTTAGTTTTATAACGTATCACACTTGCTAAGGACATTTTAGCAGGTTTAGCAGCCTCTGATTGTTATCCAATTTACATGGAGGATAAAGACATAATATGCTTACGTCAGAACTTATTGATGTGGAGTGTGTCTTTGTGTCCACAGCGGGGAATGCAGGAATTTTTCTTGCGATTCTCGTGATTAGCTTTGTGTTGCTCTCATGGTTCCTGCTGATCTGCACCATGAAGATATTCAAACACAAAGACAGTTTTTGCTGGAGGAGGAGGAAAGAGGCTGAAGTCTCCAAGAACGGTAATCTGCAGTAAATAAATCCAACAAAGTACCTGTGCGTTGTATTTAAGTACACATTTGAAGTGTTTGCATTTCATATGAGATTTGTGTAACTTTATCTTCTTTAAAACGTAATGGCACAAATTTGACCCTTAAGGTTAAATGTTACTTTTGTTACTTTTGTCAGTCCTTTTTTTCTATTGCCTAATTGTATTTTGTTCAGTGCAGGGTTTTACTATTTTTCAAGTGCTTTGAATTGAACAATCACTTTTATTCATCAGAGTATTTCTACAACTACCACTGAGCATTAATATACAGTACACAGAGTAAACAGTACAGGCACTTAGCGGTTCGGTAGATATTGACTGGGGACATTCATGTAGTTTTCATATGGCTAATATCAAAGTTATGTAAAGTACTACATGTAAAGTACTAATATGTAAAGTACTACACTTTACATTACTTGACCTCTGGGAAGTTAAGATACTATGACACATCGCAACCAAGGACAAATTTTCTCATGTTACTCCTCACAATGTGAAATGTACTGTCCAGTTGTGCATTAAATAGAAGAATATCCATATTTTGTTCTGTTTTAAAAATGTGCCTTAGTGACTGAACATGTCTTGACTAACAGACAGGAAACTCAATGATAATATCTCCTTTCCTTTTTAACAGAACAACCCAGTCATCAAGGCAGTAACCCGACCACACTGGTTTGTGCTCAGTTTCATGCACTTCGTTTTCTTTAAAGATAGCAATCTAGGCAGGAACACTTACTGTAGGTGCACAGTGAGAATTTCTTGTACATAGTTCATCAAGATAATTAGCTCATTAGCTTATAATTAGCACACAAGAAAGGCAGAAAGTTTTGGTCATCCCTGTCATGCACTTCAAAGTTTGTACTCATGCTGTCTTGTTTGTTCTTTCAAGACGCTTACATTCTCTGAGGAAACTCCCATGTTGACTCTCAATCAGAGTCCAGCCATGTCAGAACATCCAACCCACATCAACACTCTCGTGCCAGTCAATGGCCAGATAGGTAAGACTATCTGAGTATTTGATCTCTTGCTAACATGCACGACATGCAAAATACTGGACTTTGTTAATTATGTGTTGATGATTTCTAATTAAAAAAACAAAACAAAAACACCCCCTGCAGAATTCTCGGAAAAGTTTATTTTAGTCTCAAAAGTCATTTCCTCATTCCCAATGTAAGGAGTGATTAAAATATTCCTTACTTTTAATAGGAGTTCAGTGAAGAAGGATAAAAAACCTCAAATTCGAGAACAGCCAACAATCAAACAGTCTGCATTTCTTTTTCTGTCATTCGGTATTAAATATTCACAGACGAAATCCTTCTCTGCCCTTCAGCACAGGCTTCCATTGTATTGCACTTTAGGGTAAATGTAACCATTTATGGTTTAAGACATAACTGGCAATATAAAACTGATAAATGTGACTTTATCTGCAACATTTTAGCAGGAAATAATTTCTTCTGCTACTACTTCTACTACTACGATCCCAGAAAATACTAGTTTTGTTACTAGAATCATGGGATTATCAGCTAAGAAGAACACCACATACCAAATGAAACTCAGTGGTGTTATAGATATTTTTACACATGAAGTGCAAAGGAAGCTTTTGCCATATTTTCAGAGACAATATGACTCATAAAAGGATAAACAACTTTCAACATTTATTCATTTCTGTATATATTATATCCTTTAAGTAGGCAGGAAAAAAACATCTCTCTCTTTCCCTATATACATATAGATATATATATAGAGAGAGAGATATTGATATAGATTTAGATAGATGGATAGAAGATTAGGGTCATTGCATCACGTCCTTCAGGACAAGTCAAAATGAGTTCTATACAGTACACACTAGAAGGCTGAGTTATCTTTTGGTCACTTAGGAGTTTAAAACAGGCCAATCAGCACAAGCTGGGTAAATAATGTAGTTGCTTAAGAATTTGCTTCTACACCACAGTGTGATTTTTTTTATTTCTGTGGTGAGCAGTAGAGATGGTGCATGCTGCTGCACTGAATTACTTAAGAAATGTGTTAATTTAGAGAGGAGGTGAAACCTATTGTTCGTAGCTCTTCAACTTTCTCCCCTCATTTAAATGACTGTGGACTTCATCCGAAGTGAGACTTAGGTATTGAATGCTGGAGGGTGTGATGGGCTTGGCTGTAAATGTTTGAGATAAGTGATGTGAAAACTGCGAGAAAAGTTGTAGAAGAGGAAGTGTTCAGCATTGAGTTTTCCAGTAAAGTTATTAGCATTTATGATCAGTGACACATGTTTTTATGACGCACCTAAATAGGTGGTAGATAGTAGGTCATAGCCAGAAAAAGTGGCATTTGGCATACTTTTTTTTTTCAATTTCATTGTTTCACAATTTAACAAATGCTTTCAGATAAAGTGTGATCCAAGCAGATTACCTTCAAAACATAATGATACCACGATTATAGTGTATGATGAATAAAACCAGGGGAAATTTCTCAGTTGTTTTACAATGAATGAAAAAGACATACACTTTAAAAAACTAAAAATATCAACATCAACATTAAACGAGCAATATTTCTAAAGCGTTAAGGAGAATAGCTACCCCTTCAAATACCTGCTTGTCTGCTTGTGTTGTTAAAAGGAAGCGCTATTTTGCTACTGCTAAATTGTTTAATTGAATTATATTAGTAAAATTAAAAAATGTTGCTGTTGCAGTTTCTTCCATCTGATAGAAGCGCGGTATACTATCTATAAGTGCTGTTGTTTTTACTTTTTCATCTCTTCTTGTTCACCATAGTGTTTATCAGAACCACATCTGTGGAGGTGGAAACTAGGAAATACAGCGTTCTTACTCGTTCGCATCAGTCAGCAATGTGACATTAAGTCAAATGGCAAGTCAGATAGTGAACACATGTGCCTGTTAACTGTGTCATATGGTAAACTCCTGATATTCAATGTAAGCCTTTCAAGCCTGTAGGTGTGCTTTAAATACAACTGCAGTTATTAGTGAGGTCATGTTGTTGTTGGCATTCACGGCTAAGATCAAAACCTGTTTTTAGTTTTGTGCTGTTTGAACTGGGGTGAGGATTATGCTCTGTTCTCCTCTTCATAAGCTTGAGATGGGACTTTTATTTGCGTTGTGTATTCTGTATCATTACGTCTCTTGACTGTTGTTGTCCTGTTATTACAAAGTGAGAAAGCTTTTCCACTTAGCAGACCAGTGCTGATATAATGTGATCAAATTTCTCTGTATATCTTCTGAATTACTTAATTAGTAATTACTTTATTAATTAATTAGTTTTTCAGAATATACCATAATGCTGGTTGGAGGTTATAACGTGGGTTGTATTCAGTGGTTGAGAGGAGGCGGCAGAAAACACTCAGGATAGTCAAAAACTCACAACCACACTGGTACTGGGAATTCCACAGTGGTGTCCTTTAATTGACACACACATCACCTACCTTACAAGGTTGAACAGCTGCTGCCTTGTCATACATGAAACACAGTGTTCCTACAACCTGTGACATTACTTTGAATTAGGAAGGTAAATATATGAGGTCCATGTCAGTCCACATCCATGCGCAAGCACGTTTCTCCCACACTCTACAGAGAGCAGTGACACATACTTGTGACATCACTAAACATTAACTTAAATTGTCTTAAAGAGACACCACACAATTGTGACTGTTACAAGGTGTACACTGAATCATTAAAAAAAGCTTTCTATTAGAGTCAGTATATGCAAATCATCAGTTAAAGTCTTGAATTATGCCTAATTTCTTTATATACTTGCTTCCAAGGAGCCAGACTTTTAAAGCAGTCTTGACCAGTAGTTCTTCAGGCTTTCTGAAGGTCTTTCAAAGTTCTGTCTTTGGCCATTGGCTGCTTTTTCACTCATTCTCACTCTGATCATTTTCCGATGATTTTTTTTGGTTTGTTTATTTTGCCACTTCACACTGACCTATGACTCACTCAAGCATAAAAAAAACACCTCACTCAAGGAATGAATCAGTGTTGTGTTAACACATTAGAGACAAAAAAAAAACGTAGCAAAAAAATTGTTTTTTTTTCAGTTGTTGTCCACGCAGCTTAACACGCTGTTAGTGCAATAAAGGCATACTGGATAGAAAAACACGTAGTAGAAGGCTATCGGTCATGGATCGGCTTTCCTAGAGCCTGAACATCAAAGTTATTGAAGCAGTGACAGAGAACGGAATGAAAAGCAGCCAATGAAAAGCTTTGAATGTGCTCCAAGAAGCCTGGGGAACTATTCCCAAAGACTAGTTAAGGAAAGTGCAGTAAAGCATACCTAAGAGAGTTCAGGCTGTGTTAGATAATATAGGTGGTCACACAAAATCTTGACTTTCAAGCTCATTAGAACAAATTAACTCTGTTTTGCCCTTATTTAATGCATTTCTGTGGATATTTGCACCTCTTTGCTATTTTCTTTGCAAAATATTGAGCCATGATGGATGGCTCAAGACATTTGCACAGTACGGCACACTGTAACAATGCTGATCTTAAACATGACCAAAGTTTTTGCCAGTGAGTCCAGTGTAAGGGGAAAAAAACATTAAAAAACACTTGCTGTTATCACTGCTTATCATTTCACATTAGTTTCTCTAATCGTGGAAATGGATGACGACAGTGACTCACAGATATCCTAACAGGGTGGTCACAAACAAGAAGCTCTTAGAAGCAGCAAAATTGACTTGTTTGAGACAGGAGGTGAACTGCAGCGCAAATGCTCTATTTCACATAAATACAGATTATTTTAACCTCAGACTAACGCAAAACAAGCAGCTCAGTGCCCTGTGTCCTCTGACTGTTAATTATTCTCTCCTTCCAGTTGCCAGACGAAATGACCACGCAGATCGCTGGCCGGCCATCGTCCTCTACGCGATCATCAAGGAGGTGCCCTTGCATAGGTGGAAGGAGTTCTTGCGTCTGCTTAAGGTGACTGACCAGCAGATGGCACGAGTCGAGATGGAGACTGGTTTCAGTCTCGGCTCCATGGAGAAGCAGTACCAGATGCTGAGGCTGTGGAGCCAGCACTCTTCCTCCAAACTCAGTGATATTTTCTCAGCCTTACACTACATGGAATTATCCGGCTGTGCACAGATGCTCCAGGAAAGCCTGGAACAGCTGCAGTGGACGCCTGACCAGAGACAGGCACTCACAGCCATTTGAATGGAGCAGTGTGGGACAACTGAGGCTGTACCTGGCGGCACAAGTGTAATGCTATCTATAACATGACTGGAAACATAAATTATTCAGCCATGGACGCTGGTGTGAAAGATTAGACACTCGCTGGAAAGGACATTACGATCTGTAGCCATATAGTACAACCCTAGAAACCTGGAACAATGTCGTAAATATCCCGTACTGAGTAATGCAGACGTAGATTAAAGCCAAATAAAAACATCTGATAAACTGGAATGTAAAAAAGTGGACCCTTATTTCATGTTAAGACAGAAACCTAAAATGTTGAATGTAAACACATGAAATAATGGATTCGTAGCAGTGCAAAATGCAGTTTCGAACATCAGGTTACTTCCTCAAGAGCATCATTAGCATTTTTAGGAACCACATAACACCTCTTAACACACTCGTAATATTCTTGTAGCCTACAGTAGGTGGAGACAGTAAATAAATAAAAAAATACTGAGGGAAGTCCCCTTCCCTTAACTAATGGCTGCTGCCAAAAGTTGTTTAGAACAATGTAACCTCCAGTTTTTTGTGTGGTGCCTCTTAAATGCCAGCAATGGAGGCTGCGGTTTTTACAGCAGTACTGCAATGTACATGTATAATTGGGAGGTGTTTGTGCTTAAAGGGTAAGCAAGGAAGTTGCACTTCCTTAGTGTAGTGTACGTGATTGTTTTACCTCCACAAGTCTGTGCTTGAGATTTCTCTGTTTTTTTCCCCTTTTGACTTGTCAAAGGACAGACTTTTTCAGTCTGAATCTTTAAACTGTGCGTGTGCGTGATCACTCCGTGCACATCTGGGATGTTTGTGCAGCACAGCTGCAGACGTCTCCCTCGTTTGGTATAACAACTCAGCCACTGATTGTTATTGTGCACTCTCGCAAAGGAAGAAAACTGAAATCCCCAAAGGACGTCAGTTTTTCAGTTTCCTGCAACTAAATGGTGTCAGTGTTCAGCATGCTGGGTTTTTCCTCACCACACATATTCCATTTGAACGGATGGTTCTCACTTGTGGTGTTTGGGTATCTCACTTTGAGAGGTTTTTTTGTGTGTCTATGTGTGTGTGTCATTATACTTCATTGACAGTAAAGGTCTTGGATTTTCCCATTTAAGATGTTTATTTAAGAAAGTTTTAATGGGAATGTAGGCCACTTTCCCTGAGATATAAATATTTGTATATGTTTTACAGGTTAAAGTATAATTGTTTTTTTATTTATGATCCATTTGTATGAATATTTGTGTGGTGCAGAATAAACTGAAAGTGAAAATCTTAATGTTTTTCATCTCATTGTGGTCTTTAGTGGTACACTGTTATGAAAATGTGCTACTGTAAAACCCCAAATCAAAATGTCACCTGTATATGTATATGTCATGAATAAAATGTTTGGCCACAAGGTGGGAGTATGGACTGTATGTTTGAACCGCAGCAGCTGGTGTGCATTTGTAAGCGCACACACACCCCACCTACAAAGAAAATAGGAGCACAGTACTTGAAGAGCTTTTATTCTTGAGTTGGATTACACCCATGAATTGCAAATTTGGGCTAAAAGCACAAAGAACAGCTGCCTTATATTGTTCATAGTTACTGGATGGAAAAATAACAGATCCCTTACAGGACCACATTCACTTTATGTGTTTACATGCAGCTTCAAAATTTATAGCATTATTCTTCTGCTGTCATGTAGATATGCTGTCAGGCTGCACATCACCATGTGTTTGCCATGTTTTTAACCACACCAGTGTCACCTGCCAAAAAAGGGATTTCCAGTATTTCTCAATAAATAAATAAATAAATAAATGAAAGATTACCAGAACTGAAACTGCTCTAAATGACTTGTTGGCCTTTACTGTCACCTATATCTCACAAATGATATCACGTCATATAACAAGCTATGCAGAGTAAGAAACACTTCTTTTACAAGGTAAAGGTTTTGTACTTATTTAACCAGGTGAAAAGATTTATTGAAGGTAGAAATGTGATTTTCACATCACACTTGGCCAAGTGGGCAGTAGAAACCGCAAGAAGTTGAACACAGCAGATATTTTAAGTGTCCAAAAAAAAGTTTGGACAGATGATAATGTTGAACACAGAGTAGGCACAATAAAGCAGTCATAAAGATCTTTGCAAAACAGGTCATTTCTTTAGTTTATGTATATATAAAGGCTTTGTAAATCCTCTTGACTACTGCCTTTTTATCAGTTTATATTTATCAATATAAACACAGAAAATCACTTTTTGGCATGGGGTGGCTTTAATTTTTTTTTTAATAAGAGGTTAAAGATGAAGTTAATTTAATTTTCCTTATGTCTTGATCTTTTTCTTTTATATCATGGGTAGGTGTTATATACGCTGTAGCTTCAACCTACACCTTTTCGATTTGTCATTTCTTCTTTTCTTTTAATCATTTCGTGTGCTATAAATGAACCGAATAAAGACAGTTAACCACCGGGAGCACCAGCTACAGCACAGTTTAGAGGCTAACTAAAGACGGATTTAGCATTTTTTTTTAATCTCTTAAAATGTCTGTAGGAAAATGAACGGCTCTTTGGAGGTATTTCCAAATGACATATTTCCCCCCTTTCGCACCGTTTTTCGTGCTCCCAGCAGCATATCTTTAAGCGCTAACGCCGAGTTAGCGTGAAGGAGCAGGAGATTTTTATCAACAATTTTACGCAGTGTCGCCAATAAGGAAGCTGCAGGCTTCAGGGTTAATGGTTTCTATTGGCAACCGGACCCGGATTCTCAAAAACAACAGCTGGCGACGTAAACCGTCCCGTCCTGAGAAGAGACGCGACACAGCCTGGAGGAGTTTGTCGAGACAAAAAGGTTTTTGTGGTTTGTGTATGTGTGGTTTCTTATTATTATTATATAAATATATATTATGCTGTCTCAGTGCCACCTGTTACACACTTGAAAAAATTCCGCTGCAGCTTCTGTTTTGTGAGCGTTGACCTGGATAGCTATTGAATTACAAACATGGAGGACAGTTTTCTTTTGTCGGGACGTCTAATTCAAGACAATAAGTTGACGCTACCCGTGAAATAGAATTTTAAAGACATTTTTAAGTCTTGAGGGATTCAGTATACTGTTGTTGTCAAAAAAGCCGCAGTAACAGGTAGGTTAACAATGGCTCAATAAAAGCCACTGGTACAAATCCAGTCAAGTCGATTTTATTTTACCAGTTCCCTTTGCAGTAGATAAAGTCTTTCTTCTTTTGTCAATGGTAATCTTATTTTGTGTGTGCGTAAAATTTCACCAAACTAATATCAAGTCAGAACAATACAAATACATAGTTATAAATAATAGAAAACACTGTGCAAAAGTTTCAAGCCACTCCTTATGTCTTTAAATTTGGCATCCAAGTAACAAATTTAAGCAACATACTTACCTTCATACAAGACTTTTTTTTTCATTTTTCATTTTTACAGTGTTACTGAGGAATAGTTCTCCAGGCTTTCTGAAGGTCTTTCAAAGTTTTTTTCTTTTTGGATGTTGGCTACTTTTTCACACCTTTTCACTCCAGTTTTTGTACCTGATAATTTTCAGATAAATAAAAAATTTTTTTCGGTTATTTTGAACAACTTAACAATGCAATAAAAAGCATAAAAAGTCTTCTAACCCAAGAGTTGAACTAGTGTTGTGTCTACACATAACAGAAAAATTAGCAATTTTATCTTTTTTTTTTACTAGCAGCCTGTCATAAAACATAATGTGTTTTTCTTTAGTTAAATATATTTTTAAAAATACCAAAAATAAAACAATTGTATTTTTGCACCAACAATTGTGATTCTCAAAGATCTATTAGTTGATAAATGTTCCATACTGAGTAATCAGTATAACTCAGTATAACAATATCTTACCTAAAATCCTGAATAATCTGTACTTATGTGAAATATCCTGAATAAAAAACTCAGGAGTCCGCACTAGTAGTAGGAGAAAAGAAGAAGTGGCAGGTCTAAAAAGAATTACAGGAGATGAACAGTATCTTAAGAAAGAAGATAAGAATTAAGAAACAGGGGGGGGGGAATCCACCATAGATTTGTCACAGGAACTGAGAGATGGATCTGGCTTTTCAGTTCATATGATATTATTCATCAAAGCTTGATCAGAAATGGCTTTTGTGTATGGGAGGCTGTCGAGGGAAACTAGGAGAAAAGGCTGAGATATTGCAAATTACACAAGAACTGGACTGAAGATCAGAAGATCAATCCAAATTTCAAATCTTTTGGTTCAAATCTTTGTCAGTATGTGCAGAAGAGGTCTAGAGAGTACAACAATGAGTCTCTACAGCATTCTGTAAAGCATGATGGAGGCTCTGTCGTGGTTTGGTGCTGTATTTCAAATAATGGTGTTGGGGATCTTGTCGAAATTGATGGAATTATGAACTCTATGTTGAAGAGTAAAGGTGCTTGTTTATGCTTGTTTTTATTACTTCTTCTTCTTTTTCTTTTTTTACATTTCAACATGTGACAGATATATTTTATCCTCATTTCCTCCGTTAACCATTAGACTACAATGTTGTAATTGCTTTCAACAGCCATGAACAATCCCGCCATTTGAGCAATCATGACTGCTTTGGTTCGACCTGGAGTCAATATTTCAGAGATATGTAAGGAAGGAGACAAGTTCCTTCGGAGCGGTGAGCTGGAGAGAGCCACCTCCTTGTACATGTCTGCCTTCAGGACTCACGCCACCTCTGCGGTGTCCCACATGAGAAAACTGGATAAGTCCGGTCTGGATTTGGTGATCGCTACTCTAGAGGGCTGGCTTGACAGTCATGTGAAGAATCAGCCTGCAGAGGGTCTTAATAAAGGTCTTGCTGCTGTTTTCCTCTCCACACTCAGTCCCAACAATCTGTTAGCCACCATTTACAAAATGGAGTCTCTTCTTCAGAGTGACACGCATGCCTGTGAGGAGATTCTTGCTCGTTGCACTGCTATGCTTGAAGGGAAGCGGAACCTTCCTCCAGAGGGTTCAACTCATGTTTTGTTAGAGATAACTCGAGCCCTCGCCTGCTTGTTATCAGAATCTCACAGGTTAAAGGGACTAAAGATTTACCTCAAAGCTTACCGGAATAGCAAGTCTGAAACTGTCACACTGGTGAAGAGCAGACAAGCGGGATACTTACCCAAAATAGTGAAGGCCTTTGCAGAACAAATCATGCTCATACATCCCACTCTGGTAGTTGACAGCAAGTGGAGAGTGGGAACAAAGGACAATGACAAGCTTGAAGAAGAAACTTCTGCTACTGTTATTGAGTTTTTGCTGTCTATTTCACCTAGTAACAAAGAAGTACAGGAACTCAATGCAGCATATTTGTTTTTGATGGGCAGGTTTATGGACAGTGCAGAGGCATACTCTTCCCTCTTGCAGTATGCTCATGGCCAGAAAATACCAGAGAGTACTATAGAAAAATTGCTCCAAGAAACTCCTGAGAGGACAGCCAGACTCTTGACAAGCCGAGCAGCTGCTTGCTTTTCAGCAGGTGGAAAGATTGCAGAGGAGTGCTCAGATTTGGGGAAAGCATTTGAGACTCACCCAGCCACTGCCCGAATTTACTTCCAAAAGCTGTTCAAAGATCAGGGAACTGGGGTGGCAGCTTGCAACCATCTCCGTCAGCAGGCGGAGAGAGGCCTGTCTGATTACAGAGATCAGGTCCTTGTCCGGGCAGATCTGCGATCTACTGAAGGAGTTGAACTTCTGGACCCTGTTATCACTCAGTTACGGACCCTGTGCCATTTAGAACCTGGTGGGGGAGACAGAGAGTTGCGGGTCCGACTGGCTGATTGTCTTCTCCTCAGAGGAGAGCACAAAGAGGCCCTCTCTATCTGCAGCCAGCTAGCTGCCGCACAAGGTCAGCAGAGCTATCAAAGCACAGTCCACGTCCTTCGCGGATATGCACGATTGCTCTCTGATGACCAGAAGGGTGCATTAGAAGACTTTCAGGCTGTGATTGAACACAATGCCCCCCACCCATCCAGCTGTGTGCGAGCACTTTGTGGCAGGGGCCTCCTGCGAATGATGGGTGGCTTAAACTACCTGACTGCTTTAGACTATGTGACAGCCAGCAGGCTGCATGCTCAGGAAACAGCATTTGCTGTGCGCTGCTTGGTACCCTGGAACTACCGTGGGCTGCTGTTTACTGTTCTGCTGGAGCAGGGACGATTCATGCTTGAAGGGTCTAGAGATCACAAACCCAAGTCCAGTTCTGGTGAAGACTCCCAACAGCACCAAAAGGAGGAACATATGCAGACCCTATCAAAGAGGGACAACCACAGATCAAGGTATGTTTGTTTTAGATATGGTTTACTGAGCAATGCTTTCTCAGAGAAAATATTTTGGCATGTCACAGCAGGAAAAGTCTACTTTATTGCATGGTATGGTCTTTGTTGTGTGTTTTCTCAGTGTGATTGTTGTCCCGTTGTGTTTTTTTTCTGCTTTGTACGTTAGGACTCCTGCTGGTGTCCATTCCCTTGCTCTGTTGCTGATGGAGCTCCAGCCCAGTGCCGATGGGCCTCAGATCTTGGCAGCAGATGCCTTGTACCAGCTTGGTCGGGTGGAGGAGGCTTACCGATTGCTGCTGTCCATCGGGCCCACCAATCCTCGGGCACCTATCTTGGCTCGCCTTGCTTTGCTGCAGCTGCACAGAGGCTTTCTTTATGACACCAATCAGGTATATAAGTTTGAGGTACCAATTTTTCATGTTTAAATGGATTCAGGATTTTTTGTTTCCTGTTTAGGAAACCTAATTTCACACTTGCTTATTTTGTAAAACATATATAAATAAAGCAGGAAGCTGAGTGAAAGCAGAGTGTAGTTCATTATTAGTAGTTTTGGGGAAACACCTTTGTTTATTTAACTAGTTTCCTTTGAATAATTTCTGGATGCACCTTCAAAGTAATTACATTCATGATATAAGGAGCTATGAGGGCTCAAATGTGAAAAAATCTTCAGCGATCAATTCACTTCTAAAATTACCTGATAAGCATCCAAATGTCTGATTTCAGTGTGCGGTAGCTACAGTTTTGTTTTGAAAAGTGTAGCTTTGAGTTTAAAAAAAATGTTAACAATGATTTTAACCACCGAATAGTCCTGATTTACTCTTCATGTCTGTCAATTTTTTCCTGTAGCTGCTGAAAAAGCTCATCTTGTGTGGTGATACCAGCTGCTTGCGCCCCCTGTTGGCAGTGGCACAACAGAAAGACAGAGCACTGCTGCAGGGACACTCCCACTCAGCTGCAAAACGCATTTTGGACCGAGCAAGCGAGGAATGTGCTGTCAGAGAGGCTGTGGCATATCTCTCCATTGCAATTATGGCCTCTGGTGAATAGAATCTGTTTGATGAGTTGTTGATATTTGGTACTGATCTGTTGCTAACTATTGATAGTATTAACATTGTTGGTTGTTGCATGCAGACTGGAGTAATGATTTGTGGAATTCAGCACAAAACCCAAGCTTTTTTTTAGATTTCACTTTAAAATGTCTTGCAGAACATAACACAAATTACAGATGAGGATAGAATAATTACGCCCACAATGAAAATTTCATTTTTTAAAAAGTATTTCCAGATGCCGGTAAACAGAGAGACAACTTTTTGACACAGCTTTTCCAAACATCCTATTTTTATTTTGGATGATTAGTTGATTTTTACGGAGCCCCGCAAGGGACATGGGAGAAAAAAAAATTACGATGAACTTTTGCGATGTCTTTTACTTTGGACATAGAAACGAAATTATTCACAATAACTGCCAGAGTCAAATTATTAGCCTCCATGATGCTAACAGTTAGTTGGGCATCATTTTTGTGTAGTGTGTAGTCGTTTATTATAGTTTTCAACAAGTCTGAAATCAGGGCTTTTTACAAGCCAGTCAATAACATTCACTTTGGTCTCCTGGAATTAGTTCTTCACCTGGAGTCCCATATATTTTGGGTCGTTATCATGTCAGACAAAGTGATGACCCAGACCCAGTTTTGCTGCTGATTGGTTGAGGTGTTCTTTTAAAATCTTCACAAATCCATCTTAGTTTGTGATTCCTTCCACTGTGACGAGATTCCTATTTCAAGCCGCACTGAAGCATCCCCACAGCATATTACTCCCACCGCTGTGTTTTTCTCTGGGTACAGTGTTCGTTGGGTTATACAGCAGCGTCTCTTTGGCCAAAGAGCTCTAGTTTACAGGCAGCATATTCTTTCTGCAGGGTGTCTTTAGTATATTACAGTCTTATTTGAAAGTGTCTCTTGTGCAGTGGTGGAGTTTTTTTCTTGCAGTCTATTCCTGTGCAGGGCTGCAGTGACTGTCTTTTTTGAGACTACATTTCCCAACTTGGCTAAGTCATTCACAAGTGTCTTTACATATCTCTCTCAGTAGTTTTTTTTTTCCAGAGTCATTGAAATCGTTTGCTTCCTACCTCTACCAGGCTTGTTCTGTATTGTGTGGCTCTCTTAGAATTTCTTAATGATGCTTATCACTCCAGTCCACTCCATCTCCTGCTTTATGCACATCAAGATTTTTTTTTCTCAAGCTAAACTGATTTTTGTGTTTTTGGCATGATGGTTTTTCAAGTGACAGCTCAAAGCCTTGCTGAAGTTTTTATACTGTTTGCCATTTTTACAAGCCTTGAGCATTACAATGTTAAACTACATTATATCACATCAGTGGTTTGGGCTTTGAGTTTTTAAGGGGGCTAATTATATTGACTGTGGTAATTCTTGTTTCTTTCTGAAATAATTCTGTTATTGTGTCCAAATAGAAATAATTTTAACTGGAATTTTAAATATCATTGGGAGAAATGAATGAACTGAGCATTATGTCCTCATCCGTAGGTAGATTAGCCATGCATTATTTAACCACACATCTTTTGTGGTTAAACATAAGACCTGAAACCAACTTCTACTGTGTGTATTTGAATCTATGATTTATTTTACACAAATATTGAAACTGACACTAAAATGAGATTACACATACATATAAAAACAGTCAATTCATTGTTTTTCTCAGGTGGCGAGGCAGCTGAATCACTACTAGAAAGAGCGAGGTGCTACGCTTTGCTGGGTCAGCGAAAAACAGCCATATTTGACTTCAGTGCCATTCTGAAGGAGCATCCGAAACACGTGCATGCCCTCTGTGGAAGAGGTTTCACATATCTCATGCTGAATCAACAAAAGGTTTTTTTTTTCCTCTAGTCTTATCTATCATTGAAACTCGATGCTATTGCCCTTTTTGTTCAGGTGGTTACAGCTAAGTGCTTGAGTGATATGTTGCTTGTGAAACAGCTGTAGCGTAAAACAACCTGAGATTCCTTACTATTAAGTCAAACTAAATTATTGTACAATTATTAAATAAAATGTTCTCCTCTGGGCTTTCCTGATAACAGGAATTTAAGCATTCGAATAATTTAAGCAACAATCATAGCTTTAAAACATACAGGGAGTGCAGAATTATTAGGCAAGTTGTATTTTTGAGGAATAATTTTATTATTGAACAACAACCATGTTCTCAATGAACCCAAAAAACTCATTAATATCAAAGCTGAATGTTTTTGGAAGTAGTTTTTAGTTTGTTTTTAGTTTTAGCTATTTTAGGGGGATATCTGTGTGTGCAGGTGACTATTACTGTGCATAATTATTAGGCAACTTAACAAAAAACAAATATATACCCATTTCAATTATTTATTTTTACCAGTGACACCAATATAACATCTCCACATTCACAAATATACATTTCTGACATTCAAAAACAAAACAAAAACAAATCAGCGACCAATATAGCCACCTTTCTTTGCAAGGACACTCAAAAGCCTGCCATCCATGGATTCTGTCAGTGTTTTGATCTGTTCACCATCAACATTGCGTGCAGCAGCAACCACAGCCTCCCAGACACTGTTCAGAGAGGTGTACTGTTTTCCCTCCTTGTAAATCTCACATTTGATGATGGACCACAGGTTCTCAATGGGGTTCAGATCAGGTGAACAAGGTGGCCATGTCATTAGTTTTTTCTTCTTTTATACCCTTTCTTGCCAGCCACGCTGTGGAGTACTTGGACGCGTGTGATGGAGCATTGTCCTGCATGAAAATCATGTTTTTCTTGAAGGATGCAGACTTCTTCCTGTACCACTGCTTGAAGAAGGTGTCTTCCAGAAACTGGCAGTAGGACTGGGAGTTGAGCTTGTCTCCATCCTCAACCCGAAAAGGCCCCACAAGCTCATCTTTGATGATAGCAGCCCAAACCAGTACTCCACCTCCACCTTGCTGGCGTCTGAGTCGGACTGGAGCTCTCTGCCTTTACCAATCCAGCCACGGGCCCATCCATCTGGCCCATCAAGACTCACTCTCATTTCATCAGTCCATAAAACCTTAGAAAAACCAGTCTTGAGATATTTCTTGGCCCAGTCTTGACGTTTCAGCTTGTGTGTCTTGTTCAGTGGTGGTCGTCTTTCAGCCTTTCTTACCTTGGCCATGTCTCTGAGTATTGCACACCTTGTGCTTTTGGGCACTCCAGTGATGTTGCAGCTCTGAAATATGGCCAAACTGGTGGCAAGTGGCATCTTGGCAGCTGCACGCTTGACTTTTCTCAGTTCATGGGCAGTTATTTTGCGCCTTGGTTTTTCCACACGCTTCTTGCGACCCTGTTGACTATTTTGAATGAAACGCTTGAATGTTCGATGATGAAGTCCAGACGCTTTTCTTTGCAAGCTCCTTTGACTACGATGACCTGGATGACTGAGAACCTTCACAGACATTTCGATGATCACGCTTCAGAAGCTTTGCAATTTTGAGACTGCTGCATCCCTCTGCAAGATATCTCACTATTTTTGACTTTTCTGAGCCTGTCAAGTCCTTCTTTTGACCCATTTTGCCAAAGGAAAGGACGTTGCCTAATAATTATGCACACCTGATATAGGGTGTTGATGTCATTAGACCACACCCCTTCTCATTACAGAGATGCACATCACCTAATATGCTTAATTGGTAGTAGGCTTTCGAGCCTATACAGCTTGGAGTAAGACAACATGCATGAAGAGGATGATGTGGACAAAATACTCATTTGCGTAATAATTCTGCACTCCCTGTACAATTATATAATGGGATAAAGCCTCACCACATATGTTTTTTTTCTTCTGGTGGACCTGAGAAATGTCTCTTAAAAGACATTTTCAGTATTTATTTTCAGTAATTGCAGAAAATGAACCCAGGACCTGACTAAATGTAACAGTGGTAGCTAGTTTAAAGCCCTTTTGGTGTAGCCTGGAGAGCGTATATCATATTACTCTTACACCTTGCCTCCTTGATATTAAAGTGTTAATTTATCAGTCTGTGTTTAGAGAAATTGCTTCAGTTTTATAATATTGTAATAATAAAATCACTTTCGGTGAAATGCCCCACAGGGACCCTAATGTTGAATTAAGAATAAAAATTAATGCCAAGGTTTCCAAGGCTACTTTCTCTCTTCGTATCATTGAGCCTTTAACCTAATTTGAGTTTTCCCCTAAACATAAAGCGACACCTTGTGGCTTTCTGGGGAAATCTGTTTGAAAAAGGGGTGCCACAGAATTGTGATCTTTATAAATATACCAGTCTTATGCTAACACTTATTAACATGGTCTAGAAAAATTATGAAAAGTATGATATGCATGTTGGACTGCATGTTGAAATAAAGTATAACATTTGAACTCTGTTCTCCCTCTAGGAATGTACTCATGATATCCTGGCAGCACTTCAGATAAATGCTGACATAGTGACCAAAGACATTCTTTCACTCAAGGACAGGGCACAGAAGCTGGTCTGTGATTGGCTGCATCAGTTCTGTCGTACCAATCTGTCAGATATTGTGGCCACTCATGGTGTTCCCTGCCATGAAGAGCAGCTTAGAGAGGCTTTCATAATTGGTGGAGCTTTGATGAGGGCTGACTGTAGAAACCCCAGATGGCATCTGCTCTATGTGGACATCCTTTTGGCAAAAGGTGAGATTGTGGGGGAAATTTTCTGAGCCGGATCCTTGCTAGGATTGGAAATCATCTGCCTAGCAGCTTATGGCTTAGGCTGTGTGACGTTTCCAATTTGACAAAAAGCACTATTGCACCTGTCATCCCCTGTTCTCAGTAATCCATACTTCTGTTATGGTCCACCTGCTCCAGGTGAGGTCAAATCAGCAGGCGTGCATCTGTGCCAGATATTTGGCCAGGAGCCAAGAGATGCAGTGGCCCAGGCTCGGGTGGGTGTGGTGGATGCCTGGCAGAAGAAGTACTGCAGCGCAGCTCGCAGGCTCAGCAAACTGGCTGAGAAGGATTCATCCTATTTTGACTTCTTGCTGGCTCTCATCCCATTTAATCAGCGGAAATGCATGGCACAGGTAAGTGTACAGGAAACCCAGATTTAGTACCAGATGAGCAGATCTGCCAAAGTTGTTTGTTCTGGCTTTGTCAGTGTTATTTTTCATCAAAAAAAAAAAATGTTTATGTCAGGATATTTCCATGATATTACAAAAACCCCATGTCATTTCTCTCTATTGAACCAATGGGTGTTATAGTTGTATGTATATATTCTATGTATGTATTTTCATTTATGGTAAAATACAGTACAAACATGTGGCGGGTCCACCATCTCACAATGACTATCTTAGATGCCTAAATTAGATGGCAAAGTCAATAATGTGAATCTGATACATATCTACTCTAAACTACATGTACACTGGGACAGGAAGCAGCTCAGGAGGCCAACAGTGTGTCATCATGTGGTCAGTGGAAGCAGGCGCTCACCCTCCTGACTGTGGCAGTACAATCAGGGGGCAGTCAGAGAATGGAGTATCTTCACCAGCGGGCTGTGTGCCTGGCACAGCTGGGCTTACATGAGCGGGCTATATCTGATCTGGACAGAGTTATACAGAAACACGATGGACCTGACTACAGCTGTTCAGACCACCCTCAAGTCCGGGTGGAGGATTTGTGCTTGCGAGGTCGCAGCCTGGTGCTCTGCTCCAAAGAAGGGCCAGCTCTGGAGGACTTCATCCGGGCCCTGGAGCTCAACAGAGAACAGGCCATCAAGTGTGTGGAGGCTGGGCTAGGAAAACTGCCTCTGGCTGAGTGCTTCCTGCGGGGGGCGCTGCAGCATTATGGGGAGCAACATCTCAGTAAGGCTTGGACCTTGATTGAATGTGGCCTCCTTTTGGACAGTGAGAACACAGAGCTCCGCAGACTGAGGGCAAAAGTCAAACGAGAAGTGGCCAATCCTTGCAACGTGAACTAGTGTTGACTGTGAACTGGACACAGAATCTCCAGTGGAGCCGCAAAAGCTCCAATCAGGTCAATGTCCTACCTCAAAATTAGAAACAAAGAAAAGAAAAACCTAATCCCAATCATTTTGTTATGCTCAGCTTCCTAAATTTCATGGGATGTTTGGTGCTTCCAGAGCACCCATTGCTACTGTTCATATTATTCCCTCAAAGTTCAGTTTAAACTTACAGGATTAACATCAGTGTCTTTACGATTACATCAAAGCAAAAATATTTATTATAAGAGGAGTAAGTGAATTAATATTTAACACCACAAACACTTATGACATAAAACATTAGCAATGTAATTAATATGATAATCACAAAAAACAATAACTATGCTATCATAATGTATAAGCAAAATCATTCAGCGTTCAATGCTGTCACACCTAGATAAGTGATATAAGAAAGTGCCAAGTGTGCAGGTTTTATGCTTTTCAAATGAAGACAAATCTTTAATCATATCCATGGTGGCAAACACAATTTAGCACTCAGAAGTACATGTGATTATAAATACTGAAATTTAGTTCACACTGCTGCCATTGGAGAATAATTAAACATAATGTCAAAACACAAGTAGTTTTCACTGTGCCTCTACTACGACTTTTTGCATTGTATGATGTATATAGCATTAGATTTATGCATATACTGCTCATGTAGCTGAGATGAAACATTCACTGTGGTATTATGCATACACAGTAATGTATTGTGGTTCCATATTGCCAAAGTAGGACTTCTCCCACTCACTCATGAGGTCAAAGTGCAGTGGGCGGTCACAGAAGGTGCAGGAAGCGGTCGCCGGGCCATTGAGCAGAAGACCTGCTTCCTGCCAAACATCCACCAGTTTCCCTGTGAATGATAAAAGTGTTTGTAAGAATAAACAGTTAAATGTTGATATTTATTTTCTTTTAAAATGTTTAAAAGTTCTGGTCTGATTATTCTAGCACGTGCCATTTTTTAAGCTCCCCATAGAGCACGGTCATTTAGGGGAGCAGGTCAATGTCAAGAGAGCCACAATGTCTTGTGGGAAAACATTTGCACTGACCATTATCCCCATATTTTGCCAGATATTTAGCAGAACACCTCTGACCTAATTACAGCAAGTGGCCTCACACTCACCCACAAAGTACTCCATCATTTTGGGGTTGTGATGAGGAGATGGAGCCAGTCTCAGCAGCTCCTCACCACGAGGCACTGTGGGGTAGTTGATGGCCTGTACGTAGATGTTGTGCCTCTCCAGAAGGATGTCACACACCTTGGTGTTCAGCTCAGCGTTGCCCACCTGGAAAATAAATCATAAAAGATGGCACGTGTCATTTAGGAGAAACTTTTATTCTGCACAGTTAGGTAGTGCATACATGGATGAATCGTTTTACTCAGCCTGTAGAGTCTAGATTAGATCTCTGGAATAATTATGGGCTGCTTAATTGGTTAGTTCTACTCAAAATTTCAATCTGTTAAAAATAATAAAAAATTCTAAACTAATTAAATAAACTGGTATGCAGTTGTTCAAGCCTATTATACAATTTTAAGACTCAGTTTACTTAATTGTTTACTTATTTGTGCAATTTAATCACGATTAAAGACTATAACTAAGTCTGTGTTACCCTCCCGACTTCATCTGACCTACGTTGTACTTTCTAGGTTTATAAAATGAATAAGTATTATAATATATATAATAAGGAAAATCAGGTTTAACTAACAAGTGATACTGAAATAGCGGTGGCTGTAATCCAGTGTCCATTTAGCTGTGCTAAATCTTTTTACCCGAATGGGGATGATGTGGCTGGGGCAGTTGACCACCGGTAGGCCTTTATCCATGAGCAGCTGCCTCATGTGTTTGACATTCCTCTGGTGGGCTCTGCGGAGCGCCTGCCCCTCTTCACTCTTCAAGACCCGCACAGACTCCAGCGCTCCGGCCAGGACCATCGGGGGAAGGGCCGTTGTGAAGATGAAGCCGGCTGCGTAGGAGCGCACTGTGTCCACCAGGGCAGCGCTGCTGGCGATGTAGCCTCCCACACAGCCAAAGGCTTTACCTGAAATAGTAACAAATGACAGATTCTATGTAAAGTGGTGGGGAGAGCATTTATTAAGTGTAAATAAAAATGACATACTTTTTTTTTCTTACATTGCCATTTTGTATAACTTTATTATTTCTACATTAATACATTTCACAGGTGTAATTTTTTTTTAAGTTATTTACATTTTTATTGTAAAAATATGATTATTGTGACATCAATATATAAACATTGAAAAAAGCAGAATGCATAAAAAATTTACACAAAATGTATTAAGTCTGAATCAAATGAATTTTAATATTTCTAACACACCAGCTAAAACACTCCCAAGTCAATTTGTATCAGTTTCTTAGTTAAGTTTCATCATTATTTTTTTCATTTACTGTCATGTGAACTGTTGTAACCAGACTTTGAAAAAGTCTGATGTTGTAATCCAGGATTAATTCACAAGGATTTCTACCAAAAGCCTTGCATCAAGTTTGACACCACGCAGTCTGCCTGTGGACAGTTTTATCAGAACAGCCAGAGAGGGAGTAGAACTGACGCTCAGCTGATAAAACCTCTGCTTCCTGTGATGAGAGCTCACTTCTCTCCTGACCTTATTGAACCAACAGGGGCGCAGTATCATGCCTGTTAAAAGTTATTGCTCCTTTGTTGGCAATGCGACAGTGACAGTTACTGCAGCAGAGGCTGTAAATGGGAGTTGGAAAGGACAAAACTGCTGGTGTGAGAGAAGTGGATAACTCACCTAAGGTTCCAGAAACAATGTCAATCTTGTGCATAATGTTGTCTCTCTCGCCCACTCCAGCTCCGTGGGCTCCGTACAGGCCCACGGCATGAACCTCATCAACAAATGTCAGCGCTCCGTAACGATGGGCTACATCGCACAGCTCTTCCAGAGGACATATGGCACCTGAAAAATTAGAACGGTGTTTAGGTGAACAACAGGGTATAAGAGTAGCAAGTATTTAAGATCTAAAACAGGTGACATACTGAAGGAAAAAGCACAACTTTTCCAATAGCTGATCCTTGATCTGGTGTTTTCATGATGGAGGTGGAGAACATGTCAGCCCAAATGATGCTAAATTTGATTGAAAACTGGTGAATCTCAAGGCCATGGTTTATGACTTACCAGTATGTAATCTTCAGAGTCATAAAACCATTCAGTGACTAGTGCACTGTAGACGGGGGAGTTTTCATTGATAAAGAGGTCACTCCCTTTTGGAGAAAAATGTTTAAGCAAAGACTAATTAATCACTCACAGCAACTTTACGAAAAAGAGACACCGGATCCCTCAACTGTAGAGGGTCAAAGGATGGGTGTTTTTCCTTTAATTTGTCAACCACCGCATCCAAAATGTGTGATTAAGAAGTATGTGGTGAGTTATTCTCACAGATTTTGGAAACAAATATTTAAATCATAAAAGAACACATAAAAGAATTTAAAAAACATGATTAATATCAGTTTTTGCTTTTAAAAGTATGATCAGCTCGTGCTTTATGGAGCTGTCACTGGTGTAATATGCTGAAAAAACTGAGCTGAGAACAATACAATACTCTTTATCAAATATCATTTTAAACTTATACTGGTGATAATTGTTGAACTTTTTAAAGGAGGTGCATCCAACATCTGCTTAGAAGGGAACTCCTTCAAGGTATTATAATTCCAGCTGATGACCCCCTGAAGCAGCTTGAGAGAAAGAGATAATGGAAAAATAAGAGTCTTGTTTCCAAAAGTGCTTTTTCAAACGTTTGACTTCGTGGTTCTCACCGTCCATTGAGTGCACAGTCTCAAACGCCACTATTTTTGGTGTCGTAGGGTCTGAGCGTTGGAGCAGTTCCTCCAGGTGTCGACTGTCATTGTGGCGGAAGATGAAACGCTTGGCTCCGCTGTTCCTGATGCCCTGAATCATGGATGCGTGGTTCCCAGCATCGGAGTAGATCTCGCACCCTGTACAAAACAGTGAATAGATCATTAAACAAATAAAAAACAACTGCTAACTGCTAAATAACTAATAAATAGTTAACATTGATTTTAATGTTGAGGTAATTATTTACCTGGCAGCATCTTAGCCAGAGTGAAGAGGGTGGAGTCATTTGCCACAAAGCAGGAGGAGAAGACCAACGCTGCATCTTTCTGGTGTAGCTCGGCAAGCTCCTTCTCCAGAGACACATGGAAGTTGCTGGTGCCTGAAATGTTCCTCGTCCCACCAGCTCCTGCACCATGCTTGTCCAGAGCATCTCTGTGGACATCCACAACAAAAAGGTACAACATCAAGCCCAGATACAAAACAATGAAACCAGCTCCCTGTTTCGACTTGCGAGACAGACACACTCTCTGTTTTTAAGAGTAGGGTTGAAATGTTCCTTTTTGATAAAGTTTATAGTCCGGGGTGGATCACACTCTCTGTGTGTTTACACACCACTTTGCATTCAGTCTTTAGTTATTATTAATCTCTGTCTCTCTTCTACAGCCGGTCTTCTGCCCCTCACCATTTACCAGTCATTGCAAATGGAAATCTCGGAGTCTGATTCTGCTGGCAGTTTCTTCCTGTTAAAATGGAGTTTTTCTTTCCCACTGTTGCCAAATGCTTGCTCAAAGGGAGCCTTCTGATTGTTGGGGTTTTCTCTCTATAACCATACCTTAAAATAGATAAATAAAACTGCATTAAACTGAAGTGAATCGCATATCTTCTACACTGTGCCCAGTATGCTTATGTTTTTCCGTCAAATTCTCGAGTCCTTTGAGTTTATTTGGTTTCACTTCTTGCAAGAATGATGCAATTTAAACATAAGATTACCCAAGCCAGTCTACAGCTTTGTATCGCCATAAGGATAATTAATTACTCAAATCCAAACAGTATCTGCAAATATGTGGTCCAAAACCAAGTAGTGCATAGATTAAAATTTTGAGCCGCTGAAAAGTAATATGATATTTGCTGGGTCCTGTTACCTGATGGCGCTGAAGACCCGTGGGTGCCGACTCATTCCTAGATAGTCATTGCTGCACCAGACGGACACCTGGGAGCCTTCCCGCCCAGAAATGGAGTAATCCTCAGCAAACGGGAAGACCTCAGCACTCCTGTTCACTGTCTTGAAGACTCTGTATGTGTGGTCCTTCTTTTTCACAGCAATCTTCTCCATGAAGAACTGATCATAGTCATAGCTGGGGCCAGCTGTGGAAAGAATAGTTTTGACTGGGCTTCAGTTACTCTACAGCATCCAATAGACAACTTTTTATTGCTGAATATTTACCACAGAATATTACAATGAAATGCCTGGAGGGGTAAAGCCCTTTTATTTGTATAACATACCCATGTTGTCTTTGAGGAGGTGGGTAACACTGTTGGGTTGAGCTGAAGTTGGGCACGCAGAATCCTTTACACCTTTCAGAGAAGCCATCAAACCTGTCAGAGAGGAGTGTGATTGTGTCAAATTAATAAATATTTTGTCCCCTATTTTTGTAATTCGTCAGATTTTCTTCTATTAAAGCTCAAATTCTGCTACTCTGATGACAGCATCGCTGCAGGTACTTAATTCCTACCACTTTCTTGAACATCCTCCTGTACTTCAGGGCTGGCTCGGACCATTCCAATCTGGGAGCTGACAAAAGGGCATCCGTTTGATACGGACACAGCCACCTGAGTAGCAGTTTGAGCAAAGAGCCTCCTTTGTTCAGCTGTGGGAAGCTGTTGATCCTGGGGTTTGGGGGCCGAGACGTTCAGCTTGGCTTCCAGAGAGCCCGGGCCGCTCACGGTGATCTGACGAGCGATGAGGGGGCAGTGATTCGCAAGAGACAGCAAGGCGGCTCCGGTTCTCCTTAAAGCCGGCTTTGGAGCCAACTTGAGGAAGGGGCAGTGATGGAGGAAGGCAGCCATGATACTGAAGCTGTTCTTACTCTGGGTTAAGACAGAAGATGGGACAGAAGATTTTGCCTTACGTGGGTGAAGATTATAAATTACATAGCATAGAGTCTCTGTGATACAACCCAGATTTATTTATTTAATTACTTTAGGTAAAAATAGCCTGTTTTAGTCAAATACACTATATGGTAATTCCCTAACTCCCTTCACAAATGATCTAAAGCTCATGCCTTAGCTTAACATGCAAAAATGCAAAAAATGCAAAAATGCAAAATGATGTTAACTGGTAATGGCAACTTGACTGGTAATGGCTCAGCTTAGAAAGCAGTAGGTGCCTCCTCCTGGGTGCGGCATGGAGCAGCCGCTTATCTTAACTCTGCAGGCACGTAAGAGCTACTTACTTGCATCATCAGCTGAGTCTGATTACCATGGAAGCTTTCAAATAATCCGATAAAACAGACGTTTCTTTTTGGTTAATGGCCATTATTTCCTGAGTCCGAAAAGTTTTTCAGACTCAGGAAAAATACTCACTAAAGCACACTCTACCACACAAATGTACTGATGTATATTGTAATTTGCTGGTGAGCACCTGTATGTGTAGTTTAGTTGGCTACCGGAACAGGTTCTATGATTTCCCACATTATTTTTGTAGTCAGCAGAAATAGTGTGGGAAGCAGTTGTTGTGAAGTCTGGGTTTTCTCTTGAAGTCTGATGTTATCTTTAACTGCTACTTCCATTTAAACCACAAAAGTAGGTCAAATTATTTTTTCACCTTATGATTGTTTGGTTAATTACTTTAAATACATTTAAATACTGACGCACAAAGCAACAAGAAGAAGAAGGCAGCTAACCAACAAAAAATGAATACATCCTCATTTATTAATTAATGATGGAGTATCCACACCAGATGTTTTTATCTCAGTTAAGAATATTTAAATCAAGCATATACAATTACAACAAAAATAAAATAAAAACAATGACTATAATTGATCAGAGCAGGGTTAATAATGAAGAAAACTCACCTGTTGACCTGCACTGAGGACGAACTTCCAAACAGCAAATAGGCAGAGGGTCAGTAAGTGTCAACAGTTACTGGTCAGATGTTGAGGCGCATTATGCAATCAGCTGTTCCCACCCATCAGAGGTGTCTGCGGATCTCAGCTTTGGGGGGGCCACAAAAGGGTGTTGTTTGTGTTTGTGGGAGGTGCAAAGACACTGATAGGGTTCCTATCGGCACACGCTGTGTTGTGGCACGCGCTGCCACTTAAAATAATGGTGAGAACAAGTTTGTGGTAACAATCTCAATATCTTCATGTTCCACAGCTTGTGAATATGAGATCTATTACACCACAACAAAGAGTGCACGAAGATGCCGCAGATGATGAGCCTAAATTATCAGATGACATGATGTCATGTTCAAGTCACACTGCAATTTTCTACCAATATAGAAAGCAATGCCATCTCCTATAATAAACCACACTATCAGGTTCTTTTGGCTCTTTGTGTTTTACTTTAACAGAGAAATGAGGACATTGTATGATTAACGTTTCTTTATGAATGTTCATAACACATACAGTTTTATAGGTTTTTAAAAAAAAAAACATAGCAAAAGCTGTCTCTGTGATACTGTAATGTACTCACACAGAAACAGTTTATACAGTAGAGCACAGTACAGAACAGATGAAGGTTAGAGAAAATAAATGTTCACAAATTATTTGCTCTACTTGCAAATGTATTGCATTTTCCTTTAAATACTTGTATTTTGGGGTGTTTATACTCTGGGCGCTAGTGTTATTATCTCCATTGTGACTATAAAGAGACTTTACAGAACACAAATAAAAACAATGGTTTGGCTATAGGAAAGGTTTTGGTGTATTTAAGGCTTTGGAAATATTATAATTTTGGCTGATTGCATTAAAAGTGTGTTAAGGGCTACCTAGAGCATAAACAGCACAAATAATTGTGGCATTTCTTACTTTACAACGGCACTGCACTGCCACTTAAAAGGTTTATTTAAAAACATAATTGGAGCATTCAATTCATACTGATTATAGTCGTAAACTGTTGAATGAGATGACCCAAATGGAGACTCTGTAGACAGACTGTAAACACAGACGGTAATAAACCTGAAATGGGGACAAAGTGATGAAAGGAACTAATAAGCTCTCATACTAACAGCAAATTCAACTAAGAAACAAAGGTTCAAAATAATAAGGAAATATAAGATGAAAAAGTAAAGACTAAACAAACTAAGAACCACATAGAGAATATTTCATAATAAACAACAATATAGAGTCCATTAACTGCTGACAGCTTCTTGTAGATATCCAAAGTCTCAGTAAACACCTCCATCAATGCCTCATCAGGCAAGTTGTCATTAGAAAAAACAATTACTAACTAAGCAGATTTCCTCTGTAATTTCATGTGAGTTTAGTTAGTTTTTGTTTTCCAATTTTTTAGTTAACTAACTGTTTTTCAGATTTAGTTTTAAGTTTAGTTTTAGTTAAGATGGTCCCAACCATCTCAACCTTGCCTCTCGAACTTTCTCTCCAAACCGCTCAACCTGAGCTGTCCCATCTTACTCATCTCGTGGCTCAAGAGTTGGGAGTTCGCCTTGAAATCGGAAGGTTGCCGGTTCGAGCCCCGGCTTGGACAGTCTCGGTCGTTGTGTCCTTGGGCAAGACACCTCACCCGTTGCCTACTGGTGGTGGTCAGAGGGCCCGGTGGCGCCAGTGTCCGGCAGCCTCGCCTCTGTCAGTGCGCCCCAGGGTGGCTGTGGCTACAATGTAGCTTGCCATCACCAGTGTGTGAATGTGTGCGTGAATGGGTGGATGACTGGATATGTAAAGCGCTTTGGGGTCCTTAGGGACTAGTAAAGCGCTATATAAATACAGGCCATTTACCATTTACCATCCTCTCCATCCCGGTCACCCCCAATGGAAACATTGACTGCCGCCTCCACCTCTGCCTTCTGTCTTTTTTTTTTTTTAGAGCCACCGTCTCCACCAAACCACACATCTAGCAGGTCTCAGCAAGAGTGAAAAGCTCTTGCTGCCATCCGTCTGTCACAGATACCCCACCTCTACCACGACAGTACTCTCCACCCTGCCTGGACTCTCTTCTTCACTTCTCTTAAACGCATCACTGATCACAGTGCGAGTAATAAATCAATATATCAGGAGCTCCTTTTTTTTTTTTTTTTTTTCTCTCTTTATCCTCCTTCAGCCAGCCTATAACGTGACAGCGTCTGTGCACTCTCACCAGCAGGTGGAGATGATGCATTCCTCGGACTTTTATGAATCGCTGCTTCGGGGTCGTGTAGAGGCGGAGTTTTTCTGCTGCCGTAGACGCGCAGGCGGCGGGCTGCAGGCAGAGGGCAGCAGGCAGGGTTTAGCTCATCCCTGACTGGATCACAGGACCAGCATCATCATCCTCCCTGGCAAGGGCAACCTCTCCATAAGACATCAACAAGAAGAAGACGAAAAAGCATCAAATTTTGAAGAGAAGCAGCAAGATGCTGGCCTGCACAGAGCTCATCACCATGTGTCTTCAGTCTGCCAAGCACGAACACTTGAGAAAGCGGCAGGAGCTTGACCACAAGCACAATCAAGGGATCTCATTATTTCAGGATGTAAGTACATAGTGTGTTTTTATATTTGGAAGATTTTTTTTTTTAAAGAAACACATATGTCATTTCTTAATAATACATCTTTTTTAAAACGTATTTTTCTCAGTAGTCTTGTGTGTGATTGCATTTGAACGTGTTCTGCTCGTGTCCACCTTCTGGGGTCGTTTAACAAAAGCGCAGGATGAGTAATCCACTGTTCTTCATTCTTCTCTTTGGTTCATACTGAGTTAATGCCAGTCTACTATTCACGTGTGAGTTTGGCAGCAGCACTATTATGTAAGAAAGGTGAATGCATGCACATCATTGCGTCAATTACAAAACACAGATATCCCGGACGAAGCAATCTGACATATTTTCTTTGATGGGACTGACCTTTTACCTGCTAAGAAATGCAGTGCAGCCTTTTTATTTCAAATTTCTAACAAAATATTAAGGGTCATGCACTAGATCAAATATGTTATTACTGCATGATATGATTTTCCCCTCACTCTGAAAATAATAATAAAAATGCCTTTCACAAGTAAAAAGATCCTACATTTTTAATTCTTAACTCTGGAAATTACAATATCCTACTACATAAATGTGCCCCAACAAAGAAATGCTTTGTGTTTTGTGCCACAATGACTCCGTAGTTAGCCACAAATAAGAAGACAGCGAATTAGCAGCATAATTTCCCAGTGTTAGACTTTCTGACAGCAGGCTGCAAATTAAATTCACTTTCCTCAAGGCAGATCATTGGCCAGCAACGGGGAAATCAGACTGCAGCGAGTGCACAATTGGTTTAAACGCAGTTAGCGGCCATTCTCTCGAGCCAGCACTGCGTTACCTCCAAGTAGGCGTTTTCTTTAATGAACCCAGTATGAGAGATAATAACAGAGACATGGGACTCAGCAATTCTGAAATGAAAATCTAAGACAGTGGCAGAAGTAAAGCTTTCAGTGGGGAAAAGGTGGTTAAAGCCTGCATTAACACACACCTGTGTTAACTTGCATTAACAAAAGTATTAGTGATTAGATTTGGCTCACTTGAAATTACACTTCATTGAGACTAAGCATTAAAATAACTGCTCAAATCAGTGCCCAGATGTGTTTCCAGGTGGCAGCCAAGTGGTGGGCTAATGTTGAGGCTTATGAATGACATGTATTCTAGTTGTAGGAAATAAGAGTTGGATCTCATTTTAAAGCATCTTTTCTCTGTTTACTGTCATGATCTCTATACATCCCTGCTCCAAATAGCATGTCATTAACCTGCAGTGAGTCCCCTATTTTTATTTACTGTCTTCCACACAAATAATTAATGCTGTTACACACACTTACATCTGTAGTAAGAGATCCTGTAAGCTTTTCCTTATTTTCTGCCATGTTAATATACTTGATTACTACTCCAGGCATGTATGTTCATAATTAACATGGACAAACATTTGAATCATGAGGTCATGAGGTCCAGAATCAAGATCCACTATAAGAGAAATACGGATTATTTTGAAGGTTTAGTAATGCATGGCTAAAAGAAAATGTCAGAAATTAGCGTAATATGTTACTTTTAATATGCTTTTCATTTTCTGCACAGTCACTTCACAGCTCCGTTTGGCTTCAGGGAGCTTTTTGTGTTTTTTACCATTTGTCTATTTAATTAGATACACTGAAGGACTCGGTTTAACAGACTCAGACTTCAATCTTTCACATTCCCAAGGTTTCTCTTTTTTAGTCTTTTTGATATAATAATTATTTTCAGTGCCGTCCGTGTAATGGATGGCATAGAGATAAGAAGATGTAGCTCTCTGTAGTTTATTAAGGACTCACTGTGACTTACCAGCTTACCGCAGTGACTGATTTTTTTTTAACTGAGTAGCATCCATGCTGCTACTTTTAGAATGTCTTCATTGGCTCTGTGGGATAACAACACCACCATCGACTCCACCAGCCTCCCACAGAAGGGCCGTAAATCTTAGCTCTTGTACTTCATCAGACCTGTATTCAAGTCCTTATGCCATCTTAGCTTTATCACAAGTAACCCTTTAGCCAGTCAGCTAATGACATGTCATCATTAGTGAACATCAGGTCTGTATTATGCTTTGTCCCTGTTACATTAATGTTTTGATGTAAGGCACTACAGTGTACCTATTGATGAAAACACAATGTAACAACATGATTTTGTTGGTATTACACTCAACAATAATAAATGCAAATGCATGATTTGTAGTCGGGTTCAAGCATTGCCCTTATGTGGTCACTGGATTGAATTGTGAGTACAGTTTTTGTTGTGTACATGCTGTGCAAAAGTCTTGAGACATCCCTCATTTTTAAATATTTTCCTGCCAATGTGCCAGACCTTCTTGTAACTTTTTAAACGTGATGTTGAGCAAAATTTCTCCTGGTTTTTCAGTCCAGTCCTTGTACCCAACATTTTTCAGAGGAATTTAGTTTGTTTGTTTTTTAAGTCACCCAGCACTGACCTGTGACTCATTTAAGCATATAAAAGGCACCCTGCTCAAGGCATGAACCAGTCCTGTGTCTACACATAACAGACAGCTTAGCATAGGACATATTTTTAATTCCATCTATAAGCATTTTGTTCCATTTTCTTTGGTTTTGATCTAAAGAAAATGCTTCAGATGCAGTCTGGAAGTTGGCAAAAACCATCAATCTGATTGGCAACATTTTTAGTACAAAGTATACATGTATTGTATTAGACTCATTAGAAAAGCCAAATCTGATTTATTTTTACACAAATATCTCTGGAAAGCCTTTAAAACGTCTGCCTCCGTCCCTTCTTTTAAAAAAACTGTTTTGAAAATCGGCACATAACTAGGAAGTCAGATATTTGCAAGGCTTTTTTATCACCCCTACAGTTCTACTGGACTTTTTTTGTGTAACAAAGAAAAAGCATCTCTGAGTCTATATATCCTCCACTAAATATTCAGAGCTGCAAAAACAATATTGTTTCTGCCACTTCAGAAAACTCAATTCAGTCCAGTTCTCTGTTTATATTGCAGCCATTCACAACAACAGTGCCCTCAAGACACCATATATTGTAAGGTCAAGATCCTAGAATATTAGAAAGAAACCCCAACAACCACACTTCCCCCATACAAGCAAGCGTTTGGTGACAGTGGGAAGGAAAAACTCCCTTTTAGCAGGAAGAAACCTCTGGTACAAGCATGCTCAGGGAGTAGCTGCCATACCCGATTGGGGTGAGGAGAAAAGGAGAGAGCATAGGGAGACAGAATTTTATACAATATTTTATAAAATTTTATGCAATTTTATATAGATGACATAATTTATTATGTAGCTGGGTCCTCTCATGATCTGGCCATTGCAAATCTACAGCCTGCTTTTGCTCAAATTCAGAAATCTCTTATCACACATAAACATGATTTTAAGTCTGATTCAAAATAAATGCAAGATATTGCCGTAAACTATCCAGCACACACCATGTCCAAACCCTTCATGGTCATACAGTTGAAACTGTTGATTGTTAGAAACACTTAGGACTCTGGCTGGCTAGCTTGATGTCGATTGTAAACTGCAGCTGGTTTGACCTTTGTTTACCTTCTGCTACAGTGCCTGGAGGAAGCTTATAGGGGAGAGCTGCCATTTTTTTAATATCCACCCTTTCCCCCTGTTTTTCCTTGGGTGATAGGAAGTTGAAGTGTAGTCTTTTTGTTTGGCTAAGTTTCGCTTTAAGTTAGAGCTGTTTTGTTTGTTGTGTTGGCCTTGGGTCTCCCTGAAGCTAAGTACTGTATGCTTGATGCTTCCCTCTGTTAACCTCTCAGCAGTAAAACGTTTCAAACTGACCTCTTTCCACTTTTACGTTACCTCTCCTCACCCCCTAGACCTTTTTCGGGGATGTACCAAAGATTGCCTGCTGACTGATTATCTGCTCTGTGACTGAATTTTAAAAACAGCTCTTTCAAAGCCTGGAGATCTATTCCTGAAGGCTACGAGAAAGCTTGTCTAAGAGAGTTTAGGGTATATTGATTATTATTAATGGTGGTCATACCAAATATTGATTTTCAAGCTATTAGAACTCTGCACTCTGTGTTTTCCTTGTATGTTGTATTTCCATGTGTGGTTGCACATATTTCAATGCTAAAAAAAAAGAAGTGACCCTTGGGACTTTTGCACAGTACAGTGTGTCTTCAATGGAGGAGGGATTCTGTTTAAATGCTCGATGTCAGCAGAGTGTATTGAAGCCTTCACACTCCGATGTGCTTGAAAAGTGACAGCTGGATGCAGCTTCACCACTCCAGTGTAATGACGCGGTTAATCCGTCAGACACTGGACTCTATTGATCCACACACGGTAACTGATTAGCAAAAAAAGATTTGGTGTTATTGATGATAAGGCTTTAGATAAGAAGGATTACTATTCATGGTATAAATAGTGACTATAAAGGAGTGTTGCTTCTGCAGTCTTTTCACAAAACTGTAAGCATGACAGCCCCTGCGGAGGAAAAAAAGCATGAAAGGTTTCACTCTGAAACTCCTCTGGGCGCCACACAAATGTCAGTATTGCATTTCCTGAGATATTTCGTGTCTCTTTTGTTATTGAAATGAGGAAATTACATCTCCCCTTAAACATTTTGCTGCTCATACAGAAAGAGAAGAATGGGCTAAGTTTCATCTCACACAAATAAATTGCCTCATACATCTTTAACTTCTCACTGGATGGCTTCAAAATACAAAAATCCTTGTGTCGGTTAATGTCAGCCTAGTGCTACACATCTCAATTGCCCGTGTTAAAATATTGTGCTTGCGGACCTTAACGCCTAAACACAACTTTTCTCTTTTCTTGCAGATTTTACGCCGTGCAGACAAAAACGGTGAGTAAGCAAAATGCAAATCTAATTGGATTGAACGGTTAATTAAAACTCAATTAAAATTTTGTTGAAGGATGTAGCTTTGGTGGCTTCGTTCAGACAGTGGCCTTGGTGGAACTTATTCTTCCATTTAATCATTTAATTGTATCGCCATCCTTGTGAGATGCAGAGGATTTGAATAACTGGGGTCAGGTCCAGCTGCATTTTTATTTATTTTTTGGTTTTGTGATGGGATTGGATTTGACAGGATGAACTCCTACAGTTCCCCCTAAAAGCATTGTTCATATCAGTGCATTGCCAGCACCACTGCTCATCTCAGTGATAGTCATGGATATAAATAACACATATTGTGAGGTAATGCATATGCAAATGATCTAACTATAGAAAAACTGTTGCCTTGGCTGGTTCTGCTCTCCTTTGTAGAAAACACATTTTAACTTCGAGTGGTGCAAACTCACCTGAGAATTGCAATAAATGTAAATTCAATGTTTTCTCTTCGTAAACGTGTCCCTGTTTCGCTTGATTAAAGCGATGCAGTTTCACCTCTTTACTTCAAAGGGAATTTGCTACATCAATGTCTCCTAGGAGAACGCAGAGAATTTAGTGTTGCTTGAAAAACACAGCTGACAAACAGGGAAATGTTTCTGTTCTCAATTTTGTATTCATGCGCTGCATCTTCATTTAATGGAATGTAAAATGCAAAAGTGTTGAGTTATTAATGCGTGTAGAGTATCTACGGACTCTGATCGCTTCCCTCTGGAGGACGTTGAACGTGTTGCGTAAGAGCAGGATTAATGATGCAACGTGCCGCCATGAGCAGAGGTTTTCCGGGGTGCCCCACAGCTCGTGTGAAGATACTGAGATGTGAAAACAGCCCTTCAGTTTGTGAATTATAAATTGGCACATAAAAGATGAATTTTTTTCTTTGGGTCTGTTATGAAAATAGAAATAAAGGGCGGGTGGATTTTTCTTCTTTGAGGCTGAGTGTTAGGTGATAATAAGTGAAGAGCATAGCAGCTGGAAGGCAGCAAAGGTGGGAGTGTACAGTAAGGTGCATAATTTGTTGGACAGAGACCTAATTTTTGTAGTTCTTCTGTTCACTACCAGAGTGAATTACAAATAAAATATTCAATATGTGAAGTGCAGACTTTAAGCTTCTATTCAAGGGGTTGAACAAGAAATATGCATCAATTATTTGGGAACTGCAGCCAATTTAATGCACAATCCCCCATGTCCAGAGGCTCATGGAGGAGTTTCATGACATAATGTCGTAAGTGTCTTTTCACTGTAACTAACTCCCCCCCCCCCCCCCCCCCCCCCCCCCCCCCAATACAACCCTATTAGGTAAAAATTTTAGAAGCGGCCAAATCTGTAATCTGGTAAATTTATTCAAGGAACCAATTAACTGACCAGTTCAGACTGAAAGACCACAGAAGACAAGTAAAGTGCATGATGACAGAATTATTTCCTTGGATACTAAAAACAACTTTACCCCCTGTTGGTTGGTTGCCCCCCAAAAAACAAAAAACATCTACGTCAAGAACTTAGACTTAAACTTCTAGAAAAGCCTGCACAGTTCTGGAAAAAAAAATCTTTAGACAGAAGAAACCAAGGTTAACTCGTACCAGAATGATAAAGAAAGAGCTCATGAAGCATACCACACCATCTGTCAAATACGGTGTAGGCAATGTTATGGTGTGGTGTGAATGACTGCCAGTGGATCACTGGCGTTAAGTGACGATGTAGCTGCTGATAGAAGTAGCAGGATGAACTGTGAAGTGTACAGGGCTATACTCTCCTCAGATTCATTCATTCAAATGTTGTAAAACTGATCATTCAGCTCTTCACAGTCCAAAAGGATAACAACCCAAAAGCATACTGCAAAAGCAACCCAAGAGTTTCTCAAGAAAAAGAAATGGGATATACTTCAAAGGCAGAGTCAGTTCAGGTCAGTTATCAAATACAAAATGAATACAGAGAGACCCAAACACAAGCAGCAACTACAGGCTGCTGCAGTAAAGACCTAGCAGAGTATGTCAAGGGAAGAAACACAGCATTTGATGATGTCCATGGTATGTGATGGCAGTCAGGCAGTCATTCTCTGCGAGGCTTTTTCATTCTAGTTATAAAATCAGCCCTTAAATTCAAAATTAGCATGTTCAATTAGTTTAGACCCTCCAAAAATAGGGGACTGTGAATAAAAATAACTGCAATTCTTAAAAGTAAATGCAAAACCCCGTTAAACACCTTGAATTAAAGCTGAATGTCTGCACTTAAATATATGAATTAAAATTCAGTGTGCTAGTGCAACTACAAAAATTCTGCCTTTTTTTTCTTCAGAAAATGATGTTAATGAGCATAAAAATGTACAGTGCTGTGACAGCATTTTGTGACGGTTCAGGTCTGCTCCTCGTGGTTTGTGTTTTCAGCCTGACACGCCCCGGCGCTCACACTCTTTGTAGAAAGAACGAAAACTTTGCAGCATTCTTGTGTTCGTTATCTTCATTTTGCAGCTAAACTCTGCTTGGCTCTTATTTCCTCAAACTCACTGAGCTGTGCACTGAAGAGGAAAGTGCCGCCTTCCAATCAGTGCTGAGTAGGCTGCCATGATATACTTCTTGTACTGTGGATTTTAATGAGGGCTGTCTGCCAGCCCACTACACTCCTCTTTGCTATTGTAATCAGGAATTACATTTTTAATAGACCAAAAATGCAACTGCACAAATATGAAGTAGATGCTAAATGCTTTTAATCTACAGGCTGTTTGCTGAGATTCACTTTGCTGAGATTCACTTTTATCACCAGGAAAAAAACAATAACAGCCATGAAAAGCACAAATCAGCAATTAGGTCTGGAGATGAAAAAACAAATCAACTCATGGAGATGTGCTCTATATGATGAGGTGTATTCTCGACCCAGAGATTTTTCTCTACGCTTCTTTTCATTCATTTTTCCTTTTGTTGTTGATTTGTTCTTTTTGTATTTCAAAACCAAGTTTCAAATGCATTTAGTAGATTAAAAAAAATATGAAAAAGGCTGATATCTGAGGGTGTTTTGTAAGTTTTTGGCTGCACATACATGATCTTTTGCAGTTGTCTAATTGTTAAGGCATTTGGTGCTGGAGCAGAGAGACAGGTGCCAACAGCAGCAGAATTGCAGGGATGTGCAAAAGTGATGCCGCGCTCGCTGTATCGCTACATCACCTTTGTCATCTTGTTCAGTTTGTGAGATGCAAATGTGGTCAAAAATCACTATCAACAAATTCAATAAACTAGTAGGTCTGCAATTAACCATCAGTTAGTCTATTTAGTAATAAATGACCAATAATTCATAGTCTAAAGATATCATAAACCCGCTGTTGTTGGCATTGTTTGGCATTCATGGTTGGAAATGAACTTTGGGAAATATTGCTGCGCATTCATTTTTCCGCTCCTCTGCTGATTGGTAATCGATTTCATACACTTGCTCTTTGAGGCAACACATACAGGATGTTTTTATCTGCGGCCTGTTCTCACCTCTGCTTTTCAACTGAATCGCACCGATGGGCTTTATGAATTTTTAGCAGTGCTGCAGTCTTAGCCCTTTTAGGTTCAGGATTTCCTCAAGGGAAGTGTTCCTGGAAAGAAATGCTCTTCAGTACGGGGGCGATCGTGTCGTTTAGGTTGCAGTTAGAGCTGCAGTTTTAGTCAGTGTGAAGTGAGACAATTAAAGCCAGCGAGCTGCTTTGCTTCTGTCATGAGATTTTGCAACTGTCTTAGTAGCTCTTTAAATTTCCCTGTGGAGGTGTTTATTGACATTAGTTTGTCGAAATAAACTGGAATAAACTGACGCAAAACAGGAATAGTTTTTAATTAAATCTCTGTCTGAGAGGTGACATTAGCCAGCTTTAACTAACAGTGGAATGAAGACACATTACAACAAAGTCACGTTCATGATGAGATAGATCCACCCTAAACGGTGTGAAAAAGTGTTGCACGAGCTTCATAATAAAATAACTCACAGTATTCTCTTGAGAGGAAATTTGGCCGCTCTCATAGTGTGCAGCCTCAGAGAAAGACGTTTGTGCTATGCACCGCTGTGCACCGCTGTGCATTTTGTGTACGCTCCTGGGTGTTATGGAGGAAAATATGCAGACTGCTGTCATAGCCTGCTATGTTTTTATGTTGAATTTACAGCATGTATTTATAGTTTGAGAAATACATGCATGTACATTTAGAATATCTGTAATTATAAAGTCTATTTTGTAGTCGTTTTTTAAATTATCAAACACCTGAAGGTGTCACTGATATGATCAACTAATATTATTCCAGATGCACCAATCCAGTACTTTCTCCCATCCTTTCCTTTGATTATTATCCTTTTTGGGGGGACAACTAAAAGAGCTATCAGTTATAATTACTTAGTATCTTTAGATCTCATTTTTGCCCATTAAATAGTGAAACTGAGGGCAGGTCAGGAGTCCTGTAGATGAAGTACATGAATATACTCTATTAGTTTGCTAGATAAACACTGCGGATAGCCAGGAGATCAGCCGTTATACCACTGCCACTTTGATCTTTAAAGCTGCACTTGCATAATGCGCCATCTGAGCTGCACTGCACTCGGCCGCCTTAATGTGGTGTGAATCTCAAACCCAAAGCAACTCCGATGGAGAAGGCTGGAGAGTGAGTCAGAGGTGCAACAGATTGTGTTTACTCCCACATCTTGTGGAGATTTTTTTTTTTTAAACAGGGAAAGTTTGAGAAATTCACTGCGATTCTTTCTCCACAGCCACACTGCAACAAATGTTCAGTGATGATACATTTTGCTGGGAGGACTTTCCCGCAAGTGAATCGTGTCCAGAATTATCCACAGCGCGAGCTGATGCGAAGTCAAAATATGACATGATTTACTTCTGGCTCAGGGCTGTGAGCGAGGGCTGGCATGTGGGTCTCTGAAGGTTTCAGCGCCTACAGAAAGACGTTGGTGGTGGCGTGTTTGTGAGCTTTGCGTTTACCTCTTGTTACTGGTTAGGTCTGGACCCTGCAAGCTGTGCGGCACAAGGCATCAGATGCTGAACATGTTGGTATCAGACTGGTTACAAACTGTGCTCATGTGATGATTGTCCAGAAACTGGAGTGATGGAAATGAACTGTTGCAGAAATTGAAACAGCGGGTACATTGGCTTGCCAATTTTCTTCTCTCGTTTCAGTGAAGAAATCAGACGGTGTTAATAGTCAACTTTTGAACAGAAAATCTGGTGCTCAGTTAGATCATTATTACTCTGGAGAGTTGGAAATCCAGCTCTTATCAGTATTAAAAGAATGATGATTTATTGTAACAATGGTTGAGGGGAAGTTTTACCATCTTTTTAGGGTTACATTACTGTAAACCAAGACAGAATTTAGGACTAGGGCGGTTCATCAGAAGTATTTTTTTTGCAGTAACACCTCTGAGTTCATCAGTAATGTGTTTGCATCACAGAGACAAAGTGTCTTTGTTCCTTTACACTCGATTATGGGCAAACTCTTCATTCAGATGCTGAAACACTGAGGCTTCAGCTAGGTGTAACTTTCACAAGCATCTCTCCTTTCAGATGATGGGAAGCTGAACTTGGAGGAGTTCCAGTCATATTTCACCGATGGCATCCTCACTGATGAGCAGATGCAGGAGCTGTATTACTCCATCGACAGGCAGCAGACAGAGTAAGCTGATCTTCCTTTTGGATGTCCTCCAATTCTGCTGCCATCTGTAGCCCCTCCTGCTTTCCTGCTGTCTGGCAGTGAAATGTCAATACTGCACTTCAAATAATATGATGCTAATATTTCATAAAGCCTTAATTCTTGTGTGAAAGCCAGAGGGCTTGCAGCAGCCTGCTTGATTAGCTCATTAGCAAAGATATGTCTGTAAGATATATAAACATTCACCTGTAAAATGCCTGTTGGTATAAAAACACCCAAGAAACCTTTTTTTTGTGTCTGAGAGAACAATAGTGATGGAAGCTCTGTGCTGTTGGCATCACTTATATGCCAACCAGTCACAGTGAATACATTTCAGGTGGTTTAATCTATGCTACTCAACTTCATTGCTATACTGTTAGCAAGAGGGTTGCACAGCATCGCAATGAAACGCTAAATTATCAAATTTATAACAAATTATAACAAAACAAAATGTTTTATAAGGTTACACAATCAGATAACCATCCATGAAAGGTGACTGAAGGAGATAACAGCTTTTTCTGTTTTCAGCATAGTTACGAATCTATGGACAGCTATATATAAATATGAGGAGTATTTTGCTTTATTCCTGGTGTTTTTATAACATTTACTAACAGTGGGCAGTTAATCTATTTTTGTTCAGTATTAATTATCTTAGATTGTCAGAATCTACAGGTATGTTTATCGTGTCTGTGGTTAAGAGATGACTAAGAGGAAAAGTGATTTTGCGCAAACTGTAAGAGTCACACACCGAGGGCTTTTAAACTAAGCATCTTAAGTGAAGTGTCACCATGTTTACACCCTGTGCCAAAGCTCCAACTGCTCACCAAGATGGTAACCAGAACCATTCAACAAAAACAGTTGGTCCTTCAAAAAGCTTCCTGTAGAGTATGTGTCTGTCTCAGTAGAAGAAACAACAGAAACAAGATAGTTACCTTAAGTCAGTCAGTGGGGATCATCCCCTTTGCAGTATAGGCCAAGCCTCGTAACTGCTTATCCAGCTAGAGTTTTGGAGGTTGTATCCCTGCTCCACCCGGCATTGGGCAAGAGGTGGCTAACTCCATGTATAGAATGTATAAGATGCCAGCGCATCAAAGGACTTGCACACGATGAGACCAACTACTATTTGAATTAACATCAGCTCCTACCATACTTTACAATGTAGGAAGAAGTCAGAGTACCTGGAGTGAACTCAGGCGAATGGGAAAAACATGCAAACTCCATTAAAAAAGAGTCTTTGTGGTCTTTGACAGGAAGAGTTGAGGCCTTAGCGTGATAGACAAGTTTCATTAACATGGTTCTTTTGTCTCTTTGTGACTCCCTCACAGCAACCTGGACATAGACAAACTCTCCGGTAACTATCTTTTATTTATTTTATTTTACCGACTTTACTTTAAAATTCATGTGGTGCATTAGATCACTTTAACTGTGTGTATCATGAACAGGGGGAGTTTTGATGCTTTTAGCTGTTGATGTTGGTCTGATAGTGACAATAACTCAAAGATGTGTGTGCATCAGTGTTGCTGACTGATTTGTTGCCAGATACTGATCCTCTTGTGAAAAGCACTACTTGTGTTGTGCTAGTCCAACACGAACCAGATGATAATAAGTAACAGTTCTTCTCCCATTCCAGAGTACTTCACTCCACACCTGGGAGAATACGTCAACGTCCTGTCTGCTCTGGAAAAGCTGAATGTGGCCATTCTGAAGGCCATGGATAAAACTAAAGAGGTTGGTTATGGTTCCTTTCACCCCTGTGCTGTGTGGATTTTTGCATGCCAAGACATATAAACAGCACAATATCTTTCCAGTAATCCATAAGCATCCTCGATCCTTTGATGTGTTAAAACTTTCCTGTTACTGTCTCAGCTGTCAGTTTAAAACGCTGCCACAGTCTTTGCGATCAGTGTGCTGTTGCAGTGAATATTTCCCATCGTGAGTGACTCTGGCAGTACATTTTCAAACATGAGCTCAAAGACCTTTAAAAGATGCTTTCTCTTACAAGGCTTGATAAACATGGCAGCTGTTGCTGTTGTAAATCACCTGGGTAACTAACCAGCAAGGTGGGAGTAAAGCAGTTTTCATGCAACCTCAACATTTTGACCTCATTTGCAGATGGTCAAATTAGAGTTGGTGGACTTATTAAAGATGGCCACACAGATGAATATATAAATATTAATGATGTAAAGAACTGAATCCATGATACTTGTTTCCTGTTACAACACATCACAAAGGTGCTCTGTTGGGTTGAGAGCTGGTGACTGTCAAGCTCTCAGGTAAATCAGCTGTTTCTGAAATAGCCTGTCTGGCACCAATAATTATGCTATAATCAAAGTCACTTTACTCGCCTTTTTCTCCATTTTGATGCTCGCTTTGCATCAGAATGCATGCCTAAATGCAGCGAGTTGCATGCATGTGATTGTCTGGTTAAATATTTGCAATAATGAACAGTTGAACGGCGTATCTAATAAAGTGGCCGGTGCCGTACATATATTACTATGGCTGAAATGTCTAACTAGTATAAAACAGAAAGTAAAGCTGAGGCTGATGGGAATATTAATGTGTGCACTTATTTGTGCAGACAGCTGGAGGCACACAGAGAAAATCTATCAAGCAAATACCAGCAGGAGGTAAAGGAAGTGAAGGACCAGCTCAGGCATAGGGACTGTAAAATACAGGAACTGGTACATGAGAAGGAGCGTCTCTCTGCCAGGCTCACTGAAAGGCTTTGATGGCAAAATGCAGCTCTCAGGAGGAGAACCTCTGACAAGAGATAGCAGAGAGAGAAAATGTGGTGCAGAAGAATGAAGCTAAGACTAAATACAGCCTAAATAAATAAAAAAGAAGAAGGTGGAAGGAGACAGTCTACAAAAAAATGAAGCGACAAAATAAAAATCTGAAATAGGAAAATCGACAAGTGAGGAATGGAAGGAAAGATCTGCAATGAGAATATGATGGACCATCAAGATAATGAATGTCAGGAAAAGATGCTGAAGCAAGTGCAGAAATACTGGAGGCGGAGAAGACACATATGGAGGAGGCAAAGAAAGAAATGGCAGAGCCAAATCACATATGCTACTGTGACCTGGATTTTACAAATTGAAGGGCAGTAAGTTTAAATAAAAAACAACATCCTTGACACATGATTGGCTCAGATGGCTTAAAATGACAGTTTTAAAATGGCTAAAATAATCAATTTAATTATGAAAACATGCAATGAGTTGTAAACTAACTAATTAACAGAGCACACAGGCAAAGATACTGTGAAACAGTTAAATATGAATTATAATGCTTGCTGTGTGTTCATCCACCTGTCTAGGTTTTTTACAAACACATCAGTGAGCTGCAGCATTAAAATGCACATTATTTCTTCATTGTTTTTGTTTTGAACACCATTATTTCATATCTAGCAACCAGTACGGCATTATATTGGCTCATTCACATCCTTCTACCCCAAAGTAGAATGTTGCCTTCAGATAAAGAGAAACAGTATCTCACAGAAACAGTAGCCTTGGACTGTGAAACATGCTAATTAGAGCGTTATAAAATCTTATTTTGAGACCTGCTCGAGCAGAACAGCACGCTTAATATTGCAAGAGATGTAGTGGGGATTTAATTGTCCTGCCCTGACAAGTAGGGCTGTAATCCTGTTGTGTTAGGCGGGCACACTGGAGAACAGCATCAGAGAACTTCCACTAAGACTTAATCGATAGCTTAGCTCAGTCTGTACTGATCTCGAGTAGCCCTTTCTGTTAAGCCGACTGGTGAATATTTATTTTGTATTTGGCAAACGATGAGAATCAGGTGGAGTATAAATGGATGTGGACTCAGACTTATAATGAGGCTGCTTTCTGCGGTTACAGGAGGTTATTTTCACTGGAGCTTCTGCAGTGACTGATGACTGTGCTTGGGCAGTAGTGGAGTGTAGATGACAGTAACTAAGGCTGACAAACCAAGCAGCTGTCCAACTGACGTGACGTCGCGCAAATGCACCACAACCACATGACTGCATTTCTTTCTTTTGCTCTTCCTCTTTCAGTGTCCAGGTTTATTATTCACTCGGGAGGATATTCGGCTTTCTCTCTCTCTACATCTCTCATCTTCAGCACAGCCTTGCTTTCTGGCTTTTCATCTCTCTTCTCTGCATCACACGTGCTTATAGCTCATGCATTTTTCATATTTCAAGTTGGTCAAAAAGCTTTCTTTTCCCTGAAAAGGTGAGGCGTTTTTCAGCCCTCCCTACAACGAGGGTTACTTAATAAATTGCTACACCAAACATATTACTAATTGTATAGCTATTTTTATCATTTTTACCATCTCCTGGGGTGAAAAGAACACATCCACTCTGGCGTTGCAGCTCATCTGTCTGCTCATCAAAAAGAAAAAACAGAAAAAAAGACAGAGGTTACTTGTGCAGCACAGCTCGTCTTCTGCCGATAAATCACGCGTACAGAAACACGGATTTGAACAAGACTGGCCAACATTTATCACGTCTCGCTGTCACTTCTCCTGAACTCAATTTGGAAATGGCACAGTGCGATGGTCAGTGTGTTGAGGGTCATTGTGTTCAAAAAGTGAGCTTGAAAAGATTTATAGATTTCTAAAATGCAGCAGACACTGCCCTGAAGCTCACAGTGCTCAGAGAGATGTCTGAAAATCAGCCCCAGGCTACATTATTGGTGAGATAGCTGCAAAGCAACACATCCCACTATATGTTGTTGTTGGCTAAATGATGTTTTCATATTACTCAGCACGGATCTGGTTTGTCATAGAAACACAGCTCTCACACTAAACTGGCTCAGTGGTGGGTGAGAGCTTATTAATCATTTAAAAACATAGTTGCAAAAAAAATCCCCAAACGCTGCTTTTGGCTGCTTCTTTTTCACAAGCGATCGTTACAGCGTGTAGCTCCATATATTTGCAGATTTCTACACTGGATACACTTCCTGACACAAATCTTTTAGGGGTTTGCAAACTGGGGAGCTTTTGCTTGTTCAGCGAATGTGTAACTACTAAAATTTGGAGCCACTGACTGAGAGAGTTAGAGTGGACTAATTGATCGAGTAGTGCTGCGTGAAACTCGGCACAGATTAACGCAGATTCCTCTGGTTACTCAGACTCATGCCATCGCCATGGTTACTCACTGCAGGGACACTTGATGAGTTGCTTCGTTGGTCTATTATCGTTTGACAGGCTAATGTAAATCTCGTCTCTCACTGTGATTGGATAAGACTTTGAATATCATGTCTCTCTGTGATGGTTAGAAATATTTCATGTGTTTTCAAGCACAGACTCAAGTCTTTCTCAGACGAATAGTTTACCCGGCAACCTATTTTTATTAGGTTATAGCCTAACCTGATCATTATGGCCAGCCACTTTATAGGGTACCCCTTTTGCCACATTATTAAGTACACCTCTTCTGACTTTATTAGGTACACCTATGGCCTATTTTCTTACATTCACTGCTGCCACTTTTACTAAGTGCATGTGTGGCCACTTTATTAGGTAGTGCTGTGGCCTAATAAAATTGCCGGACAATTTTTGAGATGCTTTCTCCCTTCAGCTTTTCTGGCCAAACTGTGTACCTCTAACTTTTTTAGCAGCAAGCCACAAACCACGCCCTGCAGAAAAACAGGCTCAGTGCTGTTTCTCTAGAAATTGCATTCTATAGTTAAAGAAGCAATTTTCAATGCTTACCAGTTCAGATAAAAACTGAATTGGCTGAACCAGCTATTACAACAGTGGAGCAGACCAAATAAAAAATTGTTGGACTACGGTAACAGTTGTTTCACAAATGATACTTCTATCACAGCTGATTCCTTTTCTTCGTTTGTATTTGAAGGAGTATCAGGGCTCGTCAGTGTTGGGTCAGTTTGTGACACGCTTCCTGCTGAGGGAAACCACCACCCAGCTGCAGTCCCTTCAGTCATCGCTGGATTGTGCTATGGAGGCTGTTCACGACCAGGGCTGCACAGGACGGAGGATAGTGAAGAAGCCCGCTGACCTGCCCATCCAGAGGATGGCCAAAAGGCCTGGTCGACGCATCCAGAAGAACATGTGTCTCTCCCCAACAGACCCTTACTCTGGCATGCTCACCACAGGTACTTTTCAGGGAAATGGGAATAGGATGCGTGAGGTCATTCTCATAAAGTTTGATTAAAAAATTAAGATTGAATCATCTCCGTGGGCTGGGCTGAAGTTATGTTTCTGGTATCAGGGGTCAGTGTGGAGCCAGACAACCACTGGGGCTCCCAGATCAACCAGCTGGAGCAGCTCATAGACAAGATGGAGTGTGAGGTTTGTGTAAAGGAAGTTTTTGTCACTTTCTTCCATTTTTCAAAAGATGTGCTTGATGTCTTGTGTCATGGGTGTATTTTTAGCATTTTATTTTTGACAGCAGAATCAACTCAGAGGGAAAGCAAATAAAATGTTCCACTAAATCTTGATTTATCGGTTTGCTTTGAACCTAAGAGAACAATAAACTGTATGAAGCTAAGCTGGGTAGAGAGAGTGTAAGATGCATTAAGGCTTTGTCTGCTTTTGGGAGGATCAAAGTTCACCACAGGCTTAGCTGTTACATATAGAAATGTTGAGCACACCATTCAAGGCCTACTGTGTGTTTGCAAATCAAGAATTCTGCTTGAAGCATAAGATACTTGTTGACAGAGGAGTCAGTTTGTAGAAAGCGCAGACCCGAGCGACTCTGCACCCACAATGGAAAGCATGCATAATACATCAGCCTGAGAATACATATATACTGTGTTGGGCTCCAATCAGGGAGAACACTGATTAAATTCACAGCCAATGGTGCTTAAGTACAAAGGTTTGGAATTACTTATAGTTTGCAATAGGAAGCCATTATTTTGATTGGAGGTGTGAGAGTTCATTTAGAATTTAAATTGTCATGTGATAATATAGGTAGGACAGATGTCAGTGCTTCGGGGATGTTAAAATAGCCTGTTAACATGTTCATTTTCTTATCTTGGGTTTGCAGACAAGAATTTAGTACAAGTGAGGGCTGGAGGAGGGTTAATATGAACATGGTGATCTCTTCCTTGTGGAAGCCAATGGTTTGTGACAGGCTGTAACTGGAGGCTGAGCCATTTCTGCTGCTGGTTCTCGTTCTGCTCGTGGCTGACTGAAATATTTATGACCCCATTTTCAGAGTCCACATCTTGAACCTCTCAAAGAAGACACATTGGCAGGGACATATAAATCAGTGAGTCTAGTGTGTGCCAAATACAGATTTACTATATACACATAGATACTATATGTATATGCATGTAAAACACTGATGCCACTTTAATATTTCCGCTAGAACATACTTCTGGTCCAGAGACAAATGTCTGTGAAGGAGAGAGACGTGGAGCAGTTTCAGCAAGCTCTCAAAATCTACACAGATGCCACTACCATCCAGCCAAACAACCTGCAGTATGTCCTTTTATCTGCCTCTGTGCCGTTTGCCTCAGGATCTCTCTGTGATTTGATGCAGCTGCTTTAAATTGCTTCAATTTTCCCAGACATGGGATAACCCCACTGCCCTCTTTTCTCTCTCTCTCTCTCCCTCTCTCACTCTGTCTCCTTTCATTTCTAGCGTGTCAGTCCAGAACTTGCCAGACAGATCATGCTTCATCATGTATGAATTTTGGCAGGACCGTCTCTCCTGGATGAGGTAGGAACTCGAGGATGTCTTTTGCGAATTTCAGTGCTCAAGTGAAATTCGATCAGCACACTGAGCTGCTCACAAACTCACTTTAAAGTGTTCCTGCCTTGTTGGGTGCAAATTGGCAGTCTCATCCTTTTCATCCCTTCTTGCTGTCAGCTACCTGCAGTCGTCCATCAGTAAGACCTTCCAGGGCTGCGTTATTGACTCGCTGGAAGAGCCAGAAATGGTCTCAACCATGCTTCTCCCAGGTACACAACAAAACAACAAATTGATTATTGCAGCTCATTGAAAGCTGCTCATTTAATAAACAGAAATCACAAATTATTTATGGCACAGTCACATTAGAGGAATTAAAAATTACTGCAACCATCTGCAATCAACTTGTGATTTTCGTCGCTTTATAGACAGGGACTAGCTCAACTGCTGTCTTCAAAGCAACTTTGTTGTGTCAAGATAGTGGGAAAAAAAAGCAATGAGGTAGAGTCAGTCTGCAATTAAATTTGCAATTGAATGGGAACGACTTGACAGTTGCATGCAATTTGTGATAATACAGCGATTAACTGTGATAAATTGGCAGTTCTGTTTCAGTCTGTCGCTATCTACACAACCAGATGTCACATTAAAGAGAAATTAACATTAACTACTACTACAAGTCCCCTATTGCAAAGATGCATGTTGAAGATGAGTTGTTTTTATTGGTGCAGACTGACTCAGACTGATGGAAGCTTGTTGGAAATCTAGACAGCAATTATTTGCAAGCCGTTGCCAATCTGTCTGAGAGTGATTGCAGTCAGTCCAAGTTGGGCAGCAGTTGTTTGGAGACAGACGGCCTCCCTCAAGGTGACCTGATGCTGTCACCCTGTCACCCTGCAGTCTACGGTCCACTGCAAGTATTTGCAATCAGTTTCTAAATATGAAAAAAATGAAGTGCAATCACTGGGAAACCTCAGGTTTTTCTCTAGTGTGACTGAGCCATTAATGAATCATTTTAAGAACTGATTCATGAACCAATTAAGCTTAGCAATTGATAATTATTCTTAATCGTCAATTATTCTTAGTTAAATTTTAAATCTAAAAAATAAGCACTGACTTATGTAAAAATATTGATACTTAGGTCCACATAGTTAATGCAGGCTTTCTGTCCATCAGCTTAATTCTTCTTTTTGTAGGAAATTGTAGAGTTAAGGTAATTCATGTGTAATAATATTTGTCAACAATGTATCTCATTAAGTATTGAAGTATTTGAAAGAAGTCTGATAATGATCACCATCCAACATTGTAGTTCCTATTTTATTTATCCATGTTTTCCTTAAAAGAAATCTCACATAATCACTGTCTGTATCCTGCACAGGTTTAACAGAGGTGAAAACAGAGTCAATGCTACCCTTAACCGAACTGAAACAGGACTACAAATTATTACTCTGCATGTGCTGGCAGCCAATTATTCGTTAACAAGTTGGCCACGTTGTTATTGTGTTTGCAGCTTGTTTCTGCTGCCCTCCGATGGCAATAAAACCAATCATTGGTGCTTTAATATGTAAATTACCCCATGCCATATTAGATCATGAATTGTAAGCTTCTCTTTCTGTTGCCATCGCTTATGCGTTTAGCTCGTGCAGAGGCCATAAAACACTGACGTCTAATTATTGCTTCATTTGACAGCCTCTTGGTGGATTATGAACAACAACTGATGGAGCGGAGCTGCTGTTAACATACACCCTGAAAGCAGGAGAACAAGGCGATTGTACAATCGCGTCTTCTTCTTCTTCTTTTTGTTCGTTATTTGATATTAACTTTTTCCTAATGGCATGACCAGGATTGTTTCAGCGAAGCTATGCTGCAAGGTTCTAACAAAAAAGACGGCAGGTCAGTTAAATCAGTCCACAGTGAAACAAACCTAAACCTTGGGGAGAAAGAACTGAGGCGATGCAACGTTTTATTGTGTGATCAGGATCTGTGCTGATGGTCATTTCACAGTGCGGGCACATTTCCTGCTGCTGATTTAATAGACTAACAAATATTTAAAAAAAGAGAAAAAAGAATATATTTGCATGATGTCTTATTTCTCAGTGCTAGTTTTCTTTTTTTCCACTCAAAGCTTCATATTAGAGTAGCTATAATTGTCAACAATGACCAATAACTGATCCTACCCATCAATGCTCAACACCTGTCCCTCAATACAGATGAAAACAGACATCGTGGTAGGGTTAACCTCCCCTTTTGTTCTCTCTCTCTGGTATCGTGCTTTGCTGTCTCCCTCAAAGCTTTTGCTACCAAGCGCTCATTTTGCTTATGGTGTAGACAAGCCATTAAATAGTTAATTATCAGTCACAGTCTGCATCTAGAAATCTGATCATCTGTGTCACTCCTGCACTTTAGAAAAAAATGGACCTTATTGTGAAGAACTGATACTTATAGTAGATTGTTTATTGAAAATATAGAAATAACAGGCGTCGAGCTGCACCGAGGAGCAGTACTCTAGATATAAAACAAAAGCCATTATTTTACATTTGCAGTATGTAATCTGAAGAGTTTAATGGTACAGTACAAACAAATATAAGTTTATATTTTGAGTACAGAAATTAGGCAGGATCTGTTCTGTGTATTGAACCGTGTACAGTAATTATTGAAAGCTGTAGGTTGTAGGTAGTTGTTGTAAATCACTGGTAAATGTATATTCAGACATTCGGTACGTTACATTTTGATAATGTGAGGAACGAATGTGCTGGATCTTTCATTTAAAGTGTTTCTCATTTCCTTTGTGTAGATTGTACAGTTATGTGGATGCTATGTTTGTTTTCGGCATGAATTAAAGTTTGACATGTTGCTGACATGGAGACAGGCGTCATTTCTTAAGGGTCAATATGCTTGTTATTGCACACTCCATGTATCGAGCACTATATATTTTTATCTCAAGGTGTCCTTCCATTGTGTTATACAGCCTAAGAAGCAAATAAAAGCTTCTTCTTTGCTCTTAAAATGGAAAAAAAAAGACTTTCAGCATTACATTTCATTAGAATTCATATGAGAAAGCCATCAAAGAAACAGGAAAAAAGAGGAAATTATTTACATTCTCCCCGCCTGAGTAAGACTGACAGACTGAAATATCTTTTAAATGTAAGCTTGTCATATCAGCAGCTAGAACCTTTGAGAAACGTCTACAAAGCAGCGGAGCAATTTCAAGCCCACCTCACACTGAAACTGGGGCAATTAGCTCATTCTTACTCTTTAAAATCCCTCCCCCGGCGCACAACCTGAAAGAACCTGGGAAGTTTAAGCCCCAACTTTGCACCAAGCAGCTAATAGCTCGCATTCACCGTCTATTTTCATTCGTCAGAGCGCGTAGCAGGTCGCATTGGACTCGTACAGCAAATAAGCTTTTTAAGTTGTGGATTCTTTTGCACTTTGTGTTCGAGAGCTAATCATCATTAAGCTTAAGATATGTACAATAAACCTCACACTGGAGGATTTCCTTTGAGAGCTGACACTGTTTTACTGCATTACACTTATTATCCACAGGTTGGCTTTGAGAAGGTTCATTGTAGCACGTTGTCTCTCATTATAGCATTAGTCAGATCATTTGTAAGAAATGAAGTACTTTGTACATTAAGTCTGAGTTTCTCACATGATTATAATAAAATATAAATCTTATGCCCTGCTGGTGGATGGGATGAAACCCAATGTCTGCTTCCTGAGAAAAAGCAAAGGTTCCTTTTTTGATTTAAACTATAGGAAAGGAAGACGGTGACGGCAGGAGGTCCTTTACAGCTGGAAAGAAATCGTTCTTTCACTTCAGAGCTCACGCCACAGTCCTTCCCTGCTGCTATTTTTCTCCCCGGTGACTGCAGGACTTCTGCAAGATGCAAGGGACAGAACAACCACCAGCTATGTGGCCTATATATATGTTCCACTGTGTCTGTAAGGCATGAATTCAGACATAAACTCAGGCAGCATGGATTTCAGTCTCCACAGAAACCTATATAAAGCACATTAATGGTCTTTTAAAAATTTCCATGTGTGAATTGTGCAAAAGATAACAAATATCTATTAGACAGTACTGCAGACGCAAAATTAGGTAAGTCGGGAAGTGCATTAATTGCCTGTAAATGAATTCTGTTTGTGATGTTTGGCAACCATTAGCAGACCGTCTATGACGCTAATGTGCCCGAGTGTCACTACACAGTCATTTGATCAATTAGGAGCTTATTCGCAAGTGTCTGTGCATGCATATCATTAAAAAATTAGTGGGGAAAACTGTTGAGCACCAGATGAAGAAGGATAAACAGGCTAAGGAGACATGACGAGAAGGGACAAGGCGGAGTACGTGAAGAGACTGGGACAGACTGGCAGAGGAAAATCAGGGTCAACTGTCAAGAAGCGTTGAGGCTGAAAGAAAGCAAAGTCAAGTAGAAACCCTGATCTCTGAGTCCTTCATATTCGACACGCATATGCTCACAGACCAGTGGGCAGACATCTGCTAAGCTGTAGCATAACAGAAGGAAGGAGAGAATACAGAAATGGATACAGTTACATATCATGTTGCTGTTTCCAGGCCTGCTTAGTGACGGCTGATCAAGGAGGGATTACTGACAGCCCAGGGCAGATGATATATTTCTGGAATTAGAAGGCGTTTGATCTGTCTTATCAGATGGGCTCTACTGCCTACTTTCATTGGTCACACATTTACATTAGAAGCAGATGACACAAACAAAGACGGAGGAGGATAGTGGCTCATAAACACAAAAGCCATGTAGCTTTTTGGATTTTTTTTTCTCTTTTCAGTGCTGTGGAGCTGCAAAACACAACGTGATTAGGTTTAAGTCAGAGCTATTTCATTTTATACATCATAATCATTAATCTTCCCTGCGAGCAGCGGAGTGTGTATATTGGGTTGCTAAAGGGCTTTGCAACCACAGAGATGCCAGTGGAGACAATCCTGGAAGCATATAATTACATCTGTCTAACAAAGCTTCACATCACTGAAAAATGACCTTCAGATATTTGTGATTGTATTTTTTGGGGTGGAAATAGAGGCAGCATCACAGTGTGTTAATTATATACTGAGTCACAAGCTGGACAGTTTGCCTAGACAAAATATACAAGAGCACCCTCACAGTAATGGAGCAGTTCAAGAGGAAGCGAGAGCCCAGAGCACCGCAGTGAAAAGCCCACTCGCTCACAGACATATTATATGAAAAACTAGGAGAAAAAATGGTAAAAACACAGTACAGCACTGAAGAGAAGAAGAAAGGGGGCGGCAAAGTAAATCCAATTTGGAACATCATTATCTTCCAGAGGCTGAGCGGGGTTATCGGAGGGAAATGTGAGAGCTTTTGGTGGAGGAGGGCTCATGAAAAGCATCATGAAGAGAAATGTGAAACAGAGAGGAAAGCCAGCGGGTGATGGCAGCTGGAGGTGGTTGTGCTCTGAAGTGTTAGAGGGATGTTTAATTTGCACCATAAAATATGGGAAAAATTAGTGATGAAGACAGGAGGAAAATAAATGAGTAAAGAAACAGGACATGAAAGTTTTCGAATGAAACATTATGAGATAGAGGAAATATCCAAATGTTTGTGGACATCTCTATTTTACGGTGCTGTCTTTTTCCTGTTTTGAATGAGGTCCGTACAGAAATGCCAAAAATAACAACTGTGCTCTAAATGCAACATACATAATGTAGATTCATACATCTACATTGTACTGCATGTGAGTTTGTTTTTAACTTTGGGGCAATTTTTTTAAGACCCAATTGTTCTGATGTTCTGCTTCACTTTGGGTCATTTAAAAGTGCATTCACCATGAAGCTATTAATGCTTCTCCTAATTTATATAGTAGCAACAATAAAAAGAGGTATCTGCAGTATAGGACGTGTAGGATGGAGTGTAGGCAGGATGCTTGGAGGACAACAAAAGGATACGTAGAGGAAAATGCACAAGAGAGCACGCGAGAGAAAAAAGATGTAATGATTAAAAAAAGCATAATTCAGACCAGAGTGAAGCAGCCTGTGAAATAAGATTACACATAGGAGATAGCTGTAAGTGAGAAGAAAGCCGGAAGCATCAAAGTAACAATGAAGGGCTGTAAAAATAGCAAAGACAAAAATAAATGAAAGCAATCCAAGAAAAACATGGAAAACAACATAAAAAAGAAATGATAGACTCAGATTCGTAGGCCATCACACAAAGCAAACTGTAAGAGAGACAGGAGGATATTACACTGATTAAAAAAAGAGATGAGTTTCCTTCGATTTTTGCATATTTGTCACACTTACATGCTTCATCAAAATTAATTTTATATTAGAGAAAGATAACCCAGGTAAATACATTATGCAGTTTCTAAATGAGGATTTCATTCATTAAGGGTTGAAAGCTATCCAAACCTGCCTGCCTGTGTGAAAAAGTAAAATCTTGTTATATCATGAATTAACTGGGATTTTTTTTTTTTTTTTTGTGTGTGTGTGGGGGGGGGGGGGGGGGGGGGGGGGGGTGCAAGCTGAGTGACCTGGTCAAACAAGAAATCCCCTAGACACCAACATGTCTGAGAAATGAGCTCATGAAACTGAAAAACAGATAAGAAACAAAGCCATGGATCTGCCGGTCTGGAAAAGGTTACAAAGCCATTTTAAAGGCTTTGGGACTCCAGTGAACCACAGCGAGAGCCGTTATCAACAAATGGAGGAAACTTGGAACAATGGTGACCCTTCCCCGGAGTGACCGTCCTACCAAAATGACTCCAAGAGCGTGTCAACAACTCATCCAGGAGCCCACAAAAGAACCCAGAACAATGGAAGAACTGCGGGCCTCGCTTCAGTTAAGATCAGAGTTCATGATTCAACAATAAGAAAAAGACTGGACAAAAATGGCATCAACGAGAGAGCTCCAAGGAAAAAAACAACACAAATTTCCCAACAAACAACTTAATGATCTGCAAGATTTTGGGGAAAATATTGATGCAGCTGCATGCATGCAGTTGCATCAATGCAACTCTGAAATACAGCTTTCAAATTAAGACGCAGCTTTCTAGACCAGCCCCCAACAAAGTCCTGCTCTGCAGACTTCTTCACATACAGTCAAAATGTTCTTGCTCTGTGAATGATGTTTTTTTTTTTCTACATCCTGTTAAGTTAAAAGACACTCTTTAGGCTCATTCGCCACCGTTTTCTTAAAATAATCACTTCCTCTATCAGTGTTTTGGGGACTGTAGCCTATGATAGCAGGAAAAGCGAGTACACAATGGACAGGACTCCAGTCTACTGTAATATGGTAATGATAATATTCACTGCTTGTAACATTACATCACTTGTCTTAGATAAATCCAGGAGATTTTAATGGAATTGTTAGTCATGCTATAGATAAGGCGTGATATTTTCTTCCAGCCTGTGTGTTTTTAAATGCCTTAATGAAGCATTACCTACTAGGCTGAACTGTAGAGTAAGGAAGAATTATAATGATTATTTTTCACAGCTGTTTGGCCCCTTAAGACCTTCTGATGTTCTTACAACAGCGGGAACACAAGCAATTAATATTGCTCAAACGGTTTAGTTTGTATCCACTGGATATTCCTAAAATGATAAACAAGTTCACACTGTGTTTATAAATGTTACTGACAAGTCACTTGAAATTTTACTTTTTTAATATATTGCTGAGGCATTTACATTTGAGTTTTCCTCTTTATATTTTTAGTGGGAAAATACTGTAAATGTAATATTATAATAAAGTTGCTAAAATGGATTTATTGGACCAGCTACACCAAATGCAAATCTATCAGCCATAAACATATGACGTGCTTCATACTGTTTTCGTGCGGGCAATGATCCTAACTTTGGATTGGATAATAGTTTAAAGCACGTTTACACGCTTTTGCCACGCAGGATGCTTACTCTCTGGGTTTCAGAGCTTTGAAACAGAATAAAAGAAGAGTTGAGAAGAAAAGGTGGAAGGAGAGTAGTCTGAATTGGGTTCTGGAGCTGTACTCCACCTCATACATCGCACTCATTCGCCAGCCGCGAGTGATTCCAAGCCAGCGAGCACCACATCCACCGGAGGAGCTGATAAACTGCTCCACCTGGCTTCTCCTGTGAGACGTGCTCGCGTCGGCACCACTATTTCTGTTCACTCGCTCACCCGAATCAGGTGATGCCCTGCAAGAGCAGCTATTGGCTCTTGTCTCAGACCTTCCCCGAGGTAACTGGAGGAGTGACGAGCACTCTGCACGTGACCTCTACAATGAGCTTCCTCCCACCGGAAGACGTAAGCAACACTGGATGTTATTTATATAGGGACGAATCTGACGGTAGCCTTTGTTACGGTGCGAGGACTCCTCCCTAAATAAAAGCCGTGTATGACATAAAGTGTTGCTTTATTGTAAGAATAAATTATATTCGCTAATTTTGCATCCGAAATGACCTGTCCATTGAAACGATGGGAAAAATGGTGCTGAGGCATGCTGGGAAACAAGGCATGCTGGGAAAGAGACCACCGCAGACGAATCAAATGGCTTCTTCAGAGACAGCATAATGATATTAGACCTGGCCTCATTAAAATACCTTTATAAACAACGTACTGCTATTTATAAAGACACTGTCAGTGCGCTAATATAAATGATAATTCCACTGAAAACGGGAAAAATAACAAGGGATAAAAATGCAAATTATTTCTTCTTAAATTATCATAATACAAATTAGTAAATTAAGTCAGCTCTGAATTTATGCATGTGTGCGTAACACACGGCGTTTGTGTGGAGTTTATTGTCTTAGATGTGGTGTTTTGAATAATTTACAGCAATTATAATGGCATTTTCTGAAAAGCTAAAAGGGATGTTAGTGTCCCTCCAGCCCCCCGGGGACATTACTGCGTTTACTGAATTATTTAAAAGTGATACACTAGACGTGGGTACAGCGTCTAGTGTAAAAAAAAAAAACACCCCCTCTGGCCCCTTGATATTTACCTATTACTGCGCCTTTAACATTTCCCATGATGCCCCGCGGCTTTGATCCGTTCAAATTGAGCTCCTTACAAACAAGAGGAGACGCTCTTTCTGGGACAGAACAGCTGAGACATATTCACTCTCATTTTGTAAAATAGTTGTTAACACTGATACAACTGTTCATATTTTTTGAGACACCGCGATGTTGAACATGTGCCGCCTGCCCCTCTATTTATGCGCCGCTTCCTGCTGATGACATCCGGGCATTCAGAAGGCTTGCACTCTGGGCTACATACAGGGAACCTGGTTTCTCCTCTCTTCGCCCAGGGGAAAGTCCCCGGACACCTGGCAGAAAGTGCCCTGGCTGGAAACCAGGATCGATCTGCGCTCCACCACTAGTGAGCTGAGATGTTCTGCTGAACTGAGCTCGGTGATCGCAGGTCGAATTTGTCAGCGTTGATAGTTATGCAAGAGAGCTGCTAGTAACGCCTTAACAGAACGGGGCTCATTCTCCGAATGCTTCTTTTATAGTTCACTTCGTCCAAGCATGTCTGTGAATATATGGGCCCACTTTTACTTCACGTACTTTTGCGGTTTGGAGCAACAGGTGCAGTCAATATAATAATAGGTCCTTATAAACATGAATGAAAAATGGTAAGGCTGCAGTTTCCTTACGGTAAGGTTCCTAATTACTGTTCATTTAGACATTCCCTCCTGTTTAGCATTTCTACCATTTAAAATATAAGAAAAGCTTATAAAACAATATAGTTTTTATAGATTAAAACAGTCTGAAGTGATTTATTTTAACAACAAATATGCCAGGTCTAGGGTGTAAGGATTTCTGATTTATTTATTTTGTAGTGTTGGCCATATTTATTTATTTGATCAAACACATCGTTAAGATGTTCCTGTAAGTTCCTCAGTAAGTTTCCCTGAGCTTTTAAAAAACAGACAAATCCTGTTTAAGCACCGTGAGTTTGACCAGGTTCATCTTCAGAAAGAAGAAAAATATATCTCAGGTTTTGAATTGTGTTTAGGGCTCCACCTTGCGGTGAAATATTGGACATGCAACTCATTAGCGCCGAGCACAGGGCTCATACAATAAATCCAGGCATATATTAGGCAAATCAATCTGAGAGTCGGATTTATTTCCATATAATCAGACATAGTTGTAAAACGTTTTATTGTATGGGGTACTTTCTGCATATAGGTATTGGGGGGGCTTTAGGTTGCAGGATTTGATATTTACAACCTACTTTAGAAAAAGAAAAGCTTGTGAGAAATACTCCCATATTTAAGCAGAAATGCTGGTGAATTAAGCAAGGCCTTCTCTGAAAAAGGCACTGATGCCCTAAAATCTGTATGTTATTTGGTTCGTTACTCATGCAATGTGAACTAATGCTCCCATTCAAGCACAGATGCAGACTTCTGTGCAGATGCTGATATCAGCCAGGTGCTCCCTCTTTTGATAGTTTGTGATTTTCCCAAAAAAATATTTTTCACACTTTCCTCGTCAGCCCCCCTGAATATTTTTTTTTAACTAACATAGAGCTGTTTGTCTGAGGCCAGACCTCAGGCCGGAGAACTTGTCACTGAACATTAAAGGTGTTGTTCACAGCAGATCTCTGTTCAGTCTGATGGAGTTTGAGCAGTGTTGCGAAGAAGAATGGAGTCTAAGTGAAACCACTCCACATAAGGTCAAAACAAGGATGGCAGCCAAAGGTGAATATTTAGGCAATAACTGACTATAAAGAGCTTTTTTGTGAATTATTGCCAAAAAAATGAATGCAAGGGAGATGCTTAGCAGCGCTACATGCACCCACGAGAAGCAATTTTATGTTAACAAACATTATTTTAAATATGCCTTACAATGACTTTGAACATAAGTGTATTTTTTGATATAACGATTCAAAATAACACCTTCCCAATTAAATATGGAGTTTAAATATTATGCAAATCATCGCACTTAAATTTTATTTACATGTACTTTAGAATCCCAATTTCTTCTTCTTTCTGATAAAACATGCATACCCTACAAGCACCAATAACTTCAGGCCAAATCCTTTCCCCAATTGATTGTAAAAGTCACTCCTGATGAGTAATTATGATATTGTAATTTTTGTTGAGTATGGTCCAGTTTAAACACCTTGTAACCCATAAAAGAATACAGGAACATAAACGAGCTTCGTCATTGTTATTATACACTGTCTGCACTCAAAATGGCCAATGGATCTCCATTTTCTTTGTGATCTCACCTTTCAGGCAGAATAAAGACAGTTTGTTTTTTTCCATTTGGTCCCCAGTAGGGAGGGAAACCAGCTCTACAGCATTTATTCTAATCGCCTCTGACATGAAAGCACCCAGTGACACACATAGGCATACTGTATACTGCAGGATTAGGCAGTACACAAAAAGATTACAGCGTCACATGGTATTCCTTCCAAATGGTGCCTTCTCACAACCTACTTCCCCCTCTTAGGTATCCCATCATTCCCTGGAATGGGCGTAGGCTCACGCAGCAGCAGCAGCAGCAGCATCACAAAGGTTCAGCTCCTCCCTGCTGTGTGCTTGATATAGGATGGGAGGGAGAGAGGGAGCGAGAGAGACAGAGAGGATCAGGCACAGATGAATTGTAGTCTGAGTGACGGAAGCAGTGTGGGCACATGTGAGTGAGAGAGGACGAATCAGGAAGTAGAGAGACCTGCGCGCGCGCGCGCGTGTGTGTGTGTGTCCGGGAGAGAGAGACCGACAGAGTGTAAATCAACAGAAAGAGGAAGAGGACATAAAGAAAGGAAGAAAAAGGGCTGCAGGAGGAAGCAGACAAGACAAGGGGTCTCAGACTGAGAGGGAAGATGGCTGAGCCGGAGCTGAAATCGAGAGGCAGCCGAGAGAGCGTCGCTAAGGAGAAGATGGGGGGTAGGTACAGTGCATGCTCACGCACCTCTAACTGCCACATGGTGCAGCGCTGCATTATTCCACCATGCGCTCTGATGCAACATTGATGATGCAAGAGTAGAATTGTAGAGTTGATGCTGAGGAGATGCTTTCATGGTAGCAGGTGACAGGTGTGGACAAATGGCACATATTAGGAACGTGGGTATGAAAACACAACTATCAGATGCAGTGTGTGTTTACACGGATAGAAAGAGTTCAATAAGGACAGCAGGTTCAGAAGGAAAATCTCATAGGTGCTGATTTCCAAAAATGTCTATTTTTAAAAAATTATATGAATTCTTCCTTTAGTAACACAAGAGTTTGTTTGTTTTTATTAATCATAGTTTTTCAAAGTAACCAGTGCCTAAAACAACTCAGCGAGAAAGCTTGTAAATTCTTTTCATTTGTCTGAAAATGAGCCAGACTCTGTAATTTGACTGTCTCCCCTTCTGCTGTCCTCTCACCACCAGCGACTGGAGCAGAGCCTGAGCAAGATGGTCTCATTGTGGAGCAGCCAGCATCTCCATCTGACCCCGTGGGTTCTCCGCCTGCTGCCACAGGTTCCACCAACAGCCTGCCAGGCAAGGGGGAGAAGATTGAACTCAAACGCAGCATCACCCTCTTCAACGGTGTCGGAATGATCATCGGCACCATCATCGGCTCGGGCATTTTTGTCACTCCCACAGGTGTTGTCAAAGAGACCGGCTCTGCTGGGCTCTCTCTGATCGTTTGGTCCGCCTGTGGAGTGATATCCACCATGGGTGCTCTGTGCTACGCAGAGCTGGGTACAACTATTGTCAAGTCAGGAGGAGACTACACTTACATCCTGGAGGTATATGGCGAACTGGCTGCCTTTCTGAAGCTGTGGGTGGAGATGCTCATCATCCGGCCGTCGTCGCAGTATGTGGTGTCACTGGTGTTTGCGACCTACCTTCTGAAACCTCTCTACCCCAACTGCGTCGTGCCCGACAGCGCAGCCAAGCTCATTGCCTGCCTATGTCTTAGTGAGTACATGATGTTGGTGGGCTTTCTTAGGTCAAATACACATTTTAGACACTTCATTGCAGCTGGTCATTCACCAGATTCTTGATTGTAGTGTGTTTTGTGTCTCCCCGCTGCTTGTAGCCTCCCTGACATTTGTAAACTGTATCAGTGTGAAAGCAGCAACCAAGGTCCAGGACTTGTTCACCGCTTCCAAATTGATAGCCTTGATCATCATCATCCTCTTTGGCTTCATTCAGATTTCCACAGGTGAGTGGCAAAATACCACAGAACAAACCAAGTCAGCTGCATGACTGCAGGCTGTTGAGAACAAATCTTATGCCTTCATCACAAGACTTATTAATTTTTAACAGAGAAGTAAAATAAGCTTCAGGTCAAAGCTGGAAAAACAGGTTTTGTGAGTGTAATAAAATCTAAATCCTCAACAATATTTAACCTACTTTAATAGTCAGTAAAAAATGCTCAAAAAGTGTCCTCACTTTGAACCTGTCATTTCAGATCTGCTCGTAAACATGCAGCTTCCCTTCATTGTGTTGGAAACACAGCTCCTTTGTTTTCAATATTTTAGTTGGAGTAATTATGGAACTAACAGCATGCCTGTAAAGTAAATGCCATTGCATTATGTGGCTTTTTGCAAACTATATAGTAGCATCAATTATTATGATTCTCGTCTTTACACGACATCTATGTGAGGTTTACTTCTTTTATCTCCAATGGTAAACAAGTTGTTAACGAGCGCTAATGAGCCTAACGAAGCAGACTGCTTTGCTTTCAGCTTGTTAGCACACTTACTGAGTCGGAACACAGAGCTTGTCTGTCTAGAGCCACGTGATTGAGCCTGAGCAGACATGAACATGGGCATCAGAACGTGCCAGGATGGTTTTGATCGTGCAAATGAAACTGCAATGAAATGAAAATGTACAGAAAATAAGGTGACTATACAGACAGTAATTTACTGCCTGAAATATTGGCATTGTAGTAACATTTTTCTATATGATAGCCCTAAGCGTGTGGGTTCACGTGTGCCGTCTAAGACTGTAAAAGCAACGCACGTTAATCCGTCCGAGCTGTGCCATTCACAATACAAGAGCGCGGGAAGACAGCGTGGCCACACTTGCTCCACGCTGCATCTGCTGCTCCCCTCCTTACACAAGGCCACGCCTACCACCTTTGTGCGCCATACTCTGTTACCATGGAAACTAGGCAGTGAAGCTTGCCGGCTGTTGTCACACTTTTTCAGCAGACCAGCAAGAGAACAGAGTTGGAAAATAATAAGGAGGGTCATTACCATCTGAAAGCGACAGGTAGAGGGAGAGAGACACCAAAATGCCAGGCTCTCTCTCTCTGTCTCACACACGCACGCACACACACACACACACACACACACACACACACACACACACACACACACACACACACACACACACACACACACACATTGGATTCATTGACTGCAGTGTATTGTGTAAATGAATTGAAGTTTACTTATGAGAACATTTTTCTTCTCATATTTAAATGTCAACTGATCGTGATTCTGTACCCCAGAGGAGATGCTCCTTTGTTTATTGTGCATAAATAGTGAATTGTCCTGACACAATATTGCGTTTTGCTTCTGTTATTACCATGGTACATTGACAAGCATGTCAAAGGGCAGGCATCAACAGGCCGGCCTGGTACAAGAGACAAAATGTGTCGGCAGCACAAAAAGAATCTATTCAATGTCTAAGCACATAACTCCTCCAGGCGCTACACCTGGCAGTGGGAGAACTGCTTCCCTTTCAGATGTTTTCTTCTTCTTTCTGTATGTGACCAGGTGATGTGCCATATCTGACCCCAGAAAAGGCGTTTGAAGGGAGCAAACTGGGAGTTGGGAATATTGTCCTGGCTCTGTACAGCGGTCTCTTTGCTTTTGGAGGCTGGTGAGGGTCATAAAATTGAATTATTTTTAGCTTCTGTTTGTTTTTGCTTGAAAGATTTATGACCTCTTTGCTATTCACCCCCCCAGGAATTACCTGAATTATGTAACGGAGGAGATGATCAACCCAGAGAGGTGACTTAAATGTAATGACGGTTGTTTTGGTGATGATGGCACAGACTGTCTTGCAAATATCTGCCAAGAGCATGGTTGCTCTCATCCAGGACTGAGCTTGTCTATCATCAGTCCACAGAGATAAAGTATCCAAGCGATACTGACATAATCTGAACTATGAACTAAATATGAACTAAAATATTACATTTTACAAAAAAATGTGATAATAATGATTTATAAAATCCAGTAAAATTATGCAGTCGTGTTCCTCACTGCATACCCTGCATGAATTCAGTCCCATCTCATAACACAGTCTGATATTACCAGAACATACAGTGTTACACGGTGTTGTTTTTTTCCTCAAATGACCTTCAACCTTTCACCCCATAGGAACTTGCCCCTGTCCATCATCATATCCATGCCTATAGTCACGGTGGTATATGTTCTAACCAACCTGGCCTACTTCACCACCATCTCTCCTCAAGTCATGATTGAGTCAGAGGCTGTTGCTGTGGTGAGTGTACTGCTTTTCTTTAATATGATGTGTTTCATCCTCAACTGGGACATGCATATTGGTTGTTTGTGGTCACAAATTCTCCTCATCTGCTTTTTCTTTCTGTTCTGCAGAGTTTTGGGGAGTACCATCTTGGTGTGATGTCCTGGCTCATTCCTGTCTTTGTGGGACTGTCCTGCTTTGGTGCAGTCAATGGATCACTCTTTACTTCAGCGCGGTGTGTGTTTGCATGTGTACAATGAAACATAAGACAGCATTTTATACATTTAGTATTAATAGTTTAACCTCTTAAGCCCCAACGCACCCTGATAGGGGGGCAAAAGGCAGGAGATCAGGTGGGCATGGGGCTTAAGAAATTAAAGTCTCCGTATTTTTGGAATAAATAATGATTTAAGAAATTTCTCTTCTAGTTTGTTCTATGCTGGAGCTCGAGAGGGTCAACTCCCTGCTGCTCTGGGGTTGGTCCACACAGACCTGTTCACACCAGTGCCATCCCTCATATTCACAGTAAGAAACCTGATACTTTCAGTGACATTTTACCAGCTGGCTACCAATAAGATTAGGTTAGTGTGTTAAATCATGTATGATCATTGCTAAAAACCTCAAAAGTGTCCCCATTTTTGAGGTATTATACGGAAGTGTATATAAATCTGTTTTGATGATACAAAACATTTGTGAAGCATTTGTAGAGTTATTTTTGTTCGAGAAAACTATTTCAGTGAAGAGTTACAGTTAAGTCCATAATTTGTTGGATTTTTGTGCATTTTTTATGATCTTGCCTCTGTGCACCACCACAGTAGCTTTTAAATCAGACAGTCAAGATGTGATTGAAGTGCAGACTTGCAGCTTTGATTCAGTGAATTGGACTTTACAACAGTTTTTATACACAGTGCCTCATTTTCAGAGGCTCAAAAGTAATTGGCTGACAAGCAGTTTGAATGTTACTTCATGACAAACTAAGCAGATCTAGTATCTGTGGTTGATTCCAAGTGGTGCATTTTTATTTTCGAGCTCTTATTTAGCTCTTTATTGTCATTTTAAATATCAAAACAACTTCAAACCATCTGACCAAGTCAAGAATAGTCTCAAAGAGGTAGATGCATTATTGTTAGGGTCTACAATCAAGACGGCTTCAAGAAAGTATATACAGAGGGTTTAGAGAAAGGTGCAAACCACTGGTTACACTCAAGAACAGGGAGGTCAGATTAGATTATTACCAGAAAACATCTAAAAGAGACTGCACAGTTCTGAGAAAAAAATTTGGGGGGGGCAAATGAAACCAAGATAAGCTTCTACCAGAGTGAAGGGAAGAGAAAAGTATGGAGAAAAAGAGAAACAGCTCATGATGTGAAGAATACCACATCATCTGTCAAACATGGAGGTGGAGGCACTGTTAGGGTATTGGCATGTATTGCTGCTAGGAGAACTAAGTCACTGGTGTTTATTAATGATGTGAGTGCTGATAGAAACAGCAGGGTGAATTGTGAAGTGTCCAGGGCTACACTTTCTGTTTAGATTCAGCCAAAGCTGCAAAACTGATCAGACAGCGCTTCATGGTGCAAGTGGATAATGACCCAAAAACTGTAAAACCAAGTCAGGAGTTTCTCAAGGCAAAGAAACGGGATATACTTCAAAGGCCAAGTCAGTCACCTAATGTCGACCCAACAAAGCGTGTTTTTTCATTATTAAATAAAAACCTGAATGCTGCAATGAAGCACTGGTAGACAATCTCAGTGGAGAAAGCACAAGGTCTGGTGATGTCCACGTGTTCTAAACTTCAGGTGACTAACACACTGACTAAAATCAACCCTTACATTAAAAGTGATATTAACTTGTTCAGTTCATTTTGAGCCTTTGAAATTGGAACTATGTCTAAAAATGGCTCCAGTTCTTAAAGAGTTAATGCAGTCTTCTCAAATTAAGGTCTGCATCAATCACATGTTGATTGTTTGGTTTAAAATTCGCTGTGGTGGTGAACAGTAGCAAAAAAGCACACAAACTACCCATGGGAATATGTCTGTGAAGGTTCTCAGTCATCCAGATCATCGTAGTCTAAGGAGCTTGGAAAGAAAAGCGTCTGGACTTCTTTGAGTTGCTTGAAGACGTTTCACCTCTCATCCAAGAAGCTTCTTCAGTTCTAAGGGTCAATGGTGGGGCGTCCCAGATATAAACCCAGTGGGAGTTTCCCCCCAAAGAGGGGACAAAGGACCCCCTGATGATCCTCTACCTAATCACATGAGCCAAGGTGTGAAAGTGTGTGAAAACTCAAAGAAGTCCAGACGCTTGTCTTTCCAAGCTCCTTAGACTACCCATGGGAAGTTAACTGAAAATGGCAGCTTTATTATTGGAAAAACCTCCATTAAATAAACTTTCAAAAAACAAACCAAAACCCTGAACATGAGAACTAAGAACTGAAAAACACTGGGAAACTGGAACTTAAATTAGACCAAAAGAAAACAGACCAGGAACTGAGAACTAGAGATCTAAACAGAGCCATGAGAGAAACACACAGCAGTGAGGGTCTACGCTGCGACAAAGGGCAAAGGAAAACACAGGGCTACGGAGTAACACGGGAATGGAGAGCACAGCTGGGACTAATCAAACATGACGAGATAAAGGGGAAGCAAAGCTTTAAACACTGAACACAGGACATAAGACCTATAAAAATAAAACAGGAAACCAGAGACATTCACAAAGATGTAGACTTGACACCAATGTTCCCTATAAACTGCGCGCGTGCGCACTGCTGGCACGCGTTGCGCACAAAAAAAAACTAACCTGAATTGAAATTAAAATGAAAACTTTAACAATTCAGTTTTGCAGTGTTAGTCAGTAAGTGACTGGCTGCTCCCGTATGGGATTAGAACGATGCCACCTTATCCCATAGTCCAGCCAATGATGCGATTCACATTCGTATATACGCAGCTAATCAACATCGTTGACAGGCTAACAGCGTTCTTATGTGCCGACACCGGTGTTTTAGCTAGCAAAGCGGCGTGGCTGATGTGAAGTGAAGCCACGTTAATAACGTGTACAACCATTGGAGATGTGAGCAGGACAGACGGAACAATTAACGGGAAACTGTGGACCTTATACCAGTTTTTAAATTGTGTTGATCGGCCATGTAAAACCGGAGTTATGATAAAAATATGCAATGTTTGGTTTTCTTCCTGAATACTGTCGTTGTTTATATTTACTGCCCGAAGAAACGGTAAAAACGGCGTTTTATAAGGAAAACGCTCGAAAGCACTCTCCCTGTGAGAAAAGCCGAAACCAAAAAACCCCACCCTTTCCTATTGGTCGAAAAATGTACCAAGTGATATGGCAACAGATGTTTAGGAAGGGGGTAGTTTTAGGAGTGTTTTGAGATGTGAGAGATTTGCGACGTTTAGCGCAAATCTTGTGTAGTTAGTGTGTAGTGTAGTCAATAGTTTTGTTGTGTGTGTCAGAACAATGAGGTGACTGCTGAATGTTACAGGTGTTACAGCAGTGATACATCTCCAGTTGTCAGGCCTGCAGGTATCAGGCTGTTGTTCTCCTTTATCTCATAGTGGACAGAAATTATTTTTGGAGTGGCACAAATAATTTGTGTGGCATCAAATTTGATGCAGAACAGCTGATTGTTCTGTAAATAGTTTGAGATGTTTGTTTAAAAAACGCCTTGCCTGCATTTTTAGGTAAGCAGCTGCAAAAAACCTTGTCGTTTGCATAACTCAGTTACTTTTTTGAAGAAGTAACTATATAATTAATTGCCCAACATTGATCATTCTATACTGTATTTTGCAGACAGAGAGTTACAGGACTCTCCCAGACCACAGACTCATACTCATAATACAAAAAAAAAATAAAAAAAATAAAAATAGAAAGTTGTGTTTTCAAAATTGGAGTCCAAGTTATTTTTACTTCCAATAGTGTTAACATACTACACAAGATTTTTTTTAAATTTTCATTGTAGGTGGGCTAAAGCAGTTAATTAAAAGTAGTCTAACATAAATGTAAATGCTGTAATTTGATTATTTTAATAAACCATGTAACTTGGATGGATTTGATGCTGGCGTGACCACAGTGCACACGTCTAATGTTGCTCACAGTGGTCCAAGGGACCGCTCAGGGAGTTTGTGTGTTCGCTCAGACACATGAAAAATTAGAGGGAACATTGCTTGACACTGAAACATAGAGACATAACTGACTGAGGAGACAGAAAGAACATGGAGATGAGTGACTAGACGAGGAACACGGGGAAGGCAAAGTAACAGAAACCTAAATCCTAGGACCTAAGAATATAACACAAGCAGAACACAATAAAGAGAACCAAAACAATGAATAACAATAATCAAAGAATAAAAATTAACCAACAAACACAAAACCCTGGGTCACAGACCCAGTACTGTGACACCTACCTGCCTTAAATAACTGCTCTATTCAAGAAAATCACTAAGGAGGATTCAGAAGCCTTGTGTGTGTTTATAATCTATTATCCATCTACTATCTATAATCTAATGTTTCCAGCAAACTAATGCAATCTTTACTCCTTTTTTCATTGTATTAGTGTTTCCTATCGATGATGTATGCCATCTCCCAGGACATCTTCTCTGTCATCAATCTCTTCAGCTTCTTCACCTGGATGTGTGTTGGGATGGCCATCGCTGGCATGATCTGGCTGCGCTTTACCAAACCCGACCTCAGAAGGCCCATTAAGGTGAACGTCTTAGGGGTTAAAGTAGCTGCTCAGTGCCTGTTGCAGAGAAGATCCATTTTGATGGATATGAGTCTCACTGAAAGGTGACCCTAGCCCTACCTTCCTTGTCTGGCAAAACATCAACATGTCTTCTAGTTTCATAAAGCATCTGCTATTTTATTTTTTTTAGTGAAAGCACCATTGTATCGCTACTCTTGTTATTAGGTGGAACTGGAAACATACTGTTTTTCCAAGACAGGAGGGAGGGGTATTTGGAGGAATACATGATCCTTTGTTTCTATTTCATCATGGGAAAATTACCTTGGCTGACCAGTCTTTCATCTTCTCTTTGGCCCACACTGCTTTCAGCTCAGTTATTTTATAAAATCATCTATAAACATATTAAAAGAGAGAGAGAGAGAGAGAGAGAGAGAGCTATTTATATGTAAACCATTCATAAAAAATGTCAGTTTCAACCCAGAAAAAAGAAAAACAAACCGTCAGCTCAAGCAGTTTAACTGATAACTGAATGCAATAACAGTATGGAGCTCTTAACATAACAGTTTAGCCAATAATAATTTCTTCATTGTGATCAAATTGTTGGGGACGCTTAAGGAAAAAGGGTAAGCCAGTATGAGAAAAATACTTAAGTAAGAGTACAAATGTATTTAGTATCAACTATAGCACATATCATTGTTTCAAAATCAGATCTTTAGATGAAGTCAGGCATCATTCAACTTTGCATACACAGTCTTATAGTTTGAATTTGTATTGATTTGATTGATTTTTTTTTTTTGCATTATTGTCTGATCTGTAAAGTAATCGGTACTGAAAATGTCTTAATATAAAAACTTTAGTAATTATTTGTCTCCTCTTGTTGTTTAATGGAAACAAAGTGGCAGAAAACAGATATCAGTGAAGAAGTTACAGGATCTAAAATCTAAACTTGGGAAGTATTGTCATCAAAATCATTATACATTAGTCTAATCGTTAGCTATAGTTGCATTATTCCAAAGTCCAAATATGATATTTTCTTCTTTTTCAGTGTGTGAGACATCTTCACTCAACAATTATAAACTGTATCTTATCTGCTCACGTCTAATGTAAATCGAAACACATCTTCATCTGTTATGTATTTTGTATTTTCTCTCTGCAGATTTCTCTCTTCATCCCCGTTACTTTTGTGTTGAGCTGCGTCTTCATGATCGTCGTGTCCTTTTGGGCAGCTCCCTTCGAGTGTCTGCTAGGCAGCGGCATTATTCTCACAGGCGTCCCAGCGTACCTACTGGGCTACAAGTGGAAAAAACCCCATGTGGTCAAGAAGATGCTGGGTGAGTTGGAGATTTTCATTTGTTTTTTTTAGAGTGAGGCAAAGGTGGTTTGTTGTGAAATTCCTGTGAGATTATCTGCTCAAGTTCTGCTGTGGGCACCGGTACATTTCCTTTGTTTACATAGTTGGTCCGGAGGACTCAGGCAAAAGACCGATATTTGACCTGTAGTAGCCTAGCAAAGAGAAAACAGACGTGGCTAACGTGACAAGTTGTTTCTCCTCAGAAATCTTCACCATGTTCTGTCAGAAGATCTTCATGTCTGTTCCTGAAGAGAAGGAGCAACATGGGGCGGCTGAATAATGCTGGACAAACCGAGCAAGATGAAAGACTGGGTCAATATTTTTGTCTGGACATTCCTGTAATGTTTACAATCATCCACATGTGATCGGACTTTTTTTGTTTTAACTTTATCTGACCAGGCAGGTAACTGTGAACATATTCAATATTCGCAAGAGTGGCCTGACAAATGGAGGATTTGTTTTATGAATATTTTATGAATACTGCAACTTTTCTGCAAAGAAGACCACCGGGCATTTTACACTCCTTATTATGAATTGATTTTAATATTTCAGCATATCTCCTTAAATGGTCAAACATGCTCTGATGTTCCATGTTAGCTAATGGAAAGCCATCTGTAAGTGTATGACTGCTGCAGGCATATAATTACTTGTGTACTGCAAGTACACAATCAGGAGCTGCAGTGGCCTGTGACATACAGGTATATTTTTCTCCTGAAGTGTACAAATGAATAGCTTAGGCGGGAAAATATATGTCTAATACCACTAACAACCAAACTAGACATAGTATATTATAGTTTAGGGTTTATATTTATAGTTTATATTGTGTTAAAATAAAGGATTTTGCTATAGTTGCTATAATAACGTCACTTAGAGTTTATAACTAAGGTCAGATTTGGAAGAGGAAGAGGTTGTCTAACAAAGCACTTACTTCATTTTCTCATATGGTACTAATGTTTGTGTTAAATAGTAATTCATTCTCACATTTTACTTGATATTGTTTTTTATTTATTGGTAAGATGAACTTGTAGCGCTGTCGTAAAGCACAAGCTAAAGGGAGATGAAAGAGTGTCTGTGATGTCTGCTTGAGCTGCACTGTGAATCAGGTCTGTTTCTTGTATCATTTCATTCTGATACCTCATCGGCGCCACGTGTGACGATACTCGATGAAAACGATACCAGCATCTCCGCTTGTGCGCCATTGTTGTGAGACAGCGTAGATATGCTCAGATATCGTAGTAGTGTTCGTAGTTAGCCTTAGTGTTTGTACTGAACGTATTTGATGTCTGTGCCAGCCGTGCCAGTGCTGATATTCTATTTCTTTTTGTCACTGTATGACCAAAATGAATGTTGCAACTTTAGAGATGCTGGCTTTGCTTGTAATTTTTGTAGGAAATCAAATCAAATCAAATCACTTTTTATTGTCACATCACATGTGCAGGCACACTGACACAGCACATGCGAGTGAAATTCTTGTGTGCGAGCCCCACAAGCAACAGAGATGTGCAAACACAACAACACAAACGAGCAAAATACAAGAATGGCCAACCTGAAACTAATAAATATATGTACAATATATAATAGTGTATGCATTCCTGGATGTGTATACTAAATATTTTCCTACGTGTGTGTGTGTGTGTGTGTGTGTGTGTATACACATTTTTACAAATTAAATAGTAAAAAAATAAAATAAAATAATAATAATAAAATATACAGAGTTGAATATGTGCAAAACAAGTGGCATTTATATACAGTGTGGAGTGCATAATGTTGAAGTTCCAGTAGTGAAGCTGAGGTGTCTATGACGTGTTCAGCAGTCTGATGGCCTGATGGAAAAAGCTGTCTCTCAGTCTGCTGGTACGGGACCGGATGCTGCAGAACCTCCTTCCTGATGGAAGCAGTCTGAACAGTTTATGGCTGGGGTGACTGGAGTCCTTGATGATCCTCCCCGCTTTCCTCAGGCACCGCTTCCTGTAGATGTCTTGGAGGGAGGGAAGCTCACCTCCAATTATCCGTTCAGAGCACCGCACTACTCGCTGGAGAGCTTTGCAGTTGTAGGCGGTGCTGTTGCCATACCAGGTGGTGATGCATCCAGTGAGGATGCTCTCAATGGCACAGTGATAGAAGGTCCTGAGGATGCGGGGGCTCATGCCGAATCTTTTCAGTCTCCTGAGAAAGAAGAGGCGCTGCTGGGCCTTCTTCACTGTTTTGTTTGTGTGTACTGACCACGTAAGATCCTCAGCCAGGTGTACGCCAAGGAACCGGAAGCTGCTCACTCTCTCCACAGCAGCGCCGTTGATGGTGATGGGGGTGTGTACTTCTCTGCACCTCCGGAAGTCCACTATCAACTCCTTTGTCTTTGCGACGTTGAGGGTGAGATGGTTGTCTTGACACCAGTGGGTCAGGGCGCTGACCTCCTCCCTGTAAGCCGTCTCATCACCGTTGGTGATAAGACCCACCACTGTAGTGTCGTCCGCAAACTTCACAATGATGTTGGAGCTGTTAGTGGCTGTGCAGTCGTAGGTGTAGAGTGAGTACAGGAGAGGGCTCAGTACACACCCCTGTGGAGCACCAGTGTTCAGTGTGATGGGGGATGAGGTGATGCTGCCCAGTCTGACCACCTGGCGTCTGTCAGACAGGAAGCTAAGGATCCAGCTGCAGAGGGAGCTGCTCAGTCCTAGATCCTGCAGTTTCCTGTCCAGCTTCGAGGGAACGATGGTATTGAATGCTGAGCTGTAATCTACAAACAGCATCCTCACATACGTGTCTCTCTTCTCCAGGTGTGACAGGGCAGTGTGTAGTGTCAGGGCTATGGCATCATCAGTGGACCTGTTGTGGCGGTATGCAAACTGTAGAGGGAAATGTACCTGGAGAGAGGTTTGAGGTTTTCCCAGCGTATTTCCTGGTCCAGTGAAGGCTTGGGAAGGGAGGAGCTTCAGAGGAATGTTAAGGGGGATTGGAATCATGTGGAGTGGGAAAAAGGTTTCTTACTTTTGCACACAAAGGAGAGACAGTCTCCTTACAAATCTACCACAGATGTACGTATTGTCAGCCTACTCACTGTGCTGGCAGTCCAGGTTTCACAGGCCCCTTTCCAGTGAAGGGAAAGGTCTGAAAAAACATACTAATTCATACTGGTTGCTATTCCTTTAACATTAATGCAGCAGAAGCTTTCAGACAAGAACAAAAGAAAGTCTGTGAGAAAAATGACCTTTGACATTCTCACTGGTAACATCAGACTTTCCGTGGTGAGACACAAACAGCTCTTCTTTTTCTTTTTGTAAAGGAACCCTCTTTAATCTTATTTGTATAAGTTAATGGAAATGTGAAGTTTAAATACAAACATGTAAGTACATTTGCAATTAGCATGCAACAATATTTCTCCCACTTAAAGTATTTAATACGGATTCTTTATTAATGCAGATTGCATACAGATTTAAAAAGAGAATAGCTGAATGCAAATGCTTGCAAAGTTGGCACTGTGATCATCTTTAAAGGTGAGCTCTCTGAAAGCACACCAATGAACAACACAGTCCTCGAAGACACGCCCCTTACTTAATGAATCTACTTAAATTAAAGCCCTGAACACACACGTGTGTCTAAAAACACACTGATTCCAGTTATGATGATAAGCGGTCTGATATATTTTATTTTATGCACAACGTGCTGCATCGGTGTGTGTGCGTTTGTGTGTGTAAAGTATTACTATATGTGAAAATCAATAACGCAAATGTAATTGAGAATAAAGGAAGCTCATATTTTTGATTCTATAATCGAGAGTACCTGTTGTAACTGTTGTCTGTGAGTGACCATAGTAGGTACTGTACGTGTAAAAAAAACTATTTTGTTCAAAGTTTGATTGTTTGCGCTTTTGTAAAGCAGACGGCCAACAAAAGGAGTCAGAGGATTAAAATCTGATTGCTTTCTCCTGTAGAAATGCAGCAGCTGGTCGACAAAAGGCCGGCCGAAGCCCCTCTTCAGGCACCGGCTTCAGATAAAACAAAGATTCTCTGAACCTGACATCCTAACGTCCAAATGAGGATGTTTCTCAAAATAGCGTTATCATCTCAGCCATCAAATGTTTGGTAGTGCTCTGTGTCACATGCACATTGCTTCTTGTTTGTCCTGTCTTGTTTGTTGGCTCTCAGACAATGACGCTGCCGACCCGCTGTGCTGTCAGGGGACTTCATATCCGTCTGAAGAGGAAATGAGACGGCCCGATGGCTGCTGATGGAGCTCTTATCAGAGCTGCTGGACACAATATTAGTGATGGGGGATTGGACAGGCAAGGAGCCGATGAATGCGCAAGTCACGTCTACAAATACAGAGTATTTTGATATATTAAGTGAAGATGGAAGTGGGGAAAGGGTTCAAAGCATTTTCAGAAGATGTGGTGAAGTCGAGGTGTTAGTGTATTCTTTATCTTGAAGACAGTGTGGGTAAAATCAGTTTTTAAAAAAAAAAAAATGTATATAATATTATACAATTAGTTTAGACTACAGAAAGCCGACTATTGCAAATGTTTTTGTTATAACATATGATCATCGTTTTACAGCTTCTAAAAACAAAAAAACTTTCATCTGCTTTTGGCATCAACATTAGGGCTGTGTAGCCAATACTAGATTTCACCAGCAGGTGGCGATAGAGGCCCATCAATAGAAAGATGATGGCGAATCACTGAAAGGAAACTGCCGAACTACGGTAATCACCCACGCAATAAAACAACAAAACATATTACATTTAGAACGTCTGCCTTTGAAACTGTGCAAACCTTATTATTAATATTACTAATCTCTACGTTTCCGTTCACAAATTATTAAATTAGTCTAACAAATGCTAGTTTACCTGTGTTTTAGCAGAGTATTTTTCCTAAGACGAACATGCTGCAGATGAAGATGAGCCATGGGTGAGGGTTGCTCAAGGGCACAACTGAAGAGGGAATGATAGTGAAGCCTTTGATATCCTTTATCACTGTTAAAACATATCAGCGTCCCACTTTTAGGAATCTGATTTACTATAATTAAAGTATCTTTCTATTTTGAGGGTTTAGGGCAAGGATGTCAAACTCATTTTATATTTTGGTACAACCCATTTTGATCATAAGTGGGACAGACCAGTGAAACTCTCCTGGCTGTTAGCGTAAAGAAGCTTAACTACACATTTAATCCCAGAGACATTTTAATATAAGAACACGAAACTCAGTTTGAGCAGTACATCTCAGTTTGTCTGCATGTGAAATAACTGTTGCTCTGGACCTAAACTGCAAGAAATAAATGTTCTGTTAGCTTATTGCACAAACTGTCATAGAGTTATAAAACAGAACATTTGTAATAATTGACAGAATGACGTTTTTTAAACATGATTTTTGACAGTAAACCTACCGTAAAAACCAAACATTTCTATAGCATCTGGCGAAAAAAAACAGGCACTCTGTTATTTCATTGTATATCTATTACTTGTTTACTCTGACTTGTCACGGGGGAGCGCTTTATCAGTAGAAAAAGCCATAAAACTTATGAAACTATAAGCTTGTAAACATTTTTTATATTTTTGTTCTTTACATTTTCGAAAGCCGTGTAATGCATCAGATTGGAGTCTCTCACAGGCCCATTCTGGCCCCTGGGCGCTTTGATAGACACCCGCTTTAGGGGAACTAACAAACTGGGAGGTTATAGTTTTGTGAATCGGCTCTAGGGGGCACTGCGCCATCACCACGATGGAAAGAGAGAGCAAGAGGGCAAAAGAGAGAGGGAGAGGGGGAGTAGAAAGGGTAGAGAAAGCGCTGATGCGAAAGGCTGATAGATTCCATTTCTATTTTACCTTTAATCCAACTGTGAAATTCATAACTAAAAGGCAGATTTTGTTCTTCTTCTTCTCAGGTAGTTCTCTGAAAGGCCGTGTACTGCTGCATCAACTCTGAGTTTCATCATGGCACCTTTTAGCAAAAAAAAAACATGGCCAGGGGGCAGGAAAAAAATGTTGCTTGGTGTTTTATATTGATCTAGTCTGGATTTTATGGGGTGGGGAAGAAAAAATAGAAACAGCGAAAAGGTTAAAAGCACGTTAAATGAAGTTACACTATCAAGCCTTAACTTTTCACCTAATGAGCCATGTGACAGCAGCTACATCAACTCCTGCTACATCAAAGGTAATTCTCCTAATTAACCCCAGACACATGCAGGGGGAATGCAAAGTTGCGTTTACAGGTTGCTGTAGCGATCAGGCAGAGCTCATCAAAAACACTAATGAATCTGTTAAGACTTAATGACAGCCATGCAGTCAAAAACAAGCAGAGACGCACACCTTTTTTTGTTTTGTTTTTCACTTTAAACATTTTATTACAGACAAAAGAAAACAAAAAGAAGTAATTGTGACACAAAAAAGAAAAGAAAAAAGAATCTAATGCTGGTACATTAGCACCAACAGCAGTTTTTGAAAAAATATTATTCTAATAATCATGTAGTTTGATCATTGATAGTAATAATAATAATAATAATAATAATGATAATAATAATAATGCACCCTGATTAAAATAAGCCAAAATTTTACTTCATTTCATTTATAAATAGATGTGGAACCTGCAACCAAATTAAATAGAATGACCATATGATATTTAACAAAAACATAATGGGTTCTCTCATCACTGGCTTTAAAACTTTAAAAGAAGTATGTTTGGCAGGTTTATACACAAAATTAAAATATCTATCCTGACGAGCAATCCTCTGAAACAAAATCCTGCTACAGTGAAAAAAAAGAAAATCTTAAAGAATTATTTTTCTTTACAGAAAAAAAAGATAAAGATGAGTTCAACACAATTCTAAAACACCTAATAAAACTAGTCAAAAACTTTAAAACCCACTGTTATGTTTTTTTTTCTTTTTTAACCTTTAGTAACATTTCACATTTAGCAACTTTTTTTTTTTTTTTTGTTATTCACCTGTACAAGTGGTGCTGGGACTAAGGGGTGGCTGGGCGGGGTCACAGGTGTAGGGGAGGAGGGTGTGGTCTTTACTGACCTAGTAAGTAGGAGGAGCTAAAAGGAGAGGTTTCAATCTTTGACCTCTACAGTTCTGCAGCGTCCTGAGGCCATGTGAAGAGAGTGCGACACTCTCTGCCGGAGCTCTGCCAGCTGTGGAGGAAATTGAGCATTTTGCAGTCTTTGCATTTCCCTCTTTATTTTGGAGAGATTTGAGACTGGTGAACACAGTTTCAACACGAGTTTTAGTGTGTGTATTCCCTCACTGAATCCGCCTGCACAGAAAAAAAAAACAATTGGAAAAAAAGAAAAAAGAAAAAGGCAAGGGACTGCAGCTAAATACACACATAAGAGGAATCCATTTTGGTGATATTTACAATCACGCTGTGATAAATAAAGGAAAGGATGAAGTCCTCTACTGAGGGCAAGGATGATTTACAAATGCGTTTGTGACTATACCTTCATTTTAAATGTCGCTTTGCTTTCACTCACTTCGGGTGTTTCAGTCTGTCCCGAAGAACATCCACCCCGATGGGGTGACTATATTCTATTTTCCTGCGTTAGCTTTTCTACCCAAGACCCTACACTTGGAGTATGCTTTGAGCATTTTAACTCCCCAAAACAAGGGCAGTCCATGGCAAACAGCGTAATGGAGCAAAGAGGAGTGGAATCATCTTTTTTAAAAAAATCTAGACAAAATGAGAAGATGTTTTTTTTCTTTCTTTTTCTTTTCTTTTTTTTTTTTGGTCTTCATTTCCAGTATGTTGGCATGAGCTTAAAACTCACTGCCCCCTCAAAAAATGGAAAGTTCACTGATAAGGAAAAAAAAAAGCAAGAGAAGTGCCTCGGGCTTCTGGCCGATCTAAGTGCTTGGCAAATAGGTGAAGTTACTGTAGCAGTCTTTGGGATTTTTGAAATCCATCAGGAAAAAAAAAGAGAGAGAGAGAGAAAGAGAAAAAAAAATGGTGTAGAAGCAGATACATCGATGATGTTGTTGTTATGTTAGAAAGCTCCCTGGAGTCTGACATTTGGAGGTCTTTCAACTTCAAGTGAGGTAGAGAGGCTTGTCTCGAGCTCCCATGCCGCTGCTGCTGAGGAAAGAAAGAAAAACAGCGTTAATGTATGGCTGGATATACGTGTGAATACGGGGGTGTTATCCTATATTTCACTGGGAAAATGCTGAAGGATTGTTAAACATTTGTCACGGCGGGACTGGCATTAGAGAGCGGCTTCAGAACAAACATAAAAGCTGACGATGAAGCGCGCACATCAATAAGCGTGAAGCCAAAATTTGAAGATCACTTGTTACTTGAAATGTCAAACACAAAGTCTGTTCTCCAGTTATCTCTACTGACATACTGGAGACAACTTAGCTCCCTCCAAAACTACAAACTACAATGACTTGACACTGAGAGTAAAGGTTTAAGCAAACACCCAATATTACTTCAAAGACTGTCAAACATGATTTGACCTAGGCGTGATCCCGTTTGACATCCAGATGAATCAGCTCTAAATACAGGAGACGCCCACTTCCAGCTCAGCTGCCTCTCAAAGTAGCAACGCAGCGTTTCAGGTGTGAGACAAAACATTCTTCTCGTGCCTGCTCGGATATCTTGATTCAATAAGGCAACGTGTGCCGAGCGAAACACGGGGAAACTTAATTGGATGTCACACTTTTTTCCAAGCTTGGTAATAGCATTGTTCTACTGCTGCATTACTCATTTCAATTTCAAGGAGATGCTTTGCTTTAGCAGGGAAATTGCAGTTTATGATTAATACTGTCTGAGTCTCTGAGTGTGAAAGTGAAGTGGTTTAGAGTAACTCATTTGGAAAATGAGTAACTGTCAGACAGCTGCTTAGTATTCTCAACAATCAAATGTCTTGGATTGCACTCACAGAGGGACAGAGCTTTTTGTGTGTGTGTGTGTCTGACTCTGTAATTCCCGTAAGGAAAGAACTAATATACTAACAGCATAATATTGTAAGCGGTGCAAAGAGCTCACCTGCAATGGTTGGGTCCGCAGTCCCTGTTGCAGTACTCGCTATCCCAGTCGGGGTTCTGGCCGTGCACTGGATTGGGGGCCCCGGGAGACTGTGAGCCCCCAACACTGTTCTGGTAATCAGCTTGAATATGGGAGAAACCCTGCAGATAGCAGGAGAGGCGAGATGAGCACAGGATGTTACACGACTTCAGCTTTATGATGGCCAGCCATCAGAGTTTGCTGAGCCATGATAAGGCTAAATGTTGCCACTGGTCTATATGAGTTGTTACGCATTCACATTTGGCCCCATTGCATTGACGAAATCACCCTTCTTAGTTTGGCAAGACACCCTGCTGCTGGAATGGAAACATTATGGACTCAGAGGGAAAAGAGAAAACAGTTTGATTGAGACTAAATGGGTCTTTTATGCGTTAAAAGAGGAATTGAGAACTCTTTATTAGAGAGCGAGGCTTTACTGGAAGTTTTTCCTCTTTAGAAAACAGCAGTAACCGATGAATAACTGTTGTTGATTTTACATTAAATCACAACGGGAGAAGCATTAGACGCTGAATATCTATGGAAGCTAATTAGGAAGTAAATAAAGGTGATGATATTTGTATATTTGTATGTGAAGTGAGTCTAGAGGAAACACAAATCCCTTTGGGGTTATATAAGGAATGGGCATCTGGTGGAAAATATCTGCCAAATGAAACATGCAGAGCTACTCGAGTGGCGACCCAACAATCGAGAAGCTGAAAGTAGCTCATGATGTCTGCTAGCATGTGTGTTGTTGATCATCTGTAGAAGAAGCATGCATAGTGAATTTTAATAACAGCTAGACCAACCTGTTGGCTGAGAGGAGGGGAATGCAGAGGTGCCTGGAGCCCCATTTGGTGCGAGATGATTGGTTGCGACTGCTGCATTCGGATTGGCTGGTTGAGCAGGGAGCTCTGATGCAGGGAGAGCTGAGCGTGCGGATGCAGAGGTGGGCTGATTTGGAAGGGTGCTGGGGGAGAGGCACTCATGCTGGGTGGGAGCATCTGGGACTGGCCGAGGGTCTGCGCCAGTGTGTGGCGGGGTGGCCCGCCGTAGCTCTGGAGGTCTGACAGGGGAAAGGAGCCCGGCGGGCCCAGGTACGGTGAGGAGGGCTGAGGGGGCACGCTGTACAGAGGCTGCTTGGGGGGCATCATGTGGGAGGACTGGCTGGTCTGCTGGGCACTTTTTGGTTCAGGGTCATTGTATGTCTGTGGATGAAAATACATCATATTAAGACAAGAAAGGGCCCATTAAGGACACTGCACTCATCAGCCAATATTCATCTGATAATAACACGTCTCCCTCATTCCTTTTAAAGAGAAACTTTTTTTCCCCGTCATGCTCTGTATTGTTGAATAGGTTTTATTTTTTTTAAACTGCACGCATTGTTATGCTACAGGAAAGTGCCAGCAAGCAAACCAGGTCGTATCTGTTTCCTATCACAGCCACAGGGATATCCTGCTATTTTCCATCATACATTTTTGTTGGACTTACAGAGAATTATTTTTTAAAGCAATAGTTTGAGATCTTTGCTTCTTTGCTTTCTTTCTAAAATTTCGATGAGAAAAATCAACAGATCCATGCAGCTGTTTCCCCTGATCTAGTATTTATGCAAAGCTGAGCTAGCTTTCTTATTAAGCATGTAGGCTTTTTCATCTAATTAGAACCTAAACAGGCTATCTCCTAAAGCGTTACATTTACTGCTGAATTATTTGTGGAAAGCTTGCACCCTTGCACAAATTACTTTCTTTATTGACTGAGGATTTGTTTACTAAATCTCTACGAGGCTCCAGGCTGTGCGTAAAATATAATCTATATCAATATTCATAATGCGCAAAATATGAGAATAAACCCCTGCTGGATTTTTCTTTTAAGCATGCGACAGTTGTCACCTCTACACCCATGTAGAGGAGCTGACAGATGGGCAAAGATTGTACAGATTAAAAACAAAAAAATCGTAAACTTCACCAAAAAACCCCTCTGAATTTGACCTTTCCCAGGCTGGACAGTACCACACTGAGCAGGAGCAACACCCGTAAAACACCCCACCTCTATCTTCACCCCACCCTCTCCAGGCTCCTGTGATGAGCTGTCAGATTGCTCATCTCCAGCCATCAGTGTTGATTAGAAGGTAATGGAGCCCATTTGTATGAATAGAGCAAGGGGCCGAGGTAATGATCAATACACACCTTGACAGATAGATGGGAAAAGGAGTGGGACACACACACCCACACACACACGTGCACACACACACATACATATATGCAGGACCCCAGGCAGAGAAATGAGACTGTTTGCCTGCAGAACAAATGGAATGACAAAAGGAATCTTCACCACACTACATTGTGTGTTGTTAATACAAGACGGCACTAAACAATGCAATTCGCAGCCCTCCTCCTTGCCTTTCGTTATTCTCTGTGCTGCGTTGCTGGTTTATACAAACCGGCATCATTCATGGGGCAAAAAGGATGTCATAGATCTGAATTAGCGGGAAAGTGTCAGAGGTGGGAATAGCAGCAAAGCCCACAAATGCCTCTGCTGATTTGGATGTGCTTCCAGCTCTAGATGACGAGAGGAGGAACTAATGCAGGACACAGGTAAATTAATGATTGCTTATTTCCAAAGATACATACAGTACAGAGTATCTGATAGCCCACATAGCGCATAAGAGAGTTATTATATTGTCTTCTCTAAGCCGCATACACATTATGGCCATTATGGATGTGTGCTTTGACTGGCCGACCCCTCCCCCAACCCTTCACCCTATATCACCATACCAACTACAAACCCCTACCCCCACTGTGCACCCTATGGAAATCAAGTATTGTTCCAAATAGGGCCTGTACTTTGAGCATCACATGCCCCCCCCCCCCCCCAAACCACACTCTTTTTCACCACCACCAGCTCATGCGAAAGAAGGTCCTCCCAGCCCATTAGCAAGTATTTTACATCCAATCCATCATCAGTCTTAGCCAGGGCCTGTGTGTCATAAGCGTTACCTTGGAAACCAGACTGGCTCGGTACGCGGCCAAGGCTTTCAGGTACTCTTTCTTAGCCGCCTCGGTTTTCCTCTTGTACCCCTGTGAAGAAATAAAATCAAAACAAGAGGCTTCAGGTGAGAGCAGAGTTTGACTCGCTCATAAACGTGCAGACACACACAGACACACACATCTGTCAATAAACACACACACACGACTTTTTTTTTAAAGGCAAACTCTAACACTCTCTTAAACACATCCTGCGCACATGAACATGCACGCACACACAAACATACACACACATACACATAAAAAGATGCTTAATGTTTCCCTTTCCATCAGAGCCAATGGTACAGAACACCTCTATTTCCTCATCACAGCACTAATACTCCCTCATCTCAATGTGTCTCTCTCTATTGTAGCGACACATCATTTCCATTCCAATCCACCTAGAGAAATGAACTGGAACTTCTCTCTCTCTGTCCCTTTAGCTCCACAATAACACTATCAGTACATTAGTGATAAACCAGAATGGTTGTTGTCATTTGGCACATTACGATGTGAGTTTTGTTTGAAACTGCCTTTCATATTGTCAGAGGGATGTACAAGCCTCTGATGTCATGTGTTTTCCAACAGACTGAAGTGTGTTTGCATGAAGAATGTGAGTTTGTGAGCGCACATGGACCTCTGCGTGTGTGCTGTTATACAGGTATTTTCTGCCAGCATATATAGGTGTGTATATATATATATATATATATATATATATATATGTAATGATGAGTGTCTGTGTAGGATGCAACACCATGATGGAAAATGGTGCTATTAACTATAAGGGCTATGAGGCAAAATGAGGCAAAATGATGTCTATTATGCAAAACAAAAAGAAAAGATAGAGAAAAATCCTTCTTAGTAGGAAAAAAATGTGTTTATATACTGTACTGTTGTTGCAGTACTGGAGCCGGTATGAACACATTTACTGATATCAAAATGATACTTTTCTAAATGTTTTGCACAAACACGTCTATTCATTCAGCAAAGGACCTGAAACTTTAATAATCTTAAAAGTTTTCTGAGAACAAGCCACAATGCAGGAACTTGAAATCTTTTTATGTGATTGATGTACACTGGTAAAGCACTAAGCTAGTCTAGAAGCTACACAGGAGCTTTGCAGAGCCCTGTCTGAACTCTTTTACATCCTTTCCTAAAATTACACTTTGTTCATCCCATGAAACAGACGATTTAATTAACAGTTAACAACTGCGATTTCTCTTGCAGGTGAAAACCCACGAAAAATAAAGTGATGGCCGTCTATATCTGTCATCAGTATTACTTCCCACCTATTACTGCTGAACTGAAACTAGAGATCATGTCGAATAGAGAAAAAAAAACAATAGATTGCTCCTCCTGGATAGCCAAGATGCCCTTCAGCTCAATCCAAGGATGAGTCGATAGTGGAGGGAGCTCACTAATTCTGTATTCTAGGCAGGATCAAAATAGAAGGCGAGAGATATAAATAAAGAGAGTGGAAATGAGAACTTCACACATTCCAGCTTGTCAGAGGGCCAATGAAGATACATATTGTGGAGGCTGGTGGGACAGAGGAAATGGGACACTACCTTGGCCTAGCGCTTTGTGGGAGTTTTTTTTTTGGCAAAGATGAGTTTCAATTTTTCTGTTTTATTTCTGGAAAAGCCGTTTTCACTTTCTATGGACACTACACTGCTAAGATAGATGGCTTTGATAGTAATCACATTCACATGTGATTGCTTGCTTTTGCAGAGGTGCGCGAGCGCGTGAGTATGTGTGTATTTACCTCCTGCATAACATTATCAGTCCTAGACTCTTTAAATCTCCCCAAGCATGTTTATATTTTTCCCATACTGACCATTTCCTGCCTATAAAATGTCCTACTTTGTTAGTCTCAGACTGTTTTATGGCTGTTGTTGCAGAGAACACTCCCCCTCCCTCCGCTTCCTTCCCTTTGGTAGAATTAAATTTAGAAAGAAAATCATTTTAATGAGAGTCAGGGGAGTGGGGATAAACGGATGGATTATCTTTGGAAAGAGAAGAACTAGCTCATTAAGGTGAGCTGTATCTCACAGCAATGTTCTGGTAATTACACGGCAGATAATGCCAACGAAAGGCTGCCTGCCTCTGCTGCAGCACATGCGCCATCTACTGGAGCGACCGCAATCAAAATGTGTACGCGTGTTTGCGTCATTGCACACTGTGCGTGCTCCCATCTGGAAAGCTCATTTTGGTGCCTAGACTTTTGCACAGCATGTTGTTTTAAACCTTCTGCACCTACACGAAATAGTTTTTACCTGCTTCTGTTCTTCGCCTAGGCTGTCCCACATGGAGGCCACGATCTTGGACACGTCCCCGAAGGTAGCATTTGGGTTTTGGCCCTTGATGGCTGCTTGGGTGTCTCTGAAGAAGAGCGCATATGCAGACACGGGTTTCTGTGGCTCGTTGGGGTCCTTCTTCTTCTTCTTCTTTTGAGGTTTGGGTTTGGGCTTCATCATTTCTGCTGAGGGTCGCTTCTCACTGCTTATCTGAAGACAGAAGAAATGGATGGGGAGAAAGAGAGACAAGGAAACCGTCATAAATCACTTCATAATATCAGCTACCGCAGAAAGAAGTTTTATGTGCCCGATGCATTGGTTGGACAAGATACTCTAGTTTTTCCAGGGCATCATGTACAGTATATGTAGGTTATGCACAAACATACAATTTTGCACAATTTTAGAGAAAGTTGGACTAAATTTCAGTAGCAACCAAAACGTGCAAAAAACGGCGGTACTTTTAGTGTCCAAACTGTCCCACAGATTCTTGTGGGAAGCACAGTCAGGTGCTTAGCAGCACTGTTGCCTCACAGCATGGTCCTGGATTTGGATCCACCGACCAGCTGGGGCCTTTCTGTGTGGGCGTTGCATGTCTTCTCTCCAGGTAGGCATGGGTTAGGCTAATGAACAATTCTAGATTGGCCATAGCTGTGAATATGAGCATCTCTTTGTGTTAACCCTGCAACAGACTGGTGACTTGCTCAGGGTGTACCCTGCTTTTCACCCTATGACAGCTGAAGTGACCCCAAATTGGATATGTGAAAAAAAAATAGCTGGTTAGATTCCTGTGTTATTTACTTTTCAGCATAAATAAAATACTGCCAGTGATACCTACTGATATAAATGTGAAAATCCCACATGACTTCCTTCTTGAACTATTAAGTCGAACCTTTTGCCTGTCTGGCAACCCGGATGCCAGCCTACCTAATAGTGTGACGACAACACCACATCAGCTTTTTACCTCTAAGGGGTAAACAGCTATAAAAAGATGGTTTTGGTCTCTATAGCTAATTAGCCACTTAGCTGAGTGGGAGGATTTACAGTTCCACTCAACCTTGTGAACGTTAAGGTGTAAAGTTCAGGGTGTGTTCACTTTGACTGACAGGTGGAGGAAGGCAGACATCTACACCTCCACTAAACTCACTGAACTTGACCTCTTGCCTTGTTTGTGGTGCCTTCAGGATTTTAGATTTAAATGCAGCTATGTGATAAATACAGTAATCTCAGTTCCAGTTTAATTTAAGCAGGTTTGGGTTATAGGGACATTTCCCAGTAAGTTTGCAAAATGTCACTAGTTGCTTAAATTAATGGCTGCAGAATTAATAGATATTTTATATTTTCCTTTTTTCCTCCTTTTTTAAAAAAATTCTTCTTTCAAGTGTACCAGAAATAATGGCATGTTTTCAGGAAACCAGCAGAGAGGGAATTTTCCACACACCCAGTTTGTCAACAATAATACACTGCAATCTCTCGACATTTTCAGGAGGCAAAACTGTTCACATCTGTGTGATGTACTTGATCCAATACACATGAATACATTCTCATTTTCCATGCAGGGCTTTGACTGGGAGTCAAATCCAGGTCACCTGATGCTGGATGTGATTCTATATGGAAATTGCCTTCTTTACGGAGATGAACGGAGACGGGAGAGGGAGCCAGGAGAGAGAGGGAGAGAGAGACGGTGAAGAAAAAGTGATGGCTTGATGTTGCCATTAGTAGCAGTGAAACATCAGTTAACCTGATTTCCTGGTTGCTATAAAGGCAGAAAAAAAACAATCTAATTTCCATCCATATCATAGAAATAATGACATGCGGAATATATGATGATATACATTGGTATTAAGTCAAATGAAAGATGCTGATGTGCACTCGTTGCGGTTGTCGGGTTACGCCGAGTTACTCAAACGTTGTTAAGAGCTCTGAGGGAAGTGACAGCGAATTCTTCTCTATTTTGGCAAACGCGCATCATCTCCAAGGCCAAGTTCCTGTTTAATCATGTTGCATTTTTAAAAAAACTTCTAACCATCTTTGAATGTTTGCTTTCATAATCCACTCATCCAGGGGGTTCAGTGGTAAAGCTCAGTGTGGGTGCAAACCGTGAAAAAAGATTTGTCCCCGCGTGAGTATCGAACAGCAACTTTAGGACATTTAAAGACGTTCATTTCCATTCAGTGCATACTTATCACTAGATTAAGCAAAGGCCGTGTTTTCCCCTTTCACCGTCGATTGGAAAACAAGAAACGACTGCCTTTGAAAACTGCATTGTTTTTAGCGAGGCCAAACAACATACTGTATTCCACACAGCATGAAATTAACTAATCAAAATTCAAGGTCCAGAAGCACATTTGGCAGCTAAGGAAAACTTCAAAATGGCCTTTGTGGTGTGAAATGAATGAATGTTCCCCATTCAGGATGATGTGAAAGTATTGCTTGTCTATTTCACAGCTTACAGGTAATATTCTTTTTTTCCCCCCGTGCGAGTGTGTGCAGTTTCATTAAAAAATAATCATCCCTCACTTTTAGGCAATGAGGCAGAAGACAGGCATTTGAAACGACATCTGTTCCACCCAAGCCTTTGAAGTGAAAATAGAATAAACTGAAGGTAGAGCTAATGGAATGACAAAACATAAAAAAGAAGAAGAAGAAGGCTAAATAATCGCCAGGAAAATTCACATGTATTCATACAGAGGAAAGAATGATGACACACAACAGCCCACAGCAGAATGCAATCAACCAGGAGAATAAAGGGCGTATTCTTTCATTTCTTTCTTTATTTCCACGTTTTATAATCAGAGATTCATGTTCTCAGCTCAAGTATATACAGTAAAAAGCTGACAGTGACTCTGAAAGATTAATAAAGATGGCTCACATACTTCTAAAGAGACAACAGTAAGTGAAAACTGCGCACTCTGCACAGTATTAATAATTTTCTCCCAGAAAAATAAGCAGGAAAAAAAAAATCACCCCCTCAGATGATTAATTTGTTCTCATCTTTCTTCAGCATGTTTCATCTAAATCTAATTGTGAAAGTGGTTTCCTTCATTTATGAGATTACCTTTATATATAAATATATATGTATTAAAAAAAACAACTTAATGTAAACTTCTCTGCAAAAAAGGCAATTTAACATCGGATCTTTTTTCTTCCTTAACAAAGTACCACAGAGAAACACTTTGTATTAGAATATTAAACTAGGCCCACTGGCCTGTCATTTTGCCTGCTAAATAATCTTTTTGTTTTAATGCGCTCTGCCTGGTTTCCTCACACTCGAGCCCTGAACACCTATTAAGAGAAAACTCCACAGCTTTGACTTTATATTTAAGAAGACCAGTCTCATTAACCGACACAGTCTTCTGTAAAACGAAATATCTTTCAAATGAGAAAGTGAAAAAGTGATCGCAGCCATATTCATCACTATAGTTTTTTCTTTCTGGCCCTACAAACTATCGACGCTGGATAAACACTTACCCACCACACAGCCAACTACACAATATCAAGCTTATTTTGCCGGGTTCTCTCGTGCAGGTGCAGTGAACAGTAATGATTATGACAGCTGTTGTTGTCAGTTGAGAAAAAGAGACAGTCACATCCCTTATTCATAATGCAACATCTCGTGGCTCCAGTGCATTCTGGTCTATTTTCTGATACTGCTACTGAGAAGACTGGTATCTTGTGCTCTTGCGAGATGGACTCTCTATGCAAAATGTCAAAACTTGAAACTCTTTTTATTATATGCTTACAACAGACAGATTTTAACGTGACTGATATTTATTTCTTGTCTTGCATCACTGTTATTGTGCTAAAGCTAGCTTAACATATGATGCCATGTTATTTGCCAATTTATTTAGCCATCATTTTTATCTTTTATCATTTTGAAACACAAAGGGAAATGAGAGGGAAAACTCAGCCCCTCACAATCTGAAGCTGTAACTTTAGTTTAAACACAGGCCTTCTTGTTTAATAAGTATTCACATTTACAGTGCTGGATGGATTCAGTGCAGCCACAACAGTTAAATTCACTGCAGCAGTGCAGAGGTCTCCTTTGGCTTATCTTCTAATTGTACATAAAAATGTAAAACGTGTAAATAACAAACTGTGGAAAAAAGTACCAAAGCAAATCCACCTGTAACAATTTACCATGATGTCTTTGGCATTTACATATAAGATCCTGCATTCACATTACAGACAGGCCAGACCAGACAGGTTTATTTAAGTATTTCAGAAACTGTTGATCTACTGGGATTTTCCCACACAACCATCTCTAACGTTTACGGTAAATAGTCCAAAAAAATATCCGGTGGGCGAAAATGCCTCGTTGATGTCAGAGGTTGGAGGAGAACGGCCAGACTGCTTCAAGCTGATAATTCAAAACAAGCACTCTTCGCAACCAAGGCATGCAGAATCTCTGAAAGCACAACGCATGGAATCTTGAAGCAGACGAGACCAAACCTGGACAGCAGAAGACTGGAAGACACTGACGAGTCTTAATTTCTGTCTTGTATCAACAGTTCAGTATGGTGGTGGTGGTGGTGTTAGGGTTGTCTCAGCATGCTCTGGGCCTCTTAATATCAGCTGAGCATCACCTAAATGTCACTGTCAAGTATTGTTGCTGACTATGTTCTTCCCTTTATGACCACAGTGTACCCATCTTCTGATGGCTGCTTCCAGCAGGATAATGGACAATGTCACAAAACTGGTTTGTTGATCATGACAGTGAATTCACTGCACTCAAGAGGCCATCGCAGTCACCAGATTTCAATCCAACAGAGCACCCTTGGGATAAAGAATAAAAGTAGCTCTGAAGGCAAAGGGAAGTTCAACCTGCAGGGTGTACCTAACAGATTGGCTGATGAGTGCGTTTAATAACATTTTTTTAAAGTTAAGTAATTGCCTGCCAATTTTCTCCATGCAAGAGGACACAATGCACATTCACAGAGCAGACATACACTGATGGTAAAAAAGCTTTTAAAGACTGCAATTAGGGGGTCGACCAGAAACAGCACGCGGATGTCTTAGGTAAAAAACATCGTGTCCTGTACACAGCAACAGAGACTAAATTTATTTCCAACACAGCTTTCTAGTTTACCAGGAAAAGATTGAACTATAGAGTCAGCCTTAGCTTGCTCATCCCATCAGCATTTCTGTTGTCTGAGAGCGAGAGAGATAGTGATGGAGAGAGAGAGCGAGAGAGATAGTGATGGAAAGAGAGAGAGAGAGAGAGAGAGATGGAAGGGGTGGTAGGTGAAGAGAGAGAGATAAGGAAAAGGAGGGTAGCTGTGATTCTGAATGGACAGCACTGCACTGGCAAGACAAGATTAGAATTGACAGCCTGGTAACTGCGTCACTATCAAAACAGCAAAGAGAGAGAGAGAGGGGTGGAGGTGGATTTGGGGAATAGTGAAGAAAGTGAGATGCAAAAGAAAAGAAGAGTCGATCTAAAGAAAACAGGAGTGGAAAGATATAGAAAGAAGAGGACTCGCAACGAGGACTGTGTGCACGCGCGGTGACTGACAAAGCTTAAGACAGATGAAAATTAGACAATAAAATCCGATAATAGCATGAGAGTGTATAAAAGTCTTTCTCCAATCACAGTCTTCTTATCATAGTCATTATCATATACAGTGAACAGCAAAGTGGAGAGTGCTGCATAATGTATCAGCTTTGAAAGGCCATAAAAACAAACAGGAACTACTCTAAGGTGATACAATGATGACTGTTACACAAAAGCAAATACTGGGCACAGCGCTAAATCAAAATGAATGCCATGCACTTGCAAAATCTACACACCTTGTTTCATAGATGCACACACACACACACAAACGCTATTGGTTTTGAGTGTGTTACACAGTTTGATCTACACAGTAGCTCAAAGAAGAAGAAGATAAAAACCTATTTTTACATGCTTTTTTTTTGCAGTGAGTGTGCAGTGGCCCGGAGAATGAGCAACAGACTATGAGAGGGTTTTTAAATCTGCAGTTTAAGAACATCAATCGAAAGCCGGTAGTGAAATAAGCTTTGGCCGAGGACTGTAAAAGCAGATTTAACAAGCCGACGTCTCAATAACAAATCATCTAACATTGTTTTCCCGATACAGATTAGCACCTTAATGTTATCTCCAGAATAAAGTACACTTTGAAAGAGGCAAGAAGTGCCGGATGAAGAAAAACTGAGGATGTGGCTATTTACTGGAAATCTGAACGTAAACTGTTTCTTCACCTATCTGCATCACAAATTCCCACAATGGAAAGAAATGCGACATCCCTGATGCGCGCACTACTTTCTGTCGTATTTTAAAGGTTCTCCAACACTTACGCTCTACACTTCTCAGTGATGATGCAGAACGATGACATATAAATGGCTGCAATCCCCAATTCACTTTTCATTGTACAATCAACTGCTGCGTTTTTGATACACAGGGAAGTAGCAAATGATGAAGCGATTGCAGATGCAATTTGCGTAAACTGTCTGTGACTGTTGTTCAAAGTGGTGATTGCAGAGTAATAGCAGATTAAACCCAACGGTTCGTTCTTCAACCTGCACTAACTATTTTTTTTCTTTTTTTTGATCACATGGGGGCAGCGGACACAAGCTGTAAACACAGCGAGTCTGAAGCAAACCGCTTTCCTCTTTCACACTTACAGGAAATGTGGCACAGCAACATTTTTCATTACTGGTGTTGCTCTAATGTCCATCTGATGAATTTCAATCCAACATTTCCTTGTTTTCCTCTCAGTTTGGCTCCTCACCAACTGCTAACTGGCTCTTTATTGGCTAACCTTGAATGTCTGGCTTTTGGTTTTGTGTAGGAAATGTGTGTTTATTGTTTTTTTTGATTGTTTGTTTTGGAAAACACCTGAAATATGATTCACAGACCTGATGGGAGTAGAATGTGTAGATAATTCTCATTGAGTTCATTACCATGACCGACCACTATTACACACAAGTGCTTGTAGGATCCACTGTTAATAACCACAGCCTTAAATTTAATAAACAATGAAGGAAATTCAATAATATATTTAGATTGCACTACAGTGGAATACATCTTTCAGCAAAACAAACGCGGACCTCTTCACAGTAGCTCAGTGAAGAGCTGCACAGCTTAGTGTGGCGGTTGCAGACACTTAAGCCTTTCTGGGTTAATAAATAGATAAATAGTCACAGTTAAAGCACCAGCAGTGAGAATAATGCGATTTCAAGATGCTATATATAATTTCTTTTCCTGTAATTTTCACCACAAGCTGGAACTCAGGGCAATAAGACAAAAATGAGCTCTTATAGGTGCTGTAGAAGTACAAAAATCTATTGTGCCAAACATCTGTAACAGCAATTGTGTAAAATGTACGTAAAACATAAGCAAGTCTTTGTTAAGTTTCTGTAATTTTGCTGTTTTTTTGTTTTTTTTTATTTTATAACATGCTCTTAGTCATTATTTAGATATCATTTTCAGCTATCATTTGAAAGTGCACCTGCACATGATGCAGTCAGGCCCGTTGTCTCAGAAAATGCTGGCAGGCTACATGAGAATGTAAACACATCTGAACGCGTCAGTCCTCTTTAAATTAAAAGTGACTGTAAATACCAGGACTGGCATCCAAAATTCCAGATGATCGTTAAACTTTTTTTTCCCCACACAGGTTGAATGATACACAACATGTCATAGTCAACTTTGGATACAGGTTAACACAAATTCCTCTTATCTTACGCTACCAAACGCCATGTTAGCTTGGTTTCTCTGTATTCCCCACATCCAGCTCAGGATGAAGACTTGATAGGTTAAAATATGTCTTAAAATATATGCAGTGCCCTCCTCATCTGGAAGCAATTACAGCTCTATGTCAGACTGCCCATCTGTAAGCAATAAGCAGGACTGCATGTCAAAGCCGCTGCAAAGATCTCTGAGTGGAACCAGGCACTCGTCCAGAGAGCAGCACTCATCAAATAAAAAATACAGCCTGGCCTAAACAATAATGAACTGGAAGTGCACATTCGTGATCTTGATCTAGGAGACATGAAAGGATGTTAGCAGAATCGTATAGACCTGATATATAGATATATACATATATCTATATATACATAAAGAAGCCATTATGGAATTTGTATCCAGTTTTGGTACCATGCCATTACAAATACACAGGGTCATTATGATGGAGTATTTCTACAGTTTTGGGCTGCAATGTGGATTTGATTTCAACTAACATTCCTATTGCTGATACTTTAAATCCAAAGCCATTGCTGAACTAAGCTGCATGATTTATCTGACTCGGGAGAATGACTGACAGCTCTGAGAAGCTCCTCCCTACAAGCTCTGCCTAACAGCACTGGACCTACTTAATCAGCCTAAATTGCAAAGTCGAGGCCCTTGTATTTGGTAATGTGGTGAAAACAGTGGCAAGTGAGAGCTAATTAGATTAACGGTAGTTTAACGAGCTGTTGGAGGGGCCCCCGCAGATTGGATTTTAATAAATAGTGGCAAAAGCATCTGCTATGCACTTCCTGGCTCTGCTGGCATCCTAATTGGCCCCAGTGGGTTGCTGTATCTCAGCGCTACACAGTGCAATTTAAGAGGAGAAAAAGGCAAAAGAAAAAAAAGCTTATCTTCTGTCCAGGTAAGTCTGGGGAACGAAATAAAAAATATATCTGTATGATTGCGTGGCTTCACAAGCGAGCTTTATCAGTGTTAATACAATGCTAATGCCATGTCAAAGCAGGAAGAGAGTGCATCTGCAAGTCCAAATAGAGCAGATTTGAACATATTCATCTTTTCCTATTGTTTGTTTTCGAGATGATATGTTCCCATGATGAGGTCTTTGTAGAGGCAACAGCACAGAAAGGAAAAAAACAATTAATCAAACATGAATGAGCGACCGTAGCAGGGTTATTTCCATAGCAACAGCCTGAGGGGACAACTTGAACCCTTTAATGTGAGCTGGTGATGTCTCTTTGTAAACATCTGCGCAGCGGGGGGAGAAAGCCAATGAGAGAGCCTGGCAACAGAGGCATCACAGGGCAGCAACCTCTTGGTATCAATCGAAGTTTCCATTATCTAGAGCTGAAAGGACCGAAAAGTGCTCTAAAACATTCCATTTTGAAGCATTTGGAGTTGATAAGTGTCTTTGTACTTGTGCTGTTAAATGCACGAAAACACCTAGGTGTTTTTTTCAGAAAAGCGTCTGGCTGATTAAAAGAAAATATCTTATGCAAATGACAAGAAAAGAGTGATGTTACAAGGAATGAGTTAATTCTTGTAGACATAATTCACCTGGTTTAGCTGCTTGAAGAATCACTTGGATGGTTATCAAAGCCATTTATACAAACAGACTTTCTCAAAGTTGTGCCTCTTACACCAGCTAGAAATCACAGTCATAATCTCTCTCATAATCTCTCTTTGCACCCTGTAAGTGGTGGCCTCCAGCTGTGACCAACAACAGGCACCATACAAGTGCACAAACAGCTTTTATCAAGGGTTTGCTTTTTGTTGGCTGCAAAGGCACCAGACTAATTGTCATTTCACAATTCCCATTTAAAGCAGCGGGAATTATCAAAGCAATCTGCCTTCTTTGTCCACTGGTGGAATTAAAATGCACGAACGCAGTCTTTGAATTTACAAAAGTAACAAGACTAACAAGAGTAATGCATGAAATGGAAAGAAAAAGAGAGCCTCGTGTTCTGAAAGTAACTTGATTGCAGTCTAAAAATGACTTAAAGACCATAAGTATACAGTAGCAGAATAGTAATTCAGTCAACCACAAAGCTCTCAGCTTGTAAAGGGGTACGTGAACAGCCTATAGTTTTCAGCGGTTTATGCTTAAGTCAACAATCCTTCAACAAATCTTCAATCAGTTCTCAGTCAAATGCACAGAAGCAAAAATCACACGTTTTCAGAAGCAGCATAGTCAGAAACAGTCTTTAAAAGCTCTAGAAAAAGATTTGAATAAGGAGTTTTTTCCACTCTCCCAGGGCTCAAACAACTCATCAGAGACTGGGCTAAATGCGGAGCACGACAGCACGACTGCTGGCAGCGGCAGGTATCCGTAACCTTCTTACAAACACTCTCGTCCCAGACCTCATTGGTTCCCTGGGCGAGAGTAATGGCTTCTTTGCGCTGGGCTGCGCAGTGCTATTGTAGAATCACAGAGCGGTTAATTGAAACAAATGACTCTAATAATGGGACATTATCCCCACAGGCTGGCTTTGCGGTGGGCCTAATTAGCGTCGCGGTGGTGGCGAGGACGAGTCACCACACTGATCCCTTCATAGGAAGGCCCTCTTTTAAGTGGCCAGCATGGGATTCTCTGCCTTGTAACATGTAAGGGCGCCAGGCGGTAAACATAAACATGTTTAGTCAACCCTCGTGTCGCCCAAGGGCCCACTGTGCCAGGTGCAGCTTTTTTCCCCGCGCTCTGCTAACTCTACCTTCCTGACTGAGCGAGCTCGAAAGGTTTATGATCATTTTAATTTGTTTTATGATGATTAAACCCCCCAAAACAAAGACTTTTCTCTCTTTATCATACATATCTAAATAAACATATCACTTTTTTTATCTGATGACTGGTTCGGTGTCCGAATAATACATTGAACCTGTTCGATTCCCAAGCACAACAGGTGAAAATCAACACAATCTCACATTTGCAGCATTTTTGCGTGATAACTGATTATGATTTCAAAATTGCTCCACTTAATAATTTTGTTGATTAGGCTCCCCGATTAATCAACAAATCATTTCACCAATTATTATGATTATTTACAATTTTTCACACCGTCGCATGGCATCGCGCTCGCCTTCGGAGTGCCAACGGCCTGTAACTAATGTGACAACACGGGACACTGTTTCCCAGACGTATTTTCATCACCGCTGGAATCTGTTTTTGGCATTACTAATTGTTTACTCTTGTACACGATGATCCTAGAAAGTCAGATATAATGCAGTGTTCAAATCTCTGTGACCAAGCTGTTTTAAATATTCATTAGATGTAACAGTTGCCTAAGGTTATTTGAATTAGCGGCATGAATATTCATGAGCCCCAATGAATGTGCATTTGTTTTTAAAGCTCAATCCGTTAATGCCCGTCTTCATTACTCCATTTTGAACCCTGCATAATGAGCAGCGCAAAACAAAGCTTTACTTTTTTAAAAAGCCCGATTCTATTTTGAAGCCTACTTGTCTCGGTTTAAACGAAACGGGAATGCCCCACCAATTATCTTGCCGTCATTTCTTTTGACAGCTACAAGACACATTGTTCACCCCTGTTGTGGAGTGTAGCACTGAAGGGCATCTGTCTTTTTTTCTTTCTTTTTTCCTCTCTCAATTTTTTTTTTTTTTTTTTTTTGTGAAATAGAAAGCCGCAACAGAAAATATTTCTACTGTTCCAAAAGTGATTTATCTGGGAACGTCACCAAGATGTCATATCTATTCCAGTGAAAGGCAGCAGAGCAAGCGGGTCATATGAGATATGTCTTAAAAAACCTACGATGGAAAAAAGATGGCTGTTTCAATTTAAAAGGAAAAAAAATCCAGCTTCACTGAGCATGTCATGTCAAACCCAACTCCAAATATTGAGAAAATATTTTAGATAAATCTACTTAAATAGCGGACAAAGGAAAGACTGACACCTTGCACTTCACCCTAAGTACTCAACAAACAGATTCTACTATGAACACTTTCTGTAAACTCAGCATCTCCGAATATCCTAAATATCTCAAACATGACCGTGTGCACTTTTATTTTAACTCACTTTGATCTCTTCGATAGCTCGATAGCTTCATCTTACATCCATGCACTCTCCATAACCACAGCTGTCAATACGATTTTTATGTCACCGCCCTAAAACAGTTGTGGCCTTTCCGTAGCCGTTCCTTGTCGCAAATGCCAAGCGGTGCAAGTGAATTTCTTTCTCCAGATTAAACAAAATCAAATTAAGCCAAGCCAACCTAACCTTGCAGCTTACTCTTCTACTTTTTCTGGAGACAAAGGCAAACAAAGACACACGCACATATATCTATAAATATACACGCACATGGTCAACACACACATATATACCGAGCACCCACATGCTGCACAAATAGTAGCAGGGTGCAAACACGATCTACTTATGATGTGAAGACACCTTTAACTGCACTAAAGTAAGACCTTTTATTGGATGCATCTTAAAATTAATGCTTATGTTCAATCAAGATGGCTAAATATGAAAGTGAATGCTGAGCTTGCTGTAGTTTTCTATGCACAAGCCACCAAAAATGAACCGACCAACCAACCAAAACAACTCCGACTGACAACTTGTCCGTGATATCAACATCAACCTGTCAGCAGAGGGTTAAAACTGGCCTGTCAGTCACACATCGCTGTGCCAGAGATATTAAACTAGAACCACATATTTATCAAAGCTCTACACAATTCCTGGCTGGAGTCATGTGGCTGGATGTGTGTAAGAAACTTGTGAAATTGGCCAGTGTTTTTTTTTCTTCTTTTTGGTGGCAGGGGTTTTCCTGCTCTGTAACTGGCCTCATTACACTAGTAATGAGACAGGGCCTCATGCTCTGTTTGAATATTTAAACACAGTGGCCCCCCCTCAAGGCTCCACGTTGGGGCCGCTGTACAAACTCCTCCTCGACCTCTCATTACCGCCTCCCAGCGAGGGTCCCTCTTGCTTTAATTTTTTTATAAGAGACTGACCTTGCCTGCAACCCCCCCGCCTCCCCAGCCCCTCCTTCTCCCCTGCGCCACTGTGCCATCAGCCAGACCTGAATGATCAGGGCGCTTGTTGAACACGAGACCCCTGGGTGCCACCTCTCCACCAAGTGCCGGGATGGCAGAAATGCTGGCAGCTGAGGATGAGACAGGGATTCTCCCTCAGCAATGAGCATTCGCACGACAGCATGTTACATTTCACAGTATCCAGTCATCCAAGACTTGGCTCGGTTCAGAGAAGCTGACAGACTAGGTCAGCGGTGTGAGGAGGAGTTTTGAGAATGTAGGAGCTTCGCTGATAGACAGCTCTGTCTTTTATAACAGCAGTGTTGATGCTGCTTCTTGTTGGAGTTCCTGTAAAAGGTGTAATTTTAAGTCTAAGAAATGGGTCAAAACTGGCAGTTGAGAACTGCTATGATGAACAACACGCAACCGCAGCAAAAAGGATCAACTTCTGGATCTCAACTAAGTGCTGGATTTGACAGATGAAAATAAAAATGGAAAAAAACCCAAAACAAAACAAAAACATACATCAGTGAATCTGAAACATTCAATGCATCTATTTGACAGATTTTTTTTTTTTGTTCCCTACATCCACTGCGCATCTCGTTGATTCACCAGCTACTGTAATAGTTCAGCTGCCTGTGGAATCACAATTAGATGGAAAAAAGAAATTTGTCTGACTAAAGGAAGAAAAAAAAAAACAGGGCTTTTGAAGAGAAATGACTTCCGCGCGGTCAGAAAGCTCAAGATTATTAATACAGACTACAGCTACAAGGACAAACTGATGCAAAATTACTGTATGTGCCCATGCAGCACTGTGATGGTCAATCCACTGCTCTCAATCCTGTAATGATTTAACTCTGTTTGCTGTAGGATCGATGTGAGCTGAAAAAGCGAATCCCAAAGCAGCGAGAAGTTTACAGAGCATTAGCCTTAGGCTAAATGTTGTACAAAAAACAGCAACAACATCCCTCGAGATGAAGCGTATCTGTTGCTCCAGCTGAGCTTGTACTTGTAGGAGGTTTTAAATGTGCAGTGAAGGATAGCTGTTACTGAAGAGAAGCGTATCCTTAAGGTAATGCTGTCGACTTTTTATTTGCTTCGGCGGCGGTGGTGAAAGAAGGCTGTTGAATGATTAGCGTTTTGGTTTTTCCCAGTTATCTCCTTCAATTTTGTGAGTTTATTGTAAGGTTTTTGTCAATACAATACAACAAAGGTAAAGGCTTGTCTCTTCATTGCTGCCCCTGGTTACACTGAGAGCTTATTTCTATCCACCCTTATTATTCTTTAAGCATGCAGCAGACATAAATTCAATCTTCCTTATTATACCTTTATCAGTATGAAATTAAGGTTAATTGACTTTGCTGGGGAAACATCAAATGAAACATCCCTAATGGAAGCAAAATGAAAATAACGTCATCTCCAATTGCGTTAAAATATTTCTCATATACAGCCTACTTTCCTATTCCTCAGCCTCAGAAATAAGCTCCTCTTGTCCCAGGAGATAATAAATGAATTGAATCCCCCCCTTCCCATTCCAACCCCACCACCACCACCACCACCCCTCCTCCTTCTTCCTTATCGGTCATCTATTTTTCCAGAGTAAGCTATTACTTGCTGGGGTTGCTAGGCAACAAGAAATATTAATAGCAGCTATTATTAGCCAGCCTCTGCTAGAGTAGTACTAAAATGTGGAAGTGGGAAACATGAATGTGTTACATAAATCTCTGGACCTTTCACAGTGTGTGCAAGTCTCTGTTTGTGCGGTGATTTATTACAATGACGGTTCATTTATGAGAAAAGGGGGTGTGAAATAAGAAAATGGAACATTACCCTGAAGGGCTATTTGAAAATAAATAATTGCAAAGGTGAAACAAAAGCGGTTTAAGAGGCAGGTACTCCCTCTTTGTTTGCTTCGAAATTGTTGCCGGCCAAAAAAAGGGGGTTGGAGGCTTTATTGAACATACATACACGGACATAACATAAACTTTAAACGTGCCGTGCACACGCATTTGACGCAGGGTATGCGCTCTCATGTTAAAAGCTTAATCAACACTTTGTTTCGAGCGTTCACTCGCGCTAAAAAGCAGACAGACGTTCGAGCCAGCGGCATCGTCCTCCTGCACCCGAGCACATTCAGCAAAGTAGCCAGTGGATTGTGACCTAATCCTGAAGACTGGCTTTAATGGAGGCCTCAGCTACCACCCACGGAAAAAAAATAAGAGTCTGCATCTTATGCGGTTTGATTCTGAAAATCACATAAGACCTGATTAACGGGGGATAAATGCCACGGATGCTCACATTAAAGCATAAATATTCATGACGGAGGCCACGGAGAAAAAAAAAGTAATATTTATGTCAGATGAAAGTATATAACGCTGAATAATTCACCACGCGGGCCATCTATAATTCATTTGATTCGATCCTATGATTAAAGCATTTGAATGTGTTCGCCGGGGGTGTTTACATGTTCAGTCTGAAGCATGTTTAACACGGGAGAAAGTCCCTTTAACTGAGGGGAAGAATGGAGGTCCTTGGCGTCCTTTTGAAATAAAAAAGTAGCTGACAAGGGATCCCCTCCCTCCTCCCCCACCCACTCATCCTTACCCCTCTCCTTTTTGGATTTGCTGATTGTAACGAAAGAAAACGCGCCACAATGAGTTTCTCCATCCCTTCTTGGCTCATTTTCGAGGCAATGAAATCTTTGACTTGCGCAGCTGTGCAGATATTAAAGAAGTTCTGCTGCAGTGGTCTCGGTGTTAAGGAAACAGCAGCTCTCTGTATTTATGCTTAGACTTTGGCCTTGCTCAGACTTCAGCGCTGCTTCCTTGGCCTCGAACCAAGTTAATTATGACTCTAATAGAAGAATGCTTTCCCATTACGAAAAAACATGATCAGCATGCAGAAGAGTTGGTTATTTTGTGGCCTTACAGTTTATATATGTTTATATTGTTCGATGCAGCACATAAAATCTTAAAAGGACTAGAACATGTAAAACCTTCAGACGAAATGCTCTCTATGCTGACTTGCTGGATACCTTCCAATCCTCTGACCACAAAGACTAATAGCCTGGCACAGCGCTTGACTTGCATGAGCAGAAAGTGCCACAGCTAAAAAGGTGGACAAAAAAAAAAAAGTACTCACCGAGTGCATAGGCCCAGACAGGAGGTGAGTTTCCTGACCCAGCATGTTGGACATCATGAGTGCGGGCAGCTCGGGGTAGGAGTAGGTGTTGAGCAAGCCATTGTGTGGCAGGGAGTGAAAGGGGTAACCTGACTCGTGCTCCATGAGGTGGAGCAAAGAAGGGTCGGCGTGGTTCGGCGGTGTGATGGGGGGGATCTCGTAGTCCTCATCCCCAGCTCCTCCTCCTCCGCCACCACTGCCGCCTCTGCCCTGACTGGAGTAGCTCTGAAAAAGCAGAAGAAAAGCAATCTGTTTTTTAGAAGAGCATGAAGAGGAAAGGGGAAGACAGGTTCGTTTACTTATTTTGGGAACAAAGTCGCAATAAGACTTTCGTTTTTTTCCCCCTAGCACACAGTCTATCAACAAACACAAAGAAAAATGCAAGGACAGGTCTTGTCTATGGGCGATCCTTCCGCCCCGGAGCGCTTATGTACCTGCATGTCAAAGCAGTGTCATAGTTAGTTACAATATCAATAAAACCCTTCCAGTGCTATTAGAAAGCATTTGAATGGCAAAACAAACTTGAGTAATCATCCGGGGAAGGAAACAGCTAACAAAAGACGCTCCTGATCCTGAGTAAATAAAAAGCTTCATAATTAGCTTTTAAATGCACCTGCTGATTTCTGTTGTTTCCGTGTTGTTTGTGCAGACACTTCCAGACACCGCTGAACTGCGGCAGTCGATTCAGTGTGTTTTGCTGAAAATAAAATTAATTAGAAATGCAAATTTTTGTCGCACTTGCAAAAGTTAAAGAAATCATTCAACGCAAATGTACGCCGCAAATTAATTAGAGTTAGACAACAGATGTTGCACAGAATAATTCAGAAATCCTGACAGCTTTGAAGAAACAAACTGTCAGCCTGCACGCCTTTAAGATACAGTTAATCAAATTCATTACGTTGAAAAACGCCACTGACAGACAGTCACTTAGAGGCTATTTTATAAGCTTGTAATTATAATGCCAATCATATTTTTAGAAATGGAAGGAAAAAACTGGACTAGTCAAACCTCAGAGTCATTGTGAAATGTATGCAGAATATGCCAAATGACCCCAGCAGTTAAAACAGCACAGATTTTACGGCACTAATAAGGTGATACATGAGAAATGTCTTTTCCAGGGCCTATCTTGACATAATATTGCGCTGAGAAATATGGTTTTGTGCTCTCAAAAAGCATACAGAGGGTATTCACCAGGGAGTGAAAAGCAATTTTGTCAGAGGCAATCTGATGCCAACTCCCCTTTATAATGACTGAAGAAAATTAATCATCACAAATAATATTCCACTGTCAGCCATTCAAGAGCTTTTTAATAGAATTTTTATTATTCATGTCTCGTGGTACACATCAACTAGTCCGTTCTGCAACATTTCAGAAATCAATTCAATATCATCTTCGTGTAGGCTGTCATCTCGCCTGCCAGTGCAGCAATTCATCTTGCAAACAAATACTTTTAGCAAACAAATGGCAAGAAATGTTGAGGAACAGCTACAATGTCCCCACTAGCAGAACTGGTGCTTGAAGATAGGATAAAAGTCTCATAATGTGAACTATCATTAGGGAGAAAATAATAATAATAAAAGGGAGTATGTTTACCATCAGGGGATGATGTGCTATTTTCTCTTTCTCACGACACTCGCTCGCATTGTTTGGCACTTGCTTAGAAATATTATCGCTGACAATTTCTTTTCCCATGATAAAAGTTGTGCAAATGTCTGTTCCTTGTCTAACATTTATTATTGTTGTCATTTTTTATTACGCTTAACAGACAAATGCTGCCGATTAAATTTACTAAGAATACAAACAAAACTGACTTGACTGCACACTGATCAGCGACAGCATTAAAGCTGCAGACAGGTAAAGTGAATGACACTGACTGTCTTGTTTCAATGCAATGCTCTGCTAAGAAACCTTGGGTCTTGGCAATGTTACTGTGACATTTATCACCCACTTCGACGATTAAAAAAAACACACCTAAGCTCAGCACCCCAGGGTAAAAGCCCTCCCTGCACAACAATCCCCAAAGTGTTGATCCAGCCTGCTCAGGACCCAACGTTGTGAGGGTATGTGCAAAGAAGCCCGATTCATGAGACCCCACTGAGTCACAGCTGTTTCTGTTATTGTGCTAACCTTTATTTCACTGAAATTCTTGGATCTTTCTTAAAAAAATTGTTCTTGATTAATTAAAAATTGGAGAGTGTGGAGCATAAACTTTTCTTTTTTCGGCTTTTGAAATATAGCGTTCAAGAAGAACTTTGAGAACAACAGGACTGCATCAAGAGATCAAACAGCAGTTTTTAGTGGAAGAGTCGAACCCTTTGGTGGTCTATCAGGCCAAGGGCATGACCGAGAGCGTTCTCGTTGGTTTTTTGGTTTTCAACATTCATGAAGCTGAGCAGTGTGAATTCAACTCCCAGGGTCAGACTGCCAGTGTAGCCCCACTTATAAAATGACTCTAGCACCTTCCACTAGAGCCTAATGCATATGGAATATTTAATACTGATACCGATATTTGGTGATTTAAAAAGTCGATATTCTGATACATCAGCCGATATTTTTTTCTTTCTGATACACGAAACACAAACAGATTTCCCTAATATTTATTACGCATAGTTATTTATTTACTTGTTTATGCTCTGGTCAACTCTACTCGGGGCAGCTGTATATACAGTAGTCTACAAGTTGGAAGATTGGTGGATCGATTCTTCAACTCTGGTTCGCAGGCCGAAGTATCCTTGAGCAAGATACCAAATCCCAAGTTACTCCTTATGTATCCATCGGAGTGTGTGAAAATGTTAGAAAGATATTAGGCACAGATAAAAGTGCTGTGTGGATGAATATGTGACTGGAACACTGACACTTGCAGTGGAAAGACACTATATGAGTACCTCTACATTTAACAAGATGCAATGGTTTGTCCAACCATAACATGGTTGAAGGGTGTTTCTCCTGTGTCTTCATTATAATGTTTAATTTTTAATTTAACAGCTGTTATAAATACAATAATCTGCAAAATAGCTAATAGTAGCACACGAATAAATCAGTTGGGCTCCATTTTGTACTCCATACAGGGAGTGCGGAATTATTAGGCAAATGAGTATTTTGTCCACATCATCCTCTTCATGCATGTTGTCTTACTCCAAGCTGTATAGGCTCGAAAGCCTACTACCAATTAAGCATATTAGGTGATGTGCATCTCTGTAATGAGAAGGGGTGTGGTCTAATGACATCAACACCCTATATCAGGTGTGCATAATTATTAGGCAACGTCCTTTCCTTTGGCAAAATGGGTCAAAAGAAGGACTTGACAGGCGCAGAAAAGTCAAAAATAGTGAGATATCTTGCAGAGGGATGCAGCAGTCTCAAAATTGCAAAGCTTCTGAAGCGTGATCATCGAACAATCAAGCGTTTCATTCAAAATAGTCAACAGGGTCGCAAGAAGCGTGTGGAAAAACCAAGGCGCAAAATAACTGCCCATGAACTGAGAAAAGTCAAGCGTGCAGCTGCCAAGATGCCACTTGCCACCAGTTTGGCCATATTTCAGAGCTGCAACATCACTGGAGTGCCCAAAAGCACAAGGTGTGCAATACTCAGAGACATGGCCAAGGTAAGAAAGGCTGAAAGACGACCACCACTGAACAAGACACACAAGCTGAAACGTCAAGACTGGGCCAAGAAATATCTCAAGACTGGTTTTTCTAAGGTTTTATGGACTGATGAAATGAGAGTGAGTCTTGATGGGCCAGATGGATGGGCCCGTGGCTGGATTGGTAAAGGGCAGAGAGCTCCAGTCCAACTCAGACGCCAGCAAGGTGGAGGTGGAGTACTGGTTTGGGCTGGTATCATCAAAGATGAGCTTGTGGGGCCCTTTCGGGTTGAGGATGGAGTCAAGCTCAACTCCCAGTCCTACTGCCAGTTTCTGGAAGACACCTTCTTCAAGCAGTGGTACAGGAAGAAGTCTGCATCCTTCAAGAAAAACATGATTTTCATGCAGAACAATGCTCCATCACACGCGTCCAAGTACTCCACAGCGTGGCTGGCAAGAAAGGGTATAAAAGAAGAAAAAACTAATGACATGGCCACCTTGTTCACCTGATCTGAACCCCATTGAGAACCTGTGGTCCATCATCAAATGTGAGATTTACAAGGAGGGAAAACAGTACACCTCTCTGAACAGTGTCTGGGAGGCTGTGGTTGCTGCTGCACGCAATGTTGATGGTGAACAGATCAAAACACTGACAGAATCCATGGATGGCAGGCTTTTGAGTGTCCTTGCAAAGAAAGGTGGCTATATTGGTCACTGATTTGTTTTTGTTTTGTTTTTGAATGTCAGAAATGTATATTTGTGAATGTGGAGATGTTATATTGGTTTCACTGGTAAAAATAAATAATTGAAATGGGTATATATTTGTTTTTTGTTAAGTTGCCTAATAATTATGCACAGTAATAGTCACCTGCACACACAGATATCCCCCTAAAATAGCTAAAACTAAAAACAAACTAAAAACTACTTCCAAAAACATTCAGCTTTGATATTAATGAGTTTTTTGGGTTCATTGAGAACATGGTTGTTGTTCAATAATAAAATTATTCCTCAAAAATACAACTTGCCTAATAATTCTGCACTCCCTGTATAGGATAATAATGTTGTGACTTATGGCTACATATACAGCATGGTGGTAATGGTCTGAGCATCCAAGCACAAAACTAAGGCTGGAGAGGTCACCAGAGAACAGGTTCTGACATGATGTGACATCTAAGAAAGAGCAGCATGGTGTTGTGGTCATTACCGTTGTTGTCTCACAGAAAGAAAGTCCTGGGTTCAAATTCAGGAGGCCTTTCTCTTTGGAGTTTGCAAGTTTCCACTAAGCTTGGATTCTCTCCAGGTGGTTTTCATGCACAGTCCAAAAACATGGGTTTGGTTGATCAGTGATTCTAAATTGTATATGGGTATTAATGGCCGTCTACCTTTGTGTCTAAACCCTGTGACAGACTGTCCAGGGTGTATGAGAGTTGAGACTGGCACCAGCCCCACCTACAACCCTGAGCTGGGTAAGCAGAAGAAAATGGGTGGATGAACACCAAAGTAAGTACCAGTAGCTACATTCTAATGCAAAAAGTGCAAAAACCAAACAAAGTGTCATTAACGCGCTTACTGTTGATATTGTCCTGCCCTGCCAATGTATCATTAAAGTCTCAATCTTCATGTAAGGATGGAATTTGAGGCTTGTTTGGTATTAATGAGTAGCTGTCATCCTCAACCCCCCTCAAAAGGTACATAAGAGGCATAGAGGTTAAACTATCGCCAATTAATTAACTTTTAGAAAGAAATTCACTGTATGATTGTTCATATCAGGATGAGTAATGTGCCAGACACCACACTGATACTGAATAGCCAAAATGATGCTGAATAGTTAATACTGCTACTATACGATCTCTAGAACTGTGATCAGAGATTTAGGGGATTTAAACAACTCAGGATTGGTACAATTTTACAGTGAAAAACACATCTTGCATTTGGGACATTTCTTCTTCGTAAGAAGAAACATTGCTGTTGTCATATATACTGTACGCCTGTACCAAGATTTGAATTCTGTCAAGGCTATTTTATGACTGTGCCTTCCATTGCTTTTTAAATGTTTTATTTTTTCTTTACAGCTTCTTATGATGCCCTTGGAGATAAGACACAGGACAAGGACATCACAAGTTTAACATTTTCCAACATGGATAAATAATTCATAAATATACTGTCTTTCAGGACAAGGAGAGGAGTGGATAAAAGAGAGACAGGTCAAAAAGAAACACCAAATGTTGATTCAGCCATCTCTCTCTCTCTAACCTTCACCCTCCTCTGTAGAGGTGAAATTTCAGCAAATCCGTCATTTTTGAAGACAAGGACATTACTTTGGATTCTATTGGTTCTTTTCTAATCTATCTTTATTCTTTGAGTTAAACATGATGGTACCAAATCTCTTTTGTACATCACTTGTGACTTGACATCAAAACACCTATTTTTCACATTCTATAACTAAGTTCACAGATGCGACTTGTGGCTCTTAAGTACCTATCATCATGCTTAAACCACTCCTTGTTTTTTTTGGAAAACAACTAGAATTACTGCCTTGTGGTTGTATGTCTTCTCCAACCAGTTGAGTTGCAGTTTCCATTCATGTCGATCCAGACTCTTATAATATATATAGTGAACAGAGGCAGAATGAAACAATAATTCAAGCCAGCCATTTGACTCTATCCGTGGCCACTCTGTTCACACAAACCACCAGACCGCTAATGTTGGAGGTTAAACCTATCTGTTGATGTAAAGGGGTACCGGACTAGTTATAAATCTGGCCTCTACATTCATCTGGGAGGAAACTTATCCAGAATACAAAATGCAAAAAACTTGGAGTGACCATCGAGCCTAACTGATGGTAGGTTTTATGGTCTGACTTCGAAAAGGTTTGCTATGGTTATGGGTACACCCACAGAAACTCACTAGGAATACAGCAGTCGTCCAGCACACACTCATAAACAGGGTGTGATTTATGAAAAAAACTGGGTGTTTTTCCCTTACTAAAATAATTCAGGAACCAGAATGGTCCTCTACATTCTGTTAGACTGTTTATTATTGCTGCCAGTGTAACATTAACAAAGTAATTAGGAGTTCAGATCTTAAACATTTATCCACAGCATTTACAACAATGTTGTAATGTAGTTTTTAAAAAATTTAATTAATTTGCACAGCATCCTCAGTCTCACATTTTCTTCTTTAGACATATGGGATCCAATTAAACATAACAATACAGTTTAGCATGCCAGTATTAAATCTGTCTTCTACTTATCTTTTTCTGGACACTTGCTGCTTAAATTCAATATTTAATGCAAGATAATATTAAACATTTCTATTTTTAATAGGACAAAAAATGTTGCCAGTTGCAAATATTAAAGAAGTATTCCGCTATGGTAGATTCATACATATCAGCGTTAGAAAACAATGTGCTTTATTACATTTACTGAGATCAGGAGCAGACTTTTGAAGTTGGAGAGGTAATGAATATATGAAAATGGCTTGTCTTTGTAACCTGCTCTACGGCATTTTGGACCTCGGGTTCTAATCCGTGAATGATGGTCGGGTTAAGATGAATCTTTTCTATCTAAAGTGCGGCTGATACCCTCTATTAGCTCATCTCAGGAGCTGCACCATTACTTGCGAAGACAACAAACCATGCATGTAATATCTTCAGAGATAGGCTTTATAACTGCAAGTTGTCACAGACAACAACACCTTCCCATAGTTGCAAGCTGCACAACTCAAATTTTTATGGAGTTCTGATGGAGATGACCAGTACAAAGGGAATACATCTAAAGGGTTTTTTTGTGAGTCTACTCATGCTTTGAATTCGGCTAACTTCTCTTTTAGTTAGCTAATGGTAGTTTTTATACTAAAACAACAGTGCTTAGGGGTTCAGTGGAAAGCTATAATCAAACAGATCGATCCCTTCAACAGCTCTCAAGGTCAAAGTATTTTTTTAAATTTTATTTGATTCTTGCTTGTATTGTTTCAAGATATTGCGCTTCCCCCTTTAGAGTTAGCAGAACAGTAATGAATTATTTTTTTCAGCAAAATAGTCACTGCCTTATGCAATGTTTTTACCTGAAAGCCTGTTAAACTTGTGTTTGCTCAGTTTATGCACACAGCAGATGCTGTTAAACTCTCAGTATACATGGCAATCTCAACACTGAAAATTTCACTTTTATGTGTAAACTTGCAGGTTAAAAATTCCGCAGCCAAACACCGTTCCAGTTTGTCAAGCAATCTTCAGTAATTAACTTATCATTAAACATAAATGTGTTAGTTGGCTTAACTTAAAGTTTTCTTTACCCAAATGGCTGAGAAGAGGAGATGAAGTCATTAGCTCGGCGATGGAATTATTTGTAGGTGTTTAGTGGAAGACGGCTCTTGCGGGAACAATAACATGTTAATCAAATACAGGAAAATGAAAATGTTGCACAGTACGCAGAGAGCCTGTCATGGCTGAAGAGAGGTGAACTGTCCAAAGCCAAGAGCGGCTTGTCTTGGATGGACTTTGCTATTAGCGTTTTAGCTGTCTTTCTTTTGATATTATCCACTTACTGCAATTAAGGAAACACTCGATGAATGAAATACTCAAGTTTAAGATCTTAACTGACAATGGTCGGCGGAAACCATAATCATCAACACTTTGAGACTTGGATTCAAAAATACACCAAAAGTAAAAGTTAAAATTGTGCAAGTGTTCCCTTATTTTTATTTTTAACAGAACACACATACATTACAAAACTCGATAACTTTGAATGAGTATAAAGCATCCTATGGAAAGTCATTCAGCCATATGCTTCTTTGTTAAAAATGACAGAGCAGCACGGTTTTGGTGACAAACAACAGCTGGCCATGCATATATAACGGCTTTCACGTCCACCCTGTGTGGTCGAGATAGACGGGTGGCAATGCTAAATCTTTAAAATTCACCTTCAAAGATGAAACTTGCAGCACTGAGAAAGGGCAGAAATCAAACTCATCATCAATGTGTGTTTGAGCTAAAGCGTGCCACACAAGTGAACATTACAGCGGCAGTCTGCGGGGTCTACAGAGGCTATCTGACCTGGCTTTTAAACGCCAAGGAACTCCATTTGGGTGATGTATCAAGAAAAGCAGACAGCGAAGTACAATGGAAGGAGAATGGAATAGCAGACCCACCAGGTTGACTGACAGAAAGAAAGAACTGGGATAAGTGAAGTGTGTGTGGGGGGGGCTATTTCACCGCATCCAATAGTAGCTCAGGGTCATAGGTAGCGTCCGTCACTAAAGGACAGGTGGGCTGTGGTAAGCTTCAACCAATCGCTAAAGAGTGAGCTAACCTCCTCCCTGCTCCCCTATGCACTGGTAATTCTCTCAAATGTCACATCAAAATGGATCTCATTTAGGTGGGTAAAAAGGACCTGACTCTCCATTGCAGATGTGGGTGGACCTGTACTAGATTGTACGTGAACTCTAAAAACACGGCCGCAAAGGAAGTATTTTGAAAAGGTGTGAAAAAGGGCCATGCGCTGCACATTTATGTCAGTTCGATTTAAGGGAAAAAACAACTCAGTTAAAGATGAAGGGTGATCTTTGTACTGCAACAGAGAGAAGCAGAAAATTCTTTAATGTTTGGACCAGGGCTGCAGTTCTTTTTCTTCATTTTTTTTTCCTGACAAAGGGCACAATACAGTGGGCTCAGCCACATTTCCTATTCTTATTCATTAGAGCGAATTGTATAAATAAATAAAATATGTTGTCTCGTAGTCACTCATCTTCCCCTAGGGAACATGGAAGCCCCAGTAATCACATATGGCACAATAGCTTGCCCATAATCCCCTTTATTTTTATTTTCATGATGTCACTCTCTTTAAGCCCCTTGCTTTATGAGTCGCAAACGGAGTGGAGAGGGGAGAAGAGGAGGAGCACAGAGGAGAGGAAAAAGCAAGGGAGGGGTGAAAACAAATGATGTGGATCCCTCATTGTTCTTTCTCTATGCCCTCATTCCAGTCAGGGCAATAAGAGAACATTGTGATTTACTGTCAGTGAAGCGCAAGAGTGCATCAGAGAGAATCCACTGCGGCAGGGGCCATTAAAATAGATTTAACTTCCCACAGTATTAGGCCAGATGTCTACACTTCTATTATATTTCAATCAGCCATGACCTTGGTCTCCATATGATGAGAAAGATCACTAGGAGAAAAGGGAAGAGAGAGTGGAAATACATGCAGAAAACCAATAGAAATATCAAACTACTTAGTCCCACTAAATCCCTGTGCTCCGTTGTGCTGCATATACTGAGAGAGAGGAGGAGAGAGGCCGGGACCAAAATAGAGCCAAGGTTTCAAGTTCTCTTAAAAGAGTGTATGAATCATTGAGTGCACTCTTGCTGCTGATAAGTTGCTGTTTTCGGGGAGTGCTGCCTTTCTGCGGGGTATGTACTGTACTATTTGAGGGAGTACACTAAAAAGAGTGTGACAGTGGATCGTTTAGACGTGCTTTAAAGCCTCCGATATCAAAAGATGATAGATTAAACTCTTCATATTCCAACAATGAAAATGTTGACTTTCTCACATCACTTTGGACTCCTTTTCTCGAACCATTTGTCATCCTGTCATCTACTCTAGACTCTGTTTATCTTTTTTTATTATTATTCTGAATGAAAATATATATCACTTATATCAGAGGCATCCTTCCATCCATTTCAGTCCTATGACAGCAGAGTAGAGGTCACTGCCCATTCTATTTCAGAGAGCAATGGTAATTGGACTTATTGGCTGACATGTACTGACCTACATAAAGAACTAACAATTCCTGGTTCCAACTGTATCTTACAATCCCTCCTAGCATGGGTGTGGATGTTGTGAGGATGTTCCTCTGATGTTTCTCCAGCATTGTTTTCAGATATCGACGCCTCAGCGCTGGTTCATAGCTGTTTTCCGCCTGAATTGTACGCTCTCTTGAAATTTAAATACACGCCGCGCAATATGTATCTCTACTTCGTTCTGCCGACCTTGCCAGCGGCTCTGTGCAGCTTTTAAAGAAGAAGTGAGATGCGTGTTGGCGTTTTCAGACCCTCAATTTTTATTTTTTCATCCTTTGTCTCAAATGTCCCCCTGTTTTTCATCTTGCTGGGGAAGAACGCAAGGATGGACGATAGAAAGACTGAAGTATAAGGGGAAGCTTGGTGGGGAGATAGAGCGTTGCGAAGTGAGAAGAGTTTGCAGTCATGGTGGTGGGGGTATAATGGTGCACTGTGAGTCACTATTAAGTAACGGTGCCTTTTCACATCAGCATCGCCCACATTGGGTGTTCGGTGCCAGGGTGTACTGAGGTATCTCTGACTCAGAGAGAAAGAAGGAGAGAGAGAGAGAAAGAAATATAGAGGTAGAGAAAATAGAGCGAGGGAGCGCTGGATCTATACCGAGCAAACAACATCTGGAGCTCGACTGACTGATTGACAAAATATCATCATGTTAGATGTTTTTAAGAGAGCTATCCACTTTTTTAATCTGGGAGAATACTGGAAATAAAACCTGGCAGCACCTCAGACTCAAAGCTCAATTAACTAATTGTTAAGATATAGTTCATTTATTTAACGTGATAATTAAAGTTATTTTTTTTTAAATGTTGTTTATGGGGGTTATGTGCCAGACTGCTTTTGATTTCATTTGAAAAAGCTAGACTTACTGTCTGGCTTCACATTTACTCAGCAGAAGTTATAACGGTATCAATCTTCTCATCTGACTCTAGCCAAGAAAGTGAATGAGCACATTTGCTAAAATGTTAATCCTTTAAGCTCTCTCAGAGAAGCGATATGCATACTTCCTAGCAAGCAATGCATTTGGACTAATTTCACTCAGAAAGCCTTCCTTTGCTACTTGATGAGGTTTTGCTATTCATCCTTTATACATTTATCTCAGAGAATTTCCATCTTCTCCCTGATCAAAATGAAGAAATGTCCACTTTAACCGTTCCCCACACTCTGTCCTTTTACGGTACTTCAAATACTTCTTTTATTGGTCAGCACTGATCCTGATGTGAATGTAGCTGCTGGCAATACAGCAAAAGAGCAAGTGTGCATTTTATGAGTAAGGCTAAAATGTATCCGCAAGAATAAAATCCACATATCAGACACCAAACCTCATATACATTAATATGAAAGAGAAGGTTTTAAACAGGACTATAAATAGTCCTGTTTAAAACTAGGTACACCCCACAATTCAGTGGGTTGTAGGAACACGTTTAGCAGCAATAGCTTGAACTAATTGTTTTCTGTAAGACTTTATCACAGTCACACCTTTGTGGAGGAATTTTGGCCCACTCTTCTTTACACCGTATCCTAGTTTTTATTGAGGTTTACAGGTGTTAGTTGATGCACAACTCTCTCTATTCAGTCATTCTGTTGCAGAATTGCTGCTGTGCTTGCTATCATTGTCCTATTGCATGACCCAGTTTCAGCAAAGCCTCAGCTGTCAGACAGATGGCCTCACATTTGACTTGAGAATAATTTAGTATACAGAGCAATTCACGGTTAACACATTAATTGTAAAATGCCCCAGTCCAATGACTGCAAAGCATGCCCAAATCATCACCCCTCCACCACCATGCTTGACAGTTTGCGTGAGGTGTTTGTGCTAATATGGTGTCTTTGGTTTTTGCCAAATGGGGAGCTGTGAACTCTGGTCAAACACCTTCACTTTGGTCTCTTCTGCCAAAAGGGCGTTGTTCCATAAGTCTCGTAATTTGTTCGGATGCAAATCTAAGCCATGCTGTCATGTTTTTCTGTTGGTTTCTTTTTCATTTTTTACAGACAAAACACTTTCTCCTGGCAAACCTTCCAAACAAGCCATACTTGTTCTGTTTTTTTCCAAATGTATTGAATTTTAGCGTTTAACATGATAACTGCAGCATTGCTTGCTGATTATCAGTTAATCAAGTGCAGTTGATTTCAACATCTGGCTGCTACTTACCTTCTCACTTTAGATGAACGCAGTAAGGGTGTACTTAGTCGTCAATAGGATTGCATAGAGTCCTGTGAAAAGGTTCTTCTTTAAAAAAAAAAGTTATTCATGTACTAAACTTACGTTCTGTGCTAAGGTAAATTTACTCATTTGATTGACTTTTGCATTACAAGTAATAAACAAATGTAGCATTTAACTTCAGTTTTAAGGTAGACAAAGCACTTTTATTTTTTAAGGAAAATAAATTTTCTATACAAAAGAAAAGTGGTTTGAAATGCGATGTATAATAACTCTTTAACAAATTCCTTATTGACCAAACCATAAAGCCAACAAATTTTCACTCAGCTGAACTGAAGTGCATCCAAAGCGACTGCCGACGTACTAGTTTGTGCATATGAAGCTTAGTCAAATCCACATGTGTGAAAGCAATACAGTTTCGGGACAAAGGCGCTGGGTGGAGTGGCAGACTTAAGAAATATACAAAAATAAACAGACTGAACTATAGCCTGAAAAAGAAGAATGAAGAGAAAAAAGATCAAGTCTGCATCCAACAAGTTAGATTTCTATTCTGATCTCGACCATCAGCCACTGTTCTCCTAAAGTCAGCCAAATCAATAGAGACGCGCAGCTCAGCGAGACACCTTGAAGCCAAAAATGCAATGGCATAAACAGGCTGAAACTTGCTGCTTCTCCAAGGACTAGTGGCCCCAAAGCTTTGTCTTCTGCAATGGGATACAATGCAACAAGTATGCCCCCCTCGACCCCATGCCACTGGCTCATTTTTTCCTTCTCTAATATTTGTCTAAATAAATTTTCCTTCCTATCTTCAGTTTTTTGGCTTCATCCTCAGCACGCACATATACACACATGGACTTCTTCACACAGACTCTTATTACACTTTAGGGCGAGGGGAGGTGTGCAAAAAATCTAGAGAAATATATACGAACGTAAAAGTCAGTGAAATCCTGCAGACTGATCGGGCTGATATGAATCCAAATCACGAGCACTTCTCTTTATACAAAATTAGAATTTGTGTTGGCGTGGGTGAAGGAAGCCATTTTGGTTTGGCTGTGATCGTTCCCATGCCGCTGTTACAGTGCTGCAAAAATATACAGTGCAACCAGCATTATTTTACATATACAAGGCTGATATTAGCACGCTGCCATTTTCATTATATTATTAAGACTGAAATTCAACAGTTTTTCTTTCTGAGTTGGGGTTTATTTTGCCTCCAGCAGAGATTGTCATATTTTTGTCACTTTCAGTTAACACAGAAGTTGCAGTAATTATTGTTCAAAACAACACTTTCACATTTCTGGGAAGGAAAAAAAAAGTGCTGATTTAGGAATTTCTGTAAACAATATTCACTTTTTTTACCCCAGTCAGAAAATTGGCTGATTGGCTCATTGTTTTTATAGCTGGGGAGTTAGCAGTCAATAAGCGCACACTAGACGTCCGTGTGTTTAACTGAAAGAAAAAAAAAGAAGAAATGTGACATATGGCACGCTGGAGGTCTGGAGTCAGGAAAGTGATTTAAAACTCTTTATTGCTTACACAAACATGTTTTAGTTAATTGGGATAATTGAGATATTTCATAATCTTTATTTCTACAAACTATCGACTTAGCTTTGTGTGTGTGGGCAGATACAAGCAAAGCCAGTAAACATAATAACCCACCCACACTTTTGCTTATAAGCTGAAATCGCATCAGGAAAAACCACATGGAAAATATTAATTCCATCAAACTGCCCATGTGTGCAGTATGCATGCATATTTTGTACAGAGACCATACAGTATTTAAAGCCTTGAAAACATCTTGCTTGAGTGGACTGTGTCCAGGTGTACATTGAGCTGCCCCATCAAAACTGTTTCTGATTTGTGGTTTTCACTTTTAAAAAGCACAGAGATGTTATGTGTAATGCAATCTTCTGGCTGTGTTGGACTGTTACCTCAGTGTGTACGCCGTGGAAGACCCCAGACATGCAAACAAAGGAGTCTCTGTTCTGGCTACATGCACCTTTTTCACAGGCGCACATCATGTAAAGGCTTGGCTGGGTATCTTACTGCAGTGTTAAAACCTGCATTAAAGCTTATGGGCTTCTTTCACAAAAAGCTTTACCAATTGTGAGGGTCGAGTATTTCTGAGCATTGTCGACAAGACCAAAGAATATCAGTCTCTACTGTGCTATTCACACAGAATAAATAGAAAAGAAGTAACAGGAAGCCCATATTTTTTTTACACACACAGCTGGGGATTGGTTTAATCTTAGAAAGTAGGGAAAGCATTTTAAAAAGTTATATACTCCTTATGATTGGTGATTATTGTTTACGAATATACTGAATATATTTAATCTGGGTTTCTTTATTACACAGTAATCACCGCTACAACCCGACGCAGAAAATCATATAAATTTACCGTAAATGTCGGGCTATAAGCCGCTACTTTTTGCACAAGCTTTGAGGTGGTGTCGGAGAGGCGGATGCTGTCCAAGATAAAGACAATGTTGGATAACACCTCCCACCCACTCCATGACATGTTGGTCAGTCACAGGAGCTCGTTCAGTGAGAGACTGAGATTACCGAAAAGCACCACTGAACGACACAGGAAATCATTCCTGCCTGTGGCCATCTCCCTGTACAACGCATCCACTTAACACACTGTTTGCTGCTACAACTACACATGTTTCTTTTCCAAATATTTATTTATAAGTGACTTATGTATGTATGTATGTATGTATGTATATATATGTATATATTGTACTATTCTTAGTTAGCGTATTGTCTGTCTTGTCTTAATGTTGGTTTAAAATGGAGCACTGTAACAAAAAATAATTTCCCCCAGGGATCAATAAAGTATTCTGATTCTGATTCTGATTCTGAACCCTGCGGCTTTTAGTCAGGTGCGGCTTTTCTATGGATTGTCCGTGATTTTTGTCATATCGTAAGACGATTTGTTTTGTGTGTTCCGCTGTTGTACGGCACTACGTTGCCTGGCGGAAGGATCGGGGTTCAAGAGTGGTATGTTAGTCACATGTCCGTCCGCCAGGCAACGTAGTGCCGTACGAAGTAGCGCGAAAAACAAACTTCAAAGTAGCGCTACGCGTTCAGCGGGAGTCGTGGATGATGAGCAGCGATAAACTTGCAAGTTATGCCCAAAAAGCAAGTTATGCCCAACTCCACCGGTGGATTCTGACAGCGTGGAAAAGTGTGAAAACATCCACGATCACCAACGGATTTTGAAGGGCTGGACTGCTGCATGATGGAGAGGAGGACACCGCCACGGCCCTTCTGAGGGTGTTCGACTCTGACACTGACAATGAGGATTTCTTTGGTTTTGAAAGTGACAACGAAGGAGAGAAGAAGAGTGGATGACGAAGCCATCATGAGCCTGTTTGTATCCGACACTGGAGAAGAGGACTTTGGTGGTTTTAGTGCGTAGGAAGAAGAGAAAGATGGTGGTGAATGACTGACTTTTCTTCTTGTTAAAGCTGTGTCACTGCACCTGAGCCTAAAAGGTAGGCCGAATCTATTGTTCTGGTGTGCTGTAGGTTATTATTATGTACTACATGTGCAAATATGTACCCATAACTTGTTTTTCAAAATATTAATAAAAGTGATGTCTCCAAACAGCCATCTCTTTCCTGACAATTCCCTTTGTGCATATTCTCTTACATATGATAAGTCAACATTGAAACACCTGCGGCTTTTGGTCAGGTGCGGCTAATGTATGTACAAAACAGGATTTTCCCCTGATTTTAGCTTGTGCGGCTAATATTTAGGTGCGCTTTGTAGTCCGGGAAATACGGTATCATATACTTGAACCTCTAATTTGCCTGATTTCACTTCAAAAGAAAACCACATGTAACAAACCGCCGCACAGCTAATGCATAAGCGTCAATTGGGAAATGATTGACTTGTATACACAGCGAGCGGTCAGAACGAATTTTGCAAAAAGAAAATGCAGACACATTCCCTGAATGTTATGGCTTTGAAGAAATACATGGGTTAACCTCTTCTGAAATCTCAGTATACGAATAAAATACTACACAACTCAGCTAAAATATAATGATTTGGACAGCCCTCGCAAAATTGTTAAGGGAAGCTTTTATGTAGTTAGACTAAAGAAAACTTCCCTATTGAAAAATGCCAGTCAGGTAGTTCTCAGCAGGGGTTCATTTTTATGATTATTTTTGTTATTAGTAAGAAAATAGCCCAAAAAAGCTCAATGTATCATGTTTTTTGTGCTTGTATTACTTGATCATCAATCCAAGACCTAAAGATATTATCTATTAGGTGACAAAAGCAGCAAATAGTAGTGGATGGTTGTTTAAAAAAAAGAGAGAGTGCAAGGGAAAGAGAAAATTCACACAATGGTCACACCTTTATTGGGTTTTTTTTAGCATAATATAGTTTATTAAATGTGCTAAAAACCCTTTGCAACCATTAGCTCCTGAGCAAAAGGTGCACATCCTCTTTGAAATCTCACGTTTAATGTTCTCTATTAAAGGATCAGGCACCAAACAGTGAACTCTGTGTTCAGAGTGCTATTCAGAACTGGTGTGTAAGAGTCTATTTGACAGCACCGACAGAGCTGCAACTGACATGTTTTGAAAAGCCCAAATTGCCTTATCCACTAAGAAGGTATTTGTTGACACAACACTGCAGACCTGGAGTGGGTGTTGGTGATTGACATATGACCGCTGCAGCTGGGAAACTACAAAGCTGGACATTTATCCCAATTAGCACAAGCAAATGCATATAAGTGACATAATTAGGGCAGATTTGGAAATGTAGCTAACAACGATGGACGTCGAGGTCTCCGATGTGCGCCGTAAGTAGACAATAAGCTGCTAAAGCTCCTGCTCGACCTCTCACTATAGTTACTCAATCCCAACATCAAAGGAAAGGCAATCTTACGGCTATAGGATGATGGCGTGTGAATGCATGTGTGAGGGTTTTTTATGAGAACATGTGTGTACGGGTTTATGGGTATATATGTGGGTGTGTTTAAGAGCACGTACATATGTTCTTGTTCATCAAAAGGCCCAATTTAAATGTTACATCGTGAGACTAAGCACATTTTTAGAAAGTGAGGGCATTTTGCCGGATCTTTACTTCTTCAAAGGGCTGTCAGAGTAGAGGCATGTTTTGGGAGGGGTTGGTGTTATAAATACATTAACTTTTAAAGGGTCAGTTACACAATTTACAAAACAAGATTAAAAAAAAATTTAAAGCAAACTTTGAAAAACAGATTAAAGCATCAATCTTAGATTATCTGGAATACCCAGGAAAAAGTTTTAGATGTATCTTGAACATCTATCCATTTCCCAGGTGTTTGGCTGCTAGTCTATTCTTCACATCGCTTCCCCTTTCCCGTGTTGTAAAACTCAATGCTGACATCACTGCTCTAGTCCAATCATCTTTTCGCCCGTCTACTTCAAATCAATCTGTCTCCACTCTGTGTACTATAAATCTCACTGCTCATCTTTTATTATCCCATGTGGACTCTTTTGTGCACCTAGTCCTCCACCTCAAGCAAGCCAATCAGTGTATCATGTGTATCTTTACCAGCAGCAGCTAGATTGTGGTGGGATCCTGTCCGAATTGTTAGACCTCATTGCGCCTTCCTCTTTTTAAAAATCCGGGAAAATGCCTCTCTGCATCATAAAGGAATAGGCAAAAAGATATGTTTTGCAAAGTGGGTGAACTGACCCTTAATCTTGGGATAGTGGTTTAATAGTCATGATGGTTATGCTGATCCTTATGGGGGCAATGCATTATTTCAGTGTGCTTTCACAGTTACCGGCGCTTTGCCCATATTAGAAAGTGCACGATTTTCACACGACTGAAACTACACAGCTTCTTGCACGTGAGCTTATAACTTGTGAATTACTTTGTGTCAGAAAACGTGTCACTTCCTTTTACAGTAAACGAGTATGTTTATATGAAACAGTGTGTGCGTGTCTATGTCTGTGTGTGATTGAAGGTGTGTATGGATCCTGCTGTCCTTGGCCTGACTTGTTTGGAAAAGCGCTAATTGATGTGGAGCTTCCACCTCATCGTGTTTTGTCAGGACATGAAGACCTTGCTGCTGGATCAACAAATCCTGGAGCTCTGAATTCTGCCATATGTCCAGCCATGTGTTCCCATCTACCAGCTGGGAGCACTCAGCACCGATCCTGTCTTATTCACTGAGTCTATGTGCGACTGGGACCATGATGCTCCAGAGTGGGACCAGAGATCCAACTAGCTTGTTATTGTAAACTATTACTGCTGCTTTGTCTGGTTCAGTGGGCTGACATGTTGCCGAAACTGTGAGGGCTTATGGATTAATCCATCTGATGTTAAATAGATATAAAAAAAAAATGTAACTTTTAAGTTATTAAGAATCAAACCTTCCAATCATATATTTAATATTTAAATCTGATCTGAAACCTTGTGAAACACACTGACTGTCACATCAAATGATGGAAACATTTCTGATGCAGGCCTATGAGAAAGAAACTGGTGGACATAGTCATTTTTTATTAATGTTCAGAATTTCCACAGAGACAAGAGCATAACTTGGAAATGTGCCCACAACAGTGGCGGTAAAAAGGCGACACATCACTTTTGACTTGTGTTTTCCTCTCATGCTAACCACATGGTTTGTTTGTCCATTTTCCACTTTTCTTCACTGAGAAATGTGTACATTTCACATTTTCCAGTCTACACCCAAACATAACAATCCATAAACTCTTCTTGTTAAAGGGTGACATCAGCTTACTCAGACATTTATTTATTTAAGTCTGCAGGGCTTACAGGAAAAGACGTGGGCGATCTTACCTGGTTTGGTGACCGAAACTCTTGGTTATTGTCATTCATGTACATGTTGTCACCATCAAACTGTGAACAGAAAAAAGAAAAAAAGAAATAAACATTGTATGCAAGAAGAGGTTGTTTTTTTTTTTTTTAAAAAGGGTGGTGGGTCTGTGAAAGAGGTACTAAAGAGGAAAAGCTCTTTATGGGTGGCCTGAAGTGTGAGACTAATGACTTTGTCACTTTGGTTAAACCTCGTGGTGGCATGGCAGCATGGGTAATTACTGTTTCGTCAGCGGGCCGGTAATTAGGCTACATGAGCAAAGTGATGAGAGATGGGCTTTTCCCTCTGGGCTGTGCTGTGTGTGTGCGAGAAAGAGAATGAGTGCGGGTGAATCTGTGAGTGCTTACTGTAGTAAAGTGTGCGTGGCTTAGAGGCTTGTACATGTGTGTTGGTGTGTGTGTGTAGCACAATGAGGGCATGCTGCGTCTTTAGATTTGAGCTAATCAGGCAATGAAGGATCGCTTGCTGCAGGTGCCAAAACATTGCTTGTCATGGGGTTAGGACTCACATAACAACAAATTACTTTTGACCCACGGGGATGCTGGGAAGCAACACTGGGTCACCATTTCAGAGTTTCATGCAACATGCTAGCCTTCATGTCTAGCATGTTACTGAGCTAAATTCCCCATCGCTACGAATAAAGAAAAAAACCACAGACGGATTCTGTTTTTAGCTCAAGCGGAAATAAGATTCAGCCGCCACAAACGGCTCGGTAACGGAACCTGTGTGCTGCCAAGGTGACTGAAAAGCTGTGACCACGTTAAGGAGAGCATCGTTGTGAAATGCTCTTGGCTTCCAAAGGCATCAAGGTTTGTCACCGCGCACTTGCGGCAAATAGAAAAAACCTTGACTGGAGCGGGTAGTGTTGCACGTGAACACACGTACACGTAGAAACTCAATGTGCCAAATAAAGCTCCCTTTTTTTGTTTGTTGATGGAGGCCGTTCTTTGCAATATGACTGCGCAGTTGACTCGGGAACAGACAGGAGAAAAAACACGATCAAACTACACTGTCAAATTCCTCAGATGTGAAGATATGGGAGGCCCTTTTCATTTCGGGTGGTCTGCTTTGTGTCGGCAACGAAAGCGGCCAAAGCCTTGAAAAATAGACACGCACTGGATATGAGTGGACGCAAATGGATCATACCTGCTCAAAAACAGTGACCAAATAAGTAGACTAATGGACGGAAATGGGCAGAATTCCTGAGGGGGAAATCTAATATCTGCGCTTGTAGACAGGAAAAAGTCGAAGCAAATGAGCGTGTGAGTGGTGAGAAAGAGAAATTACTGTACATTATTGTAGGAGAAAGGACGGGGGAATGAGTTCCTGCCTCGGGGCAATGCTTGGCTAACGATGCATACTGTGGAAACCCAGGCGAGGATTCACTTGGTTATTCTAATGATTAAATTCATACGAAAACATGAAACTGACACAAGAGGTGCATTTAAGCCTCGTTCACACCTGACATGATTAATCCAACATCACTGCACCAGCAGCTGGAAAATAAAAACCCTGACATCTCATCTTCACATTAAACTGATAATTGTTCAATGCCACATGCTAAAGCTGCTAATTTGCTTAATCAAGCATGCCGGTGTCTATCATCTGACCGAACTGCGGCGGGAAGTGACTGCCGCTCGCTGAGAGGGCCAAACTAATGTTGACCTTGGTGACATAGCTGCAATAAACTCTTCACTCCGCACATGAAAGCCTCTTGTCATCGCCTAACTGAGCAATTTCATTCCATTGAAATCCACTTTGATATCACTGGTGACATAAAGCCATTCCGAGAGCTTCTTCAGAATAAGATTCTCTCGGATAAAAAGCGACTGCGAACAATGGCATTTTCAACCCCGCGAACGCTGCCACGGCTCTCATTACAGCTAACTCTGCCACGTGAATTCTTCGAGAGCGAATCCTCGACGGCGTTTGTTTCTGCCCTGCTCTGAAGGAACAAATGAAGTGAGATAATGTTTATTTCCACCAATTACATCTATAATGCAATATTCACCAAAAAAAGGCTCAAACTGCCCAGAAAGGTCAACCATTTTGTGCTTCAACATGGCTGCCCACAGACTGCAATGTAAAGCTCTTTCCTCTTGCTCCTTTTGATAGCTCTCCTTAGCAGTTCCTCACTCTCCCACTTAATATGCCAATTTATCCTCGGCTCAATGCTATCAACTCTGCCATTACTCCACATATACACCGCAGAAATTCTCTCATTCCCCTTTCTCTTCATCTTTCCCCTTTCCCCTCAGTCTCTCCATCTTTCTTTCCACATCCTTCCTTTTTTCACAGTTTCTCATGTTCCCCTTGCTCCATTTTACCCCCGTGTTTCTCATCCTCGACACCCTTTTCTCCATGTTGCAACCTCCTTACTTCCACTTCTCTGTCTCCCTGCCTACTCCTCTTTGCCCCATCTTTTCTCTCTTTCTTCACCGGGCCTTGGCATCACTTTCTCATCGGCAGTCTAATTGGGCATTCTGCCTGAGACAAGGGCCTCATTAAGCAGTAATTACACACATGTTGTTTTCGGCAAACATCTCTATTTGGATTGCTTTGCATGGTAATTGTTCAGCAGGGACCACTGCTCGCGATGTTTCCCTCCGTGGCACACGTGGTGCTGGTAGAGAGGAATAAAAACATGGAGAAGAAGGGAGGGGTAGAGAGAGCGAGAGAGGGGGGAAGGAGAGGGGGTGAGAACAGAGAAAAATAATAATAGGCTGTGGAAGAGAGACAAATTGAGAAATAAAGAATGCATACATGGGAGAGAAGGAGGATGAGTAACACAGAGGCAGAACAGAGGCAGCCTGAAAGGATGAAGGCAATGCTGAGGCAGTAAATGGAGAAAGACAATGAATAAATGACAAAAAAAAAGGAGGTAGACAGGTTCAGTGTGAAAAGAAAATGAGGTGGAGCTGTAGAGAGGGCATAAAAAAAGAGAGACACACAGAATGAGTAAATTAGGTAGAGAAGTGAGAAAGTAAAGACAGTGACAGAGAGAGACGGAGAGACAGAGTCCCAGAACTAGGTCATGCCGTGCAATCATCGAGCGTTTCAAAAATAATGAAGCCACAAGGTGGAAGTAATGCTAACTAGCATATCCAGGGAAAACATGTAATATTTACACAGTGGTAATGGGGCAATACAATGCTGGGATCTTTTATCTTATATTTTTGAGACAGCTGCTGACGGAATTGGAGGCAGAATTACAGAGTCCGCCGAGGATCGCGTTTGATTGACGGACAACACGAGACTTCTAGGAAACATCTGTTTGTGAAGAGGGTGGGGTGGAGTTCAACTGCTCTGGGTGTCTGTGTAACGCCCAAACTGCTCAGTGATTAGAGAGACAAATCACCTTGTAGTAATGAAAAATGTCAAAAGCTACAAAGCATCACAACAATTTGGCTGAATTTACACAACTGGACGTAATTATGTCAAATACACAATCACATGCCTGCTAATATTAGCGGCTGCGTTTATTTCAAGTTCGGTTCATTAAGCATTTTATTACAAGCCTGTCTCTATGGGCTGCAGGAATTGTGAAAAGTACATAAGTACATTTATGTTACTACTGGGCTGCAGGGCTGCCCCATGAGCACGAGCTCTTGCTTTTCTGCCGCAGGCACAACTCTTTGCGCTCGCTGAGTGGCAGTAGCACATTCAACCGTCCGCACCGCAGCTGAGCCATTTTACTTCCTTTCAAGTGATCACTTTGCATGTAAATATATCCAAATTGGCATTATCTGTAACATAAGTATATGGTAATTTTTGTCAGAGGATGTCAAGGTTATAAAACTCAGGATTTCAGCAGTGCAGAAGTGCATCTTGGAATCGGCTGCCTGTTAACGAGGGAGTCTTAATTGGTCACCTTCCTGTCATTATTTCACACTTGTTCCATTGTCTCATAAGCAGAAATATGTAAATGAGAAGAGCTTTATTGGAAATTTGCCTGTATGAAAATACAGTATATGTCAGCACAGAGAGTAGGAGAGACGCAAACAGCTGGCTGAACTAGCTAGAATGCAAATACGGTGCAGTGATGTCATGGATATGCTAAATAGCATATGGCATTATCTGAACTGGCTTCCCAGTGAAAGTTAATGACACTTCCAGAAAATGGTGTGAGGCAGTACATTTGTCAAAAAGAGTAGGAAACCCCCGTCACATATGGCATGTAACTTTTATTTAGTACTAAACATTTAGCCCACATAGTAGAAATGAGCAACATATATAGGTCATGTGTCACCGGTCAGTCACAAGAATATAAATAAATAAATAAATACTGGGATATAATTAGTTTGAGGAATTTTATGCTACTTGTCTCTTTTTCCAGCTACACTTTAAAGGGAAAATGTCTCATTCAGCTGACATACTAAGCTTTCATATGCAATGCATTATATCAAATTATACATTACTAACCATGGGTACAGAATAAACTGCTCAAAACTTAATAAACTTATAGATTTACAACATTAGAACGATCTATGTCAGCTGTAAAGTTTTAATGTTGTTAAAATATGTATAAGTATAGATAAGAACAAACCAATTATACAGTATAGACAAACATGAGAGATTTCCCTATTATTTCTTTCATTATGACAGGAGAACTGCATTATCATAGAACATTACGCCCACTGGGGTTTACCACCTTATTAAATATCACAGCACAACGCCAGTGGCCGCAGATACAATCAGATATCGGCGGCAACTTTGCACGTTTATGCAATCAACACCCTACAGACCTTTGTAATGTATGTAAAAGCATTCAGAAAGGAAAAACTGTATAGAACCCCCCCCCCCCATACATTATCATGTTAAAGAACAACCCGAAACAACTTTTTTTTTTTTACTTTTTCAGTTAATATAAGAGAATCTATAAGCAGAATATGTAATATTTGTGACTTTAAAAGCCTTTGCCAGTACACCAAGTCTCTAAAAATAATTCTCTCACCGAGTGGAATTAATAAGCCCAGAACAGTACACAGCTATTCTGTGAAGAAAGGGGTGTGGTGGTGGTGGTGGTGAGGGCTCATGCAATATGTATGCCTGTTTGAGCACCCTTCTTCCTCATCTTCCCCCTCTTCTCTTTATTTCTTTTTTACATCCCTCTCCCCCTCTCTCTCTCTTCCTCTCTCTCTCTCTCTCTCCCTCTCTCTCACCAGTCCTCTGTTCAATTAAGCCGTAGGAACCTGAACCTGAGACAATGTGGCTCTGGATTTGATGTTGCCCGACTTGTCAGTGCTGGTTCAAAGCCACAAAGGATGACAGACAGAAAGACTAAAAAAGTAGAGGGAAACAGATGCAGAGGAAAGACAGAAAGAAAGAAAGAAAGAAAGTGCTGTAGATTTTCAGAGTTACATAGGAGGAGGAGAGAGAAACAGCGAAGAGAAAAGACACTATAGTAACAATTCTGGTGTTGCGCCACGCCCCAAGCAAACAATGAACATAGGCAAACAATGAACATGGCACACACACACACACATACACACAAAGACACACAAAGCCCATAAAAAGCACAGCCTGTGGCCATGGCGACACATGCTCTGTTGTCGTTAGATAAGGGAAACAGGGCCTCTTCCTGGGTGTGAGAGTTTGATCCTGCGCACACAGACACACACACTAAACACACTACACCCACACGTGCATGTGCAGAGTGAGCTGCAGCACCACTAGGGTCACATCCACAACGCCGCGCATCTTATGTACCCTCACCTTTATCACCTGCATGGTTCATTTTCATATGCAAAGCTCAGGCTATGTTTATCTGAACACACTGTGCTCTGGTCAGTGGAGCACACAGAGCATGGTCAGATATTGACACAACAAGCAGCTTCTTGTATATCTCAGCTGATTTTGATGGAATTTTTTTGGGAGTTATATCTGGCTTGGTGCCATCTTACATAGTATTTGTTTACAGGACTGGAGAGCACGAATTGTTCTAGTGTTGCATTCCTCAAAGGAGAGTTTCAGAAGCATCACAAGACATGTTTGCTTACCTCTCCCACGGCTGCCGTTTAAGAAATATTTGGCTTTATTGTTACTGATTAAGCAATCCATCAACTCATAACTAGTCAAACAACACGTGCTAGTGAAACACAATGAACCCTTCCCACCAGAAGCAACTTAAACACTCACACACGTACAAACACACACACACACACGCACACACAGACACACACAAAGCTCCCATTCATCTACTCTGCAGTTGTACTGGAGCAACCACAAAACAGAAATAACAGTTAGCAGCAAAGGTGGTGAGAGGTGGGAAGGGAGATTGAGACTGCGCGGGGAGGAAGGGGTGTGGGGGGAGTGGGGAGGGTGGGGTAGGGTGGGGGTGGAGGTGGGTGGGGAGACAGGTCGGTTGATGCTAAATAAGGCTTTGTTTCCACCCTGAACTTGGGTTCACTGTGACTTGGTGAGTTTACGGCACGATAAAAATCTCAACGGCGATGATAATGTAGTTCACACCTTCTAATGGAAATATCAGGTTGACAGATTTTGAGAATATAATGAAATTTTATGTTTTGCTTCTTTTTTTCCTGTTTTCTGTTTTCAAAAGTCAGATAAGATCTTTTTTTTTTGTTCCAAATGCAGGTACACAAGGCAAAACCAAACATAAGATAACCGTGCTGTGTCAAATAGAAGCTTACAGTACCTCGTGCTTGCATTTCCACTGTTGTATCTTAAAAAAGTTCATAATGAGCTAAGCATAAGCACTGGGGAATTTCCTATTTTTAAGATGTTTTGCTCATTTTATACATACAGGAAGCTTAATTTATCTGGTTACCTCATTAGGGTCATTGCCAATGCTTTTTGTAATGTTTCGTAGGGTTAGCAAAACTATAAAGTAGTTTTTTTAAGGTTAGAAAAAGAAATGTTACGTACATTCAGCTATTCAGCTTATGCTTACTGTTAGAGAAGGCTAACTCATTCTTACTGTATGGGAAATGAGGTTAACCATGATTCAGCTTTCTCTTCGGTATATCCTACGTTACCATACGTTCGTGCTAACACCCCAGCCTCTGCGTCTCTCTCTTTCTGTGCACCAGCCGCAGAGTTTCTGTGTCACAGAATTAGCGAGATTTAAACCTATGCAATGATCCGTCGTGGCCAAAAGGTATCCATCATGAGTGTGTCACATTTTTCTTATTGTTTTGGTTTTTTGCTTATTCTCTCTCACGCCTCTCATCTGTGGTGCTTTCTTTCAGAGAAAATCATTCCTCCAGGAGTCAAGGAAGAACAAAATAGAGATAATGTTGCTACATACACTCACCCACTACATCTGTTCAACTGCTCATTAACACAAATATCCTATCAGCCGATCACACGGCAGCAACTCAAAGCATTTAGACATGTAGATGTGGTCAAAATGACCAGCTGAAGTTCAAACTGAGCATCAGAATTGGGATGAAAGGTGATTTAAGTGACTTTGAACATGGTCTGATTATTTCAGAAACATACTCAACTTTGAAGCAGATGGCCTACAGCAGCAGAAGACCACACGGTCACCTAAGAATAGGAAACTGTAGCTACAATTTGCACGGACCATTTGACAATAGAAGAGTAGACAAATATTGCCTGGTTTGTTGCCTCCAGCGGTGGTTGGCACAGAATTTGGTGTGATCATGAAAGCATGGATCCATCCTTCTTTTAATCAACTGTCCAGGCACTTTCTGAGTCTTAGTACTTACTCAGCATCAATTCACTTCCCAGTCTACATGAGTATTATTGTTTACTATGTCCTTTGGTGCAAGTTTGTAGCTCAAAAGCCAACTGATTTTCTTTATAAACAAACCCGCAAGCATTCGCTCAAAGGACCACCTTGTTCGAGGAAGCATGTTTGTACTGTGTCAACGTCATGGTCAACGTATGGTTTGTTTGTGCACCGTTGTGGTTTGCATACACTCATTGTGAGCATGAGTGTCATGGCAATTTTGGGCTTTGAATGATGTCTTTGAACTCTTCTTTTTCTAGAATGGTATTATTGTACAGTGCACATCTTTAATGACATGCACAAGTTCAAACTCATTTTAGATTTTCTCTTAATTCTACAAGTATACATGCAGGCTCACATACATATATACACCCCTACTAATATTTGGTCAAATGTCCCTTAGCAAGTTGTACCTCGACCGTATGCTTTTGGTATACATCAACAAGCTTCTGTCATAATTCCGACTGGAAATTTGACCGCTCTTCTTGGCAGAGTTCATTTAAATTAGTTGGTTTCCTGTCACAGACCCAGTCTACAAATCTTCAACAGGGTTGAGGTTGGGGCCTTGGGAAAATTAGCCGTATAGTATGGGGGCTATATGTATACATTAACCCTCTGTGGTTGAGAAAAAAAATCTAATTTATAGTCAATAAAGATGTATACTGTCCACAATTATTCTGTACTGTACAATCAAAGGAACAGTTAGAAATCATCAAGAACTCATTAAAAGCCAAAAATTACCAGGACGTTCATCCTGATCATGAGTGTATGTAAACCACAACTGTATTATGGGGGACGACGAGTGTACAACAAGTCAAGCAGTTAGCAAGTCAACTACCTGGCTAACTAATGCTTGCTATCCTTTTCAGTTGCTGAAGAAGCTAGCGGTCTCTCCTGTAAAAAAACAAACAAACAAAAGAATTTTTTTTTTGCAGACTTTACAGGAGCTACTAAAAGATGTGGTCGTTATTTCAACCATGATGTGTAGTAGTTGTTTTTCGACTTCAAGCACGTTGTCATGTCCCACTAAATGCTCCATCAGAGGGTAAACATGAAAAAGACCGGCAGATCAACCTGTAACAACATGCTCAGACTCGGAGTGGCAGTTCCAACTCCAGCAGTCTTCATTTTAGCTGAAAGACAAAATTATTTAGGCTCTCACAAGTTATTTATATGATTTTTCTATCTAGAAAAGTACGCGGTTAGTATTTATAGATTTCTTATGCAAGCAGTTCAACTGCAGTTCCAACCAGTTTTGAGAAAAATAACCTTAAAGCAATACGTTAAACATTTATCCTTTTCAATGATTTCCACCCCTTGTATGAACCTTGATTAGTATCTGTCTGTCTGTTCAGTATATGTATCAGAGTGCAAAAGAGGTCACAGCCATGAAATGAGCCACGTGCAAGCGCATGTGCAGAGGTATAACAGAAGAATTCAAATGTCAGACCAAGGTGCCACCCACACGGCCTCCCTCAGCTTACTGTGGTAGCCTTCAACGGCCTGTCGGCTAACCAGTCCTGGGAAACACCTTCCTAGCATCAAGCACAACAGCATCACATGCAACTAGCAGCTAGCAGGTGCTGTAGTACTGTACTGCTATACTTAACAACGAGAGGAAAGTAGTTATCCCACCAGACTACCTGACATTCGCTGTCTGTGGTGGTGTGACTGTGTATTTGCACGTTTGTGCATGTGTGTGCACAGTATGCGTGTCCGTACAGTATGTGCATGTCACTAGGTGAGTCTTTGTCAGTGAGGTTTCTCTGGCAGCAGGAGAGGATGCAGAGCACAAGCCACTTTTAACTGACTGGGGTAAACAGTGATGAGAGAAGATAAAGGGCAGAGTGAATGTCACATTACCCCAGCCCTTTGCTTCTGCTCACCACAACATCAGATAACTGCTGCAGGAAAAAAAAAAGTCTGGTTTCCTCTAGCATATAATTGGTTATCTCATTGCGATCTACTGTTCTCTTGCCTCTGCATAGAATGAAGTATAAAGAGCAAAGGGAGAAAAAAAAAGTCTAAAGTTTGACTGTTCAGTCAGTGACTAAAATAAATCATTACGAGCGTAGGAAAGGCACCAATCTATTTTCATGGTGGTTGCCACAGATTTAAACATTTAGCACAAAAAACAAATAAACAAAGAGAACACCTGACAATAAGGTGGTGTTGTGTTCGCTTTCAAGCAACCTTTTAGAATAGCACAAGCAACGCAACATAGACAGGTTAACACACAGCACGTTGACTTGACTAGATAGGGAAGTAATATTGATTATCAGCAACAATATCTAACAACTTATTAGCTCAGAGTTAAGTAAACAGATAACATTTCATATGAAATGAAGCTATGCATTAAAAAAACAAGGTCTGTTAGAAAGAACTTTGGTATATTCTGTCAAAAAGACAGCTTTTGTTATAAAGAGCCTCATGAGATCTTTAAATAAAAAGTAAAGTTAAACTCTAAACATGTCAAAGGCACTTTATTTAGAGTTAATGTGTCTCTCTGGATGCGACCTGATCATAACATAACACATCACCATGTGACTTGATCATAACAACTACCGAGGCGTATTTCGCACCTTCTTCATGTTTTCACACATACCGTAATTAAGAAACTCCTGACATGATTTATAGATTCCAGTAAAATGGTTGCCTTTGAATAGAGACACTATAAATGATACATATGTGTTCACACATTTGTGTATAAAATATATATGTGAAGGTTCTCATAGGGAGCTCGACATAAATACGGAGAGCAATTTCATCTCAGCATAAAGCCTCCAGAACTGACCAGGGCCCAGGATAGAACCTTGAGGTACACTTTTCCAAATCAACCGGCTAGGGAAAAAATAAGGGGGCTTGGCTATCTCACCACAGCAGTGGGTAGTCTTTTCCTAGATGGATTGATGGCCAGAGAGGGGGCAGTGTGGAGCCTAACCCCTCGCTCACCCACACTGTACCGGGCCTGTGGTTAGAGAGAGCGAGAGAAAGAGAGAGACAGCGAACAGGAAAAAAAGAAGAGAAAGAGAAGACAAAAGCAGAGAAGGAAAGGAGACGACAGGGCTTTAGATTGCAAGGTACAAGCAGGGCATTTGTAAAGGGAACATGTCAAGCCCTCCCGCCCTCTGTCGCGAACCTTTCTCTCCTTCTCCCTTTCTCCGGTTGCCCTGCTCTTCCTCTAGTACGCCGCGCACGCGTGGAGGGGGAGGAGTAACGACATGAGAATTACACAGTGACATGCAGCGCTGTGCTACGGGAAGAATGGAGGTTAATGAGCTGACATACCCTCCACCTCGAACACGCCTCCTCCCCATGCCAACCTCCCTGCTCTCTTTCACACGCTGACAAGCATGTACACAAAAACCCCGGCAAGACAGTGAGGAGTGAAAGCTGGCAGCGAGACAAGTTTTGGTGCACCAAAGGAATGTGGCAAGAGCGCAGTTTACACTCTCTTCACATACAGTGCACACAGCTCACAGCTGTAACTGGGTTATGAACAACTGTGAACGTGAGCTAATGTAATTTACATTAGAAATATGGCCTCAGCTAATGCAATCAAGAACTGGGAAGATGCAAGACTCGTTATGCATCAGAAATCAGAGGCATAAAAATATATGGCAAAAAGTCGCTGTTAAAATTCCTACATTTGATCATACTTGTACTGTACTATACTATAGGTGAAGGGACACCAACAGCAGAATGGAGGCAGCAAGTGAAGCAACAGGTCCACTTTGACATGCAAAATAATGTGAAATTTTAAAAAAAAGTGGAGAAATTTAGCAGCGTTGGGACTCACATATATCTGGTATTATGAGGATTCATCCTCGCCTGGCTGTGAACGTATCTACCAGCGTGTCAAGAGCATTTATTTCTTCATTCATAACCCATAAAAAGTTACGCTGCTCATATAGCTAAAAGAAACATTCAACCACAGGTTTTACCAACTTGCTAAACACTATAAAATACAAATAGATAAAACAGCCGATTTATTAAGGGACAATTGTATTTCGTGTCCAGACCACAAACCAAAGGCTATACATATCATTCTCTTACTGCAAAGAGCTCAGACTTCTGTGAATAACTGATTAGGCCTTCAGATTCTCAACCATTTCTTGGTTGTCACGTGGTGATGTGTGGGTGTATAATATGTTAAATAAAACCTCAGTGGCCTTTAAGTTGCATCACCAGAAAACCAACACGCAAAGGTGACAATTTTTACCAGATAAGAGTCCATGGGTTCTCAAGTATGCACAGACACAAATAACACAGAGGGGTAAAAAAAAAAAAAAAAAACCAAAAAACAGCCGGCTTCAAAGGAACATTTCAGAAAAACTTTCAGCAAAGAAAAACTTAGCTGAACACCAAGTTCCTACGAGCACAGGTGAAATTCACACGACCACATCTAAAGATAGGTGCAGATGCACTGAAACACTGAAATTGTGCCAATTTTGTTTATTTTCCAAATCTGCAGTTGCCTAAACTGTGTATAGCCTGTTCATATGGCTCAATTTCATCCATCTATTGATTGGTTATAGGATGCTACCATTTAGGGATAGAGACAAAATGTCTCTGCATGCATCCTGCTGCAGTTGATGTGCCTTAATTACCTGAAACTAAATGAGTGAAAAGCACAAGAGTAACAAAACAGCGTCTAAGAAATGAAAGAACTTTAGCAAAAGCAGAAATAGAATTGATAATGATGCGGCGACACAGCTCCGCAGAGCTTGAAAACAATGGAAGATGGATGGTTAGTCATTAGCACCCATTGTGAATCTTTCGAGTGAGTAATTTGTGGGAAGGCTTGTGCATTTTTAATAGTCTTAAACTGAAGAGCCCTAAGAACACAAACTCCATGAAATAATAACAGGCATTTCACCTTAGCACTATCCGAGCCTCTCAATTATTTACCACTAATGAATTGCCTTGGGCAACATTCTTCCTAAGTACAATATCAACCATCCCAGAGAGCCAGAATCAGCTCACTCAAATACTTAAATACATTTACTCAATTATGCTCACTGTCCCCGCAATTAAAGAGCCAAGAATGTCAAGCTTTTTTCTGCTTGCTGTCTCGTATGCTCTGATTCAGCTTTGATATTTCAGCAAAACTCTTCCCCCGGATAGCAATGATTAATTGATAAAAACATTTTCAGAGAAATTGCAACAACCAGGTTCGTGGCTTTTTCTCTGTTTTTGCATCTGTGGTGTGGGTGATGCTAAAAAAAAGCATGTTAGCTGTTAGCAGCGACATATCAGAAAAGCAGGCTAGCAGACACCATCTAAAACACCAGTTGCAATGGCGTACGTATATGTAAGTGTTAGCAAGTGTTTATAAAAGCACATGCTTTATATCTGTTCACGTGGAGTGACAAACCGTGTTATGCTCTATTATTGCATTCAACATTTTTATCACCGCACGATCGGAGAAAAATCACACCCATGTTATTTCCACTATATAACAGATCAGGTCAGGCCTGACTAGCTTTAGTCAATTCCATGCTCTCCAGCTGTAAGTCTCTGGCTGTAACTACGTCAGAGAAATTAATGCGCAAAGGATCCTGTTCCTAGACAGCTGGTAGTTGTAAATTCCTATCAGGGAATTAAAAAAATGTATAAAAACAAAAAAAAAAAAACACCAAAAAAAAAAGGAGGGAGTGAGAGAGTTTGAAAGAAAACATATACAATTTTCATTTCAACTGCTTTAGGGATTAAGGCTCAGGGCTCTAGAAAAAAACTGCATTAAAATAATCCACCATTTGCATGTTTTATCTCACAAAGGAGGCTCACATAGACACACATATGCAACAACCCCCACTCTCCCTCCCTACCGCCCTTTTCCTCCTCCCCCATTCTGTTTGAGCACACACACACACGTGCGCACATACACACACACACATCACACATGTACACGCTGCCATCATTAAACACACTCACACACACATCGAGATCAACCTGCTGCCATCTGCTCCACACGCTCTGTACAATCCTTGCAGAATACATTATTCACTACAATACATCACATCACATTCCCTCAATGTCATAGCCTTGTGCTTGAGGAAGACTCTGTGTGTGTGTGTGTGTGTGTGTGTGTGTGTGTGTGTGTGTGTGTGTGTGTGTGTGTGTGTGTGTGTGTGAGAGAGAGAGAGAGAGAAGATTTGCTCTGTTATACGGTAGAGTGGTAGAGAAAATTAAAGACAGTTTTATTTGGCTTTTAGGTGAAACAAGACTGTCAGCAAAACTCGTGTCTGTTACTAGGCCAGATTAAAAATCCAGACAAGGATGTCAGTGTATGAAAGTGAAGGATAACAGCTACTGAGAAAGTGAGAGGAACTGACACATACAAGCAGGAGAGAGAGAGACAGAAGGCAGGAGTTTTTTTGTTACACACTAGGGTCTGCTTTCGTGAAGGACATTCCTCTCAGAGAGTTATCAGGTGTCAAAAGTATGATTTAGCATTTCTCCAAATGTAAGCACATTTTTCACAGTTCATTAATGTGTTTACATTATGCTTTATATCCCTGTTTTTACTGAAGGGGAAGTCGGGGTCGTACTGCGCGGTTTTATTCGATGTGGAGCAACTTTTGGTTTCTGAACTTAGTGGAGAGGAAGAGAGCGAACACTGGAATAAAGCGGCATTTATCTAATGGTCCACCAGTGGAAAATGACGGCACACACGCACAGTAGCTTGGACTTCAAGTCTCAGAGATGACGTAGTTGTATTTGACTTTGAGCAAAGACTTGGAAGAATGAATTCATGTTGGGTTTAGTCTGCTTTTGTTATTTGTTAATAAGAAAAATCCCAGTTTTATTTTTAATGCAGCGACTCTGCATTTGTATTATTTACTTTACTCCAATTGCTTCACTTGATTTCATTTGAAAGATAAATACAGAAACATCGATGACTTTTTTTTTGTTGCTTGTTTACATTTTTGTCTTTTCTCCCTATCGTTTCTTATGCGCAAACCATGAACATGTTAATGCATATGTGCGGTGGCAGAGCGGAGGGAGGGAACAGCTGGCAGGCCCACACTCAACCACGTATTGACCTGTTTTGCATTCACCTGTTATTCAACCTAATGTTTCCACTTGGCTCTGCTGCAGCTGAGCTACAATTAACCTCGCTGTGCGCGCAAGGGAAGGAAGTCTTGAGTAATTTTTTTTCAAAGCAGTTTGTCAAACTTCCCCAAATGTCATTCTGCCCACTGTCTTAAAATTAATATTTTTTACTTTAACTTTCCCACTCTGAAGAGAAGAGAGGCGAGACATCTAACCCTTCTGAGATCTACAGTAGCTATAAATGTGGCCTATATTCACACAGCGCTAAATTCTTTTCACTTGATGCACGTAATCTGATTGCAGATAATTAGCCTCTGAAAATGTTACTTGCCTTTCTAAACCTCATGAATGACAGAAAACGCTGCTGCATCCAACCCTTCCCTTATCTGCTCTTCACTCGGCTACTCCGCCTCCTCTCGCTTTTTTCCCACCCTCCATTTCCCCCTCCCTCCTCTTTTCCCAGATGCCCTCTCAGCTCTTGCTTGTGTTTGGGCTGCAACTGCGAGGGGTCACTGCCTGCCTTGTCTCACACGTGGAGCACTGAGAACGTGTGTGTGTGTGTGTGTGTGTGTGTGTGTGAAAGAAAGACAGCACACACTTGTCTATGGATAATTATATGAATGAGAGCGTAAGAACATCAAAAAAAAAGAAAGAAAGAAAAAGAAGTGTGTAAGTGTGTGAATTTAGCCTGATGTGTGTGCAGTTGAGCCTGAGTGCCTTTCCCACTGTGTGTGTTTCAAAGTGTTTCAATGTGTGTGTGTGTGTGTGTGTGTGTGTGTGAGTGCGTGCGCCTTGCGAGCTCAGTGCCAGGTCTCTCTAATGAGTCTGTCAGGCGCTGTTAGCGACGGCGTGCTCCCCTGGCTCAGCGCACTCCTACAGACACACTGTGATTAGCCGGGCCAACGGCACGCCACCGGGCCAGATTAAACACTCACCACGCCGCCAGGGAACACACACACACACACACACAGACACACACATACACTCAGCACAGCACACATTAGAGCAAAGCATTACAGTTGCTCTCATAGACACCACACACAGACGTACTTAGATACACAGCTTCATCATCGTTGTTCCTATTAGTCTGCAACATGTACTTGCCCTCTAGAGCCAGGTGTGGATGCCACTGGAATTGAAAATTAATGTGAAATATAAACATAATACAAGCCACCTATGGCACAGGCAAGAACATGCTAGCATTTCATTAATCTCTGTGCTGCTATTGAATTCCTGTCTGCTGCTAATCTTGAACATCACTCAGAATTAAGGCCAACCCTTCTGGCACCAGCAGCTTTCAACATCTTCATTAAAGCGACATAATTCACTAATTACAGGTAATTACCCTTTAATGAACAGTCCAGATGAATGAGCAGATATGCAGAGGAGGAGCAGCCACGAGGAGATATCCTTTTTCATTCCTCTAGGCCAAGAGCGGACTCTGAATGACCGGGTCCTACGACTTCGATCAGAGACAGCGGCCTAGTGAGAACAGGCTCAGCTGACACATGTACACACTGCGACCACTCGTAGAAATGTAGACACACCTGCACTTGGCAACGTCTGCTGGTCAAAGGTTGCAGATGAACTGTGCGCAGATGACTCAATTTGAACACATTTTTTCCAGTTTTCGTGTCTGTCCCTCAGTCTGCCCGTATACCTATGGAAATTTACCCCTACGAGTAGTTTAGCTGTTGTTTATCTGAAGCAAATGTCATCTCCAATCTACTATTTAATGTAACACATTTTAAAGGACTGCTGTGCTTGCTAAGTTGATTTTATAAAATCATTGGTTCTTATCCCATGCCGTCAAATACTGCTGCTCTGTCAGATGCTGAACAGATAAACACAAGGTGTCCTTGGAGTGGAAATATTAGACACTGGGAGATAAGGGTCCTCTTTTAAAGAGTGATAAAAATCTGCACTAGGATGTTAGAGTCACCCAAAAGGCTCACTTTATTTTTACTCAGTGATTTGCTTTATTTTCCCACTTTGCATCTATTTCTAACTAAACACTAAAAACTACTCAGCTAGGTTTGGGCAGTTTAGGTTTAGGAGGACAGGGTTTTAGCTGAATTATCCCCTTGTGCAATTTCAACCCTCTGCATTGAAAGTGACTATGTAAATGTTATGCCAAGGGCTCGTTTACAAGCGTGGCCTGATCTCAGTACCAGCATAACCTGAGGAGTTCGTTGCTCCGAAGCCAAAGGACAACCTTGTGTGTATCTGTAAGTCGCCGGCACCGTATAATAGAGCAGAGTTCTGAATGGGCCGATTCAAGACAATGAAAGTGGCTGTTGGGTGACCTTATTAAAAACTCTTGTAAAATCGTACACTTTATAGTCACTTTACCCTTAAAGGATCTTTAAATTCACAAAGCAACGCTATTTTCTTCCAGTGTCAAGCTCTAGTACAGTGTGCAACTATGTTTGTGTCAATTGAATCACTGCAGACTAACCCTGTCATCGACCTGAGTGTGAAAAGCAGTGTTGAACCCAACATGAAATGTGGGTTTTCCCTGTGTCAATATTTAGCAGGACTATTACTGACACTGTTAAGAAGTATGTATGACATATTTGTAAGTATGACATATTTGAGGCTGTAATGTGTCTAAGTGGGCAGCTTTTCGAACAGTGAAGGTGTAGGAGGTGTAGACTGTAAAGTCAGAACAGAGCACTGCTCAATGTTCCTTTGTTGTTTAACTAGAGGAAACAAAATCTTTTTTTTCTTTCTGCCTCTCTCTCTCTGAAAAGGAACAAGCGAAAAATGAGATTGATCTAACAACTTGCCAACAGTTAAGTTTCTTATCTCGGGCTTGCAGAAGAAAGTCCCTACAAGAAGAATGTGCACCAATTTTCCTCTCTTTCTGATTCTTCTCCTCCCCCTCTTTTACCGTCTCTCGTGCCAAGTGGCCTATTTTTACCCCTCCATGTGGCATCTCAGGGTTTTCCTTGTCACCGCCACGTTTCCTGTCATCGTGTGTAGGTACAGTTGAACAGTGCAGTTACTGCAAAGGCCCTGACACTGACTGTTTCTCTGTCTTCTCAGATGTGGTCACAGATCTTTGTCTTCACATCCAATGCACTGCTGCCTTTTTTGTCTTTCACACCCTATAGTTTATTCATTTTGAAAAATCGCCTCTGTGCTGTGCTAGACTGTTCAGTTAAACCAGGAATATTGGTCTTTATCCTCAATTTGTTTGCCATACATTCATTTTTCTATCGTTTATCTGAGTTTGGGTCATGGAAGCAGCAGTTTAGGCAAAGATGTTCAGACCTACCTCGTCCTCCTCCATCATCTGGGGGGACACCGAGGCCAAATCAGCCAAGAGATATAATCTCTCCAGTGTGTCCAGGGTCTGCCCTAGGCCTACTCCCAGTAGGAAAGCCTTTAAAACCCCTCACCTAGGAGGCATCAAGCAGGCACCCTAGCCAGAAAAATGAACTACCTCAGCTGGCTACTTTTAGTGTGAAGGTGTAGTGTTTCTGCGTTGAGACCCACCCGAATGCCTCTAAGGGAGTGCCCAGCTATCCTTTGGAGGAACCTCATTTTTATCCGAAATCTCATTTTTTAGTCTGTACCCAGAGCTCGTGGACATAGGCGATGTTACGCCTGTAGATTGACTAGTAAATAAATAACTTTGCCTTCACACTCAGCTCTCTATTTACCACAACAGACCACCAATCCATTTGTCCACTCCTCTCACTCAAGACACTTAAACTCCCCCACTTGCAGAAGCAACTCCTCCCTCCCTGACCCGGATTGAGCACTCCCCTTTTCCAGCTAAAGATCGTGATCTCAGACGTGGAAGTACTAGAGAACCTAAATCCTTCGGTCTCAGGATTAGGATTAAAATATTTATATCACACAATGTATAGCCCACTTTGTTTACAATATAATCCAATCACTTGTGCTCAGACTATGAGGACCTTCTATCCTCATAGTCTAAAGCATGGGCCTATTTATCATATTGCCATATGCAACAACACAACACTGTGTTTCCTCTAGCAGAAATGTGCAGCATGTGATATACTGTACTGCGTGGCACAAAGGAATAATTGTGTTCTGGTCCTAGGAGAGTTGCAAGAGGAGAAATATCAACACAGGATGTATGGCTCCCAGCCTTATGAGACAATCCAGTTATGAGTGAGACCAGCTCATGGAGATTACAGCCATGTCCCAAAATACACAATATCCAGTGATTTGTAGACATTTACAGTGTACAAAGTGTCTAAACTGTTGGAAATTGCAGTCTCAAGAGTCGACCCATCAGTTATTTGGTTGATATGGTCTCATTCGAATAAGCAGTGGTCAACGGTCAGTGTTACTCTCACAAGGAGAAAAGTGCTACATCAACAACCTTTCAGGGTTGATCCATTGTTTTTGGAGGCAAGTGACTATGAGAAACTGGGTGTTTGTTTTTTAAATACTGTAGATTTTTAACTAATTGAAACCAGGTGAATGAAGCTGTTTTGTGTCTGCATTATGTTAAAGGAGATCACCAAAAAGTCAAACGTAAACTTTGTGACAGCTCAGATCACAGGAGCATCAGTTACAGCGAGACTGTTTTCTGTAGCTCTTATCCATATGGGCACGTGGTTTCAGTATGCTGTTAGACAAGCAGGCTGCAATGGTGACTTTGACACCAACAACAAATGCGCTTTGGGATAACATTTCGAAAGAATATAACTGATGCTGTGAATAACATTTAAGTTGCAATGAATTTAGGTGAGCAGCTTTTTCGAACTGTGAACGTGCAGGGGGTGTTTGTTAATGTGATTTTCAGGATGTAAACTGCGCTGCCTGACCTTTATCACAGCAGTCTTTTTTTGGCTTTCTTCTGTATTTTCTTAAGTCAGCCCATATCATGTCATACTTTTTGAAGCATTTTGATACCACCCACCTGAATAACTTTTCTCTCTCCAAGGCAATTAAAGTTCAAACCATTCGAAATCAGATCCAGATGCACGTGAGCGACTAAATTTCCTCCACGAAACACAAATATACGTTATATACCGGTCAGACTCAAGATGGTAAACAATGAAATGCCAACAGACAGCCTGAAGTTAGCGGCCTTCTTTGTACTTCACGTCTCCTCTTGTGTGACACACACAGTGCCTCTTTTGTTCTGCCACTCACTGCTCGTGTTACAGTAGAGCTCTAATGCACACAGATCGATAGCATACTTTCCATTTCAACACGCTGAGCTGATGTTCGGACACACAGTTGGAATTGATCCTGTTCTGTCAACACGAAGTTTTAGGTCTGTATGTCTTCTTATGGAAAGTCTTTAAACGAAAAAAAAAGAAGCTACAATTCACAACTTCACATCTGCTTACAGCTTAATGTTGACATCTACATTAGGCATTCAAAAACGGCATTGCTGATGACATTTGGCAAGGTCGGTGGGGAAACAGAGCTGTGGAAACAACTCTACCCATCAACATCAAAACTGAACATGTGGCCCCCTCATATGAATAACATTTTAAAAAAAAAACCTTCTTTCCCACTCACAGAAATTTTATTATTGGAAGAAAAACACACTGAATCAAGTAAAACTTTTCCATAACAGCTGTGAATTGATATGACTATAAATACCCTAATAAAACCCTCAGTAAAGGCGTGTACACAAATCAGCCACAACGTTAAAACCATGTGCCTTTTTAGTGGTTTAGGTGATTTGCATCCAAACAGAAAAAAAAGTTGCTTTCAGAGGATCCCCCCTCACAGAGCAACTCTAACCCATATGGGCATGGTGGTTGGAGGTTGGATGCAACTCTTTTTTCTGGTGCATTCTGTGGAGGTTTGATCCATTGGAAGAGAGATCTGACACCTTGGCTGGGATTAAACCAAGTCTAAAGTCAGGATTAAACAGTGCTGTTAAAACCTGACTTTAGGTGGGTGGTACGGATCAAAAGTAGTATCCACATGAATGCCAGGGCGCAGTGTTTCACAAGAAAAAAAATGTATTCACTTCATCTGTTGGTGGTTTTAATGTTGTGGCTGACAAGTGCATATATATATATATATATATATATATTTTTTTTTTTTTTTTAAAACACACAAAAAACGCAACATTAACAACAAAAACCCTGGTTTCAGGTAACCTGTCTGAAAAAGAAAACAAAAACCAAACCAGCAAAGAAAAAGTCAATTTCCTTCCCCTACAAGACGTCCAACCCATGCTAGCAGGGTTTTTCTGTTGCTTTTTTAACCACAAGTGAAAGGTGCAAAAAACCAAGCATATTTCAAGTAAGCTAAACTATTAACCTGTACTGGTAGTGTGCAAACTGCACACAGTCTGAAAATACTGTCTTCTGAAACCTTTACTGGCAAGAAGGTAGGCTTGCTACCTTCAGGCTTGCTGCTTACACTCCAACATGTACACCCTGACAGCCGGACTGCAAGCTTATCAATATTGAGATCACGGTTATTTGTTATTCACTGATTTCTACTGACAAAAGTGTTTTTATTGTGTCATGTAAACACTACGTTGCTTTTTAAATCCTTATGCAACAAAATCCGATGCATCTTGGAAGAAAAAAATTGCACCAAAACGTAACAAGAAATCAACAGGCAACCGCCTTCACCTTTACTTGTGCTAAATTAAGAAATAAATCTTTAAAGACAAATAAGGTGTTAGTCAGGCCTAAGTTAACCTGTTTATTCACCTTCATGTGTACCTGCATGATGGACGTGAGCAAAACTTCTAATAATAATAATGGATACTTTATTGATCCCCATGGGGAAATTACTTGTTTTTCTCTGCATTTGACCCATTCACTCAGTGAAGCAGTGGGCAGCCCACTAAGCAGGCGCCCGGGGAGCAGTGTGTAGGGACGGTACCTTGCTCAGGGGTACCTCAGGGTAGCCGTTAAGTGGATTTGAACCGCCGACCTTCCGATCATGGGGCGACCACTTTACCTACTGAGCTATCCCTAAAGCCACTTTAAGAAAATAACTGCATGAGTGGATAACATATCTTTCATCCATTCAGTTGACCATTTTCTCAAAGCCTTTGTTGCTCTCTGAGAATTTATTTCTGGCCACATGCGAATGGTTAGTGGTCATTTGGTATTTCTGAAATGGATCGATACCCTGACGTGCTGTACAGGCTTTTATGAACATCTCAGCTCACGTTTGATGATTCACCTTAGCAACCACCGCATTGTTTTTCTTGGCCTTGCACGCATTCATTATACAGTTTGTGGTGTAACTTCAGGTAGCTGAATGAGTTAGATGTGTTGCTTTGCAGTTCACACAAAGACCTATGGACTCTGCATGTCATTTGCTCTCGGTTGACATCACTTGCAACAAATCTAAAGTATTTCCAAACAGCAGCTGATGATCCACTTCAAGGGACAAGCTGTTGACCTTCTGCTGTGCCTAACGTTTGGATTTTGCTGTATAAATCAGTTTTTTTAATTAGTGTTACTCATCCAGACTAGTCAAGAAAACTTGCAGGGAAAGGTTATGATGCTCAGGCATCGATTTGCCTTTTCTTTGTGTTTTATTGTCAAATTTTCAATATTGCCCGATCATGTTCATTCAATTTTCTATCACACTCAAAATTGTACATGAGATAAACAATCTATTAATTTGAATAACTGCACAATCAACACATACCATATTACTGTACAGAAACAGAGGTGTTTATCCTAAGGTTTTGGGATAAATTAGTATGTTTCCTGTCTTTACATGTTATGTTACAAATAATTATTTGGGGGAAAACACCTTCCTGGAATCAAAACTTAAATGTCAAAGCATGCCACGTACATTAACAAGTTGCCACAGGCTGTACAGCATGTCATTGCACCTTTAGACTATTAAAATCTGTCTTTGAAGATCTCAGGTGGCTAATCTACACTGCTGTTTATTAAAAAAAAATAGCATCAGGAAACAAAAGAATGCGTGTCACTTCTTGGCTATAAATCATATAGTGGTCTTTTAAAATGATGCATTGTAGGAGGAAACACTTTAAATTTTTGAAGGTCTCTGCCCACACAACACAGTAGGTGCTTCTAAGACAAAGATAAAATGTTTTCGGTGATAACAATAAAGCAGCTTTTCTTGGTTCGATGAACCAAACCAGCAGTTTCTGAAAGGCAGAGATGGAGACAGAAACAGAGAAACAGAGAGCACTAATATCATTACCTTCTCTTCCTGGCATGAGAGAATATTCAACCAAAAAAAAAAGAAAAAGGAAAGAACAAAAATCAATCGCACATCCCACCATTTCATTTTCCATGTAATTAAATCATTTAAATGTTATAAACAACATGTAAACTCCATCAATGACTTTGAGCCATTTGCATTTTTAATCAGGCCAGATTAATTCTAATAAGCGTGCTGGGCTAAGGCGATGACAGAGCAGGCCTATTGTGTGTCTGTCACACTCATTTAATTCTGTCATTATGTCCCATATCCTATTATGATAATTGGCTTTTTATTCTCAATCAACAACCAGCCAAGGCTATTAAGCAATAATCTCTGACTAGACCACATTTAACCTTAACCATGTTAGAAGTTTGCTACCTTAAAAACACGCGGCTGATAAAAGCGAAACACAAAAACAGTGCAATGCCTTAGGTTATTCAACCTGGCTAGTTGCTGTAAATGAAAAATGACTGTCAAGAAGCTGGATGTTGACACTTGGCATATGGTGTAAAGCAAACACATTAGGCAGAGGAAATAGGTATCACCATCTTCCCCCTAGAAAGTAACTAAGCAGAGAAGACGAATGTGTCTGATGTGTTCAGCCATTTCCTTTGCTGTCTCTCTGGGGAGTCACTTGAAAACCAAATCTCTTAAAAAAAACCTGCAGTTTAATTGAACAACACCACTGCAAACAAACAGGGGGAGACTTTAGCCATGGAGAGAACCAGAACGCCAAATATCCCAGATCTAAACCCTGAAACGAGCTCCAGAAAAATAAGCAACGGCAAAATATATGTCTTAACGATTCACCGCAGACAGACTGATAGCAGCTGTAAGGCAGAGCAGTGGGATTTCTTTTACTCTTGAACTTCATTCATTATTCATTTAGTTCTGAGTGCTTCCTTAGTCCCCTTGAAAGGAGAACCAAATAAAAATTAAGTGTAATTTCTGGCACTTGTTGCTGGTAGAAGAAAAGCTCTCAAATTTTCTCAACTGTCTGTGAATTCATTTTGCCCTCATGACCAAATGCCGGATACGGTACTATAGCTGTTCTATAACATGTCTAGCACCACGGTCTCCTGAAACTACATGTTCTATACAATAGCATTGCCTTGCAGAGCAAAGAACACCAAAGGCCACAAATAATGTGGGGCATTCATGCAAATATGTAGGGCAGAAAGTGCCAGTCACTTATAGTTACTACTCAGGACTTGAAGCAACCCACTTGTGGTCAGGTACATTTTCAGCCTAGTCACAATACTTCCTTGGTTAAGTTATGCTGCATTTCTTTGAAACAGTCAAACAGGAAATGTGCTTTTCAGCTGTCATTGACAGTTATCTGGCGGCCACAATATAATTGTAGAGTAATTAACTGCAATCTACCATTCTGGGAAATGGCGAACATGTAAACCATGGATATGATTTCCAGTCATCAAGGTTAACTCTTGCTTAAGATGGAAATTCATCTAAACCTGCTTAAATGATGAAAGTCTATTCATAATGTTTTTTTAAAGCTTGAAATTTCGGAAAGACATATGCATTTGTCATATTTTAGAACTCAGGTGTAATATTGACACATACAGACATAAATATTAATGCTACAACATAATTTCTAATTATTTTTTATTATGTTATTACCCTTTTGCATGACTATTTTTAGGTATGCTACCTCTCAGTTATTTCCTGTGTTCTTGTAATGTTATGTGTACCTGAGGTTGACTAACAAGCTTGGCTGAGCTTTAAAAAAAAGTCAATTTATCATACTTACCCATATAGTATTGAACACTTTTATTTATCTATGATATTGTCATTGGTTTTGTCAGGGGGCCAGCGTAACAATGGAAAAAGCTGCCGTCCAATCAGCGACTAAAACATTCACAGCAAACAATGCCAGGAAAGTGGTGGTGGTGGGGGGCTGGAAGGGCTTTGGTTCAACAGAAGCTGTGATGCAATTGACGGTTGGAACTTTAATGTTCACAGTGGCTTCTCTTTTCTTAACAAAATGCTTGTGCAGTCATCTCACTCATGTTCTTAATTCTAAAATTAGCCCTGGAGTACAGCAAGCTGTTGGTGCTGATTTAGTTAGACAGGTACAGCGAGAATGTATTAATGTTTCTCACAGGGGAGAAAAGTGCTTTTTGAGGTTTCAGTATGCCCCACTTTGCCTATATCCCTGCATTAGCGTCTTTTTGAGAAGCCACTTGACACCAGAAGAGATTTTTGAGAGATTTTCTCTAGTCCTGAAAGACAGATGCAAAAAAAAAACTAAAAAAGCATGGCTCTTTTCAACAGTCCAATAACATGTGCTCTGCTTTATTAAACAATGAAAGTCACACTTTCCCAACTCTCACTCGTTACTACTGTGAGCTATAACGAGCCTAAACTCTCTGCACAGCCGTTTCACACTCCCACAAGCAAATTCGCTTTTACCGCCCTAATGACTTAATAGACCATTCCATTTCACAGCCAGACCTCATGAAAGTGCCGTATGGGCTCATCATTTACATTTTACTCACTATTTATCTGTAAAGAAGACTTCATAAGTTGACTTTTGAGTAAACATAAGGTGAGTGTTACTATGGGGACGCGGCGTGTTCCTCTGTGCTCCGTGGGACTGTGGTCTGTTCCATTGTGGCAAGAGACAACAGCTGTCTTTACCTTTGGCAGGCAAACAGACTCATTAAGGGCAGCCATGTTTGTTTTTGTGCCCGATACCTAGCCCTAAGCAAACACTGCCATATCTCCACTCCACAGCCCTTGCAGTCTCAACATTTCCTTCCCTATTGTGAAGGGAGGCCCTGGCATGTTGAGCTTGCTCTATGTTTTTCTTTTTTTTCTTTTTTCCCCCCCCTACAAGCTTTAGCCAAGCTGCCAATTGCTCTCAAAGAATGCATGCTTAATTGAGAAATTTAGTCGAGGTTCGAGATGATGAAATGCAGAAATGTAAGTAGTACACTGCAGAGATGCTATGAATGTTGTGTATGCGTTATATACATAATGTATGTCATTATACTGCCTGATATCATATCTTCTGGTATGTCACAAGAAAGCTTTCTTTGTTTGTTGTGCCGTAGACGTGATAAAGGCGTCATTATTTGGTCTGCTCACAGCTAACAGTAAAATCTGCAGTGAAAGGTTTCATTCGCATATTTTCTCCCCTCTCAGCAATGTCTGCGGCTTGAGTGACAAGGCAGGTTGAATTCATAACGCTTTGACAAAAATTCCATTTAAGAGGGAAAATGGCATTGAATGTCATTCCATTACTGCAGATGGCAAACATGGGAACACTTTAACCCAGAAGGCATTCACATTAACTTATACAAAACAGCAGAGAGACTCTTTTTTGGGGCGCTCTCTCCTAATATATGTACAGTACTGGCGTATTTCCAGCCAGAGCATTTCAAGAGTAGTCCTCCAAAATGTACTCACTTATTTGATTTCATCCCTTTTCACCATTTGTCAAAGCCCAAAGTCACAATGCATTGTGAAATGACTTCTTAATGTGGAGTAATGAGGCTGTCATGGCAAAGCAGTCTCTGCTTGTTTGAGTTTGACTCATGTCGTAGATTCAATTAAATCAGCTGAAGTCAAGCTGGCCCCAGGCCAGATCGGTAATGCTTGACCTCATTCAAACAATGCTCAGACATATTGAAACAATAAGAGGAAGGGCCTTGAGTCAGTTGCAAAAGCAAACCCCACTAAAAAGCGATAAGGTAGAAAAATTACTGTGAAGTCACCAAAGTGTTTGAAAATAAAATAATCATGTAGGCATGCATCCTCGGGCCAGATCTGATGTATATTTCTGGATGTTGTTGGTGACAGACTTTTCACTTGTGTAAAATCTGACAGGACATGACGGCTGTTTTTGTATTTGGAGGCATGTTCTGTCATCAGAATCATGGATATAATGGATAAACGTCCATATGAAACATATTTAAAATAGAACAAACATAGAATTGTGGTAAATGCAATCTTAAGTTGTAAATAAAAGATAGAATATCTTTATCACCAAGTGTTCTGGTACTTCCTCCACCTGTAACTGAAAAGAAGATCGCTTTAGAGATAAACCCACCTAACAGGTTTTAAACACAGCTGGCCCATTTCTTCTTTTGGAGGTTTACTCGTCCTCAGAAGGCTAAACTGATTTATTTGGATGTTGAAATGCCTGGAATCTAAATCATGACACAAACACTCCCAAGGCTATGTAAACAACCTTTCCAGTTCCAATGCACACCCATGCTTTCTGAGCAATAACTTGAATGCCAAGGCAAGAAAGCATTTCTCACTTTTAAAGGGGTCTCCACTGTTACAGCTACTAAGAAGGGCGCTCCTCAACTTGTGCGGCTATCTTAGCCTCTGCTGTGAAAGCACACTCAATAATGTCACATTTAGCATTCCTCACATGCAAACGTAAAAGCACAGAACTGACAGTGATATCCTGAGGGCTATGTAGAATAAACAACAAAATGAGACAACAAAATCAAAAGGAAACATCTTGCTTTTCTCACTCTTGTTCCTCTATTTACTAGAGCAATAGCAGTTACAGTAAACAGAGCGCACAGTCACACACACACACACGCGCGCGCGCACATTAACTGCGTCTCGTTAAGCGTCATTCCCTCTGGCCTTTATTCCATTAGAAATTAAAACTCGGGACAATTAGTGGCAGATTGGTCTCAGCTCAGTACGCCATAGTCGCACTCTCAAGGCTTCAAGATGACTTAATTACCGGTGTGTCTGAAAACTGTGAGATGGCAACACACAGTGAATACCTGGAGCAACTGTCAGCCACAACAAGGTTGAATATGTGAAGAATGAACTTCTGCTATACACCTGAGAGAAAAAAGAAAGGACAATCATCCAGAGACAGAAGAGATGATTGTGAGCTTAACGGAATAAAGACACTTTTTTGTTTTGCTACAATTTGAGACTTACTTTAGTTTAGCATGATGTGAGTTAAGCACTGAAAAATTACAAACTACATAGAAAATGCACAACCCCGATAGTCTTTGATTATTTCTTGGGATGCCTCATAAGGGAGGGAAAAGGTCAAATGTCGGTGAGTTTATATTTCTCAAGGCACTCATTTCCTTATATAGGACATTTGGTATTTCACTCTTGAGTATTAGTTTGTCCTTTCCTCTGGATGGAAAGCTTTACTCACTGACGGGAATTACCATTTGTGCACATATTCCTTATACACTGAATATCAGCTGGTCACTCTTTAAGGTAGCAGTGCAGGTGTGTTTCCATGCAGACACTTCAGTAGTGCAGGCAAACCTAAATTAAATACGTGTGTCTCCATACTGTATGTTTCTGTGGATGTGAATATAGAAAGTGAGGTAATTTTTCCAAAGCCATGAAGGAACATCAACAATAAACTGGGATTTTTTTTTATGTGCTTCATCACTCTCCTTATGACAAGGACACAAAGCACATTTTTCTGTAATTGAACCAACCCTAGTTTATGTAACGACTGACCGTTCTGCCCTTCAAGCTATAGTGAGACTGAAAGAGCGATTTGATCGCTACATGTACTTGCTCTTGTCATGTGACACCATGTCCCATTATATTGTGATGTTGTCTCAGGAGGAGAGGAAATGAAATGCCTTGAAGCTATGTGGGAAACGTGCGTGTGTGTGTCCACGAGCATGCACATGGTGGGGCTTCAGAAGAAAAAGTGAGCAAGTACGAGTCTATCTGACCCCGTGCATGTATCTGCGTGTGGTCCTGGTATCAACTTGGCCTTACGTGTCTTAATTTTGGAACTTATCCATTCCTAATCATTGCCCATATTGGCAGTCTTTGTGAACAGTTTCATCCAAAATGTATCAAATGATTCTGTGAGACTGGCATCACGATCCCACACTTTAGGCATCAAACACCATGTTAGCCTTTAAATAAATAATACTGACAAACAGAAGAATAATCTGATGCTTTGAGGCTCGTGGGAGGATACTAAAAATATTAAAGAATTATCACTAGCACGGGGTATATTGACGTTAAAACTCCAGCAAGACTGAGAACCAATACAATCTCTAACTTCGCCCATAGCACAGGTTAGAAAATTACAACGATTTAAAATGGATGTTTGTATAGTCAGGGAATATCTAAATGATCCTGTAACTGAGTCTAAAGTCAAGGTCAAAGTTCTTTCAGACACAAACGTGCTTTGGTTTGACCCCTGGCTTCATAAGTCTAGATTCAATGTATCTCATGTTTACTTAATTTCACAGTTAAATAGCATTTCGTCTTCATTCACCTCTTTTCACTCACTTTGTGTTTATAAATCACTTTGCATTTAATCATTAGTTATCGTAAATCTCTTTCTCTCTTCCAGACTTTGTCTTTTGTCCCGTCTCCTTCCCCTCGAATGCCGGAGGTTTCTTCCTGTTAAAAGGGAGGTTTTCATTCCCAGTGTCACCAAATGCTTGCTCAAAGGGGGTCATCTAATTGGTACGGTTTTATCGTGCTTTGGCACAATATAAATTGAATTGAATAACGTGTCCTTTAACGTGTCTTGACACACTGGACTGCAGGGAGATTGCAGTCCTGTTGTAAAGTGTTGGTTTCTCAGTTTCTCCGATTTGCATTTACGCGTTCTTTCGCTTTGTTTTCACTAGATTTTTTTTTCTTTTGCTTTCACTCGCGGGTAGGGTTTAGGCATTAAAAGTACTTGTTTGGGCTTTGCAAAGAGACTGTGGTTTCAGTTAAAATATGCAACGTTAACCCTGGTGTTTGAAAATTTAAGCTTAAGCCTAAACAGTGTCTTGAATGTGATGCCAAGGGTCCTGAAAAGCTGGAAGTAACCCGGTGCATCAGAACACTAACACCTTGTGTATATCTGTGAGATGCAGAAAGCTGTGACAAAACAGCAGTATTTGACACCCCAGCGTCTGTGTGTGTGTGAATGGACTGGCCTGACCTGGATAAATGATTATTAGTGAGCCCTCCTATTGTGGCTGTGCATATTAATAACTCGAGTGCAACACATGTGGGTAACCACACATTACTAAAGTACTGTGACTTATTTGGGGGTGATTATACTGTCATTTCTACTCACAGCGAAAAGATTTGACGAGTTTTTAGCACACTTTCTTTAGTCACTCATTGAGCGCATACTGTAGGATGAGGTTTTGTCTGAGATACAGAGGCGATAAATGCATTTAGTTTCTATACAGTGGGTTTTATTTTGTTACTTTCATGTATTCTTAAATGTAATGGGGATTTTGAGCTCAAACCACAAGGCGTGAAAAAAAAAATTGCAGGGGAAACACTGTATGAATTCATCTCAGAGTTTATAGTTTAAAGCTGCAGTTCTTCCTGTCTTTACCCCTGTACGGTTTCTTGAGTGTACGGTGGGGGCAGTAGATGCTTTTGATCTATACCAATAACAGAATCCGCGACTTTCTACCTGAAATATGTACAGCGTTTAATGACGGCTCTGTCAAGCTCTGTGTAAGACCAGCAATTATTTAACTGTGCGCATATCAAAACACTGTTTCAGTTCTACAAATGGCAATAGATCTAGATAGTGGGGGGAAAACACTTCTAAGTTTTTAACAATGAGAAAACTGGGGACAACACGTGAAAAGAAATTTGTGGGATTTTTTTCCAACAAGCCACCGTGTCCGTTGAAAATTTCCTTGGTGTGCGTCTCTGTGTTCAAGGGATGTTGCATGAATGAGCATTCTGCATTTAGGATTCAAAAGAAAACAGCAGCTCCTGTCTGCATGAAAACCAGGGCTACGGTGCTCTGTATCAAGTGCCATTGTTTTGGTAATAGTAAACCTGGGGCACTTGCCAGGAGGCATTAGTCATTCATCTAACAAGTTCCACAAAGCAAACCACAAAGTGCTCTACTGTTGACTTCCTCCTATTGAATTCTAAGCACATAAGCACATTTTCAAGTCTCTTACAGCAAGGTAACTTTCGGATGACTAGCTACCTGAAATATGGCTGCTATGTTTGCTTATTTGTGCATTTCCTTGACAAGACGGCAGCTCTTATGGAAGCATGTAGGATTTTAGGAGCGTGAGGGAGAGAATGAAGAGAGAGAAGCAGCGAGGTGCCGGGTGAAAGGCGGATAGGAGGGGATTAGGGCGGAGTGCAATTATTCAGCAGGCCAGGCATACGACATGATCTCTAATTACCCACAAAGCAATGTGTAACCCAAGCCACAGATTAGGCTGCATTATCAGGCTTAATAAAACATGACCATCTCTCAGTTTCACTTGCTTTTCCTGCCCCGCTGCCACAAACACTTGTTTCTCGTTGTGACACTCGCTTTGCAAAGTTCGTAACCACACTGCACTTGTTGCTTTTTAAGTGCAGCAACAAATATATTAAAGTGCAAAAGCCCAACCAAGGCACGTGATATCTCAGGGTTTAAAAAAAGAAATCAATTAGAGCTAAAAGGTCCTTGACCCAAAGAAAAACACTTATTTATTGTGTTAGATGCAAGACACTAAAATACAATACTCACAAAATTACAAAACTAAATAATGAGGAAAGGCATTTCATTAAGAAAAGCATAGGGCAAAGAGGTTTTTATTAACATTTAGGTTGACCCACAATTGAAATCATCAAATTCCCCATCATTAGTGTAAAACTATTACACCATCCCTTGTAGGCCTTTAAACTTGGTTTTCAATACGTGAACTGGCTTTTTCGTTTTAACTTTAAAGGAAGTAGCTTTATGAGTTAAAAAAAATTATATACTCTTAGGCATCAAACTACCCAAGAATATATAAAGTGGTTAAAATTAGCACACCCTCTGAGCCAACAACACTTAAATCCCTTTCCCAGCTGCCATAGACGGAGAGGCGGGGTTCACCCTGTATGGGTCACCAGTCTATCACACGGCTAGCACACTCACATTTACACCAGCATGCATGTCTCTGGACTGCGGGAGGAAGCCGAAACACCTGGAGAGAACTCGTGCACATACAGAGAGCATATGCAAACTTGAAACAGAAAGACCACAGCAGGACAGTGTATTTAAACCCAGCACCTTCATGCTGTGAGGCCACAGTGCTTACCACTGCACCACTGTGCTGACCCTGCTTGTATATCACTAGTAATGATCTGATAATAAGATAAGATAACATTGACTGGCTAGCATTCAGTGCAAAATGAGCTTAAGTTTATGTAGTTTAAGTACAAGGTACACTACCCCTGCTACTTTTGGGCAAAATGTTGAATTCTTTACTTGCATGTGAAAAACCCTGACTACATGTTCCACCAGCAATGTACATAAAAGCATGCAGGCATATGCATACACATATTCTTGCTTGGTTCACGTGGGTTGTGCCAGTAAGTGCTGCTTTAGGCTATGGTTTTTCACTACTGTCTACTGTGTTATTAACAATTCTATAAAAAGATCCGCTCAAGTTTCCCTTTCCTGTGTGTTAACAAGTTTGCTGAGCTGCTATGAGGTTGCTGAAGCCTAGCGAACATGCAGACAGTCCCCAATAGCAGCAACACCACTGACCATATGTCATAATTTCCAAAATCCTACTTTTCTATCCTCTGTTTGTTTTTCTTAGCGACATCACTCATCAGCATGGCTCACGGCCAGCATGAGACTAAATAGGTCGACAACACAAAGACAGGGCCTCTTTCTTTAGCCTTCCCTCCCTTTTCACAATCCACAAGCTTCCTCTGATCTGCCTACCCTCTTATTTCTTAAACGTCTATCTCTAGCCATTTCTTTTTCCATCACTCTATAGAAACTTTTCCCTTTTTCTCTATTTTAGGAAAATCCCATCCCATTACCTAAACGAAAAGCGCTGAAAAAAAAGCCACTAAAAAACTATTACCTCTGTACTTTCTGTTGTGCTTCGTTTTCTGTCCATTGTAAACGATCGTGGAGCTCATCATTAGCTCTTGAAGAGGAAGAATGAGCCACAGTTTGATTACCTCGGTGGCTCTATGGTCTGCTTACTGAATTGGACGCAGACGATTACAGCCTTGCACAGGCAATTATATCTGCCTGCTAAATATGTCACACATAATAAACACATGCTTCTGACAGACAAGGGACAAGAAGAAGTAGTCACAGTCGGGGGAAAAGAGGAAAGAAAGTAAAGACATGATCACATGGGTTTATCAACCCGGTCTTGCTCAAGTGGAAACCTCTAACAGTCCAAATGACTGCATGCCAGTGAAGTCGTGAAAGACAACAGTCGCTCAAATTATGCAAGCCAAAGATCTGCTAGTGAATGGCAACCCTGGAAGAACAAACATTCTTACAGATTATTTTTCCTCCCATGAGTGAGATAAATCCACGCAGATGAGCCCCGCATTGAGGTCGAAATATCTCAAAATTCAAGCTTTACTTTAGAGACTTTCTGATCATTTCAGTCTGCATGTACAATAATCTGAGGTAATCTGAGTTTGGACACTCTCCCTTCAGACCACAATAAGATCATGGTACTGACGCCAGGCTGGTAATATTTGTAAAGAATACTGAGTCAAAACAAGGGAGGGAAAGAGCCTTAAACCCCTGGCAAGGCACTTATATCATGGCCTATGGTGTTTGCACAGGACATACCTCAGGAAGCTGAGACAACTGAGAGTGTTTGTCCAGCTTTCAGCCTCCTCCATGCATACATAGGCAGAGCACATACATGCAGCACATACAGCACAGTACATACATAAATCACATAATGGACATTTTGTTTATATGACTGTACATATTAACAGTAAATGTATCCAAGACTGTAGATCTGTACATTAGATACACACAGTAAATATGTAGAGTATTTACATATGCACTTACATGCAATGATTAAGTAAATACACACGCGCTTTAAATTGTGGTTAATCAAGCTATTAATTCATTATTTCAGCCAATTACGTCTTGGCGAGAACACGGGGAACAACAAAGATTTAACTGTCTTGCCCCAAAATACAAAGATATAAAGACAGGAGGAGCGGGAAATTGAACTGCCAACCCTGTGATTAGTGAGAGACCCACGCCACAGTCAGCCAAAGTCAAAAAGCAACATTTACACAACGTCACATTTACAGTGATGTAAAAGAAGGAAGACAAGTCCTTTTTCACACAACCAGAGAACAGAGGGATTGTTTTCTGGATGCACGACTTAACTGATTAAATACGTAACTCTTTAATCATTTCAAGGCACATTTTTGCACTCCTTTACATTTTTTTCAGTGTAGCTTTTCCAGCTGAAACAGCTGCAAGTTTATTAAATATAAACCCACAATGAACTCTGTCACCAATACAGATAGACAAATAGAGCACTCCCCCACCCTACGCATCTTCTAAATGTGTTTTCAGCCATTAACAAACATAATCAACATTTAACTAAACACCCAGGGGCCTACTCTGCAGCAGGTGCTGGCTCTGTTTCTTTTTCTTTCTCCTTCTTCTGCCATAAGAATAAGAATGCCATCGCATTGCCCCATGGGAAGGCCCGGGCAGACAAATGTAAGCACACTGCAGCGGGGCGGCTGGTCTTAATTATTGTAACAGACGCTGAGGGGGATGCACTGGTGCCCACCAACGAGAAAGTAGCTTAGTGCTGCCATTGCCAATAATTAGCACAGGGAACCCCCACACCCCCACCCTCACCACTCACACAATCATACTGTGACACTCATAACCTAGATCAAACACAACGACTACATTTTAAGGGCCAAACCAAGAAACATGCGGCATTTTAAAGCCGTGTATCATCGTGTGTCTCATTTCCTTAATCTGTCAAAATCCATCCAAAACACAGCTGGCAAAAAAAGCAGAAAACAACCAATGCAGGCATCTTGCGTTTATTTGGGAAGAAGACTTGTCCAGCAAAGTCGCTTATGAAACAAAAAGATCATATGGCAAGAAATATCTGTGCCATACTCTGGGTCCTGTGACTCAGCCACTGTCAGAGCCAATTCCAGTTTTATTGAAATGATTTCAGATGGTTGGAATCCCTATTAAAACCTCCTCTGTGTGTCGGGGCAGGGAGAATATGATTTAGTAGCTGTTTTTGCTCTGCCCCTGTTCGCTGTGTGTCACCGGCCCTTACTGTGGTATGCATGGCCTTCCTCTGCACAGGGCTATGAAAGCAATTGTGATTGTGATTCTGTAGTCAGCAAAACGCTTGAATGGCCCCGAGTTAGCATGCACGGGCACACACACACACACACACTCACAGTGTCCCCACACTGGGCCACTGATTACTTCAACCCATTTGACTCACGCTCATCCTTTGATTCTCCCTTTCTGCCTCTCTGTCACATACCACAGAGTTTATTACAACAGTGAAAACACTGCTCAACATGAGCAGGCACTACAGCCAGCATTACAGGCACTGGCTAATTTGTCAGCCATCTTTAAGTACTTAAGTTATTAAAAATAGCCCCTAGTAGATTGAGGCAAAATGAACCGTAAATTCATAAACAGTGTTTATTCAAGAGCTTGTTTCAGTTGAGGATGATCAGTTGATGGAAGCTCGCTGACTATGTTAATGCAAAGTAATCAAACCTTTGCACAGCACAGACAAGGTAGTCCTATAATAAAAAATAAAACTGAGATAAGGCATTCAAATGGAGCACATCATTCCCCAGCTTATCTGAGGCAGGGGAGACCACCAACTAACAAAGCCTGCTCTTCAGTTCTGCTCTATCTAACCAGATATCAGTTGTTGGGAGGATATATGAGCTGGGTGGGGCCTGAGTGTATAAACACAGGCCTTACTATCTCTGCACTCTATTGCTATATTGTAGGCAGCACCTCACTCCAGCTACAGCAGCAGCAGCGGCAGCAGAAGCAGCAGCAGTCAGCAATGTTTGATTAAGGTATTCAAATAAAGGAGCAGACACTGTGTTCCCATTTCACAGAGCAAACCAAAAGTGCTGGACAAACGAATAGCCGCAGTACAATTACAGTTGGACATGTTGTATACGACAAGATGTATCTGTTTACTTTCGGTGCTTACTACACTGCAAATTTGTGCACAGCATATATGAGTAATGTCTGTGCCTTGCAGTCTGTCAGGAAGCTGACAGCATTAAAAACACGGTACAGTTTCATATCACCATCAGAGCACAAAGCTTTTGTAATGGTATTATTTTGTGTGATTTCTCCCTGGCTGTGGGAGTTCACCCCAGTAATAACACAGACTCTCACAGTGAAATAAAGGGAGTATTGAAAGTACTGAGCTAGATATCTTCAAGGTTATTTATAGACCTTTGTGAATCACCTCAATCTGCACTTAAAGTACCTTCTCGGTGCATTTTTTTTTGCTTTTATACCCTCTGTTTTTTTCCACTGAACAATGGATCAGTAAACACAGCCTTACCACAAACTGATTTGGTTAGCAGATGATTCATGTTTTTTAATGGATAACTAAAGATAACTGCTCCAAAACCTTGGAAAACTTTTCCTACCTGCAAAATGCGGACAACACTGCCAATTTAACAGAAGTGATTTATGCACTGTCATATTGGAAGATGTTACAGAAAGACTAAGAAACACCTGACCTAGAACATGCACTGAAACATGAATGAAACCAACGACGGCTCCAAATGAGCAACATCACAAAGGTCGAAAGCATGACAGGAGCACGTGTGCCCTGGAAGTCACAGAAAGTTAAACTCAGCTCGTGTCCGCACACAGTATCCAAATTGAGTCAGCAGCAACAGCAGCACACAAAAAAAGAGGTTTGCAAATAAACAGCTAAAATACAAACACATGCTCATTTTATCCAATTAAACTCGTGCGTGACTCAGATTAACACCATTAATTTCACAGCGATAAAAGGAGAAATGTTTTCTCAGACTGTAAATTGCTTTAAAAAAAAAAAAAAGGGAAAAAAAGCAGCCATAGAAAAATAATGCTAAATCGCATCTGGTGTTTCTTTTTATTCAAATTATTTTGAATCTTTTCCAATAATAATAATCCCAACTGAATATATTTGAGCTAAACCGAAAGCCAACAAATCCACCAACAAATTCAACTACAAACCAAAATACCCGCGTGAATATGCAAAGTAAGCCCTTCAAAACAATTGACCTCAATGCTATGATTAGCCTTTTTTTTGGCTCTGTGCGTAGCTTAAGAAAGAGACACGGGATGGGATTTGAAACTGGCCAACCAATTTTGTCAGAGATGGTTAGCAGCAGGCGATGTGATCTGTAGATAAAGTACCTACACAACAAATCTGATGTCTGTTTTATGCCGCAGTCGCTTTGACAAGTGCTTGAGGAAAGGAACTTGACCTTGTGCACTGTGTCAACAGGACACCAAATGATCCCTGCTGGGGCCTGCCTCATTTGCATTGCTAGTGAAGGTAGTTAGTGTTACACATGTGATGATAACAAATTATTCCTCCCCTGGTGGAAAGAAACCCAAGTAAAGGCAGTGAGGGGGATTTCAATAATTCAAATGAACACTTGTATTTTCGAGGGCCACCACACTTTATGTCTAAGTGACAATAGTTGGTTTCTCCTCTGCGAAAGCTCTTTATATCGTTTAATATCAACTGGCTTTGTTTCCGAGATTCATGCAGTGCCTGGATATCAGCATATTCTTAGGATTATCCGCATGGTGGATGATCTCAATTCATTTGACCTACAAAAAAAGATAGCCTGTGCAGAGGAGACAGTTATATGGGCCCATTTTTGTGTCACAGGTGTATCGATAAAAGCTTTATATGGACCTTATTTGTGATCAAATGGGAGGCGCTTATAAAAACCAAGTCCAGTTCGCTTTATCTGTCTTTGACACTTGGGCGTTGTGTGATCAAACCTTAACAAAGATTACTGTTGTGCTGTTTTTTGTTTATTTTTTGTATCTATGTATCTACACTTGATTACTGGAATGTCCCTGTCAGTTACAAAGATTTTCCATTGCCCACACAGTGAAAGTAAAACATCCCCAACTGTCTTTTGCATGATTTCCCTCATTGTCATACCTGAAAGCCGTGTTTTATTTGAGAAAGCCAAAGAGCTCCAAAGCACCGTTGCCTTATAAGAAGTATACAGCAGCAGGTCAGCATCCTGAGCCTGGTGATTTGTAATATTCCAAGCACGGTGAGTGAAAACAACAAACTCTTATTCAGTGATTGCAGATGGCTGAGATGCTGTTAACACTAGCGGAAGCTGTAAATTAGGCAGTTTAAAAAATTTTTGCTAGTACTTCCACGGGCCATACGTTCACTTTGCGGTACTTATTAGTACGTCACCTGTAATCTCTTCTTCCTTTGTGGTGTTTTTATCTCTCATGGCAGCTTTTCAGTTGAATACATTTGGAGTTCTAGTGTTTTTCCAGCTTCTGGATTTGTTTGTTTTTTTGTTTAGTCTTTTTTTGTTGTTGTTTTTACACTGCTAAGTCTTTCTTTCATGGGCTGATTTATTTCTCTGCTTCGTAGTTTTGGAAAATGTCAAACAGCAAAATATTCATAATGTTGTTTAAATGCCACCTGCTCCCTCACTCGGGTCAGTGCAGTTCACAAGGCTAAAGGCGCGGGTGTCAAAACTGAAGGAGAGAAGAGGGATACTTGTACAAGCCAGACTGTGGTTTCTCGTTGCAAAGTAATTAACGGTACATTACTGGCACGGATCCATTTAATCGCTGAACTCCCAGCGGAAAAACCATGTAAGCCATAAGAAATCATTGAGAGGGAAGATAATGTTGGATTCAGAGAGCAGAGCGGGGCAGTATGGATTCTATACAGTCCCTGGTATTCCACATCGGGTGGGACACTTAATGTTAGCTTTGCGCAAAATTCAACTGCAGTTTCACCGAGAAAACAACACAATAAACATGCTTGCAAAAGAAAAAAGAAAAGTTGTGCCGCACATTAAAAAAAAACACGAAAACAGAAAAGATTACAAGTTTAACTCTAAAGTAAGTAATATAAATTGTGACAGTCTTGCACCGCACTAGATTAAAACCAGTGCACCCTGACCCAGGTGCGTTCGGAGCAAGTGGGCGCCTCTGTATAAAACGCCTCCAAAACACGCATTTTTATTGCGTGAACGTGCAGACAGACAGGTGAGACATCGTTTCAGTGCACGAGACTACACAAATAGTTATTTACCTTGTTTGTGTGATAATAGTCCAACGAGCTCAGGCAACTTGGATCAGTCGGTAGGGAGCATGAACCCACATTTGCCGGGGGCGCAGGATAAAATCTCACGTCCATCTCAGACTGTGCGAGACTGAAGGCATGAAATCACTTTCAGCGTCTTTGACGTACTATTGTCCTGGCAAACACAGCGCCAAAGCGGGAGAGACGAAAAGAAGTGAGGGAGTTTTACTCGGCGCACTCTTCCCTCCTATCCGTTCGCGGCCGAACTTCGGCACCAACTCTAAGTGATGCGCAGTCCTCCTCAGAGCCCCGCACCGGGATGCGAAACACTCACTCACTCACTCAGTCACTCACTCAAAAGCGAGAGTACAAATTCACAGATAACACACGTGCTGGCAAAACAATGCAAACATCCAACTTAGATCCTGTCTTACTGGGTATTTCTAAAAGCTGAACAGCAGCCCGCAAACCTGCAGCCTGTCCTGTCCCGCCGCTCTCAGGACTCCATACAGGCTTTGTTATGGAGGTGCATATTCTTGCATTGGTTCCAGTACAGAAGTGGTTGGACTTCCCTCTGCCATGCGACCTCTGCCGATAATAAACGGGAAAGAGGAACGGAGGGAGAAGGGGGAGGGGAGATTGGTGGCTGCCTTGGCAACCGCTCTCCTTTCTGCAACTGCGCGCTTCTGATTAGCTGGAAATGTAGTAGTGTGCACGAACGTGCATTATAAAGCGCACTCTGCTTCCATCAGAGCTTCATAAAGGCTTCCATTTGGGTTATTGTGCCAAGGCGGAAGGGAGGAGATTGCAGTCTTTCTGTAGTTCGATCATGTTTTTTGTGTATTTTCATTTTTCATCTGCTTTAGACATTGTAAAGCTCCTTGAGCTTTACAATATATATATCACTCCATTATAGCCTCCATTATAGCCTATATAAAGACCCATCACCCTCCAAAGCAGTACGAATGTACATGTATGCCCATCTTCTGATTTACTGTATTCGTTTTTTATTAAAGTTTTATACAGTTTTCGGTGTTGAAACAGGGATTAAAATGTTTATCTATGTAGGGTCTATATAGTGTTTTGCAAAAATATACCCAGAAACATTAAAAAGTAGACAACAATGCAATACAAAGATGCTGCCTTGTAGGTGTATAAGATATGGAGTGCTGAGAGTGGAATAAGTACAAGGAGGTTTAATCTTGTATTGCCACACAGTTGCAAATGTGTATGGAGACTAGCTAGGCTTGTGAGAGCTGTATCTGACAGCTCACTGAATGTGATGGATAGCACACCCTTGCCCTGTGATGTGCATGCACATTTGATGTTGAAATGGCCTATCCATGGGACCATTGTCTTTCAATCATGTCAAGGCAAAGTACAGAACAGAGCACATTTTCTGCTGCCTGGCGTTATTACTATGCCACAGTTTACAGCACAATCCATACACCGTGCCTGCACAGAAATGTTCTTCAGTCCTCTTGCTTTGCTGTTCACTTTAAAGATACCTAATTTGATCCTTTTTGGGATGCATCTGCATTAAAACAGTGATAATCTGGACTCTTTATCAGTCTTTATAGTGCTGCAGACAGGCTTTCATTAGGTGAACCTGCATGTGAATAAGGGCGCATGTAACACAGAGGAAGGGTGTAATTGTTTTCACACAAACCGTGACAGCAGCATCTGCCCACTGCTGCAGTTCTTATGTTCCCAACCTTCTGAAATTCAAAAAGCCGGTCATTATTCCAGCAGGTCTATTATGCTGCAGTGCAACCTCTTTATTTAACAGTGAGGGCCCTACACTGGTAGGCACGTCCTGCCACGGCCCGGCACACAAAGGGTTAACCACATGGCTCTGTGCCATGGCTTCATGGGAATGGAATGTGGAGTGCTGTGTGTGCAGGGCTCCTTTCCCAGCATCCCTCACTGCCCAGGCGCATGCTAATGATCAGTATTATTGAAGCACAATTGATGGGCTAGCAACCAAACAAGAGAAACTAATTACTACTAAGGCTTTATTGTCCTTTAATTACCGAAGCTCTATGGCAATTAGTGCTGCACAAAGACACAGCCCTACTTTAATCTCAAATAAAATGTGATGCAGATGAAAAAATTTGGAAGATGAAAGGTAGATAAGATAATTTGGCTTTCGGTTCATTCTGCAGAAATGATGCCTGATTTGGGTAAAGCGTGGAACAACAAAAGAACTGCTGAGGACCGTGCTAATTTAAACTGAAAATCATCTCAAAACAGATTCAGCGTGTGATATTTCAGTGACCTTGGACAGCTAAATAGCCAAAAAATGTGGATGCTGAAAACCTGTTTCCAAGTTACTGTAGAAAATATTCAGGCAAGCCTCCAACACTTGAAGTCATTAAAATATGACTTACAAAGTTGCCGTTATGAAAAAGAACAGTGTCTTTGCAAAGTCACTCTTTAGCTGTGTTACACCTTTCTGAGCTACTTCTTTACTGAAAGAACTGTTCAGACCCAGCTTGGGCAGGGGAAAGTGAACCTGTGTAATATTTATAGTGGCTAGGACTCAATATGTAGCTATGCTCAATATCAGTTTATTCTCAAGGAGACTGTGACAAGATTTCAACTTGGGACAAGATAACTTCAAATTTGAAATTGTTCTCTTTGTTCTCACTTTGAGCAGTTGCTGAATACCCTCCCTCCCCCCTTCTGCATCAGACTTTTCACAGTTTCGAAAGTATCATATCCATTTTAAACATCTAAGCGGGTTCATGCATTGTTAAAGGAGTTTCAAAATTAGTGTAAAACATACAGTAAAGTGAAGCTACACGTGTCAGTGATAGCCTCTACTAATTAAAACTAGAATTCATAAACAAAGTCACAGAGTCGAACAATATGCAATTTATCTGGAATTTGGCAATCTAGCTTCTCTGTCAACAATCATGCATACACAGCTGCTGATGAATTTCAGTTACAAAACTCTTAGCACACTGCAGAGTGCAACAAAACGTGGCAAAGAGGACAATAGTTGCGATATGCACTAACAAGAAAATAATATATAAAGGAGCAGGCAGTATAGTAGTTAGGTAGTAAGTCAGAGGTAAAGCTGGAATAAAAGGCACAAAAAGTTATGGTAATGGTTATACAGTGTGTGTTTTTTCACCTCTTCAGCCTCATTGTGTTAGCAAACCAAGTAATCTATCTGTTGTTACTTATTACATTCTGATTCTTAACCAGCTTTTTAGTATTATTGAATTATCTCATTTTTTATCCTTATTAGTTTATTTTTTACATTGACTTGCTTATAACTGCTACATAAAGCGACACACAAAAGAAGGAAATTGCACAATGTTTTTGTCACACAGAAAGCCGTGTGGGGGTAAATGTAGGTGATCTAAAAGAAGTGTGTTTAAAAAATTTTTTCCAGTGATTATTTTGCATTGAATCTAAAACAAATTTACATGATATAAACTCACACGTTTCTTAGCAGGTAGCCCCTCACCTTATTTTAAATAAAGCAGCACATTAGCACTTTGCCCGTGTGACTACATGTATTTTTCAGGGGAATTTAAATTATTATAATTCTTTTATGTAATAAGATTAGAAATAAACATTCATTTGCATGCAGCTGAATGAATTATACCACATGAGAGCATGACTTCTAATTTCTTATTTTTTTTCTTTTTCTTTTAAAAAAGTTAATTTGAGGTTGTTGGATTTTTTTTTTTAAATCATTTAGATATAAGGAAACTGAAATAACAAGGAATGACCTACATGCCATTTTGTGTAGGAAAGATTGTTCTGGTTTTGGTTTCATATGAACTTGTGTATATATGACAAACCCAGAGTAGTGCATGCTTTACTTGTACTAGTTAGTTCTGTTCATGAAAACTACGTACCTAATGGTAGATTTGTTAAGATATGTATCCATGTTATTGACACAAACAATATTAAAAAAAAACTTCCCCTACATTAACCAGGAAGGATTATTCTGTCATTTATGAGCATTAAATAAACCTTACAGTATATACAGCTTCTTCCAAAGAACACATTACCTACTCCCATACCTGCCTTGCCATCACTCCATAATAAATAACAGCAAATTCATGAATGCCTTCAGGGCACGTCCAGTTAAATTCATCTCAGGGCTAAGGGATACATTCAAAAGGTTGTTAGTTTACTGAGAATCATTTCATAAATTGTTAATGGACCCGTGTCATTACTCTTCTTTTAAAAGAAAGGAGTAGGAATATAAACAATTACTTTCCCTGGTGCCGTGAGTTTAACTATTATTTGTAACTCTGTCACCTGAGGAAAACCTAAGGGGAAACAGTTTGTCCAGGAGTGCTGACCTTTGACCCCTTTTGTCAGGTTGCACCAACCTGGATTATTAACCAGCAGTGTGTCAACAACCTGATCTAAGTTTACAAACATTAGATAAAGTAAGATGTTAATAATTCATTTACAAAAGAATGATGGGTAATTTTCCATCTGTCGCGAATATAACTTTAACCATGCATTATGAAACAGAAGAGATTAGAGGTGGTGGTATATTGTCCACAGTGCAGCTCTGCAGACAAGGAGGTCATGACCTAGTTTCCCCAGAGGTCAGCTCCCACAGTCTGTTGCTGGACTTTAAGCCTTTAAAATCTGAACCACTAAAAGATTAAGTCCATGTGTGGTTTTTCCTGACTTACTTCATACAAGGAAAATGCTCACTCAATAACAGACACAGTGCCTGTAAATCTGAACTAGCAGCGAGGAAAATGCTGAGATATTACTTGACTGACATCATGTCCTCATTGTGTCATCCACCTTGCAAATCAGCCTGAAGCATAATTAAGGAAAATCACCACAGGGCTTACATGCATTGACTCTTGATTTGGTAAAAGAGACATGTATACCTTTTCCCCCTCTGCATGAATGGCTGCAGGAAGACAGAGAAGCTCAGTGAGAAAGAGAGCAGACTTGTCAGTCTGACCACGTTTCATTTAGCACTTAATTTCAAGGAAATTTAAGAGTCTTTTAATTGCCTATAGCATTTCAGCTCTCATTCTGGGTAAGAACATACTGTAAGTCTGCAGGAGCTTACGTCACTGTTCTTTCACATCATTAAAAAGGGCCAACAATGTCTGAATAAAAACAAAGAGTGCGTTATTTTGATTGCCTGTGTTTAGTATGCGCGATCACAGCAAGTCGGCGACATTCGATCAAGATTTTTATTTTTATGGACATATCTTATCTGATACATATGAGCGAGTGCATGTTTTGTGCACACGCAGGGAAACAGGACCTATTCTTACTCCTAATCAACGTGGCACACGGCATCATTTGACATCGAAAATTGTTTGTCGTTCAGGCGGAGATATTATGAGTCATTTCTATATAAAGAAATTCAAGCATCCAATCATGGTCCCTTTCAGATGAGCAATTAGGACTCTTTTTGAGTGCTCAAATTACATATGTTTTTATCAAGTGGGAGGAAAAAAAAGAAAGAAAAAAATAGGCTAATTTGGATTCATGCATCTTTTCATGCAGAAATAATAACTGATAAACACATTTTATTTTTCAGTCAGTGCATTTTTTTTTAATTTACACAGAGTGTGCTAACATGTTATATTTGTATCATTTCATTTCATATAACAGATACTGGTATCCCTAATTTATTTAGATCTGTATATGTATAATATGGAACGACCATAAATTTCTATAGAAGTAAGTAAGTAAGTAAAACAATAAATAACTAAATTTTTAATGCAGATTCTAGGTAATCTCTATCATGCACGGTAGTGAAGGAGTTCTTTTGTTTCCATGTTCCAGCCACTGATTAAATGAAGCATACTTGATCTTTATCTGGGTTGAAGTATGATGCTTGCACTGGCCTTATCCAGGTCCTGTAAGCTCTGAAATAAGAAAAACATCACAAATTTAAAGGACACGTCGAAATAGTTTCAGATTTTTATATTGTTTCGTGTATTTATTTATTTATTTATTTTTTATGTATAAAACATTTTACAAACTAAAGTGCTTTTTAATAAAAACAGTGGTAGAAGTGACAATTTCAATTAGAATATATTGGTTTGTTTACTGGATGATCAGGAAATATTACAAATAATCAAAAAGAGATCCTGTTATTCACTGGATAATTGGAAAGTATTTCACTTATTTAGCCTACATTATACAAGCTCTTCTTCTATGTTTTAGCTTTTAAATTGGGAAAAACTAGTACACCCAGTATGTCTTTGTAACTTTGCAGACTTAAAACACTAGAGTGGGAGGACTGCTTTAGCGTCAAGCAGGATATGTTTTTGTTAGCAGGAGTTAAAATGTTCCTAGTGATTAAAACGATCATACAAGTGTCCATAAATTTAACTACAAAGCTATTTGTACTATAGCAGTTTATAGCAATCCTGTATTTTGTAGGTAACATATTTCTTCCCTATGAAACACTGACTACTCTAAATTGGCCTTGTTTGTTTTTATAGACAAAACATTTTGTCCAAAGGAACATTTTAAATCCACAGCTAAATTTTGACAGGAATTTGAATGAAAGAAGCTTAAATTATTATTCTACCCAGCACACAAAACAGTTAGTCAGTTTAGCTCACAGTTCAAGGCTATGTTCCCAAAGCCTTCTCGCGTCAGCCTTTTTAAAGGGACAAAAATATTTTACTCCTACTCTGCAAGAAGATTCACGTAGAGAGAAATGACTGTAATTACAAAATATGCAGAAAAAAATGGTAAAATGGTTAAATTCCTGAAAAGGTTACTGCTCATTCTGATGCCTCATTGCAATTATGCGTCACTGTACAATGCTTTAAGTCAAACCAAGGTTTTATTGCAGTGGACACACAATGGTGTGCTTTGTGTTGGCTAGCAAGCCAATCTGGACTATATTCTTGCTCAGTGTTTATGTGCTATTAAACCCCGCCATACCTTTTTGACAGCATTAAACACCTGGGTGATTTGAAAGAATCTGTTATGTAATTTTGACCTATTGTAGCGAAGGTGCCTGTAGGGAGGCCTGAGTGCCTTATCATGTCTAAACACACTTAGTAATGACAGAATGGAGCTCTGTCAGCCTGGTAGGAGCGGCATTGTTGCACACTGGAAAGCAGAATGGAGAACATAGTTTGTCGGTGGATCCCTTGAGAGATTGTAGATTAGAGTTTTATCGACGCTACCTCGCAACAGGATGAAGATTTTCTTCCAAAGACAGACAGAGTTGAGTCAAAGTACGTGTACTGTATGGGTCTCTCTGTTGGACTTGACTGCTTGCATGAATAAAATATGGCTGTTGAACACACTGTTCAACACTCAGGGAACAACAATATCCTTTTAAGAGTAATTTCACTTAGGCTGTGTATCCTCACCAGCCTCACCCCTTCTTTATTCCTTTTTTTGCAGACACAAACAAACACAGAGACTCATATTTTCAAGGGTGAGAGAATGCTACATTGCCATTACCAGTGAACAGAGAGGCTAGGAGGAGGGAGAAGAAAGAGGGAGGGGGAGTAGGGTGGAGGGGTGGGATGGGATAAAATCCATCAGATTTGATGGCATGGTGATGTAGATAATGTTTTCTCTTTTTAGCTCAGCTCACAGAAAAGATGGCAGAACACAAGCACTTTCACTCTCTCACACTCTGTGTTTTGAATGAAAGGGAGCACAGTGTACCGAGTTTGTGCGTCTAACATGTCTCCTTGTGCACAAACACCGTGCCCTTATACCTATCCGAATGATTGCCCCACCATTATGTGATTTAATGGTGGAAAAACCTCCCACAAAAAACAAAACAACATATACTCTTAATCCCGCTACAGCACTCTGGCAGAGGAGCTGGGCTTATACTCTATGGTTTAAAAAAAAAGAAAGAAAAAAAAAGAAACACAATTATCCAGTTTCTCATCTGTTTGCACAAATAGGGCAGAAAAGCCTTAAAAACTGCTCAACGCTACGGTAATTTGCTGCAGAGAAACATTGGAAAACAAATGTGTTCAGGAAATGTAGATGGGTTTTTAAGGTCTGAAAGCCACAGCTGCTTGGCAAGCAGGAACTGGCTCCTTTTGTCTTTTATCTTCTTCTGTAATGTGCACAGGTGCTGCTTAATTCAATTGGAGAACGTTGCCATGGTTTTACATTAATATATTTCCATGTTACCATTACGACTGTTGTCATGGAGATGATAGGACCTATTTGAACTGAAAGCAGTGATGGTTTTATGGGGGTTCTGCTCTCTCCCTCCTCTCTCTCTCTCTCTGTCTCACTCTCACTCTTTCACTTTTTTTCCCTCTTTCTCTCAGTCTCTCTCTTTCATTTGGTTGCTCCATGTCAGGTCACATGGTATGCAGCCAGATTTAAGGCTTGACTTCACTGTTCATTTCCCCCCTTTTTTACTGCTTCTAACTTAGCATTGCTGGAACAGAAGATGCATTGCTATCGTACCTGGCAACCAACACACCGAGGGATAAAACACAGCTCTCATTTGCTCATACGGGACTTTCACAGCACAGTGTGCTTCTGCTGTGATGCAAAAAATCATATCCAGTATTGTACTTATATGACAATGAAAAGAATTTTCACTTATGTTCCCACTGACTTTCATTACCATTGAACTCGTGTTGACTGAATGTCTTTTGAATCCCAAGAAAAATGCTTATATGTAAAAATAACCAGGCTAATCAGGCACAAAGGCTGGATTGCACTGGAAATGGAATTTGCTCAAAATCAAAACAACTGTATGCAATGCAGACATTTTTTTGAACATAGTCTACTACAAACATCTAATCGAGACACGGTTATTCCAATTAAAGTAATTGCACACTTTCATAAAATCAATACTGCTCCCTGGAACCGTAATTGCTTCTTTCAATCAATTTGATGCATTTTCTAGAACAAAAGGCAAAGCAGGGGTATTCAATTTACTCAAGCATACCAAAGTTGATGGAATGCTTGTATTGGCTATTAAGGCATTGCTTGTTTTCTTCTTCTTCTTAAGGATGCCAGTGGAATATCTTCAGAGGCAAGTTCAAAGTCACCTTGTTATCTCTGGATTTTGTCTTCGATACCACTGTAACTCATTATATCTGCAAGCACAAGAGGAGAAACATATTAGCACCCTGGTACCTTTCTGAAATGAGATGCAAAATGTGCCACAATATGCAGTAACTTTGTTGAAATCGACCTTAGTTTCTTAGTTTCAGTTAATGAATGTACTCACGCATAAACACACACACGGACACACGTACACAGGCTAACTTACACCTTGAAGGTCCAAATGAATACAGAGAAAATCTAACAAAAGCACCCATGAGAAACTGGGCTATACTGACAGCTTTGATCCATCAGCAAACCATGATGCAAAGCAAAGTCAAATGTGCCCTACTTTTCTTTGCATTGACTGAGCTCAAAACATTTTTCAGAATTTTTACACATACAGTATTTTAGGCTGCTCCTCCCTCAGCACTGTTTTGAAATGAAGCAAGTTAGAATTAGAAATGGGTTACAGTCTGTCTCTTCTTCTCACTCTATCTCGGTCTCGCACACAGACACACGCACGCTCGCATACAGACATGCACACGTGCACATACACGCACACACAGAGGGGAAAAGACAGAAAAACCCATGTTTAAGGCACTGCAATTTTTTCCCTTTTTCTGCATTTCATTCCCTCTTTTTTTCAGATAATGAAAAATGTCGGATATGAAACTCTGGACTCGCAGCGCAGCACCCAGCTTTCTGCTATTCTTATACAAACACAAAGTGACAAGATGGTTACTCTCTCTGCACACTGACAGTTCATTCCAGACTAGGAAAAATGTCAAAAATGTTTAGTCACGGCTGAGTGGACTTAATTACCATCCTCTAGGCTGCCTCAGAACTCAGTGCCACTAATGGTCCCGAGCTACAGATAAAATTCCATTTACAAGAATGTTTCAGCCACAAGATCTGATTTGGCCAATATGAAATATTTACTTTGATGTAATTAAAGTGACAATGCTTATCACCCATCCTGGCCCCCAAAAGAAGGGACTATCCCATTTAGATAAATATGAAAACAATGATTATTGGCCTTTTAGATCAAGTTGAGATTAAATTTAGCTTTTGCTGTGTCTGGAGATAATAACTGGAACAGTGTGAACTTTAATGAATTATTTGCATACACTGACAATCTTGGTCTTAACAAGGTTACTTACAGAGATAAAGCTGGCAATGTTTCGAGGAACCCTAAAGATAACTTATTTAAATTAACTTTTCATGAGAAAAATGTTTCTATAAAGTTTTATTTAACTTTATGTGTGTATCTTATAGCTTAAAGGTACATTACATATTTTAGTGTTACTCCTGTCACGTCGATTGACTTTAACATTTAGACCTATTGATATCTTCTGGTAATCTTCAGCAATGCTCTTGGACACAATTTTACTAATTCTCTTGGCTTTTAGAAAACTATGTGTACTTTCTGCCTTGATACAAGCAATATTTAAGATTTAAAGTGCAATCTTTATGACATGCTGCTCAGTCAAGTACTAAAGTGCTACCTCATCACTGACAGAAAATGTGTGACTTGATTTATTCATTGCAACAGGAAATCTCAATCAAACAACATCAAATGTTTATGTAAGTCTTAACCATAGGCTGAATGTAAAAGATAGCTGTAGACACAATGACCTCCCTGTTAGTTTGAGTCTCTTTTTGAGATTTTAAGTTTAACTTTATGGTCAATGGCAGCAGGAGTGACCACATTTGGACATTTGGAGTGTGGTCTACTAAGGTATTAGCTAAGGTTGATAAGACTGATTAACAAGCAAATACATAGAATGTATGGATGCACTGCACACATACAGAGATACTTGCTCTTTAGTGATTAAAGTAACATAAAACTAAAATACTTTAAAGTAAAGCTGAGCATTTCAGAATGGGTAATTAGTTACTTTTCCAAGGCAGTTGGAAAAATTAGGCTAGTGACGAAGTGCCTAAAAATCTGCATCGTCTCTTAAGGCCACCACGTGGCGATAGCTTTTGCTGCACAAAGGTTTTTGCTCCCCAGAAGACTATAAACTACAAACATTTTCGTATTGAGTCTTGGGGCTCAAATATTATATTCCTATTAACTGGTAAATTAAGTCTATTTTGTAAATGTTGATTTTTACGATGCTTTAATCAATTGTTACAGTTGTTACTCAAAAACACTTACATGTTTTGTTTTTCTGCATGCCTAGCATACAAACAACTGAAGAATGTTTGTAACACAAGAAACAGGAACTTGTAACTGGAATGTTATTACTGAATTTAGTTTAGTGTGTTAAAATGTAATGTGATTACAGTAATGAGATACTTTGGAATGTGTTCAACCCAGCACTGCTCGTCAAATCTGTTTTTTGCAACAAAGACGTCAACAGTGGAAATGCTCATCCAAAGGCTTCAAGCGGGACTTCAGAAACCAGTGGGCGACGTCACAGAAGTCCATCTTTTATTCTGTCTGCCTGTTTCTGTCCGTTTCTGCCTGTCTGTTTGCCTCAAGTGGCCACTGAAGGAACTGCAGTTTTTTTGCACTTCATTTTGGATTTGTTATTCAGTTCTTGAGTTTGCATGGTTGTAACCCAAGCAAGACCTTTTATCTGGTCAAAACTACACACTGTAGTAAAGCTAGAATTAATTTTTAAAAAATAAAATAAAATACATTTTCTGTAGTATTAAAATGCACACTTCATTTATAGTTTCCCTGGTGGTAGCAAGGCGAGCCTACTCAAGACCACATGTGGACATTGTGCCTATCTTTGCAATAACATTCATTTACAGTCATTTTCCGTGCTCTCTAATTTACCTATAATGCTGTCTAAACATAAAAATCGTTTATTTAGTTTTAATTTGTTTATGAGATATCTATCTCTGAGACTCCTGCCAACACAGCGGTAACATCATGGAATAATTATTAATAGATTAATATGCATATTTTAATCTGCTCACAGTGTAGTGCACTGTTTGGAAAGTTTGATACTTTTAAGCTGAGACCTCTGCAAATTAGACTGCATCCCTCACGTCAGTCCAATAAATAAATAACTAAATAATTTTCACTGAGATTCAGTCTCAACCAAAGTGTTGTGTTTGGCTAACTGTCAAACACAACACTATGTTTAATGCTAAAAACCACAAGAAGCTCCTGTTGTGATGCTCAAGCCTGAGCTGCTGTATGGGCCATTGTACCTCTCCTCATCCTTCCCATCCATCATGAGAAAGTGAGTTCATGTGCATTGCTGCTAACATAATGTTCTTAAAAGGCTGGGAGAATGGCTCACCTAACATGCAAGATGGCACAATAAAGAAGAACCCACTGACATTAATGAAAATGTATACCATTTAAAACCAGTGGAGGCAATGGCTAAGTGGAAGACAGAGCATTATTTATTATTAATAAATGGCTGAGTGACTGGCTGTTGATGGCATGAGCTATTTTAATACCATCCCTGTATAGCCGATGGGCTTTGTTGCCATGTTTTTCTTCAGTTCCGTTGCTTGTTGGATTTGTCGGCTTGATATCTGGTATTTTTGGATAATTCATGTAACATGTCTGTGGCCAAAAATGAAGTCTTTTCATTGAAGATTACAGCGACAGATATTTTAAGATCTCTGAGTATCAAGAGCTACATCAATTTATTAGATACATTTAAGTTGAAACTTTTTTTTTTTTTTTTAATTTAAGGCCATTTAAAAGGAACCAGTTAAAGGAGGCTCCAAGGTTGTAACTGACTGTGTGTATTAAAACTGCCATTGTAAGGTTTCTGGCAAAAGACTTAATAGCGCATTGATTTTTACATACAAATGTGCAGAATTGATGATTTTTATTCAGTAATAATATATAATGTTATTTATAAAAATACAAAATAATAAATGGCTTCTTATAAATCTTATACACTGAGGTATTTCAAGTCTTCCCCAGTCCTAGTTTTATAGCCCATATTTACATCAGTAAGACTAATATGCAAACCTCCCTCCTTACACCATCTTCATCCTCCGTTCATCCCTTCCACCCTGCTCTCCCCCCTCCCTCATCTCCCTCAGTTTGTAACCTGAATACAGTAGCGCAGTGGACCAATCGATCACAGGGAGTCCTTTTTTTTCTTCCCAGCAATTTTCCTCTGAGGAAAGGGGGAATAATGTGAGCTAACAGTGTGGAAAATCAATGCTCCACTGGCATAGAATAACTTGGAGTCTGGCTGGCAGAGAGTACCGGGCTCCATGAGGCCAGTTTGAGTGATAAAGCCACCCCACGTCCCTCCTCTCATCCTGCATGATATGCAGCTGCCCCTGCAGAGCTACACTCACTCTCAACAGTAGGTTAACAATTTTATTCCCCAAATCCTGCGGATTTATAAGGTGTACACTTATGCCATAGGGCTTTGAGTGCATAATGGATGTGCGAGTGTGGCTGTTGTTTTCCAGTGTTTTCCTATATGCTTTCTACACACCAGAGCTCTATGTAACCTATAACATGTAAATCACTTTGATCCGTTGGTGGCCCAGTCATTTCAAACCAATGCTGTGCAGCTATTCTTTGCTCAAAGCCAGAGAGCTTAACCCCCCCCCCAAAACTTATAAAGATAAAAAAAAGTACCGTAATGCCAAATTACGATACTGTTTATGCCAACAAATTTTTATTAGCATGCCAAATAAGTTGGGCTTATTTTCATAAATGATGTAGACATAAAAAAAAAACCTTTTAAGATTTAGTGGTTTAACAATATCTTTTATTCTAAACTTGGATAAAGAGCTGAATCACGCTAGAACCGTCAGACAGTTTGAAATATGAAGATATTTTTCAGTCAGAGAAACTGATTTGTTTTTTTAAAGTAACCCCAACACTGGAAGAAAAATGAAAACATTTCAAACCAAATCAATATGCAGTGCTTGTGTAGAGACATTCACTGACATTCAGAACTCACTGTGTATGTACAAAGTTTGGGCACATGCAGAACTGCAGGATGCCATTGTTTCAGTTTGTGAAAAGGTTTCATAATCAACAAGAAACTGTTTGACACCCTGTCATTTTTCATAACAGTACTGCCACAGGTACACCGCAAAGTGTGCTTGTCTGCCTATATGTGTGTGTGTGTCCTTTCAGTGGTATGCAATCCTTTCTTAAGCAACCACCCACACTGACCCAGGCAGTCTCAAACCTGCTGATGTTGCTTTTAGTAAAGTTAGATAAGCTCAGAGAAAGAGAGAAAAAAAGATGAAATGTGACCTAAAACCAGATAGATAGATAGATAGATAGATCTACCTATCTATCTATCTATCTATCTATCTATCTATCTATCTATCTATCTATCTATCTATCTATCTATCTATCTATCTATCTATCTATCTATCTATCTATCTATCTATCTATCTATCTATCTATCTATCTATCTATCTATCTATCTATCTATCTATCTATCTATCTATCTATCTATCTATCTATCTATAAATTGATTGCCAGGTAACAACACAAGTTTTAGTTCCACACGAAAGCTCATGCATATGATTTCCTTCAACACAACATAATTAAGAAAGTTGCTGGTCTCTTCATTAGGAACTGCATGTTGTAACAAAGGATGGATCCGCATGGGAGACACCAGTCACATCTCGTCTTGCCAATTACACTTTGCATGATTCCTCCCCCAAATTAGGATGAGCCAAGATGGAAAATGATTCTTGGCATGTCGTGGGCCCTAATTATCCATTGAACAAATGGAAATATCACTGATGTTGTGTTCTCAATCCAACCGTAGACAGAGAGCAACAAAGCACTCTGACAGTTTTTTGGCTTGCGGAATAAAAATGTAAGACTGCCGAAAGCAGCATGTTGCGATGAGCAGCCTGGGAGCTTAAATACATACCTTGTCATTAAAATTGTATATGTGGTCGATGCAGATTTCTAGCTTCATTTTTGGTCTGATTGGATAACTTGGTCTGATGATCACAAGACAAGGAGGTAATGAATGCTAAGCTCATTGGAGCTCAGAAGAGACAGCAACCTTGAAAAACAAATGGCACTGTATTGCAAGAAGTTTTTAATTGTGCTATTGTAGCTGAAGAGCATAACTTGAATCCAGAATGTACTCCTGCGTGAACAGAGGGGAAAAAAAACCCCACACACATACACACAACCTCTCAAACACAGACTGGGAGAAGAAAATATCACCCATCGAATTTCCAAGCATCACGCGAGCAGATCTCAGCAGCTACCTCCGAACACTTGTTATTCACAAATACACACCGCAATGAGACAAATATTATTTTAAAAGAAACTTTAGATATGTGGTGCATCTGCAAATTTGACTTTATAGGAATAGCAGTGAAATAACATTACCATAAGCTTGGTGCAATGCATGCATAATAGATTGTTGTTTTCACTCTGCATATGGTAGGAGCTGGATTCGCTTCAAAGTGCACCAAATTTGCATGATTCGATGTGAGGGATTCTGGGATTAGAGAACACCACTTCCTCCCCCCACCCTTCTTTCACTCAGCTATAGAAAGGTATCACATTCCCACAGATGGTGGGGAACATTGTGAAAATGCAGCCATTATGATACAAAAGAGCAAGCACAGGAAACTAAGAAAATAAAACAAAAAAAGCATTTTTTTTCTTTGTCATTTTTTATTTTGTGATGCATGTTTTTAATGAATATTAACAGGTTCCGGCATCAACTTTGTAATTTCTTTTTGTTCAGTTTTGAAGTAACATTTTGTCAAGATTTCTGAATACTCTGGTCAGAGATGAGATTTTTTTTTACCTCTTCCTGCAAGTTTGGAAACTTTTAAGATGTTGTGATTGAAAAGGAAAGTGACAGCTCTTACATGTGCCAGAACAGACCAGCATCAACACATGACACATACACACACACTTCTGTGCGGGTGCTTGTTGCTGACATTCCTCACCCTTGTCTACAATCACTTAAAAATGACAGAAAACAGAGAAAGCGAAAGAAAAGCCTGTTTGACTGTAGACAAGCCCCAGAGGCTGTTTCTGAACACTGTCTGGCAAACAAGAACAAAGTGATTCACAAAGCATTAACAGCACTCAGAGCTGTGGTATTTATGAAAAAGCAAATGGCACAAGAGAAACGAACTGCTTCCTTAAAACACTTGTAAATTATTTTCTCTCTCTTCCTCTCTGTCTCTCTCTCTTTTTCACCTGCCTGTTGTCTTGTCTTGTGTGATTTTGGTGATACGCTTTCCTAAAAACACGAGGTAAAGGCGCATGTCAAAGGCGATGGGGGTGTTTAACCTCTTAAGCCCCAACGACCCCTGATACGGGGGCAAAAGGCAGGAGATCAGTTAGGCTTGGGGCTTAAGAGGTTAAGGTAGTGTGCACTTTTATGCAAATTGCATGTCCATCAGTGATGAGTAGTTCATCTTCTCACTGGATAACCTGATTATAATTTAGATCAGGGTGTCCATCTGTTAGGTGAACACCCACGCAAGGCATTATGCATATAGGATGAATGAAACCATGCATTCCCCCCCCAGTTTCTCCCTTAGAGACAACGTGAGTGAAAGTAGGCAGAAGGAAGGGTTTATCTTTACTGGTCTCCTGCAGTTTTACCATCAATTCCTGTTCATTTTTGGAGATAACTGGATAGATTTGAGGGTGTAGTGTCCAAAACTGAATAAACTGTAATAAGTTTAAAACATGATCCTGACATCAACCATTTGCAGCAGATTTCTGTGCTGATGAATCCAAGCCAGCTGAGAGATATCATTAATATGTTCACCAGTCTGAGGACTGAATCATTTCTATATTAAAGACAAAGGTTTGTAGATGGTATTTTACAGCTCCTGAAATTTGCCACTGGCAAGTATCATGTTACAGTGACTGCAAAACACAGCAGACAGATTGGTTTGAAATTGAAAAGTCATCTACCAGAATTTTGTGCCCTGCATGTATTTGACTGGTTGATGGAATTACACCGCACTGGTAAGATCTTAGCATGTTTTAGTAAAGTTGGAACCCAACAACATGAGAACACAGGTGCCTAATAAATGAGAGGGCTGTCACTGGTCTAAACAGTGCATCAATGGGTCGGTGAGGCTGAGCAGGGGTGTAGCACAACATTCTGGGCCATATTTATAACTAGTCTCTGTGGGCACCCTTCCTATTATAATCAATAGCTCTCATGCATTTTTGAAGTGATATTAAAAATAACTGAGCAAAGCTGTAGCGCTTATCAAGGTCACACCACATAAACAACAACACCCGGTGATGTCAGTGCAGTCTCACCAGTAGTCTACAATTATAGTGTGATTCTGTTCGTAGCGGTGGGAATCACACAGTACTTTTACTATACACAGGACACCTTAACAATGGCATCACTGTATAGTGATTCTGCTATTCTGTAATACTTAAATGTAGTTACATCATGGAATATGTGAGAGAGAGTGAAGAAGAAAAACAACTAAAAAGGCATTCATTTACTGCATTATGGTGTCAGTGCGAGTGTATTATTATTATTTTCTTTAGCCAAGTCAATTCAGCTCAGTTTAATTCAGATTTATATGTAAATATATAAAACTAATCTTTCAAACACAAGCAACAATAGTGCCCTACAAGACCCTACAATACTTACACTACACAATATACTGATATTTTTTTAACCCCCAACTTTCACGCTGGTTAAATGAGGTTTGCAGCATTGTGCTCAAGGCAAAAAGACAAAAAAAAGTTTACATTTTTATTTGACTAATTGTTATTCCCTAGATACAAAATAATGTTAAAAACAAGTCCCCCCTTAGTTTGGTAACACCTGCACTGGAGAACTGCTTATAGTATTACTTTACCAGACTTCCCTATGGTTTTTTACAGCCTATTTCTTTAAATATAATTTTCCTGTTTGAATAGTTCAAAAATATTTCAACTAAAAATAAATATTATATATAAAAAAATGAAAATTTTCCATTTTAATTGGGTTACAATTGCTCTCCTTCTCAGCTCTTGAAGCTGCCCTACTTTGAGCCCTTTGAAAATGAAGGTCCTCAAAAGAAGTAGAAAAAAAATCCCACAGGTCGCTTGACCAAGCAGCTTATTAAAACCTATTGTTGTATTAATAATTTCTGCTGCCCTTTTTTCCCCTTCCTGATCTCTCTTGAAAAAGAGAGTTTTAATATCAATCAGACTTTTTTTTACCTGGACAAATAAAGGATACATATTTCAAAATTAAATGGCCTATAGCGGTTGTGTGAATGACTGTAAGCAAAATTTGATTTTCACTCCTAGAAAACAGAGATTCTTCACATGCATTTAATGTTGTAAAAGACTTCATTTTAACTGATCCTGCCTTTAGATAATTTTTGCCTAAACCTAAGCAGATTTATTACAGTGTAATATAATATAACATTTTCAGACATAAGACTCTAACCCTGGTAAATGGTAGAAAGTTATGTGTGGTTGTGCCTTATTATATCACAAATAAAATCAATCAATTCATACCAAACTGGCTACCCTGCTGGTAAAAGTGATAAAAAGTGAGAAGTGTGCTCCAAAGCTGAATAGTTTCTACCACAAAGTTGGCGGCACCTCAGGCAGTTTGTTAATAACTTTTAGTTGCCATTTCATGAGCTCACTTTGACTGCATGCTTGGTAACATTCTTGATGGCTTGGTTTCTGAAACTCAGGGCAGAGTGTTTCATGATGTTAAGCTTTGCTGTGTTGCCAGATATAATGAATCTAGCTATCATGCAGAACTTCTGGCTGACTGCCTAGCTCACACCATCGTTAAACAATGTTTGCATGGTCACCTTTTTGTTTTCCATTAGTTTACTTCTCTCTCTCTCTCTCTGTTGTTTTTTGGTCCTCAGACTTCCCACTCTTGGGAAGAGACGCGGCTCTGTCATAGCGCACATCTGCAGTTGCTCAGCCTGATCGGCTACATTCAGGAAAGAGTCCCAGTTTCCAGTGTAGGGGTGAACTAATTGAGTTGATGTTTTTGGTGTCTTTAAAACACTGCATTGTAAAAATTCAACAGTAAAGGACCTGTCCCAGCAACGCTGAATAATTCACTGAGTGCTCTCAGCGGGGACTACTTCTTTGGAAGAAAGAGGCTCAGATCAAAACTGCACCACATGTTGCTTGAATCTCAGTCATAAATCTCAAAACCTGATTACCACTTGAAGTAAGTGTTTTTAATGCAACTTTGGAGACCTGACCTTTAAAAATCCAATTAACATCTGTGGTATAACGCGTCCCTTTTTAACCACCGTGTGTCCACTGTTATGCTGGAATGTCTTTTTCCTGCTTTACTGATAGAACTTAGGCAGAGTTATTATCTGTAGTGCTTTGGATTAAAATTTGTTTGATCAGCAAACCAAGGATTTCCTTTTGTTCTTTTGCAAATCTACAGGTGACATATCTTCCATGAGTTTCAGGGATAATCTGGTTCTGTACAGAAAATAGTTTAATAAAAAATAAAATCTCCTCCCTGCAGGTGTACCTGAGTAGTTGACAGAAAAAGAGAGGAGCTGTTGAAGTGTGTCCTTCTGGCAGCTGGTGGAGGATCAAGTCTTGTGATGCCCCTGACCTAATATGGCTAGGTCTGGACTATCAGCTGAGAATCAGGTGCTTACTAAATATTTAGGAGGATAAAGACTTCCTGCTGGGCTGAAGCAGTCATCATAAGGCTTGGATCAGGCTTTCTTTTCCATCGCTGTTTCTCAGTCACACTCTGCATACAGCTCACCCGTGTGTCCTTGTTCTCTACCAGCGTTGTCTTCTGTTCCGCATATGATCACATCTACTGTCGGCATCCAAGAGATTTTGTGTGGGAAGAAACATTTAAAAAACAAACAAAAAAAGAGGGTTTCAGTTCTCAGAGAGGACTTTGAGTTTTCTTTGAATGCTTTAGATGCGATTGGTATGAACCATGTTGATAATTTCCAGCAGTTAAATTTTGTTGTCATTAATTAATATTAACAAAGGTAATTCCATATTTTAGTGCTGAAGAATATTGATTTCACACACTTTATCACTGATGGATGTCTTTGGCATGTAAAATGATTTTTTTGTATGTTAAATTAAGCGTTTTGAGCCAAAATAAACCAAAAACTAACAATGAGGAGAGCTAAAATTTTACAGGCCCCATCGTATGATTACTGTTGTTTCAAAAAACAAAACATTTTGTAATTATCCATCATTTTGCATGTTTTCTGTCTCTTACAGAAGTGTGGCAAAATGACTGTTTACCTTCTCCTTTTAATTTCAAAAAATGATTCCTTGCACTATGTTTCTGCTACATGCGCAAAACAGGCGCACCTCCAGAATTTTTTCTCAGGGGTGGCCATATGGGGACCAACCCTGAAATAACTGTGGTGGCACACTGAAAACAGAATTTCCATGTTTATGATGCTTTTGTCAAATATATGTTACTTAAAAATATGGCAAAAATGAGTGAAAGAAAAGAATTGTATGCCTAGTTAATTTCCTGCTTTTAAAGCTGACATCACTGAAAATGGGTACATATGAAAAACAAATAACATTTTGAATTGATAATTATCTTTTATAAATAATAAGTAAATGCCTGAACTCATTGCACGATGTCTTCTCTTTTGGTCATGTTTGTTAAAATTATTACCAGCATGGGGCAGTCTTGCCAGGGTGGGCCACTGTTGGGTTCCAGCATTTTTTCCTGGGTGGGGGTCAGTGCCCCCCCTGGCCCCCAGCTTGAAGGTGCCCCTGAAGCAAAATTCAGTAACCATAAGTAACCTTGACCTACAAAAAATTCCTCTGAGGAACCACCCACTAAACAGGAAGCACATGGTTGTACAGTGTGCCCTTAGAAACTTGATGATGATGATTCAAATGATCCAAATCTAAAGAGTTTGTGTTTTTTTCCCCTAGCAGCGGGGTTACGGTATTTTTAGTTTTACACTAACTTTCAATTTTAATATTCAGTTTAAATTATAGTGTACCCTACTGGCAAAAGTTCTAAACTTTGCTGTAGCCGCTGATTGCATTCATGTAAAACATAGCACAGCAAATTATGAATTTTTAACCATGAAGCAGAAAAATTATGTCAGGGTCTAGATACTCTTGAAACTGGGAACATGCACCATTAAGCATAAAGTTGTGGTTGCAATACAGCGCACATTATTCACATTGTCTGTGCTTGGTGATCATTTCAGCCTACACACATCAATACTCAGTCACTGTCACAGTACCCCCCTACAGTTAACAGGAAGTCATCTGATTTGACTGTGGATGACATGCCTCAAAGGACCCGGCCACAATTGAATCTTGGCCGAGCAGGGACATTGCCTTGATTTGCTCATTCGATCATCTGACTTAGTAGGCAAGCATATTACACCTCTGTGTAACATTGATAAAAGCCCAAGCCTGAAGACATCTACATGACCCCCCCACCCACCCTGCCTGCTACTAGCTGTGTAGCACCCTAGCACAAAAGGTAAAAGGGCCCGATCATAGCTGCGTGCCATTTTTACTTTTTTTCTGAGCATGTAGCTGAATCCTTGCTGATTAAATTCTACCATAAATGCTTCTGCTCAATGAAATGCAAGCAATTAAAGTAAAAGCCTGATCAAATGGTGGCTCACCGTCAGTCAAATAAGGTGACATGTAATTGAAAATGCTGCCGTTCTCTTGCTCTCTACTGCCCCTGTAATATGAATCCGTTTAAAAACAGATCAAGTTTCCCTACTGCAGGGGAGTAGATGATACTTAATCAACTAATTGACACAACAAAGACCTTTTCAAATGTGTGCGTTCAGTAACATCTGGTCCTTCTCATGTTTAAGGCTAAATTATTTACCAGCCATAGAATTCAGTGTTTGGCATCCAAACTAGTAACAACTCAACATTTCAGCTACTGATGTGAGTGTCAGGCAGCAAAGGTTAAAAGGTTAAACTGAAGTAAACCAAAGTAAAGACCCCGGTAGTACAGCTGATGTAAAATACAACTTCACTTTGTAAGTGTGATAATAAACATGCTGGCACCTTCTGCAAAACTGAAAGAAGAAAAGGCCAAAGACTTCGTTTCATTGATCGGCTATAGTATTAAACGTTATTACTCGTCAGGCTTTGCAGATCAAAGGTAATTATTCATAATTCACCTTTCCAAAATCCGTTGGTGTCGCTCTGCACTACAACAGGAGCAAAGAACACAGAATACAATTTAATGGATTACCATTTTTCCTGTGCTTTATGACACAATGACACAATTACCTTAAAGCTTATTTTCAAGGCGGGCAAAAGAGGATTGGGTGACAGAAAAATAAGGCGAGTAATACTCCCAGCTGCATTTAACTCTGACAAACTTACAGGCTCAAGGCATTAACTGTTACCTACTCGTTTGTGTCGTGCTGCAGAGAGTGGGAAGGGCCTTGCATGCTGTAGCTACAGGTCATTGTTGGCCCACAGATGAACTAAGTGACAATAATTGAGTTAAGAGGGGAAACAAATGATGTCACGAGCGCATGAAGTGGAACGAGTCGACTGATTTATTTTTCAAAACAATACATGCCAAAGCAAATCAGTTTTATTAGGAGGTATACGGGGGTGGGGAGTCAAACTGTAGCTTTAATTCACTCAGCTTCAGTGTAGCTCCAGCATAAGCAAAAAGTTTCTTTATGCGTGATTGTAGGAGGGCAAAGATTGCAAAATGAGAGAGTGAATACTTAAGAGGCAGGAATACGATTATCTGTGACTTTTACTTAAGCATGGCAGTATTATCTGCACATCTTTTAAAAACAAAGGTATTTTTTTATGCCAAGCATGCTCTTTTAGAATATTACATTCTATTATTGTATTGTTACTGATGCCTTAACATTAATCAGGTCCAGATGTTTTTCTATTAATTAATCAATAAATACAGATAAATACGCCTTCCTTGGAATTAGTTAAAGTGTTCTTGAGCTGTAGTTCTCCAGGTTTCCTTTGGAAATGCTTTTTCACTCTTTTGACCATTTCAATGGGAATGTTTTTTGAATGAATCACTCAAGTATAAAAAAGGCACCTAGCTTAAGGGTTAAACCAGCATTGTGTCAACACATAACAGATAAATTAGCATAAAATTAACTCTAAATTCTACTTTTAGGCTGTTACTACCATTTGTAAAATGCATTATTTGTTCCCCACAGAAAGTGCCGAAGATTACACAGTTTGACAAGCATCAGCGAGTATTTTTGGAAATATTTTTGAATCCCAAAGAGCTCTTAGATGAAAACTTGGCCTATCTCAGCAGGTGCATCCTTAAAAAATACAAGGAAACTGGACAATTGGAAGACAATAGAACACATTGCAGGCCATCTCCTGTTCACTGAAGCCTCATCAGAAATGATCTCAAGGTGGCTGTCAAGAAGCCATTCTTAAGGAAGGAAACAATGAGAAACAGTTGTGGTACTGGATGGTAAATTAGCAACAGGTCTTATGGAGTGATGAATCCAAATTAGTATGTATATGGAGGAGGTCAGGAGAGAAGTACAACAGTGTGTGTCTACAACCATCATCATTGTAAAACACGGCGGAGGCTCTGTCATGGTTAGTAGTTGCATTTCAGCCAGTGGTGTTGAGGATCTTGTCAAAAATAAAGAGATTGTGAATGCAGCAAAGTTAGATTTCGATCCACCATGCAGTACCACCTGGAAAGCATCTGATTGACAATGGCTTAATTTTTCAGCATGTCAGTAATCCCGAAACAACTACCATATATCTGGACTGAAAAAAACAAAAAACAAACATAATGGTAGACTGTCTCCATCAGTCATAGATTGAACTCATGACAGAAGTCATTTTGACAGAGAACAAAACAAAAGGCAGTAAATATCCAAAGAAGAGCTTTGAATGTCTTTCAGGAAGCCCGAAGAACTATTCCTGAAGACTACTTAAAGAAATTACATGAAAGTTTACCTAAGAAAGTTCAGGCTGTGTTGAAGAATGAAGGTGGTTATGCCAAATACTGACTTCTAAGCTTCTTAGCTTCTTACAATGTTTCCATGTATTTATTTATTTATTTATTTATTTATTTATGTAATTCCATTTATGTTTGCACATGTTTCAAAAAAAAAAAAATGCTGCACCTATTTCCAGTTTTCCTAGCAAGACTTTTGCTCAAGACTTTTGCACAGTGTGGTATATTATCCTATCTTCCCTGCATCACTAAGTCTGATTCTGGTAACTGTGCTGAGATTAACTTAGTTTACTTCATATACTGTGTGTTTTCATGGTGATCAGACAACGTGACCGCTGTTTCAGGAAATACAACAGACACAGTGCACACTCTTTCTAAATACACTAATATACAGCACAGGTTGATGGTGTCACAACATCATCTGAAAGAAGAGCACTAATGATGTGAAATAGGACTGAAGGACATTTTGAGTTGTTGACATTCAGCTGCAGGAAACTCAGTCCACTCCAGCGATGGGGGGAAAAAACAGAGGAATGATTAAAGTGATAAAGGTTCTGTCTGCTCTTGTGCTTTATCTGACTGATAACTTCACAGAAGAGATACTAATTGCGCTCAGGATGAAAGTGGCCACAATTATATCCATATAATGGCACAGATGCATCCATTTCAAAGAGAGGTTGCAACTTCATATGAAGTTTGGCTGATGAAGCGCGAGTGTAGGGCTTTTTGTTCCTGCATGTTTACATTTGACTGTTTGAGATTTCACATGCAACTATTTTGGTTTTATGAATTTGTATGCAACAATGATTTAATTTAGGTCATTGACGCTGTTTCTATATATGCCTGTAACGATCTAAAAAGCCTATCAACTTTTGGGATTTTGCACATCTGGGATTAAAAAAAAAAAACGAATGAAAATTTTGAAATATATTTTGAAAGGTCAACTGCTACACGTCAGTCATGGTTGTTTTCACAGCTGAAGGGGATGTTTACCTTCCAACATCAGTTTAAACCGGATCTAATCACTTCTGTTGAAATTTTAGGCTGCACCACATTAAAAAAAAGAAGCTATTGCCCCAGTTTTAGTGCGTCAACAGTCACAGGCATGCTGCAGTGGTAACTACTGTGAAAAGTTTTCCTGTCTGTAGGAGTGCGGTAAGGCTCTTCTTGTACTCAGGTAAAATATGACTCACAATCCCAGATGACTCATGTGGTGAGCTGAAGTCACACCAAGGTTTGCAATATACAGGATGGGTATAGTTTTGACAAGATTGGAGCTTCTTCCTTTTGTTCTACTTTTTAACTCTTGTCTGGGGGATGGCTGTGTTGGGTGGTGTGTGTGTGTGTGTGTGTGTGTGTGTGTGTGTGTGTGTGTGTGTGTGTGTGTAAGACTCGCTTATCTCTGGAAAAGCTTGATATGAATAACTGTGCAGAAGAAACTAGAAAGTCTGTTAAATATGCATTTAACAGCAACAAGAAATACAGACAGTTAAACTAGCTTAAAGGGATATTGTAGCTTTAGATATCACAGCAAATGATGCGCTGTGAATGCACCCCAAATGCCTGGGGCCAGCACAGTGACTAATGCATTTAGCTGTGATTAAACAGGCTATACTGTATATTTAATGTGAAAACTGGTCACATTTTCCAAGAAATAAAAGGAAAAACATGGGGGAAAAGGGTAGTTATATAACTAATATTTATAACTATTATTTTGGGTCTACTTAAAAAAAAAATTGATGTATTCTCTTTAAAATTCATCAAATAGCTCACACCATTTAAAATGCTCCTACTTACTCTTACTTTTGTTTTCAGGGCAGGGTGTTACAGGAAAAGGGCGATACACTAACTTGTTATTTACTTGTTATTGTGGACTAAGCTGTTTCCATTGTTTGTCACAATGTAATCATACAGAAGAACAAAGGGATGCCATCTAAAACAGGCTTGAGCTCAGGAAAATGTACGGCCAGCACAAAAGGTACCCTAATTGTGTGCTGCAGCTAAACACACACACAAATATGTGAGCACATGCCACAATTTAAAAAGAAATGAATGCATTAGTGTTTCTTTGCACTTTTCAAACGCTGCAGTTTCTGGGTCACAGCAGGGGGAAGAAAAGAGCCGTGTATAACTGCATTTAATACAGTAAATTTATAATTTTTCATGGACACATGCATACCCTGTAAAAGCATTGCATTGTGGTGTCAAAAACACCCTATGCCACCCTATGGCTTATTACTCACAAGCCATCTCTGTGTGCAACAATTCAGATTTGGTAACTGAATATCAGACAGCCGCAAATACATGACACTTCTTCTGTTCTTTTAAAAGGAACTATAAATGCTCATTCTATTTGAGATGATGTTACACTTCTTCACAGAAGCAGAAGTTGGAAGTTCTGGTCAGTCTCATATTCCCATGAGCACGAGCAGAAAGGACATCAGATCCCAGCGTTGACACTGGATTCTCTCACTGATGTTTACGAGGTAACGGAAACAATCCCGATGCCATAGTTGTAGAAACTCATTCCTTCTGTGTTTTCGGGTCAGTGGCTTTCATTAAATGTAATGGGGTGGCAGTAAATTATGAATGAAGAACCACTCTGTGGGCGAAGAGGATGATGCAGATTATTCATCCCTGCTTCCTTCGATGCCACTTCTCAGCAGAGGGATTTCACGCCAAAGGGATGAGGACTGTATTACTCAGTAGTGTAAAGTAAGTAGATTACAGGCTGCAGACAGCGACTGGTATCACCATCTGGATTATGGTGCGGATCAGGGGGTCCCCAAACTTTTTTATAATGTCAAAGACTACTATCGATATACGGTGGATTCAATCTTCAGTTGTTTAATCTGAAAAAACTTCTCCTGAGGGCTTTCTTTTAGTCACTGTTGAATCACTAATGTGTGTGTATTTCAAATGTATTTATGTAACTTTTGATCTTTGACCGAATATATTTTGGGGGGTTTTCTTTTAAGACAGGCTTCTGATCAAAGTGACGGTTCAGTTTATAGAAAAACGGGAAGGCTACATGGATGCTCGGCTTTGCTTAAAGATGATGATAATAATGATGCGTGGGTGGAGGAACTGAAACAGCCTGGGAGTGATGGCGATGGAGAGAACAATCAGACGGACAGAGGATCCTGAACTTCACCATTACTTCCTTCCTCCTTACTTCCTCTGTTCGCCATGACTACAAGCGAGCTTAGCATGAGAATAAATGTTTTTAATTTACTTTTAAAACACAGCCGTGCCTGGCAGTTTGTGGGCCCTAGGCTAAATATCAGCAGCGTGGCAGGGAAGAATGATTGCTGCTGATCATGCAGTATGCAGGCTGCTGATGACTTTATCGGAACAGATCAAGTTATGGATGATTAATTTAGAAACTGAATCAATGCTTGCCGTTGGCTTCATTGGAGGCCTTGCTGACCTTACAAACCTTCATTATGTAGTGCGAGGCGACATGCTAAAGCCAATTCCCCCCTTCCCAGCATCCTCGCTTTTTAGCAAATTATCTTGGAATTTCCTTTAATTTCCTAGATGAACTATGCTTCCTTTTTCATTTGACTTTATTTACCTTTGTCCAGCTTACTGAAGTCACATGTGTCTGTCCCAATTCCCGATCTCATGATTATAAAATGTTATCAGTGAGCAGCCAGCTGCGCACGACCCGGATAGGAAACACTGATGTGATCTTGAGTGTTAAAAAGATACCATACTGTTTCCTGTCTGCTGTCTGGCAGAGGTATAGGTGGAGAGCAAACCACATGCAGAAGGAGAGAAGAGTAGGGAGGGGCCCCTAGAGGAGAAATGAGGTTGGGCTCTGACGAGGAGGAATAGTGAAAAGAGAGGAAGAGAAGGGGGGAAGCAGAGGGTGGGGTAAAGAGGAAAGGGGTGGATTGAGAGGAAGGAGGAGAAAAGAGGGGAACCGATATTGGGGGAAAAAAGGTAAGGTGAGGAGGGGGAGAAGGGTGCTTAGAGGGGTCTAACTCTGGCATAAAAGTAAATTCAAATACATTATTCATGGATCTCTGTGTCAAAATATCATTTACGTGTGCTGTGTTGACTCATGGCTCGTAAAATGAGAAGGACATGAAAAGAAAGAAAAGGAGGAAGGAAATAAACAACTCAGGAGGCTTTCTCTATTCTTGGCCAGAAATAAAGAAAAATAATAATAATAATAAAAGGAACCTCAGTGCAGTCGCCTCAACTTATTAGGCATCAATAATTTATCGTACCCTTTGTTTACTATTCTTTATCCATGTAATAAGCAGCACCCCTTGTCAGCTGAAGTCTCAAATGTGTTGTCAGAGTTTCTAGGTTTGAAAGGGACGTTGTATTTGCGAATGTTGCATAAACAATATAAAGAAGAATAAAATAATATTATTTAGGACTGTAAAACTTGGCAAACGAAGCCACGGATTTGTGAGGGTGGCAATTTTAAAATCAACCATACTCGCCCTCTCAATACATTTTTGAGTCTTCAATCATCTGATTAAAATATGGGCCAGCTGTTTGTGAGGTTTGTTTTTTTTCTTCCCCCCACATTTTAATTTTCTGGATTTCCTGTATAATGAGTGCTGCTGCTGCTGCTACTGTAACCATCATCAACCGTCCAGTTGATACAGTACACCAACACCACAGCAGCCCCTACAGGTACACAGCGGCGCTGCCATCAGCTCCAGTCAGGTTTAATTACAGTAATAGAGGTTTCCAAACTGCAGGTTGATTGCAAGATAAATTCAAAAGGTCACGAGACGATTAACGGGATAGGGAAGCAGACAAAACGTTTATACTGCACAAAATTAAATTCATGATTCCGGGCGCTTCTATTAATCTTTGCTTGTGAATTACTGGCTAATTTTACCTCTTTAGACATCTAAAAATAAGATGGGCAGGGCAGGAAAATAAACTTGCACATTAAAATAAAAAATAGAAAAGAAAAAATCTCTTTGTAGGTCGTGAATGACGTACGACCAAAACAATGGGCCACAAATACTTTGTTGTAAAGGTTTTAAAAAAAAGAAGCTACGATCTTGTTTTGGTGATTAAGTGTAAAGGAGAAAAATCCAAGAACAACTGGGCTTCGTTTTCTGTGTGGACAATAAATACAACCTTGTATTCTGATTTAATAGAATGAAAATGAATAAAACAATGTTCCACAGACTTTTCCTCTGATTTCTTCTCTTCTTACCCCAGGTTTTCGTACACATGTGTGCCTATACACACACACACATATATATGTATATACATACACATGCAATATATATATATATATGTGTGTGTATGGGGGGATGTGGGTGTATCCACTGACGGTAGGGGCACATATGACCTGCTCCACTTTTATTTTGATTTATAAGGCTAGTAGAGAGCATCATCACAGAATCGCTTCATCTTCTCTCCTTTATTACACCACATTTGTTTTCATTTTACTCCCAAGGCCTGGCTGAATACATTACAGATATCCCATGGGGCCGTGGGGGCCAGCATCTTCACCACAGGAGACAATGGGATGACGGGAAGGGATTTGCGAGCATGCTTCATCATTACAGGCATTAGTATTATTTTGACTTCAAAACACTATCTGAGGGATTATCATTATTCTTGGTATTAGCACAGCAAGCGGACACGTGGGTCAAACACATTGATCGTAATAAGAAAAGTAATTATTTGTCAAGCCTGCTGGCAATAATTGGAGACATTAGTGTCAGGTGTCCGTCAGAGAGGCCAGCGCTAAAGAGCTAAATTCTGTTTCTAATCAGAAAATGATGCTTTACATGCTCACCTGAAATTTCCCCTTTCATTTGGAGCTCTTCAGTGTGTGCTTTTACCTGACTTTTTGGTGAGTCAGGGTCCAACCCCTCACACCCCACAACCCCCAATTCTTCTCGCTCATTCAAGACTTTTCTTCTTCTTCTTTTTTTAAGCCCGGGGGTAAAGTGGGAGACAAAATCTGATTCACTGGGAGTGGGACATTACAGTGGAGATAATATGGCAATTGGGTTTAGCATAGAGAGGTCAATGGCAGGTTAATGCACAATGCAATACATCATTCAGTAGCAGATCTTAGAGGGGAGGGGCCTAGAGGTCAAGAGGTGGCTCCGAGTCTTGTTTTGGGGCACAAGAGCACAAGATGAGTTGAATTATGTCCATTTATCACGTTTGTCATTTGATTTTGTCATGATGCTGGAGAAAGGAAACCTAGGTTGTACAAGCTTTTTATATCTTTGTTACAACATCAACATTTTCTTTAATAGTTCATGAAACAGGTCCATATTTAATTTCAGAAAGCTAGACATCCTTAAAAAAATAAAAAAATAAAATCCCCCCTGTCCACGTTGTGCATATATCAATTTGCTGTTGTTCTACATGGCCACATCTATAAGCCTGTGTTTGAGGACAGTAGAAAAGGAATAATACGGCCATAAACGTGGGCAGATGACCTTATTTGAAGCTCTCACAACTCCAGTCATCACCACCGTCACCTGCTCGATTACAGTCGCACCGAACCATCTTTTTTTCCACCTCATTCACACGTTCAACATTCACAGCCAGCAGTGAAACTGATAGCATCTACATCATTTCAAGGACATACAATAACACCCACCAGCCAAGCCTTGTTACATGAATACATAGAGGAAAGGTTTCCAGCAACACTATTCCATGATTGAATTCCCAAGGACGAGAGGAAGAGGGAATAAAAGGGGAAGCAATGGAGATGAAAGAAGGTTCGGATGGCTGAGAATGCAAAGTGAAACATACCTCAATTTTCTTTTAATAAAACCAATTTATGAAAATATTTATTTCTAATCTTGTTTATGGGTTTGAAACATGCATGTGCAAAAGTATTCAGCATACAAACCTTTCAAACTGTCCAGTATTCCACACAACATTTGAAACCAGCTGACAGTAAGAACAAATGTCAGATCTTGAAAAGCCCACCGATGAAATCCCACTGGCTACTAAGCTTGCTATAGGCATGACGGCTGGACATGTAAATTGCACGGCCTTTCCACTCCTGGGGGTAAAATTAGTCCTCTCTACTCACTGCACCCCGTATAATAACCCATATATAATATCTCTCCTTGTTTGAGGATTCAGGGGATGCCTGTCAATCATCTCAAAGGAACACAGAATATATTTACATAGTTATACCACAGTGTAGCATCTCAGAGACACTGACAAGAAATATTGTCTGAATAATGCCATTTTTATGAACAAGATTTATGAGACTATCAGATTTCCTAATTTTGATCTAAACATTAAAGCAATCTAATGAAACACTTAATCTTGGCTATTGTTAGGAAGTGATCCATCTTAAGCAGCAATTATGTTTCTCTAATAAACTTATTTGACTGGAGGATGATTTAAAAAAAAAGGTTTCGTTTGCTGAGATCCTCGAATGGAGACAGCCACCCAGAGGATAAAAGAGGTACTACAGTTCATGCATGTCTATTACTCTAATACCAAACTATTCCTGTGCATGTCTGCCTGCACTGCCATGCACTTTAAGGAATCACTATTACTTTAAAAGCATTTGTCAAAACCTTTATCAGCATATTTCATATCAACACTGAGGTTCTTTTTCCTATTAAGTAAACCAGTTATGACAGATCCTTTCTTTAACTGTTATTACAGCCCATCTGTGGCCTGCAGGATGCTCACCAGCTACTAAGGCTTCCTGTTTACAGCCCTCTTCCTGTTACTGCGATGGCCGAAATGTCACTAAAACCGCTGACAGAGCTGCTGACACCGCAAGAGCCTCGCTATATAATACTTAGTTAAAACACTTTGGGAAGCATTTCACATCATTTAGGTTGTGCTTGTTAATACTTTATTTAACATTAATGCTCCTTTTATTTGTACTTTTTAGATCATTTATTTAGATCAGATTGTTCATTTGATTTTAGTTTCAACTACTTTTTCTTTTTTTCAGTTTCATTTTTATTGTGTAACATGCATTTCGGTATCTGTTTAGTGCTATTTGGAGGAAAGATTTAAGAACTTAAAACAGGTATTGCAATACAGTTTATTCACTATCATGTCAACATAAAACCTCCACACATGCATAATACTAAATAGGATTCTGTGCATTTTATTTATATATTTTTTTTTTTAAGGGAAAGAGTTTTGAAAAGGACCACACCCACCCTAAACAGTAACTTTAGAACTCTTTCATCCAAACAATAAAAATATAAAATTATTATTTTGTTCTCATTTACAAAACTGAGTTCAAAACATATCATAATTTAAGGATTATGACAGAATTTCTTCTCCAATGATAAAACGACAAACAGCTTTAAATTGATTTGAATGGAAAATTTCCAAGAGACCCTCTTAAAGTTATTTCTATATCTTTATAAATTATAAAAATACTGGCATCTGCCAGTGCTACCCCCTCAGCCTCCTAGTAGACACACCTATTATATTTCAAAATCCTACATCGCCTTGTTCTCAAGTTTTTGCAATCACAAGATTTTCAGAACACTTGACCTCTGACCTTTAAGGGGGAAGATACTGAGATTCAACGATTTTCTAGTAGATACACCTATGGTATCAATTTGATACCATACTTCGCCTTGTTGTCGAGTTACAGCAAAAAAAACATAAAGCAAACCACAATAAAAAATCCAAATATGATTGATATGCTTTTTGAGTTTTTTTTCCTGTTTTTGGTTTTTACACTGATACCCACACAGATGAGAAGTGTGAAATGCATAATATGCAGTTATAATAATATTGTTGCTCAACGAGGATTTAAAGCTAATGCATGTCAGGCAACAATTACAGTGAAAACTCTCCTGAGCAACTTTATTAAAAAGCAGATGGTAATAGCAGTAATTTCATTCTAAAATATTTCATATATTTTCATTCATTACAAATACAAAAAAACAACTCCAGAGATGTTAAACTCAATGTTATCAGTGTAAAATTAAAGCAGCTTTGCATCCTTCGCTAAGTCACAACAGTGCACATTGAGATGTAGGGGAAATAAAAAAACAAACAAAAAGCATTGTTTATTTATCAGTCTTTATTTATGAAAATAGCTTTTTTTAAAAATGCATTTGTACAAATACAACAGGAGTGAAAGTTTCTTATTGACTACATCTCATTGTTCCCATGTCGTTTTTGTTATCAGATGTATTCACACTTCGTCATTTCAGGCACGTTGAAGACAAAACCAAAGACACTGTATAACGGTGGATACAAAACCTGTATTTAATACCATGTGCAAATGGCTAAAGTCTTACTGCTGATCGTCTTTGTGACTAAAGCACAAATACCTTAAACAGCGGGTCCTTGGAGAACAGAAAAAAAGTGTAAAAAAAGAGGAAAAAAATGCCTGGAATTGTGTGACTTTGCAGACTAAAATAAAACTATAAATAGTAAATAAAGCACTGATTGTAGCAAGTACTCATCTCTGAACAGAGTCCAGTATTTACTTTCAGTGTATGGCAATCTCTTATTAAACGAAAAAGTGAGTCCGCCTTGTCTATCTTGAGTCTGTCTTTATGGTTGATATGAAATGAGTACGATTTTTTTACATTTGTAAAAATGCTTATTCTTTTTAAAATGTCTTTGAAACATTCATTACTATCACCTCTGTGCCTTTGGTAGAGACTAGAGGAATCAATGTGGAAGAGAGACTCGGGTATCCCTGATGGTTGGTGTGTGGAGAAAAGTGTCCGGGCACCATCCACCAGCACACGCTCGCACTCACCGGCATCAGAACACTGCCAAGGTTAAATTTAATTGGGGAAAATGCATACCTTTAATATCCCACACTTTCCCCAAATGTAAACACGAGTTAAACATCTTGTAAAGTGCTCAGTTTAAACTAGTACCATTCAAATATTCCTCATGAAGAGACATTCACTGCATTAGCATGAAAAGCACTAATGTGATTTTAAATATTTAGACGGCTTAAGATTTTTTTACAAAATCGATTCACTTCTTCAGCTACCAAGTCAAATCTCCTTTTAGATAATGCCCCTTGAAAATATGTAATAAAAATATCGTATTGACACTAGCACAGGCATTTTTTGTTTTTTTACAAACCCCCCAAATTTTCCCTCGTCCAAAATCTGACTTGATATATACACATGTACCTCCCAGCCAAAGAAGAACCTGCTAACACATCAAACGTAGACACCGTCCTGAGCAGAAATGTAGTGGAAGCTCCCTTTCATTATTACTCTTTTAACAAGGATAATTTGGATTCTATATATAATATATATTCATTACTTCTACACAGATTTTTCCCTGTAGATGAAGACAGACATCGTACCATTTCTTATACCGGGTCACTGCTTTTAGAGCTCTCCTCCGCCCCTTTGGCAGAGGCTAGAGGAATCAATGGGGAAGTGAGATTCAGGTATCCCTGCTCTGAAGGTTGGTGTATGGTGAAAGGTGTCCGGGTGCCATCGTCCACCTTCACCCGACAGATTGCATCCAGGACGCCCAGTTTGTTACCAGAACCTGACGTCAAACTGATGACAAACCACAGATGATATGAAAATTGCCCAAATTACAAATATCAATCAATATTTTAGGTCAGCAAGCTGTTCTCTTAAAGTTGTCTTACCTTAGTGCAGACGTATGTAGGATGCTGTCAGTGAGAGCATCAGTGGGAAGCATTTTTCTGGCATTCTGTTGATCATTTAAAATGTATTAGCAAGCATGCCAACATATTTTTTTTAATACAGTGAGATGAGAAACATTTTTACAGTTTTTTTATTCTTCTTTTATTAAAAAAAAAAAAAAAAAAAAAAAAAACACCAGTCATTTAGTGAAATGGCAATCCTGTCATTTTTAATATGAGTATAGAAAAATATTGCAACAACATAAAGATGTATAAAGAGCTACCTCCATGCTGTAGAGTGACTGGACATTCCTCAGAGCACGCTCTAAAGAACTGACTTGATTGGAGAGTTTCAAGGTTTCGTCCTGCAGTTGTTTGTTTTCCACTTCTAAGAGGTTAACCCTTGAACACAATAATGTTCACAGCATTCACTCACAACTTCACAATAATTTTTCCAACATATTCTTCACATCTTTAGTTACAAAAACATTCAGGCTAACAACTAAAAAACATGATTCTGTTGTGTTAAATACTAAATATAAAGCTTTCCAACCATCTCAATATATGTACAAGTAAATGTGATTTCTTAGCACTGCATTATGCAACTAATGAAGTTAACAAATAGTATTTTATACTTCTGGTTGAAATAATTAAAAGAGTAATATTCATACTGTTCTGCATCATGTACATGTGTAAACAGTGACTGAGGATACCTATATTGGACTGTTGAGGCGGTCTTCGTGGCCTTGCTGCCCATCTCCTCGGCCTCAATTATCTTCTGCACCAGTTCTCTCTTCTCCTCCAAAAGCTTCTCATTGACTTCCATCACTAACTGGATCCTCTCTTTGTCCTATCACAATTCAGAAGACAAGAGAAAAATGAATGAAAACAGATTTTGAAGAACACTTTTCTACAGTGCTTCACATCTCTTCAGGAATATTTAGGAGTCAGCATTCTGCTTCATGTGTGACCTTCTGAGAAAGCATGGAAGCAAGCTCGAGATCATTCTCCAGTTTCTGGATGGTGCTGTCTCTCTGTTCGGTTGACTTTAGAAACACCAGCTTAGCCTGACGCAGTTTGGTCTTGTGTTGACTCTGTTTTTCATTGTACTTTCTGGTTGGTGGAGCAGAGGCGATTGAGAGCAAGAAAGGCAAAAGGTTAATGTAACCTAATTACCATTTACTTTATTTTATATTATGGTTGTTAGATGCATCTAACCTGACATGCACGTCGAGTTGGAGGAGAACCTGCTGCAGCTCATCCTGCAGTCCTTTACAATCCTGCTGACTGGCCAACAGCTCCTCCTGCAGCTTTTGACGTGACGCCTGGCTGTCCTTTCCCTACAGAACATATACATTTCAACAGATATTACAAGTGCATAAAATGTACAATCGTGTTAAACACAGTGAAGCGCTGACAGCAAACTTCTTGCAATATGATAGATTTTTTTTGTATATCTGTCAGCAATTAAGCAATCTTAAATAATGTACTTAATAGGTTAAATGTGCCCTGTATAGCAGCTTACTGTCAAAACTGAGTACGCATTCCTCTGAAAAACTTTCTGGTTTGCAGCAAAGGATTGAAATCTTAGCTCGAAAACAGAGGAAGTGACAGAAGATACATACTGCGCAAACAATGTTTGATTTGGGCTGTCAGCAGGGCGCCTTAAAAAACAAACAAACAAGACACTTAATAACACACTCCTTTTAAGGCGTGTAGCAAACTTGGAATGGGTGTATGTTTTGACTGTCACTTTTCAGGGAAAACTTTCAGTTCAATGAGACCTCAAGTGCCACAGCAGATCTTAGGAAGCACGGTACACCATTCCTCACCTCCTCTCTAGCATTGCTAAGCTCAGCCTCCAGGACGGATAGACGGGTGTCCAGCTGCTGGACACGGTGGCTGAGCTCTGCATTTGTCCTGGTCAATGAGGCCTCCTTATGCCTCAAGGAGCGAACCTGTTGCTGCAGCTCCTCCTCGCGCTGTTCTAACAGCTTCCTGAGAGGAGACCGGAAGAAGAAGAAGAAAAAAAAAAGACTATTCAAAGCTCTTAAAAAGCAGGTGAAGAAAAAGGACAGTGTCAGCTGTGCTGCACTTTGTGGAACCTGGTGATGTGCTCTTCCTGCTGCTGGGCTCTCAGAGCTAACAAGGCGTCAGATAGATCCCTGCTTTCCCTCTCCAAGCGGTTGGTCTCGCCTGCACGAGCTTCCTCCACACGCAGCTGGTGCTGGACAGACTTAAGCTGCTGTTGTAGTTCCAGGACCTTCCAAACCACAACAGAACCACAGGTTTTGCTCAAAAACACAAGCTCCTAACTTTACACCCATCAACAAAATATGTCAGGATTTCCTTATGATGTCAAACAAACAAAAAATACTCCACAATGTTCGCAAATAATGTTGACTGCAACCGCTTCTTCATCTTACTCAATGTTCAGAAAAGCATTAACTTCATTTGCTTAGGACCAAAACATGTCATAGACTGGATATTCCATTAAGCGCTCAGTATGGTGTCACTGGTTATTTCACTGATAAGAACAACTACAGCAAGAATAACATAACTGTTGAATAAAACCACTTGGAGCCTTTAATAACAGTTGACACACTGACAAACCAGGCGATCCAGATTTCACACCGGACTAGAGTCTTTACAGTTATGCTAACCTTCTTGTCAGCAGCGATGAGTCGTGCCCTCTCAGCCTGGAGGTCCCCCTGCAGACTAGTAGTGGCATTGCGGTTTGCGGAGCTACGAGCCAGTTCCAGCTCCAATTGCCTGATTTTCTGCTGCTGATGTTCACACTCGGCCGCCTGACCAGTGACTTTCTGCTCCATCTGTACCAACTTTGTCTGGACCTGCTTCACTTCTGCACTAAGCTGAGAAAACATGTGGGAGGACAGCAGATGTAAAAAAACAAACAAACAAAAAAAAGATGTTGAGTGTTCATTTACATGTTGATTGCAGTTACACATTTGTTCATAAGTTAATATAAGTATCTAGTAGCTCAAGTGAGGGTTGTCCACACAGAAAGTGATCTGCATGTCGCGCATCACCTTGCTGCTGATGGTTGGTTGATAACGAAGATTTCAGGTTATGATCGCCCAAGTAACACTCCTATGTAGTTACCAGTTTCATATGTCAATCTACAGTATTATTTGCTAACACAGTAGTCACTTCATTTGTGGTTATTTTTCCCATCATCACTTTAAAATCATCCAGCGGTCTTTGGCCGTCATGTTGCTGTGAATCGCTTCCTATTTAGACATCTCTTAACAGTGGAATGAAGATGAGGAAGTGCTAAGTAAATTAAGTGATAAACCGAGGGTTTCAGGGAATACTCACCTTGAGTTTTTCCTGATCCAGCAGCGTGTTGTGTCTCTTCAGGTCCAAGTTCTTCTCTTTCTCATAGCGTAACTCTTTCTCCGCTGAGGTAAACAGGCTCTGGGCCCTCTGCAGGTCTTGCTTCATTTGTTTAGCTTCTTCTGTCTTCTGCTTCAGCACCGAATCTTGGGACTAAAGATGGACACTGTTGTCAGTGTTCATGTTTATGCTGATTTAGCAAATGAACAGAGATAGTCAACTTCTGTAATTTTAATGGAACATTAGTGAAAGAAGGCCATCTGAAGCTTCTGTGTTAATGATGAAAATAATTACAACATTATTACTTTTATCATTATTATTACTACAATACAAAAGAGAGGTAGACTGCCATAAAATTCCGGCTTTCTGTCTTTCAGTAAGATTGCTGAAGTTGCTAATTAATAAGAATATTAAGATGTCAGCTGCTTAAAGCATAAAGGCTAATGCAGCTGCTACAGTATGACAATTATAGCAATAAAGAGCCAGTTACATAATAAACCTACAGAATAGATTTTTGTTTTTCATATGTACCTTAATATGTGCCTGGGCTTCATTGACCTGAGCCTCGAGGGCCATTTTGTGCTCAAGACCCTGCTGCCGCTCCTTCTCTAGCTTATTCTGTAGATCACTCAGCTCCTGCCCCAAAGAAGGCAGTGAAAACATTTATATCCATCTTCTATAGTTCTGGCATAAGAAATACCCCATTTACCCTAACCCACCTAAAGAAACCAATCCAGTTACCTGAGCCACGCACTCTTCTCTGCGGTTTTCCACTGGACTGACTCTAGGTTCAAAATGAGCTATGTGCAGTTCAGGCTTCTGGCTGCTGCCAAGCACTTCCTTCGTGGTGGATAGTTGGTCTTGGTGCCACTGAAGCTGCTTAACGAGGCGCTGGATCTCCAGCTCCAATCTCTCCTGTTTGCCCTCTGCTGCTAGCTTCTCCTGAACACTAGAGCTTAGCCTGGCCTGTAGCTCTGCAGTCTGCATCCGCTCAGAAGCCATCTCATCTCTGGGAAATATTCACATATATGCAAAGTAAGTAAGCTACAATGTTCCAGTCTTATCTCATCACTGACTATGAAAAAAGGTACAAGTAACAACTGAGGCAGTGATATCAGTTCTCATCCAACAATGATCCACTTCAATCCACATCTCATAAATACCATACATGTACTATATATTATTTGAATTTCCCAAATATGCAATGAATAAAATATCTTATCTTATTGTAGGACTGGAACTAAAAAAACAACCTCAGGCTGTTGTGTGCTGTCTGGAGGCTGCTAAGTTCAGCAGTAAGCCGGTCAGCTTGTTCCTGCAGCTGGCTGACGTGTAGCATGTTTTCCTTCATCTCTTCTTGGGTCTGCTTACTGTCTTTGTAGCACTGCAGCTCTCCCTGGAGTCTGCTATAGGCACGCTCCATCTGGGAGACCTGACAGCCACAGAGTTAAAGACAGTAAGGTGATGAGAAACTCAAGTTGGGGGGTGTAAATGTCAAACTAATGCATGCTATAAATTCATACTGACATATTTATACTGACACGTAATGTACAGCCCTGCACGAAAGTCTTGTAAAATAAGTACATTATTTGGAGAATAGTTAATAAATGTACTTCTAATTTTCAGTGTCAGAAATACCTTATGTTAATGCTAAGAGTCTGAAGTTTGTTTAATATGCTATAATTTTGTATTACCTAATAATCATGAACCAGTCAATTTGAAGCTGGAAAATCTTTTGTTTCATATGATAACCAGTGGAATTCTAGTCAAGAAATGTTCTCTTTTTAATAGAGTAAATACAAAGAACACAAATATCAGTTTGTTATTTTATCATATGCATAATAGCCTGCATATACAGTGGTTATCATCCTGCAAGGGTGTAAAGAGCTAGTTCATAAAGTCAGATTTGAAAGAGAAGGGTGTCTTTCAGAAATCCCAAAGCCGCTTCAAGTTTCTCTGTTTATGCTTCCAAATTTTCTCCTTCATTTCTTGCCCCCAATGAATGTCCCATATATCCATAATCATAAATAAAACTTGAATAATTAAATAAAGAAATCCCCAGTCTCTCTGTAGTGCTTTTTAAAATTTCTGTCCATTCACCACTTAAACACAGTGAAGACGCCTACAAACTTAACAGCACACTTGCACTTGAGCTTTTTGATTTTATCTGGGATTTATTAGACTCATTGGTAAACTTATTTAATTAATTAGGAGTCAAGATATTTTAGTATTATACACACACCTGTTTTCATATACTCTAAAGCTGTATTGTGTGCAAGGTATTTTTACTTTTTAAACCATTTACACCAAAGGCCTATTTCTGCCAAAATGTTTCTAGTCTATAACCATTTTCCTTTGAAGAAAGACTGTGACCGTTTCATTATGTTTAAAATGAAAAATTAACAAACCTTTTCTTCCAGAAGTGTTTTTTCCACCTTGACTTGAGTGAGACTCTTGATGAGTGTTTTCCCCTGTTGGCATTCTATATGAAGGCTGTTGTTCTCAAGTCTCAGTTTGTTTCGCTCTCGCTCACTTATCTGCAAAGCCTTTGGTGTAAAGAACCAAAGAATAACACCCAAAGAATACACGTGGTAACTGTGTGGCATTTAGTTTGTAACATTGTTAAAAACATTCTGAAAATACAACCATAACTCTTTGCATCAGTCCTAAATTGAATTTCTGTGTACGTGTGGCGTTTCTGTTCTGTATTTCACACAAAGCGAAAGTCTAGTTTTTACCTCTTTCTCTTTCTTCAGGGCAGCCTGTGCAGCACTGAGGTCCAACTCCAGCTGTTTCCTCCAGTCTTTCTCCTCAGTCAGACGAGCCTCAAGCATAGCCAGGCTCTCTTGACCACTGTTCCTTAGGTGCTTCATATATGGTGGGACAAGAACACAGAAACAGACATACTGCATAAAAACAAACAAAAAAGTTATTCATGTCACATCATAACTCGCACCCCCTTTGTACTTTGTAGTGAGCTTTACCTTAGTTACTCATTTAAATTTGTGACCTCCACGGCTACTGCATTCTTACCGCACATTGTTGTGTAATGATTAAAGGGCATTTCTTACCAACTTTAAGTAGGATTCGGTGGTTTTGACCTCTTCTCCATTCTGCAACATTTTCTCTTGGGTTTTCTGCTTCTTTATCTCTGCCTCCAGGTTTGTGATCTGCATAGAAATGTAAGACTATTAGTCATTAGGTAAATCTGTAACTAAACTATAGTAAACTGCCATTAGTAATTAATGACTGTGAAAACAGCTTTCTTTAGAGTTTCTGGTGCAGGGGTGTCAAACATAAGGTCTGGAGCCAGAACTGGTGTGGCAAAGACAGACAGACAAATAGACACACACACACACACACACACACACACACAACCCCTTTCAGCTATCTTAGTGAGGACCTTCATTGACATAATGCTTTCCCTAGCCCAGGGGTGGGCAACTTCAGGCCTCGAGGGCCGGTGTCCCTGCAGGTTTTAGATGTGTCCTTGAACCAACACAGCTGATCTAAATTAGCTCCTCAACATGTCCAGAAGTTCTCCAGAGGCCTGGTAACAAACTAATCATGTGATTCAGGTGTGTTGACCCAAGGTGAGATCTAAAACCTGCAGGACACCGGCCCTCGAGGCCTGGAATTGCCCACCCCTGCCCTAGCCCCTTACCCTAAACCTAACCATAACCTAATTGTAACCCTGACACTAAAACCACATTTTGAGCCTCAAAAATGCCTTTAAATGCCTTCAAATTTGTGAGGACCGGGTTGTGTGTCCTCACAAGTAACTGTTGGTTCTCACAAGTATGGTAGAATGCAGATTTCAGTCCTCACAAAGACAGCTAGACAGGAACACACACACACACACACACACACACACACACACACACACAATTATAGAAGCATATGTTTTTTTTGTTGGTTTGTTTGTTTGTTTTTTTACAACAGGTCCATGGTTAAAAAAAATTCTGTGAATTAACAAAAAATGTGTTTTATAATTACATGACAGTCTGGACAATGGGCTACCAGAACTTTTTCTGTAATTTTACACATTTGTTTTTACAGGCTGTTTGTGGCCCACAATGTAAAATGAGTTTGATATTTGATATTTGAACCAGTTCTGATAAGTACCCTTCTTCGCAGGCCCTCGAGTTCTCCCTCATGTCGATGCCTCTCCTCTTTGCTAGCATTCTGGGCTTCCCCCAGCAAGGCCTCCAGCTCCTCGTTCCTCTCCTCCAGCTCTTCATGTTCCTTGCGTAGCCTCTGCAGTTGTCGCTGCAGGTCTTTCACCTGCACAAGCCCATCTTCCACAGCCTCTTGACACCTAACCGTCAATAAATTACAATTAAACAGCCAGAGAGAGCAGATTGTGAATACCCATCATAATGTAATTATCCAGGAATTCAAGTTTTTACCGTTTGTGAATGTGGTCTTTTTCTTGAGCTGATAAAGCAGACAGATTGTTTTGTTGGTCACTGCAAACACTTTTATCTTTTCTATCTTCTTTGGCTGCATCATTCTTTGCCAAGTGAAAAAAAAAAATACAACACCAGTCAGTGCCAAGCTTCTATCATAACTTATTTTATTCATTTTGTTATAATAAATTAATAGGTATGTTCTGTAAATACTAACCTGGTCAAGGAGATTTTTCTTCTCTGACTCCAAAATACGCACTCTGTCCCTCAGAGCTCTGTTCTCAGCATCTAGTTTGTCATTTTGCTCTTTAGCCTGCTGCAACTTCATCACATCTGTGGAGTGAAAAATGTATTAATGTGAGATTAAAATGCCGGTGATCAGCAAATGTGATCATCCCTATAAAAGCAGAAGGTTTTGGCAGTTTGCAGTATAGCCATAGTAATAGTGGTTTACATATTTGTCTAACAAGTCATAGATGCCCAGTTTGATCTAAGGAGAGGATACAAATCCCCTGAGGGTTGCATGAGGAGCGGTATAAAAATCTGCCAAATCAAATATGCAGAGGCACAGATTGTGGAAACCTCTTGAGACAAGGAAGCAGCAAGAGTAGCTGTTTTTTCTGCTCTGGAGCAGGTATGTGTTAAAACAATGCCAGTCATTCACCCCGAGGTCTGACCATGCAATGTTCTGAGAAATTCAAAAGAACCCAAGAGCTACAACTCAGACTCTACAGGCCTCATTTAGCATTTTAAATGTTAAAGTTCATGACAGCACAGTTAAAAAAATGGCTGAACATGATATGGTGATTTAGAAGGACTGCCAAGAGAAAGTCTCTTCTATCTAAAAAAGAAAAGGGCACGGCTTAGGTTTGCAAACAGCGCAAAACTTCTGAAAAAACTGCCCAGATGAGACTAAAGTAAAGATGCCTGGCCATAATGCATGGCACCCCGTTTGGTGAAAAGCAACACAGCAGACCAGCACAAACACCTCATAGCAACTGTCAAGCATAGTGGTGTACGAATTATGTTGCAGTCACTGAACTGAATATCAGGCAAAGGGGAAATATTTGTAACATTTATATAATGATTTTTTTTTTACTCCAGTGTTGTAGAATTACAAGTAGCTTCTCTCTAACAGTGACTAAAGTCTTAAAATGTATTAAATCTAAAAGAATAAAAAATAAACAATTTACTAGATGAGTAAAGTTTTTACATTATCCTTATTTTTCCTATGAATACAGATTAAATACAAGCAAAACTAAACAAGCACAGTTTATACTGAGATACAAAATATCTACATAGTGATTTTTTTGTCCACCTAAATTTAAAAATAGTTTAAAAAAAAAAAAAAAAAAACATCTGAAAAGTTTCCATCAATCTGTCTCACCAGAGTGTTTAAGATTTTCCACTTCCTTCCTCAGGTTCTCTACTTCTTGGACGGTTCCCTGAAACTCAGATCCTGAGATTAAAAGCACATTTTTAATTCTGTGGACCACAAATATGCTTGGTGCCAATTTGTGTCTATTCATATTAACATTCAGTAAAGTCAAAGATGAGGTATGTTACCAAAATCTATGGGTATAAATAACAGGTAACTGACATTTCATTAGGGGAAGACATCAAAGCTACTGTTATGCTGACTTTAAACACTGGAAAGGTTAATAGGATGTGTGTGCAGGGCAGAAATTTAGGACCATACTGTAACTGCAACATACCGCTTGGGTCTGGGTTGTTGTTTTTGGCAGCATCCAGTTCATTAGTGAGTCTGCGGATATCCTGATGAGCCATCGCCAGCCTCCGGGACGCTTCTTCTAAGTCCCGTTCCAGTCGCTGACGCTCATTTCGCTCTTGGGAAATCTCCTCACTGTGGGCCTGATGTACAGGAAATAAGGGATTAACAACTGGAGTAGGAGAAAGGGGAGGAAAGAAAAATGGTAGGAATGGTAGACTGGAGATGCATGGACCCAACATGCAATTGTTAGAGACATGCATTTTCAGACTGCGAGTAATCATCTCTGCAGGCCTGGAACAAAGCAGGGGAAATTAAGTATATATTTATATCCCAGCATTCACCTGCACAGAGAGACCAGGAAGACCAAAAGTGCACATGCTGTTACCTGTGTTATGCCATCACTGCCCTATGATAAATTATGTTCTTTAAATCAGTTTTTTTTTGTGACAGCCACAGTAGACAGGAAATTGTTGAGGTGAGAGGAGGGTATGACATGCAGCAAAGGTCCACGCAGACAGTCAAATGTTTTGTAACCATTAAGAACCAGGGACACCCTTAAAAAATGCATTTATAGATGTATTAGTGAAATGCTCTGCAGCACAGCAGTCATGCAGATAACAAGGTATATTATTAATGTGGAAAACATTTCAAAAAGCAGTGGCCCTCTGAAACAAGCCGGTGAAGTTTGGCTCTTTATCATGATACCACTGTTAAATTACTTAGCATAAGCTATAAAGTGGAGACCTACAGGGTTAATACTGTGCTTGCTCTGACCAGACCTGCGAAGGCCAAACAGCTTCTTCCACGGACTCTGGGATGAGCACTGCTGAGAGGAAAAACCACTGTATACACACTCACAACAAACACTATTCGGACATGGATCTCAGCCAGGGCAAAATGAACGCCACTTCACCTTCACTGCGTTATTGAAGGTCTTCTGGAGATCCTCCTTTTGCTGTCTCAGGTCATCCCCCCTCATATGGCAAATAAACTCCTGTCCAAATGTCACAAAGAGACAAGGCCTTACTTAGCATTTTACATACACATACAGTCTTTGCACGTGTTAGCTTTAACCATTGCTTTTCACTACAAGCATGAAGCCTTTGGGCATACTATTTTACTCTATTAGCTCTCAAAACATTTCAAAATTACGTTGGTCCCACGAGATAACTGACATCCAAATAAAGCCTTTGATTTACGTAGGTCAGCTCTTTACCTGGTGGTCAACTTCCTTCAAGTTAACACTGAGACTCTGACTTTCCAGTCTCCTCTCAGTAGCCTCCAACCTTTCCAGCAGTGTGGCCCTCTCCACCAGTAAATAGGCCACTATCTCACTGGGGCTGGTCAAGCCCATCTCCACCAGGTCCTCCTGAGCCAGCATCTCTGCCAACTCCTTGCTCTGACTCTCTAGAAGAAAGGAGGGTTTTCTTCTGGTCAGCAGTTTGTCATGTACAATTATAAAAAAACCCCACATACGAACAAATGATGCTCTACAGCAACATAGTAATTACAAAGTACATTTCCACTGGTAAGCAAAGCTAGGGTATAGCCCAAAGGAAAAAATGCCCAACACATTGTACTACAGTTGTGAAAAATTCACCCAGCTGGTGTTGAATCTGGTGAAGTTCATGCTGCAGCTGTTCATTGTGTCTTTCATATTCTGCAGCCAGGCCCTCTCGCTCTTCTAACAGCCCACGAATATGTGCAACATAGCTCTCCAGCTGATAGACAAAAATAATTGCAGTGTAATTTAGCTGTGACACTGATGTGTCCCGCACATGTTCATGATTGTACTTCATGTGAAAAGTGACACGTTCTTTTTAGACTTTTTTTGGGCGTTTCATTACACATCATTGGCTCACTCTATGATGAAAGTTGGTCAAATAAAACAACAAAGGAGAGTCTCACCTCCTTCATCTCATTGGCTTGCTGCACACGTAGGGTCTGCACCTCTTGGGTAGCTGCATGAAGCTTCGCCTCACTGTTGAGAAGCTGCTGCCAAAGGTGGCACTGCTTCTCTTCTCCACTGGCCCCTGGCGATAAGCCATCCTCCTGGAGCCGCCTAGAAATCTTGTCCAGCTCCGTCAACACCTGAAGGTCCGGAGAAGGTCCAGTTATCATATTTTTTAATGCAATGTTTACCTGCAGCTTTTAAGAATTTATACATGTACACTCCTTCCAGTCATCTTGCCGTTGCATATGCAGCTTTGGGTATTATAATTCTTTGTTTGCTAATGTTTATTCAACTCCAGTGTTATTTAAGTAAGAGTGAAAAGGTTTTACATTTTGAGTATTTTTCTATACAGTTTTCCTGCTAGCTAACTACAAGACTAAGCATAATGAACAATGGTATATCTTTTTGCAGTGGCACACGGTTCAATGATGTGACATTGAACACATGTTGCAGAATTCAACACTGTACGTTGTAGGGCTGGTAACTGGAGCCAGCGGTCATGCAAACTGCATACTACTCTGGGAGCTGTCACGGCTCCAACAACATCTTGCATATTGTCACAGGTTGGGTATCAGGTCTCATGTACTTGTTGTAGTCAAACATTGCACCACCTGGTCTATGCTATCGCGGACTAAATGGTTAAAAGATCAGAAATTTGGTGATTGTGCGTGCAAGATTTATTCGCCACCAAAACCAGTTTAGGTACAGTGTTTTCATAGTTGAAGAAAAGTTACATTGGCCAGCACATAGGAGCATAGCAGATAGGTCTAGTGTATCTCAAAAGTAGCCAATGCTGTGTTACCTCTTTATTATCCATCGTTACAAATTAAGTTTGGCACAGCAGCGTCTGTAAGGGATGAATTTTATCTCCATCAGTCGAAGTACTGATCCCACACAACATTTCTGCTAACTCAGGCTCCAACGATGCGCCAGAGATCAGCAGATCCTCAAACTTCAGCACTCACATTGCTGGAGTAATCCATCCAGTATCTCATGTCCGCTCTGTGAAAGACGCGATTCTTTAGAACAGTGCTGCCAGGTAGGACAGGCAGTCATAAGCTTAGAGATTATCTACCTACTACAGGCACATGCATTTTAACAGCTGACACACATTGCATCACCCGAGGCTATGCAAAACTCCAAACTGGTGAGCTATTTTATCTGCTGTTTCCTTAAATGGTAAGGATAACACATCTAGCCCTAAGCTTCCTCTCCAACATTTAGGAAGATTTCATGGAGCAGGGAGATCTATGAAAATTCCCTGCAATAAAAACAATGCAAGTGTCTTCCCAATAATAGACAAGGATCATTTAATTTTGTTAAAAAAAACATTTTTTTCCCGGCTAACCTTTCTTTCCAAAATGTCTGACGACGAGGAGCAAACGGGGATTTTTATATTTCTTTTGGCAAGATCTCCAGTCAGAGATATGTAACAATCACAGATGTGTTAACCAAGACAAGCTGTTTTAGTAAGATATTACACAACGAAAACAGACAGATGTGACTTCCCACGATGCTAGTTAGCAAAGTTCTTTCCAAACTTACCAAGGCATACTTCACATTGAGCTAACGCTAGCTCGCTAACGGTAGCCATAGCTTTTACCACTGGCCGCTTGGCAGCAAAAGATAGACTCTGTGATATCTTAAGACTCCTACTTAACCCTAACTTCTCCGAGGCGGTAAAGCTGAGCACATAATGCAAAGTTAAAGTTCTACGAACCTTTTAGAGTAAATACGGACGGCTGTGGACAGGCTTGGCAGTGTAAATTGGCTTCTACCAGCACCTAGGCAACGGACCGTACCATTAAAAGGATGCAGAGGGGACAATCGATCACGAAACGTCACCACCAACACAACACTTAGGCTTTTAGAAGATTAGCTATTAGGGATCTTGCTGATCTAGAATGAAAAGAGAATGACGTTTATCGTCATTATACGGCCGTACAGATTGACTTTGTACTTGGCAATCTGGCAAGTCAATAACCATGAATACAGAAGAATCCCACTCTTTCCAGCTATATTAGTTCATAGCGTCTTTAAGGATTTCTCATTTCTCAGGTCATACTCGAAAACTGTAGAGGGCGACAAATGTTTGACAACTCGAAGACTCCTTATCGAACAACTTCATTGCTTGAGACTAGGGTTAAAGTATTTGCACATCAAAAATTACTCTAGTAGTATGTCCATCCACATTTTCTTTGACGCACATTTCAGAGTTTTCTGCAGTGTTATAAATGATATGACTTGATATCATGATTACTTAATAAACTTTATACAGTAGTTCAAGTAGATCATCCAAAAGAACTAAGAAACATGTCAAATAGGAACACTGAAACATGTTCTCCACCTGCTGGTGAAAAGAAGCAGCTGCATGAACCCGGTGCAGCTGTGTCCAAATCCAGCCATTTGCAAAATTTCAATCCTGCCCACATATCACTACAGGTTCTTAATCAATTTTGGCCTGTGAAAATGTGGTATGCACAGTGATGTGCACCCCAAAGCTCACCTTCACAGCACCTTTAAGCTAACAAGCATAACTGACAGAAGGCTACAAAATGAAAGCTCAAGTTCAAGGTTCAAGGTTCTTTATTTGTCACATGCATAGTTATACAAGTATAACACACAGTGAAATGTAGCCTGACACGCTCCTCGACATGTGCAAAAATTGGGGGGGGGGGGGGGGTGTAGAGGAAGAACATTATATATATATATATATATATATATATATATATATATATATATATATATATATATATATATATATATATACACACACACACACACACACACACACACTGGGTGAATGTGCAGTAGTAGCAGCAAGCAGGTGAATTCTGTACATTAATATGAATAGATATCTGACTATTTTACAGGATAGACAATATAAACATATTTAAAATTAAAGGAATTGAAATGTACATTGTGCCTTGGTTTAGAGTTAAACACAGACAAGTTCAGCTGAAGTGGGAGACTTGTTATCATGCAACTTTAAAGACTGCAAAGAAAGGTCTGTGTATTCATTTGGAGGTCAATATATGTAATGCAAGGAAGAAAAAAAAATAAAGATTTATTACTTTACCTTTAGATCAGGACGTGTTTTGTTATATTTAATATCTCATTCTACCAGTGGCTCCCAAATCAAGCTTGTTAAAACAGGTTGCTGTGAGGTGGCTGTATGATAGCCTTCTTGCTGAATATATGATATGCTAATTTTGCTTGACTAAATGGTATAAAGCCTAAGAAGTTCTTTTGATGACTGTTTGGCTGAGGGTTGTGTGTGAGCCACACTGTACATGCAAAAGCTACATGAGACATATATTTTTGATGAAATTAAACTATATAAGACAACCCCTTCATTTTATTTATTTATTTATTTATTTTCCAGAATGGCCTTTAGTGAATTCGATCCAATACAGAAATGTGTGCTCATGGTTGGCTGTCAGATAGGCAGATGTGTTATTCAGACTATACACCAAAACATTGTGCATCAGAAAAACCCCCAAAAAACATTTGGTGCAGTTCTCCAAAACAGTCTGAGTTTCTCATGTGGCCCTTTGGGAAAATTAAATGGGCAATATTCAGACTATTTTACCCAGCCGTACATACACTGAACAAAAATATAAACGCAACACTTTTGTTTTTGCTCCCATTCCCCATGGGATGGACGTAGAGACCTAAAATTCATTCCAGATACACAATATAACCATCCCTCCCAAACAGTGGTCACAAATCAGTCCAAATGTGTGGTAGTGGGCACATCTGCTATATTGAGATAATCCATCCCACCTCACAGGTGTGCCACATCAGGATGCTGATCTGACATCATGAGTAGTGCACAGGTGTACATCAGACTGCCCACAACAAAAGGCCACCCTGGAATGTGCAGTTTTGTCTCACAGCAAAATGCCACAGATGCCACAAGCAATGAGGGAGCGTGCAATTGGCATGCTGACAGCAGGAATGTCAACCAGATCTGTCGCCCGTGCATTGAATGTTCATTTCTCAACCATAAGCCGTCTCCACAGGCGTTTCAGAGAATATGGCAGCACATCCAACCGGCCTCACAACCGCAGACCTCGTGTAACCACACCAGCCCAGGACCTCCACATCCAGCAGGTTCACCGCCAAGATCGTCTGAGACCAGCCACCCAGACAGCTGCTGGAACAATTGGTTTGCACAACCAAACAATTTCTGCACAAACTGTCAGAAACCGTCTCAGGGACGCTCAACTGCATGCCCGTCGTCCTCATCGGGGTCTTGACCTGACTCCAGCTCGTCGCCGTAACAGACTTGTGTGGGCAAATGCTCACATTCGATGACGTCTGGCACGTTGGAGAGGTGTGCGCTTCACGGATGAATCATGGTTCACATTGTTCAGGGCAGATGGCAGCTGAGAATGTCCCAGTTCTTGCATGGCCAGCATACTCACCGGACATGTCACCCATTGAGCATGTTCGGGATGTGCTTGACCGGCGTATACGACAGCGTGTACCAGTTCCCACGAATATCCAACAACCTTGCACAGCCATTGAAGTGGAGTGGACCAACATTCCACAGGCCACAATTGACAATCTGATAGACTCCATGCGACGATGTGTTGCACTGCATGAGGCAAATGGTGGTCACACCAGATACTGACCAGTTCTGGGTCCCCAGACCCCCAATAGAACAAAAAACTGTAAACTTCCAGGGTGGCCTTTTGTTGTGGGCAGTCTGAGGTACACCTGTGCACTACTCATGATGTCAGATCAGCATCCTGATGTGGCACACCTGTGAGGTGGGATGGATTATCTCAATATAGCAGATGTGCCCACTACCACACATTTGGACTGATTTGTGACCACTGTTTGGGAGGGATGGTTATATTGTGTATCTGGAATGAATTTTAGGTCTCTACGTCCATCCCATGGGGAATGGGAGCAAAAACAAAAGTGTTGCGTTTATATTTTTGTTCAGTGTATAATACAATCTCTACTCTTCTTGTTCGCGCTCACCTATGCTGATGTGGACTAAATGTAATGAAGAGGGAAAAGGAGAAGAAAGAGAGAGGTCCTTTTCCATCTGCTGGAGAGGAGCTAAAATAAAAGGTAGCCAAGGAGTACAAAACACATGAGCAGCAGTAATTTATTTACAATAAAACAGGCCCAGGGAATTTAAAAAGCAATAAAAGACAAACAAGAAGCCCCACTTATATATTATATGCACAGGTGTAACAGTCTTGAAACAGATGCTCTAGCACCAACCATCACAGAAATCACACTTTTCACTGGTTCTGTCTCACTGGGAAAGGCCTTCTACAGGGTTCCAACACTGGTTCCACAGACAATTCCAGTCCCATCTTCTTAGTATCCTTCTGACCTATCCATCCTGTTGCTGCTGATGCTCCGCTGTGGCTTGCACTCCTTCTGTACAAGCTCCTTGACTGTCCTCACCTCTTATCTTTATGCAGAGTGAGCAGGTGTGGATAATTTCTTTGAATAGTCACTGGTAGGTACATGTAACAACCTCAAAATAAATGCAAAAAATATACAAACATGCATAAAACTATATTATAAAACCAAACCAACAAAGCACACAGTATAAAAACATGAAAACTACTTCCACCCTGTAACACAAAGATACTGATTTAGTACCTGACAATCTGGCAAGTCAGAAAGAATGAATACATAAAAAACCCTGTCAGTGTCATGCTTTATTTACTGTTCTCAGGTCATAGTTTTCTTTGTTTCTCATTAGTCCATAAACACTAGAAGGCAACAAATTGACTGGATTTCTTTCATTCATCCTAAAATGTGAACTACAATAACAAAAAAGTGTTGGTGACTGTATTTGTTCTGAGGACATTTTTATTTCTGATCATCAGTTTTCTTTTTCACTTGTCCTTTGTTGTGTCTCTGTCTCCTGTTTGCTACATGGTTCGCTCTTCTTCTACTACTGTTAAATATTCTGACACTTTTAATGCATTTTTATTCCCTCAAGATAATGTTGATGTCTCAACAAAATGGGGTATTTTTGTTTTACAAAATATATTTTTTAACAAAAAGTGTGTCTTGTTATAGCCAGGTAAGCTGCTGTCTTGAACTCCTCTCCCTGGATAATTGCCAGTACTTGCTGTTTAATGTATTCTTGCTGAAAAGTTGAGTGCTTGCAGAAATAATATTAATAATGGATTGGATTTATATAGCGCTTTTCAAGGCACTCAAAGCGCTTTACAATGCCACTATTCATTCACTCTCGCATTCACACACTGGTGAAGGCAAGCTACGGTTGTAGCCACGGCTGCCTTGGGGAAGACTGACAGAAGCGAGGCTGCCATATCGCGCCATCAGCCCCTCTGGCCAACACCAGTAGGAGGCAGGGTAAAGGACACAACGACCAGGACAGAGAGCCCAGGGATCGAACTGGCGACCTTCCGGTTACAGATACGCTTCCCAACCCCCTGAGCCAGGATCCAGACATCCAAGACATCCAAGAAAGGTTCTCCACTATAAAGAACTGGTCATGATTTATGCCTACTGGCTGAAGAAGCTGACTGCACTCCATGAGCATCTGGCAGCACAAATGAACCAACTGCCAGATCCCCAGTATTCCCCCCAAGTATCCCCAGAAAGGACCGGTCTCATCAAACTACCGGCCAGTAATCTCCCTCAGTACCACACTGAAGCTTGTGTCAGGCGTTAAAGGACTGGTGAGTGTCAGAACACCTGTCCAGAATGAGATATCAAACATCCATGAGTGCATCAGGAAGATGGCCCCAACCGACTGCGTGCTTAGTGAATACCTCAGGCAACAGAAAGCAGAGTAAGAAAAGGACCAAGAGGAGGAACCATCATGGAATGAAAGGCCCCTGCACAGTATGTACCACCGGTAGATAGAAGTGGCTGACATCCATAAATCCTACCAGTGGGTGGACAAAGCTGAACTGAAAGACAGCACAGAGGAACTGACCATGGCGGCACAGTAACAAGCTCTAAGTACAAGATCCGTAGAGGCTGGGGTCTACCACACCAGGCAAGACCCAAGATGCAGGCTGCGTAAAGACGAGGTCAAAATAGGACAAACCCCACAGGGTGGGCGAGAATGACCGAGCTAAGATCCTGTGGGACTTCCAGATACAGACAAAAAAACTGGTGATGGCTAACCAACCAAAGATAGTAGAAGTGGACAAGCAGAGGAAGTCGGCTGTAGTAATAGATGTAGTGATTCAGAGAAACAGAGGAAGAAGGAACATGAGCTTGAGAAGTACAAAGGGCTAAAAAAAAGGGCTCGAGAATATGTGGAGGGTGAAGGCAAAAGTAGTCCCAGTGGTAATCGCAGCACTCGGCACAGTGACCCTCAAGCTGGGCGAGTGGCTCCAGCAGATCCCAGGAACAACATCCAAGATCTCTGTCCAGGACAGCTGAGATACTGCACATGTATATGCTATATATGTTTCTATAGGTATGTGTGCGTGTATATGGACTTTTGGTAATGTTTTGAGATAATTCATTTTAATCTTTTATTTTATTTTAACTTTGTTAAACTTTTAAGAACTTTGTTCTTCTTTTCAGCACTTTGGCTGACATTTGATATCTTTCAAATGTGCTATACAAATAAAGTTGACTTGACTCTATGATATTTATCTTGAAATGTGCTATATTAAATGAAATTGTATTATTATTTAAACATACTAGTATACTGCAATGATCTATCTTATGATGATTACTTTTATTTGTTTTTGTAGGAAACATTTCTTAACTTTCAATTACTTTGGGCTACATTTTACTGCATAAAAAATGCTTAGACATGTTTTGTTTAAGCATTCTTTATGTTTTCGGGGTGGTACTGTACATCATGACACAGTACAGTAGATTATGTGTGCTGGCACCACTTTATCAAAATCAGGGGACCGAATCAGATAGTCTGGCAGTCCAGTCTCACAGCAGAGTGATCAGAAGTCTAACACAGACTGTGTCAGCTCATGCAGAAATAAAATACAATTGTGCCGACTGATATTATCTCATTAATTTGTCCCTATCACTACTATCATGGTTCATGGGTATGATATCATATAGTGATGTTTTTGATGTTTCATAGAGACAGAAGAATAATCTACAAGAGATAGAAGAAGAAAAAGTGAGCAGTGTGCAACAAGCCTGTTTGGAGCAGTAATCGAAATGCTCAACCAACAAGATATGAAAGGGAAGAAAATATTTAAAATGCATGTATGTGGACTGGATTAATCTTAGTGTATTCATTTTTTATCTAAAAAATAGTAATCTCACTTGTATAGATTAGTTGAGAGAGAATGAAGGGATAAAAAGAAATCCTAGCGATAAAAATAAGACTAAAAAAAACAAAACAACAAATAACAAATGATTTTAAGGGATCCTCAGCTCTTCCCATGAGGGTGGCACGGATGCCCCTCCGGTGGTCCTCCTTGGGCTCTCGCACTCTGAGGCCTCTGGATGTCTGGGGCCTGGATCTCCTCCATGCCTGCTTCATGCCCTGGGGGACGGGGCTATGGCTCGCTACATCCTCTTGCAGACCATTACATGTGGAAACCATTTGAATACAAGCGCGCTGATCCACACAGGTGTGCACACGGGTGTTCACTGCTCGTAGACTTAAATTACACCTTTCTTGGCTGCTACTTCAAAGCACATTGTGCGCTGTCTGTCCTGCGTGCTGCACAACAACATTGAATATTTAGTATTTACTGCTGTTTACGCTTAGCTAGATTAATGCGATGGTGTTGTGTTTAGTATGTTGCTTTGGTTTTTTTTTTTTTTTTTGCTTGTTTTCTATTCTTCTTCTCTCAACAGGTGATCCAGGAGATTTTTTTTCTCCCCCCCTTTCTCACTGTCCCTCTCCCCTTCTGTTTTTCTTTTCCTTCCTCTTCTTTCTCCCTTTCCTATCCCTCACTCATGTCTGTCCCGTCTGTAACATCTGAAAATAAAATATAATAAATAATAAAAACAAAGGTCGATCAAATGGACCAATACGGCAAGGCCATGATGATCCGTTTGGCAAAGTAAATCCATTGGGTATCCTTGTTGGTCTTCAGACAACAATTCTGATGGCTAAAGAACCAAATGGGACAGGCAAAAAAACAAACAAAAAAACAAAACAAAAAACCCCCCAAAAAACAAATGATTTTAAAAACATTAACAAGGACATATGGTACTGAACAAGAGATTAACAATTAGATTTCAGAGTACAAGCAAAAATATGTTATTTCCAAGAAACGATAAACCTTGGGTGCCAACAAGGTCTATTGCTATGAAAAAAAGTTAACATTGAAGCGGTGTTAATCTTCTTTATGACCATGTGGTTGTCGTCATGCTGGATAAAGAAGATACTGAAGTCTGTCTTGTTGCATTACTAATATGTAAACACAAGACTCATATCATCATGTGAGCAAAAAGAACAAAAAAATCAACCTTAAATGTGCCTGATATGACACCTTATTAGAGAGAATAAAACTCTAAACACACAAGGATCTGGCATCCTTTAACTGGCCTGTTCAGTCAGTGGTTGTGCACAATCTTTGGAGCAAGAGGTGAACATGGACAAACTGTCATCTACAGTTTATGTGTTGATTGTAGCACTTTGTGCATTTCCGCACTTTGGCACTGTTTTTCACGCACATGCTTTGAGAAGAGGTGGCATTTCGACAGGTGAGTTTCCTTTGTCTTTGTTTGCAATCTGTCTACTTATTGATTGTTTCTAAAATCAGGAGAATGCCCATGGCACCTTAATCTTGCTCTGTAATGTATGGGAATGACAACTATTGTAGAGACCAAATATGCTGTAACTATGATGGTGGAAAAGTCTGTGTCCCTCCTGTTTTCAGTACGTGTTACAATGTTTAATGTCTTCTTAAGAGTGTGTGTGAACAATCTCATTAAATAAAAGCACTCGAAGTAGTACAAAAATTACGTTTCTTCTAATAAAAGCCACATTTGCATTTTCGAGAGCTCCTTGTCTAAATGGATGTTCTTGTTTTTTTTTAAATAGCAAAGCCAGGAGTGTGTCCTGTCAGGTACTACATACATGCAGATTGTACCGAATCTTGCTCTAAAGACAGTGATTGCCACGATAATGAGAAGTGCTGCTCCAATGGATGTGGACATGAGTGCATGGCTCCAGTCATAGGTGAGAAATGAACAAAGTAGCTTTGTATTATATCTAAATATGTAGATTTTTTTCTCATTTGCTTTCTGTTCAGCAACCAATTTGGCAACCACAAATCACAGACTTCACACCTCATTTCCTACTGCTGATCACACTTCTTTCTCACTTTACAGCGTCAAGTCCATATTTTCTGACTGACTTTGTTTTCCTTTCAGTGAAGCCAGGATTGTGTCCTCACAGGCTTCCCGCAGCCCTTGGACCATGTGTTGAGTCTTGCTCGACAGACAGTGACTGCCACGATAGTGAGAAGTGCTGCTCCAACGGATGTGGACATGAGTGCATGGTCCCAGATATAGGTGAAAAAACAACAAAGCAGCAAAGACCACCCCAAAGTGAAAATGACCTACAGGATATCTGTTTATTATATCATCTGTATCATGTATATGAAGAATAAATTGTAAATTTGACTTAAAACTACAGTTTAATCATGATGGTACCTCATCACCAGTATGAGGTACAGTAGCCTCCCACTGGGAAACAGAATCAGGGCAAAACAGAGAGCTAAGAACTTGAACTAAAGATCACTAGGGTGAAAAAAAAGTTAAATAATGAGTCGCAGGGTAGAAATGATTATTGAATCAGACGACAGTGCTGAGTACACATCATCTTAAAAAGACAATAAAATGTTTCATATTTGTCACACACTCTTAGATAAGATTTTGGTTCATTTTTTAATCACAAATCACAGACTTCATACCTCATTTCCTACAGCTGATCACACTTCTTTCTGGCTTTACAGCTTCAAGTCCATATTTCCAAATATCTTTATACTGACTTTGTTTTCCTTTCAGTGAAGCCAGGAGTGTGTCCTCTCGGGCATCCCCCAACCTTTGGACCATGTGTAGAATCTTGCTCTAAAGACAGCGACTGCACTGATAAAAAGAAGTGCTGCTCCAATGGATGTGGACATGAATGCATGGCACCTTACATAGGTGAGAAATGAACAAAGTGACTGTTTACAGCATATCTTTTGTATCACATCATATAAAACAGCTCGACATACACTTTATTTAATCCCACACTGGGGAAATTCAAAAGTTACAGCAGTAACTTAGTTACAGTATTTTTATTTTAAGAAATTTTTAAGAAAAAAGAGAAGATAAAAGATGATGAGTTGTGGATCATGTTGTGAAAAGTAGTTCTTCTTTATGACCATGCGGTTGTTTGGATGCTGCAAACAACCACGTGGTCACTGGGGTTCAATGTTGGGCAAGTTACTTTAAAAAGTAATTAATTATAGTTACTAGTTACTTCTTCAAAAAAGTAACTGAGTTAGTAACTGAGTTACAATATTCTAAAAGTAATTAATTACTTGAAAAGTAACTATTGCGTTACTTTAAAAAAACGTTTAACCCTCTGGGGTCCAGGGTATAATTGGCCATTTTTAACTACTTTTGATTTTACCTCGACATTTTACCTTTAAAAACTATTTACTTTGTCTTGTTTGGTATTATTCTTTTTAGCACAACCTCACGTGTCTGAATTTACAGTTATGTTTTTATTTTGACATACTGTATTAACACAACTGATCTAAAATCAGACAAAAACATAAAATCAGAGTAGAAAAGTTATATTTTTTACTGTAACAACCACAAACATGAATCATATCTCATAACTTTAAATGCAAATATAAATTGTCAGTTTTAAAATCCTATGCACAAGTTTTGCAAACAACAAAGTTATTTGCATCCATTTACCTTTTACCTTGATTTTTCAAATAACCATTTCAAACTATTTACAGAACAATCAGCTGTTCTGCATTCAATAAGATGCCACACAAATTATTTGTGCCACTCCAAAAAAATAATTTGTTTGTTTTTTTGCTCATAAGCAGAGAGTGCTTGCTAGCGCTGCCCTTAGACCAGGGGTGTCGAACTCCAGGCCTCGAGGGCCGGTGTCCTGCAGGTTTTAGATCTCACCCTGGGTCATCACACCTGAGTTCATTACCAGGCCTCTGGAGAACTGCAAGACATGTTGAGGAGGTCATTTAGCCATTTAAATCAGCTGTGTTGGATCAAGGACACATCTAAAACCTGCAGGACACCGGCCCCCGAGGCCTGGAGTTCGACACCTGTGCCTTAGACAGTAAACGTGACGAAACTATTGAGGAAAAAACGCCGCGTATATATTGTTTATCATGACTCTGGTTTTACGTGGCCCATCGACACAATTTAAAAACTGGTATATATCACCTTGTTGCTTTGTCTTTAAGTGGTCGTGTGATTGGCTCACCACGACTACTTTATTCTTCCTCAGTCAAACAGCAGCACTCATGCAATTGTTTTGCCCCCTTAGCTCCAGGTGTTGTGCTAGACAGTGATTGTGATTACCGTCCGCGGGAGCGCGCGCAGCTGCTTAAAGCTGTAGCGTCCAGATTACTTACGTAGTCAGCTACTTCCGTGCAATTGATATAAAATGCGGTAAGCTGAACACAGCTTCAACCGTCTGCTTGTTGAAAAATAGTAACGGACCGCGTTTTCTTGTTAGTAACTGTAACGGCGTTGTAACGATAGGAATAGTAATTAGTTAGATTACTCGTTACTAAAAAAAGTAACGCCGTTACTAACACCGTTACTTGTAACGCTGTTATTCCCATCACTGCTGGGGTTTAATAGCCTCATGGGATATTTTGCAGAGGGAAAGTGTAACACTCTCTGGTTAAAGTTCTTTGTCTTTAATGTTTTCTTATTTTTTTCAGTGAAGCCGGGAGTGTGTCCTCTCAGACTGTTGGATGACAGAAGGTGTGCTGAATCTTGCTCTAATGACATTGACTGCCCCGATAATGAGAAGTGCTGCTTCAGTGAATGTGGTCGTCATTGCATAGAGCCTTACATGGGTGAGATATGAACAATGATAAGTAGCTAACACTCCCTAAACACTTTTTAAGTGGTTAAAGGCATTTTGTAACAAATCATATTCTCTATTTTGGTGTATCTGTAAAGTCCCCCGAGCGGTGGTCACTTGAGGCCTCCACATGTGTGCCAAGTAGTACTATCATGATGGTCAGGGTGAGGGTGAGCTCTGCTGATTAGAAATCCCTTTTTTCTTTCGTTAACGTTATTAAGACTTTCTGTTTCTGATGATAATCATGTCTCTTACAAAGAAAAAGCGGTCTGTTTGCATTATTTTCTTGTTTTCTTATTTACATCATGCAATCTTACCTTAGTGTAAAAACACTGTATTCAAGAAACAGTGTTTCACAATGAGTAGTATATCTGTTCCACTTCTAATAAAAGAGTTATAGAATGATGCATTGTGTGTTGTTTCTTTATGTAAAACAATATAAATTGCCCCTCACCTGTTGATTTGCTACACATTTGTAATAGGCCTCTGATTTCAAAAGTCTGTGAGGTTCAACAGATCAAATGCAAATGTTTATGATGCTTAAATATTTGTATTTAACATTCAAAATGTAACTAAAATCAGTGCAAAATAAATTTTTGGTAAAGGGCTAAAAAGCACACACAGATACAAAAAAAACAGAACCAAAAATAAGATAAAAGTCTGATAGAAACACTGAAACATGTTCTCCACCTGGTGGTGAGGACAATAGGTCATGCATTCAGGCCATGCCCTGTATGCACACTCGCCACACCAGACTCCATTGCTGCCAGGCATGCTGAAGAATGTTTAATGTCTACTGAAAAACATTTTAGACAAGCCTGTGAAATATTGGAAGAAGAATATTCTGTGGTAAGATGAGCCCAAAACAGAAATTTCTGTAGACCATAATACACACCATGGAGTTCAAAAAGCACTGCATTTCACCCCAAACAGTTTGGAGTTGGGAACATCCTAGTGTGGGGCTGTTTTTCATGCTTCCTATAACTAAAGGAAGGATGAATAGAAAAATGTAATGACACATTCTTGATTTTAAGAAAATCTGCTGTCATCTATCAGTAGACGATTTGCCTAAAATCCCACCTGAGCAATGCATGTGACTAGTTTCTCCACACAGGAGGCGTCTTGAAGCTATCATCACCAAGAAAGGCGTTTGCATGAAGTATTAAATACATTTCCAGCAAGGATGCTCCCCTGTGTCATTTCTCATTATTACATGTAATTTATGGACATATATGGGTTGATGTCTTTGCATGTGTGAATTGGATGGGTTGTTGACGACATCGGGTGAGAATTTCATGTCAATAACACCTTTAGAAATGAGTCTTGTTACATGCTCAATTATCCAGGTAAAGAAATCCCCAAAATTTGATTTTATTCATCTGGACGTAACGTTTTCAGTGGGAGAAGCAAATCTACTTGTAAACAGTATGTTTACATAGTGACTGAAAGTTTCTCATTTCAGTCACTCGAAGTCAAGAAGTCAATTGGTTGAATGACGTAACATTTCTCCGACTGAGAATGATACTGTTCATTCTGTCTAGATGAATAAAACCAACTTTTGGGGGCTATTTATTTAGAAAATTGATGACACATTGTCACAAACGGCAGCAAGACTGCCCCCGTGCTCACTTGGTTGGCATCCACCAGGATTGTAAATGCACTATCAAAATATGGAGCTGCTAAAACAGGAGGGAAGCACAACAAAGGCTTTACATTGTCAAACGCTAGCTGACATTGTTGAGATGAAATTATTTCAAGTGCCTTAATTCTATGCTTTATATGAACTAAAATGCCATATAACCATATAGTGTAGTATTAAGTGGACACGGCCCTGAAATAAAGGCATTAGACTACATGTCCTTGGGGCGTAGAATGCTGTAGACTCTCACCTACGCTTGCCTGGGAAAAAGTAGATAACAGGGGACCATCTTCTAGGGGAAAGTTACTGAGACACTGTTGTTTAGACTAGAGTGAGAGAGCTGGTAATAAAACTGTTAGGCGCGCGTCACCATTTTGAGATCTGCGGCAATGTGTCATGCAGGACGCACACTTCAACAACTCAGTCAGTGGGAATACAACAGTGGAAAGGTTTTTACTTTGACTCTTTAGGAAAGCAGAACGCCTTTGGAAATCAACTAAACTTGAAGTTCACAGGCTTCACTGACTTTTAAAGTTTTGAATTGTGACGGTCCTGTTTACATTTAGGATCTTTTAGAGCCTCACACTCCCTCTTGCAGCCTGAGATCATCTAATCAAAGGCTGTTGGTAGTGCCCCGAACATGTTTTAAAAAACCAGAGGTGATAGATCTTTTAGAGCGGTGGCCCCCAGGTTGTGGAATTCTCTCCCTCCATCTTTACGTTGCCTGGATTGTATTTATTCTTTTAAACATCATCTTAAGAATAATTTATTTAGACTAGCTTTTAATTAGATTTTTGCTGTAAGTTTGACTGTACTGTTTTATGTTCATCTGTTTTATAGTATTGTGGAGAGTGCTATATAAATCAATAAATCAATAAAGTAAAACAAACCTCTATAATAACTCTCCAAACCCCAAACTCTTTGGAGTTCCTTCTTTGTTGTTGAAGGAAGATGCTCCTCAATTGTTGCAACCTTTGCTGTCACATTGGCCACAAGCCCTTGTCACACCACACGGCCAAGATAGATCACCATCACCTTAGCAAACTCACATTTAGCCAAGTTAATAGTAAGCTTGGCATCAGCCAGTTGATCAAACAATGCTTGCATGTGATGAAGATGAGCATCCTACTTGTCAGTGACCCTCTAAGCCGGTTACAGCTTTATTCCTAAAGCTGTAACCGTCCACAGAGGGTCCTATTCCTCTGTGGGGCAACCTGCATATGGCCAATAAAGCATTCATTCATTCATTAATCACTGAAATGCTGCCAGAGCATTTCTTAAACCAAATGGTATGACTTTATGAGAATAAGGAACTAAAGGGGTGGTGAAAGGTGATATTTCCTGTTCCCGTGCCTACAATGGCACCTGCCAATAACCTTTAAGCAAATCAAATTTACTTGAAAATGTGGCCGATCCAACCTGGTCAATACAGTCATCCATTCGTGGGAACAGAAAAGAGTTTGTTACAGAATTGACTTTTAAATCTATACAAAATGTTTTATCTGGCTTTGGCACCAGGATAGATGGAAAAGCAATGTCATTTCAGAGCATAAAAGAAACTTCAGCACCCATTTGTTTAAGCTTTTCCAGTGACCTGCGATAGAATCACTTCTTAACTGGCTGTACATCTCCAACATCAATATCATGTTCAACCCAGTCAGTGCAAAATGGTACATCACCAAACAAACAGGTATACTTTAACCACTAAGAAACAGACAAAACAGGGTGCACAATGTCCTTAACACTCTGACTAGAATTTTGGTCACTTATATGATACAGTTTGAGTTTGTTTATAAGACAAAGCTGAACTGACTTTGTCCAACAAACCAATTTGAGCCTGAACAATAATGCATGAAAGGCAATTCTCTTCATGTATTAATCACCAGGAGATGTGGCATGTCCATTTGACAGCTGGTACTTTCTCACTTTTACTTGAGTAAAGAAGCTTAATCGGTACTTCAACTTTTACTGGAGTAGGTTTTTTTTTTAACAATAGCATCTGTAATTCTACTTAAGTACAGAATATCTGTACTTTTGCCAACTCTGGTCATGAGATGGTAAGGACTACAGATGAATTTAAAAATAAAAAAAGAAAGAAAGAAGGAGCACAGGAAACTAGTGAAGTGCCAGGGGTTGAAGGAACAACTGAGCAGATGTGGATGTCACTTATATGATACAGTTGGAGTTTGTTAATAAGACAAAGCTGAACTGACTTTGTCCATTTTGATGTTGAAACTAAATAGTTCAGATCAGAAAGCTTTTCTGACCATATGAAGGTCTGTATATCAGGCCTGAAATGGAGATCCCACAATTGGAGACGGCACCACAACTTGATCCCCAGGATTAAACTGACGATGTTGTGTGCCACAATCATTCACACTCTTCATTCCAGTCTGTGCCTTTTGCCATAAAACCAACTACAAACAATTGGCATCTAAACCTATTCACAATGACAGCCAAGGTTTTAAGTGGTTCTGAATCAACCCCATTATCCTTTAATGCAGCCAAGGGTCCATGCGCACTATGTCTGAACACAAGCTCATTAGGGCTCAAGCCTGTGCTCTCCTGGACTGCCTGTGTGTGTAATGTTTATGAGAACTCCTTACTGAAACTGGATGTAAATATTTGACTCTGTTTCTCATCTTAATATAATACCTCTCATAATGCATTCTTGAATGATTTTTTCATCGTTTAAGGTGAACAAAACCGATTGCTTGGTAGACCTGTCTTAAATTGTTTCACCACAGAAGACTGTTCCTTTTCTCAAATACAGGTTATCAGCTTAAAGCATTAATTTTTATCAAAAGCATTAGTTAAAAAATGTACAGTCGCTAAAGAAGATAAGTTTTAATAAATGATAAAAAATATATATATATACACATCTTGCTACTTGGTCCTTTGATCTTAAGAATTTAAAAATATCGTCAATTTCTAATGCATTTTGGCCAAAATCATCCAACATGTAAACACATAGTGCAATAAATTGTAAAGATAACTGTTAGTAACAGTTTCTTATGCTTTTTAAGGTGAGGATTAAGGATCCTTTTTACTGCGCTGTGTTGTATTGTCCTCCCTGACTAATAACAGTTTGTTATCAGTCGTTCCTTTTAAGTCAACGTTTGCGCCCGTTTTTAAACTTTCATCCCTGGATAAATGCCAGTACTCGCTGTTTAAAGTGTTCTTTGAAAAGTTGATATCTTGTGGAGATCAACTCGTTTACACATCCATCTCCATCCTTTAAAGGAACTTTTGTTTTGTTTTTGTCAGGGCTCTGTGTGCGGGCAGGCGGAGGTGAGGATCCAAATGCAGGACTCGGAGGCTGAATACAACTCAAAAACCTCAGCTTTCTTGCTGGCAGAAAACAAAACGCGAACTGAACAATGAATACTGAGAACAGAAACACACAAGCACAATCTGAGAGTACAACACGACACTGAGCAAAGGCAAACACAGGGCTAATATACACAGGGGAGTAATCAGGGAATGGGAAACAGGAGAGAGACACAGCTGGGAGAGGTTAGGGCTAACGAGACAGGGGAGCAAAGCTGGACACACTGACATAAGACATAATCTTTCAAAATAAAACAGGAACCAATAAACAAAGACGCAGACTAAGAAACATGGACTTTACACGGGCAGAATTAAACCTAACCCAGAATAAGCTGGAACATACTAAATATCATCATCATCACCTGACAATAGATCAAGACAATAACCAAAAATACAAAATCAAACCAAAACATGAGAACTCAAAATGCTGGATCAGAACTGACCCAGAACCATGACAGTTTTTTTCAACATTTCAGTAATACATGTGAGGGACGCCTATTTTTTTTAAAACCTGGCTTCAAAGAGCAGAGGTAATCCTGAGGTATTTATTCAGCAACCTTACATTATGTACTCCTTCTTAACCAGCTGTATCAATTCTTTCAAATTAGGCTGTAAAAGCCTTCTTGTTGTTTGTTTATCGTTGTTGTACTCCAGCTTTTTACCTGTTTGGTTACCTGAGTTTTCAGTGTTAGCTGACTGGATGAAAGCATCCTTCTGTTCTCACAAAATTTGACCTGCACCTTTGCTCAAAAATGTGTTTCAGTCTATCTGACTCTGTGTGCTCAATATAATCAAGGATCCACTAGAATCTGCTTGTTTTAAGAATCTTATATATCCACCCACTTAAAAAGAACAAACAAACAAACAAAAAACCATTTAGCTAACCTTAAACATGACCATTTACTTTTAAGAGTTTAGAAAAGGTTACAGCTGTGCAGCGTACAGCTGTTTTACACAAATACAGCGTTTGTGAAAATGAGCTCATTTCAGTGAAACAGCTCTTCTCAGTGAAGTTATGAGAGAGTGTTCTGCTTTTCTGACGATGGACCTGACCTCTGCCTTTTATACTAGTGAACACCACATTACTTAAAGTATTATTTATAAGTGTTCATTTGTCTCATCATAAGTACATTTACTTGTTTTTGTTAGGAATGTTTCCCCACTTTTGATCACTTTGGACTATTTCTTATGCCATAAAAGAACTGCTTAAACACTCAAACCTTACATGTAGTACAAACATATTGTGTTTTGGGCTGGTACTGTACATCCTGACAGAGTACAGTAGATTATGTGTGCTGGCACCACTTTATCACAATCAGGGGACCGAATCAGATAGTCTGGCCGTCCAGTCTCCCAGCAGAGTGATCTGAAATCTAATACAGACTAAACTGTGTATCACCTCATGCTCATGCAGAAGGAAAATACAGTTGTGCAGACTCATATTATCTCACTAAGTTGTCCCTATCACGTCTCTCATGGTGAATGGACCTCACGCAGTGATGTTTCTGATGTCTCATAGAAACAGACGAATCATCAACAACAATAGAAGAAGAAAAGTTTGTGCAAGAAATGAAAGAAAAAAAACCTTAAAACGCATTGATGGTAATGTGATCAAATATAGTGCATTAATTTGTTATCCTAAAAAAACAGCAAAATCACTTAGACTATTAGAGACTGAATGGAATTCTAGTAAGAGGTGAACAAAAACGAGGGATATCTATACACCCCTGAGGAAGAACAAGGAGAAAAAACAACAATAAAAAGACGATAAAGAACACTTTACAGCTAAGGATAATTTTGTTATATGAATGTCATAGTGAGTTGACTCCTCCTTATCTAAAGGCACATTCTGGTCCTATCTGAACCACAGGAACAGAAAAAATAAAAATAAAATAAACAAGGATACAAAGCACATAAAGAAACAAAAGATATTGTGATTGTGTTGTCCAGTTCTCTTTCTAAGAACTTTTAAAAATCTTGGTTACCAACAAGGTTCAGCAGTATAAAAATAAAGTTAACATTGGGATAAAGTGGTGTTAATTTCTCCATGACTATGTGGTTGTTGTCATGCTGGATAATAAAGATAATGAAAACTGCCTAGTGGTTTGACTAAGATGTAAACACAAAATTTGTATCATCATTTGAGCAACAAGGAACATAAAAAACCAAATGTGTGTGATATGAAACCTTATCAGACAGAATATAAGACCACAAGCACAGTGATCCATCATCCTTTAACTGGCTGCTCAGTCAGTGGTTGCGGACAGTCTTTTTTTTAAAAAAAAAAGAGGTGAACATGGACAAAAGCTCGTCTACAGTTTGTATATTGATTGCAGCACTTTGTGCATTGGTGCACTTTGGCACGGCTTTTTCTAAGGTGAAACCTAAACCTGACGTTTTAATAAGTGAGTTTCTTTTGAGTATTGTTTCTTTCTGAAATGTGCATGTTTGTCACCTCAGCTGTCACCTGATTTACCACAGCTGATCCATATCCTTTTTTGCCTCACTGCCTCGGGCTACTGTGGCTCAAGAGTTGGAAGTTTGTCCTGTGATCTGATGGTTGCCAGTTCAAGCCCCAGCTCGGACAGTCTTGGTCGTTGTGTACTTGGGCAAGACACTTCACCTGTTGCCTACTGGTGGTGGTCAGAGTGCCCGGTGGTGCCAGCGGCCTCAAGACATTTTGATTCATTTGCTGCAGGGTTCAATAAGATTTTTCAGAGGGACAACCTAACGCACACTCTGGTTAGAGTTCTTGGTCACTTTTGATTTCTCATTTCTTTCAGCAAAGCCAGGAGTGTGTCCTCGCAAACGCTGGGACTTTGGGCTGTGTGTTGAATCTTGCTCCAATGACTATGACTGTCGCGGTAAAGAGAAGTGCTGCCCCAAAGGATGTGGACGTGAGTGCATGGCTCCTGTCGGAGGTGAGAGATGAACAAAGTAGCAAAGATCACTCCAAAGTGAAAATTATCTGCAAGATATTTCATTTATTATATCATCTACAATAGAAAGAAGAGAAAAAGAGTGATTGCAAAGGATGTCTCTACCTGACTTATTTAATTGAACTATAAAAAAACATTTACTTGCAACTTCATGAAACTTGACAGGTCAAGAGGTCAGTTTTAAATATGTACGTTGTATATACATACATATATGTGTGTGTGTGTGTGTGTGTGTGTGTGTGTGTGTGTGTGTGTGTGTGTGTACACATAGGACAAAAAGTATGAGATGGAGGTCCAGCACTGTGACAATCAGAGCAAAACAGAAAGACACGAATTTGAAGTCAGATAGGGTGAAAAAGAAAATTAAATCTTGAGTCAATAGACAGAAATGTCATTGAGACGACAGGGAAAGAGGATGAGTGAAAAGACGGCTGGAGCTAATTAAGCGTTTAAAGACATATTTGCAATTAACTTGAAGATATTTTAACAAGCAAGTTTATTTTGCCTCAGACATGTTCAGTTTATAATCTGCTGCTTACTGTTTATTACTAAAATGTGCATGTTTGGTTTGTTTTATTAAACAGCCAAACTGGCAATCACACAGCATCAGAACTCTTATCTCATTTACCACTTTACCACAGCTGATCTATGTCCTTTTCTGCTTTAGTGCCTCCTCCCAAACCAGAATGTCCACCGCATCTTAATCTTGCTCTGTCACGTAAGGGGTGTAATGACTGTCCTAGAGACCACACATGCTGCGTCTATAATGGTTATGAAGTCTGCGTCCCTCCTGTTCTCAGTACGTCTCACAATGTTTGATTTCTTCTTAAGAGGCTGTGTATTTAATTAAATCTTTTTAAAATATAAGAAGTATTTTAAAAATAATATTTAGGCTACATTTACTGCACTCTCTAGTTGGAGTTCTTTGTTTGTACTAATTTATTTTTCCTATCAGCAAAGCCAGGAGAATGTCCTCGCACGCACCTGACTGTTGGACTGTGCATTGAATTTTGCTCCAATGACTATGACTGTCGCGGTAAAGGGAAGTGCTGCCCCAAAGGATGTGGACGTGAGTGCATGGCTCCTGTCGGAGGTGAGAGATGAACAAAGTAGCAAAGATCACTCCAAAGTGAAAATTATCTGCAAGATATTTCATTTATTATATCATCTACAATAGAAAGAAGAGAAAAAGAGTGATTGCAAAGGATGTCTCTACCTGACTTATTTAATTGAACTATAAAAAAACATTTACTTGCAACTTCATGAAACTTGAGAGGTCAAGAGGTCAGTTTTAAATATGTACGTTGTATATACATACGTGTGTGTGTGTGTGTGTGTGTGTGTGTGTGTGTGTGTGTGTGTACGCACATAGGACAAAAAGTATGAGATGGAGGTCCAGCACTGTGACAATCAGAGCAAAACAGAAAGACACGAATTTGAAGTCAGATAGGGTGAAAAAGAAAATTAAATCTTGAGTCAATAGACAGAAATGTCATTGAGACGACAGGGAAAGAGGATGAGTGAAAAGACGGCTGGAGCTAATTAAGCGTTTAAAGACATATTTGCAATTAACTTGAAGATATTTTAACAAGCAAGTTTATTTTGCCTCAGACATGTTCAGTTTATAATCTGCTGCTTACTGTTTATTACTAAAATGTGCATGTTTGGTTTGTTTTATTAAACAGCCAAACTGGCAATCACACAGCATCAGAACTCTTATCTCATTTACCACTTTACCACAGCTGATCTATGTCCTTTTCTGCTTTAGTGCCTCCTCCCAAACCAGAATGTCCACCGCATCTTAATCTTGCTCTGTCACGTAAGGGGTGTAATGACTGTCCTATAGACCACACATGCTGCGTCTATAATGGTTATGAAGTCTGCGTCCCTCCTGTTCTCAGTACGTCTCACAATGTTTGATTTCTTCTTAAGAGGCTGTGTATTTAATTAAATCTTTTTAAAATATAAGAAGTATTTTAAAAATAACATTTAGGCTACATTTACTGCACTCTCTAGTTGGAGTTCTTTGTTTGTACTAATTTATTTTTCCTATCAGCAAAGCCAGGAGTGTGTCCTCGCAGGCACCTGACTGTTGGACTGTGTGTTGAATCTTGCTCTAATGACAGTGACTGTCCCGGTAAACAGAAGTGCTGCTTTACCAGATGTGGACGTAAATGCATGGCACCATACATAGGTGAGAGATGAGCAAAGTATTCTTGCACACTTAACCCATGTGGGTTAAGACCCAAACGGGTCCCTTTTTTTACGAGGGTCACACATGGGTTAATGAATCAAACTGAGAAAAAAATGAAAAAATAAATAATTTGATATACATTTGCTTGGGACTGCGTGGAACTTGAGAGGGCAAGAGGTGGTTTATTTCCAGGAAAGTTGTGTTACATTTCTTCATGATGACCTGGTTGTTTCGGTACTGCAAACACCCTCATGGTCATTAATTCATTTGAGGGTTTAGTAATCTAATGAGATCATATCTAGAGGGAGAGTTTTTCTTTAATGTTTTCTTATTCTTTTCAGTGAAACCAGGAGTGTGTCCTCACAGACGCTTCGATAACATAATGTGTGGCGAATTTTGCTCTAATGATAGTGACTGCCCCAATAATGAGAAGTGCTGCTTCAGTGGATGTGGTCATCAGTGCATGGCGCCTTACACGGGTGAGATATGAACAAAGTACCAAACACTCCCTAAACACTTTTCAAGTGGTTTAAGGAATTGTGTAACTAAGCCTATTCTTGACTTTGGTGTGTCTGTAAAGACTGGTACCTTGTCTGAGGCCTCCACATGTGTGCCGAGTACTACTATCGTGATGGTCAGGGTCCAGGACATCAGACGTGCTGCAGGACAACCTGTGATCACCTGCAGTGAGCTCTGCTGCCAATCTATAAAAAAACATCATTAAACTTACTGTGACCATCTCTGCAAATGAGTCCAAATCACTTTTTTCTTCTTTAGTGCGATAAGCACTTCCTGTTTCTGATGATAATCATGTCTCTCTGATTTTTTTCAAACTGACATATTTGTCTTACAAATAAAAAACGGTGTGTTGGCATTTTATTCTTGTTCTCTTATTTACAACATGCGAGCTTACTTCAGTGTGAAAATATTGAAGAAACTGTGTTTCACTATGAATAGTATATCTGTTCCATTTCTAATTACATAGTTATAGCATGATGCCTCGTGTGTTTCTTCTTTAATTATATACCAATAAAAATTGCCCCTCACCTGTTGAAATGTAGCAAGAACGGAAAGTGCTTATTGTCAGAGCACAAAATTATCCAGATGGATTATCAAAACATTCTGTTTCTCACTTGTGTCTCAAACTGGATTTTAAAAGCATTCATTCTTTCACAAATCTTTGTAAAAGCAGACTGCATGACTAGGTGCTTAATTTTATGCACCTGCAATAACTGGACTGAAAACCCCTGAATTCAGAAAGAAAGTGTGGCCCCATACTTTCATCAACATAGTGTACCTGCTTGAAAGTGCTTAAAATTGACACGTCACTAATGTAATGAGTCAACAAATCAAATGCAACACTTTATGACACTCAAGTAATTGTATTTACCTTAAAAAGTGTAACTAAAATTAGTGCAAAAAATGGTAAAGGGCTTCCCCTTTTATCTACAATCACTAGAATCACTTGGAAAACAAGTGATTTCCTGCTTTGAAATGTAAGAAAAAGAGAAAAGTTCTTTGAAGTGGTGGTGACCAGATGCCTCTCCAAACCACTGGAACACAGCAAGCCTGCTCCACGAATCACCATTAAACCCCCGACCCAGGGACGGTTTTTGAAAGTGTAACCTGACTATGTGAAAACTAAAGCACTGTTAAAACTTGGATTATAGATTTGACATGAGGACATGACTGTATCTGTACTTTATTCGAGTAGTAAACGTCAGTAAAACAAAGGAGCTGATAGTGGACTTCAGCACTAAGCAGGAGAGGAACTACCAGACCCCCGTCATCAACGAGTGCCCAGTGGAGAGAGTGGACAGCTTCAAATACCTCAGAGTTCACATCACGCAGGACCTGTCATGGTCCTGTCACATCAACACCGTGGTGAAAAAGGCCCGTCAGCGTCTCTACCACCTCAGACGCTTGAGAGACTTCCAACTGCCCTCCAAGGTGCTCAAGAACTTTTACTCGTGCACCATAGAGAGCATCCTGACGGGAAACATCTTAACCTGGTTCGGGAACAGCACCATGCAGGACAGACGAGCTCTACAGAGGGTTGTGCGGTCAGCTGAGCGCACCATCCGCTCCGAGCTCCCTGACCTGCACTCAATCTACAGCAGGCGGTGCTGGACCAAGGCCAGGAAGATCGTGAAGGACCTCAGCCATCCCAACAACAGACTGTTCTCTCTGTTGAGGTCAGGAAAGCGATTCCGCTCCCTGAAGACCAACACAGAGAGACTGAGGAGGAGCTTCTTCCCGCAGGCGATACGGTCTCTCAATCACACCACCACACAGTACTGACCCACACATATAGTTCTTACACACACACTGGACATTGTTTTCACTTCATCACTTAAATCACTTTAAGCACATTTGCACTGCACAAGACATAATGTGGATTGCACAACACTGGTCACTATATTCTTCATTACCAGTTGTACAGCTGCTGTTATTGTGTATATATATATACATATTTATATTTCTTCATACATTCTTATATAGTTCTATACTGTGTATTGTGTATTTTGTTGTACAGTTATTTTATTTTCAACTTTAATTTATATATTTATCTTATTCTTTCCCAGTTAAATTTACCCTTCATTCTAATTTGTGTTGTACAGTTATTTCATTTTTAACCTTAATTTTTTATATTTTATTCCTTCCTAGTTAAATTTACCCCTTTTAATTTTACATATTTATTTCCTATCTTATTCATAGCCTTTTCCTTTTTCTTTTTTTTTTCTTTAGGTCACAAGCAGTTGTCTAAGCATTTCACTGCATATCGTACTGTGTATGACTGTGTACGTGACAAATAAAATTTGAATTTGAAATTTGAATTTGAATTTAGTTCTTTCCTGACAATTTTTTGCCTTTTCTCCTTACATTTTCAAAACATGCTTTTTACTTTTGGTTTGATGCATTTGACGCGAGTTATCATTTCCTGTCTTTAAACAACAAACCAATTTGAGCCTGAAAAATAATGCATGAAAGGCAATTCTGTTCATGTATTAATCACCAGGATATGTGGCATGTCCATTTGACAGCTGGTACTTTTCTCACTTTTACTTGAGTAAAGAAGCTTAATCGGTACTTCAACTTTTACTAGAGTAGTTTTTTTTTAGTAGTTTTTTTTTAACAATAGCATCTGTAATTCTACTTAAGTACAGAATATCTGTACTTTTGCCAACTCTGGTCATGAGATGGTAAGGACTACAGATGAATTTAAAAATAAAAAAAGAAAGAAAGAAGGAGCACAGGAAAATAGTGAAGTGCCAGGGGTTGAAGGAACAACTGAGCAGATGTGGATGTCACTTATATGATACAGTTTGAGTTTGTTAATAAGACAAAGCTGAACTGACTTTGTCCATTTTGATGTTGAAACTAAATAGTTCAGATCAGAAAGCTTCTCTGACCATATGAAGGTCTGTATATCAGGCCTGAAATGGAGATCCCACAATTGGAGACGGCACCACAACTTGATCCCCAGGATTAAACTGACGATGTTGTGTGCCACAATCATTCACACTCTTCATTCCAGTCTGTGCCTTTTGCCATAAAACCAACTACAAACAATTGGCGTCTAAATCCATTCACAATGACAGCCAAGGTTTTAAGTGGTTCTGAATCAACCCCATTATCCTTTAATGCAGCCAAGGGTCCATGCGCACTATGTCTGAACACAAGCTCATTAGGGCTCAAGCCTGTGCTCTCCTGGACTGCCTGTGTGTGTAATGTTTATGAGAACTCCTTACTGAAACTGGATGTAAATATTTGACTCTGTTTCTCATCTTAATATAATACCTCTCATAATGCATTCTTGAATGATTTTTTCATCGTTTAGGGGGAACAAAACCGATTGCTTGGTAGACCTGTCTTAAATTGTTTCATTACAGAAGACTGTTCCTTTTCTTAAATACAGGTTATCAGCTTAAAGCATTAATTTTTATCAAAAGCATTAGTTATTAAAAAAATGTACAGTCGCTAAAGAACATAAGTTTTAAGAAATTATAAAAAAAAAATCTTGCTACTTGGTCCTTTGATCTTAAGAATTTAAAAATATGGTTAATTTTTTAATGCATTTTGGCCAATGTTTTTTAACATGAGGGATAAGGATCCTTTTTACTGCGCTGTGTTGTATTGTCCTCCCTGACTAATAACAGTTTGTTATGAGTCTTTCCTTTTAAGTCAACGTTTGCGCCCGTTTTTAAACTTTTATCCCTGGATAAATGCCAGTACTCGCTGTTTAAAGTGTTCTTTGAAAAGTTGATCTCTTGTGGAGATCAACTCGTTTACACATCCATCTCCATCCTTTAAAGGAACTTTTGTTTTGTTTTTGTCAGGGCTCTGTGTGCGGGCAGGCGGAGGCGAGGATCCAAATGCAGGACTCGGAGGCTGAATACAACTCAAAAACCTCAGCTTTCTTGCTGGCAGAAAACAAAACGCGAACTGAACAATGAATACTGAGAACAGAAACACACAGGCACAATCTGAGAGTACAACACGACACTGAGCAAAGGCAAACACAGGGCTAATATACACAGGGGAGTAATCAGGGAATGGGAAACAGGAGAGAGACACAGCTGGGAGAGGTTAGGGCTAACGAGACAGGGGAGCGAAGCTGGACACACTGACATAAGACATAATCTTTCAAAATAAAACAGGAACCAATAAACAAAGACGCAGACTAAGAAACATGGACTTTACACGGGCAGAATTAACCCTAACCCAGAATAAGCTGGAACATACTAAATATCATCATCATCATCACCTGACAATAGATCAAGACAATAACCAAAAATACAAAATCAAACCAAAACATGAGAACTCAAAATGCTGGGTCAGAACTGACCCAGAACCATGACAGTTTTTTTCAACATTTCAGTAATACATGTGAGGGACGCCTATTTTTTTTAAAACCTGGCTTCAAAGAGCAGAGGTAATCCTGAGGTATTTATTCAGCAACCTTACATTATGTACTCCTTCTTAACCAGCTGTATCAATTCTTTCAAATTAGGCTGTAAAAGCCTTCTTGTTGTTTGTTTATCGTTGTTGTACTCCAGCTTTTTACCTGTTTGGTTACCTGAGTTTTCAGTGTTAGCTGACTGGATGAAAGCATCCTTCTGTTCTCACAAAATTTGACCTGCACCTTTGCTCAAAAATGTGTTTCAGTCTATCTGACTCTGTGTGCTCAATATAATCAAGGATCCACTAGAATCTGCTTGTTTTAAGAATCTTATATATCCACTCACTTAAAAAGAACAAAAAACAAACAAACAACAAACAAACAAAAAACCATTTAGCTAACCTTAAACAATACCATTTACTTTTAAGAGTTTAGAAAAGGTTACAGCTGTGCAGCGTACAGCTGTTTTACACAAATACAGCGTTTGTGAAAATGAGCTCATTTCAGTGAAACAGCTCTTCTCAGTGAAGTTATGAGAGAGTGTTCTGCTTTTCTGACGATGGACCTGACCTCTGCCTTTTATACTAGTGAACACCACATTACTTAAAGTATTATTTATAAGTGTTCATTTGTCTCATCATAAGTACATTTACTTGTTTTTGTTAGGAATGTTTCCCCACTTTTGATCACTTTGGACTATTTCTTATGCCATAAAAGAACTGCTTAAACACTCAAACCTTACATGTAGTACAAACATATTGTGTTTTGGGCTGGTACTGTACATCCTGACAGAGTACAGTAGATTATGTGTGCTGGCACCACTTTATCACAATCAGGGGACCGAATCAGATAGTCTGGCCGTCCAGTCTCCCAGCAGAGTGATCTGAAATCTAATACAGACTAAACTGTGTATCACCTCATGCTCATGCAGAAGGAAAATACAGTTGTGCAGACTCATATTATCTCACTAAGTTGTCCCTATCACGTCTCTCATGGTGAATGGACCTCACGCAGTGATGTTTCTGATGTCTCATAGAAACAGACGAATCATCAACAACAATAGAAGAAGAAAAGTTTGTGCAAGAAATGAAAGAAAAAAAACCTTAAAACGCATTGATGGTAATGTGATCAAATATAGTGCATTAATTTGTTATCCTAAAAAAACAGCAAAATCACTTAGACTATTAGAGACTGAATGGAATTCTAGTAAGAGGTGAACAAAAACGAGGGATATCTATACAACCCTGAGGAAGAACAAGGAGAAAAAACAACAATAAAAAGACGATAAAGAACACTTTACAGCTAAGGATAATTTTGTTATATGAATGTCATAGTGAGTTGACTCCTCCTTATCTAAAGGCACATTCTGGTCCTATCTGAACCACAGGAACAGAAAAAATAAAAATAAAATAAACAAGGATACAAAGCACATAAAGAAACAAAAGATATTGTGATTGTGTTGTCCAGTTCTCTTTCTAAGAACTTTTAAAAATCTTGGTTACCAACAAGGTTCAACAGTATAAAAATAAAGTTAACATTGGGATAAAGTGGTGTTAATTTCTCCATGACTATGTGGTTGTTGTCATGCTGGATAATAAAGATAATGAAAACTGCCTAGTGGTTTGACTAAGATGTAAACACAAAATTTGTATCATCATTTGAGCAACAAGGAACATAAAAAAACTAAATGTGTGTGATATGAAACCTTATCAGACAGAATATAAGACCACAAGCACAGTGATCCATCATCCTTTAACTGGCTGCTCAGTCAGTGGTTGCGGACAGTCTTTTTTAAAAAAAAAAAGAGGTGAACATGGACAAAAGCTCGTCTACAGTTTGTATATTGATTGCAGCACTTTGTGCATTGGTGCACTTTGGCACGGCTTTTTCTAGGGTGGAACCTGAACCTGACGTTTTAATAAGTGAGTTTCTTTTGAGTATTGTTTCTTTCTGAAATGTGCATGTTTGTCACCTCAGCTGTCACCTGATTTACCACAGCTGATCCATATCCTTTTTTGCCTCACTGCCTCGGGCTACTGTGGCTCAAGAGTTGGCAGTTTGTCCTGTGATCTGATGGTTGCCGGTTCAAGCCCCAGCTCGGACAGTCTTGGTCGTTGTGTACTTGGGCAAGACACTTCACCTGTTGCCTACTGGTGGTGGTCGTGGTACCAGTGTCCGGCGACCTCAAGACATTTTGATTGATTTGCTGCAGGGTTCAATAAGATTTTTCAGAGGGACAACCTAACGCACACTCTGGTTAGAGTTCTTGGTCACTTTTGATTTCTCATTTCTTTCAGCAAAGCCAGGAGTGTGTCCTCGCAAACGCTGGAACTTTGGACTTTGTGAAGAATTCATTGAATCTTGCTCTCATGACTATGACTGTCCCAATAACGAGAAGTGCTGCCCCAATGGATGTGGAAATGAGTGCATGGCTCCTGTCGGAGGTGAGCATGTTTGGTTTGTTTCATTAAACAGCCAAACTGGCAATCACACAGCATCAGAACTCTTATCTCATTTACCACTTTACCACAGCTGATCTATGTCCTTTTCTGCTTTAGTGCCTCCTCCCAAACCAGAATGTCCACCGCATCTTAATCTTGCTCTGTCACGTAAGGGGTGTAATGACTGTCCTAGAGACCACACATGCTGCGTCTATAATGGTTATGAAGTCTGCGTCCCTCCTGTTCTCAGTACGTCTCACAATGTTTGATTTCTTCTTAAGAGGCTGTGTATTTAATTAAATCTTTTTAAAATTTTAAAATATAAGAAGTAGTTTAAAAATAATATTTAGGCTACATTTACTGCACTCTCTAGTTGGAGTTCTTTGTTTGTACTAATTTATTTTTCCTATCAGCAAAGCCAGGAGTATGTCCTCGCACGCACCTGACTGTTGGACTGTGTGGTGAACTTTGCTCCAATGACAGTGACTGTCCCGGTAAACAGAAGTGCTGCTCTACCAAATGTGGACGTAATTGCATGGCACCATACATAGGTGAGAGATGAGCAAAGTATTCTTGCACACTTAACCCATGTGCGACCCTCGTGAAAAAAGGGACCCATGCATTTCACGAAATTTCACGAATGCATGGCACCTATGTATGGTGCCATGCATTCATGTCACACATGGGTTATCTAATGAGATCACATCTAGAGGGAGAGTTTTTCTTTAATGTTTTCTTATTCTTTTCAGTGAAACCAGGAGTGTGTCCTCACAGACGCTTCGATAACATAATGTGTGGCGAATTTTGCTCTAATGATAGTGACTGCCCCGATAATGAGAAGTGCTGCTTCAGTGGATGTGGTCATCAGTGCATGGCGCCTTACACGGGTGAGATATGAACAAAGTACCAAACACTCCCTAAACACTTTTCAAGTGGTTTAAGGAATTGTGTAACTAAGCCTATTCTTGACTTTGGTGTGTCTGTAAAGACTGGGATCTGTACCTTGTCTGAGGCCTCCACATGTGTACCGAGTACTACTATCGTGATGGTCAGGGTCCAGGACATCAGACGTGCTGCAGGACAACCTGTGATTACACCTGCAGTGAGCTCTGCTGCCAATCTATAAAAAAAACATCATTAAACTTACTGTGACCATCTCTGCAAATGAATCCAAAGTGCGATAAGCACTTCCTGTTTCTGATGATAATCATGTCTCTCTGATTTTTTTCAAACTGACATATTTGTCTTACAAATAAAAAACGGTGTGTTGGCATTTTATTCTTGTTCTCTTATTTACAACATGTGAGCTTACTTCAGTGTGAAAATATTGAAGAAACTGTGTTTCACTATGAATAGTATATCTGTTCCATTTCTAATTACATAGTTATAGCATGATGCCTCGTGTGTTTCTTCTTTATATATATACCAATAAAAATTGCCCCTCACCTGTTGAACTGTAGCAAGAACGGAAAGTGCTTATTGTCAGAACACAAAATTATCCAGATGGATTATCAAATCATTCTGTTTCTCACTTGTGTCTCAAACTGGATTTTAAAAGCATTCATTCTTTCACAAATCTTTGTAAAAGCAGACTGCATGACTAGGTGCTTAATTTTATGCACCTGCGATAACTGGACTGAAAACCCCTGAATTCAGAAAGAAAGTGTGGCCCCATACTTTCATCAACATAGTGTACCTGCTTGAAAGTGCTTAAAATTGACACGTCACTAATGTAATGAGTCAACAAATCAAATGCAACACTTTATGACACTCAAGTAATTGTATTTACCTTAAAAAGTGTAACTAAAATTAGTGCAAAAAATGGTAGAGGGCTTCCCCATTTATCTACAATCACTAGAATCGCTTGGAAAACAAGTGATTTCCTGCTTTGAAATGTAAGAAAAAGTTCCCTCTAAACCTGAAGGGAAAAAGAAGAAATACACACATGTAAAGGAAGCTCTTAAAACATGTGATTATCCTAATTGGGCTTTCATCAAGTAAGCAAAGATGCACAGAAAAGAAGATCAGAGACCAACTAGGGAGGATAAGAAAGACAAACGCAACAACATTGTCATCCCCTATGTAACCGTTTTATCAGAAAAACTCAGGAGAGTCTTCTCCAAGCACGACATCACAGTTTACTTCAGACCCAGCAACACACTCAGACAAAAACTGGTTCATCCCAAACACAAAACTCCTAAACACAATCTTAACAATGTAGTATATGCTGTACAGTGTAGTGAGAAATGCCTAGACCTCTACATTGGAGAGACCAAACAGCCACTTCATAAACGCATGTCACAACATAGAAGAGCCACCTCAAGACTCAGCTGTCCATCTACATCTAAAGGACAAAGGCCACTCCTTCGAGGACACCAGTGTTCACATTTGGGACAGAGAAGAAAGATGGTTTGAAAGAGGAGTGAAAGAAGCCATTTATGTCCACTGTGAGCGACCATCTTTGAACAGAGGCGGTGGTTTACGACACCAACTGTCAGACGCCAATACAGTTTTAAGATCACCTCCCAGACGCCTTAACACCCACTCACCTGATGAGAGGTGTAACATCTTCAAGCAACTTAAAGAAGTCCAGACGCTTTTCTTTCCAAGCTCCTTAGCCATATTGTGAAAAATGCAAAACAAATTGAGGTAGACTAAGTATATTAGTTAAAGACTGATATTCCGCTATTTAGCGCAAGATAAACAAGTTAGTTTGCTGTAATGTCACAGGTTTAAAGCCATAGTTCGGTTATATCAACTAGATATAGTTGATATGTGTGACCCCCCTTTTGTGAGTGTGGACGTTTCCTCTCGTTGCTCTTTAAATGCTTTGCTTCTTTTATTGTTTTTTATCGATTTTTATGCTTATTTTTTCCCTTTTTTCCATATGAGCTTACCTGCGATAGCTTCTGGACACTTATAGATCATTAGGACTAAAGCGTTCTTAACAGAAACAGCAACATTTTTATAGTTACCGTATCTTCAGCGCTCCGTGTGTCTGTGGCCTACACACAGCTAAAGCCTGATTACAGCGTCTGGTCACCGAACAGCCTCAATAGCCTGGAAAGGTGCTAACCGCTAGGCTAACTAGCAACAAGATGCCTTCCCTCTACACAGATGACTACCACAGCCTCCTGCAGAAGATTGCAGTACTGGAGACAAAAATTCATCGCTTAGAAGTAAACGTGGAGGTAAATGGGCTGTGTGGAGATGAAACAACCTTGCTTTTGATTCAAAACAATGGCGATGAGCAAGCTAGTACACAGCTAAGGAGCACAGATAACATGACCAAGAAAGTAGACTCTGTGCATTATAAAAAATCCTCAAGCAATAATCCCCCCTTGGACTGTCTTGGTGCAAAACCAAGACATAAATCATGTCTCCTGGAAGGGGGAGGACGTATCACAGGCAGGGCACAGCGAGCTGAAATCTCTGAAACCGACTGGACTTCACTTCCTACGAGACAGAAGCTCTTCTACCCCTGTATACGGGAGGAAACAGGACTGGACAACCGTGAATAGGAAGGTTAACAACAAACCTCCAAAACAACTGAATGTGAAACTGCAGAACAGATTTGCTCCACTATCAAAGGACCCTGGATCTATATCGGACAACCATCCATCTAAAAGTAGCGAAGTAAGGTCTGAAAATCTGTTGAAAAGTAAAAGGCCACAGGGAAAGCTAAAGGCTAGGCCTGAAACTCTGATTGTGGGTGACTCTGCCGTAAAGGATGTACAAAGGATGTGCGGTAAGAACACTAAAGTCCTCTGCTTTCCTAAGGATATGGTCAACAACCTGAAGGAGAGAATTCTTCAAATTGCAGATGAATATCCAACTGTGACAAACATTGTTCTGCATACAGGGTCAAACGATGTGTCCAAACAACAGACGGAGGTTCTGAAACCGGACTTTACTGGATTATTAAATACAGTAAACTCTCTGAATGCAGCTGTATTCATCAGTGGACCTTGTCAGGTTTATATTGTTGATTGTCATTTATGCTTAGAGTTTTATAATCAATGTCATGTTGGTAGAGGTTTAATCCTTAGTAGTCTGTGGAGACTCTGTGTGCCTCCCAGATCACTCTGGCATGCAAACACAACTTAAGGTCAGGAGAGAGGTTATATCTGCTTTGTTACGTCCCCACAGGAAAGCCAGGCGAAGAGGGTGGGGGACAGTAACAGTTGGATCCGGGTTGAAATGAAAAGAACGCCAGGCAGAGGTAGTTACCACAAAATATATCTTTATCATAATCAATTAATTCAAAAGAACTTTGCCTACTCGTGTCTTGCTTTTGCTGTGTAGTAAATTGTCTTGAACGTTCCAGCGAATAGGTTTAAGCTACAAACCTATCAGACCTGTACCGCTCGTCAGAGGAGGAGACGAGCGATTCGGCAGGTTGTTTGCACTGAATAAATGGCTTATATCAGCATGTACTGACCACTCAGTGCATTTTATCAACAATTTTAATATTTTTTGGGAATGCAGGCATCTGTTTAAAGCAAATGGATTTAATTTTAACAAGTCAGGGGTGAAACTGTTCACCTCCAACTTGTTTTATTCCATACGTCATCCATCTGTGCTTGGTGCCAAGGCTGAGATAAACAAGGAGTTATCTCATAAAGAGGAACAAACAGTACTCCAAGAACAGACAAAGCCCAGCAGAAACCTTGAGGAGGAGCCTCATCTGCCCCCACCTGGGATGAGCTTCAGAAAGGAGAGACATCAGAGGGGTCCCTATTTGCCTCCAACTCTCTCAACAACACCAACAACCAGGACCAGGGACCATGACCTTCCCTAGTCCCCCAAACCCCTGACAGGCCATCAGCCTCCTCCCGCTCCCTTTCGACCTCCTCGCCACACCTGAAATTCACTGAGGAGATGATGGAGCGGGTCAATGCTGGGCTCAGATCTACCCCCCAGCCCAATCCCTTTTTGTCCCCCATGAACCCCCCACCAGAGCAACCAAAGGTTCGCCATCGAGCCCCGCCTTCAACAGAGCAATCGAAGTTACATTGCCCAGCCTCGCAAATACGGCACAGCCTTTTTTAATGATCTCAGTGAACTGCTGTCTGTGATCTGTGTTGACTGTGTAATTATTGTTGGGGATTTTAACATCCATGTGGACAACCCTCAGGACAAAGGGACTAAAGACCTGAGTAACATTCTGGGCAACTTTGGGCTGACTCAGCATGTAACAGAGGCCACACATAATAGAGGACACACTCTTGACCTACTGATCTCCAAGGGCCTGAGCATTTCGAAGGTTACTGTGTCTGATGTGGGCCTGTCTGATCATTACTGTGTTTTCTTTGAAAGTAAAATTTCAGCCCACACAAATATATCAACAACAGTGATCACAAAACGGTGTATAACTGAATACAGTAGTGAGATATTTAACCATGTCTTCCCCTTAACACCTGGCCTGTCCAGAGGTTCAGTCAATGAGCTCGTCAATAGCTTCAATGCTAAAATGTTAAATGTAATGGACACTATTGCTCCCATTAAGGTGAAGGTTATCTCTGGAAGGAAAAAGTCTCCCTGGAGAAACTCCACACTGGTGAAAAATGAAAAAAGAGATTGTAGGAAAGCTGAGCACAGATGGAGAAAAACAAACCTCCAGGTTCATCCATCCATCCATTCGCTTCTGCTTATCCTCCTCCAGGTTCATTCCAGTTATAATTGTGAAGTTTCTCTTTATAGATGTCAATCTATAAAGAGAAACTTCGCAATTATAATTTACAACTGAGGAGTGCAAGGAGGTCCTACTTCTCTGACATCATCACCAAAAACAGTCATAATGCTCGGGTCTTATTTTCTACAGTTGACAGGCTAACAAACCCTCCTGTGTCAGTGACAGCTGAACTTCATTTGACATGGCCTGCAATGACTTCGCCAAATTCTTCACAGACAAAATCCAAAAGATTAGACAAGCAATTGGTACATCAACAGCATATTCAGGATATGTACCGTGTCCACCGAAAAACTGTTTAAACACCATGAAACAGTTTCACCCTATTAACAGCAAAGACCTGGAGGACATCTTAGGTCAACTGAACTCCTCCTCCTGCTGTTTAGATGTCCTGCCAACACGTTTTTTCAAAAAGGTCTCAAAGACTTTGGAGTCAGACCTGTTACAGATCGTCAACTTTTCTTTAATATCAGGTGTGTTTCCAGAACCACTAAAAACTGCTGTAATTAAACCTATACTGAAAAAGGACAATCTTGACAAGACACAAATGAACAACTACAGGCTGATCTCAAATCTCCCATTTTTAAGTAAGATCATTGAAAAAGCAGTTTCTCAGCAGCTCAGTTACTTCTTAAAACAGAATAACTGCTATGATGCCTTCGAGTCAGGTTTTAGACAGAACCACAGCACTGAAACCGCTCTGACCAAAGTGTTTAATGACATATGTCTGAATACAGACAGTGGAAAAATGTCAGTCTTAGTTTTACTGGATCTCAGTGCAGCATTTGATACAGTTGACCACAACATATTACTCAAACGACTGGAGAACTGGGCAGGTCTTTCAGGAACTGTACTAAACTGGTTCAAAACATACTTAGAAAACAGGAAATACTTTGTATCAATAGGTAACTTCACATCTGAGCAGACAAGCATCACATGTGGAGTTCCCCAAGGTTCCATCTTGGGACCCCCTCTGTTTAACATTTACATGCTCCCACTGGCACAGATTATAAAGAACAACAAAATAAACTATCATAGCTATGCAGATGACACAAAAATATATATCACAATGTCACCAGGAGATCGAGGCCCTGTACAGGCTCTTGGTAAATGCATTGAGGAAATTAATGACTGGTTGTGCCACAATTTTCTCCAGCTAAACAAAAACAGAACTGAAGTAATAGTCTTTGGTGCCAAAGAAAAACGATTACAGATCACCAGAGAACTTCAATCTATACACCTAAAAACCACAAACCAGGCGAGAAATTTGGGTGTAGTGATGGATGCAGACCTAAACTTAGAAAAACACATTAAGACAATAACAAAATCAGCTTACTACCCCTTCAAGAATATTTCAAGGATAAAAGATCTGATGTCTCAACAGGACCTACCTGTCCGTCAGAGGATAGACTTTAAAGTTCTGATGCTGGTCTATAAAGCTCTGAATGGTTTAGGACCAAAATACAACAGTGACCTCCTGACCCAGTATGAACCTTCCAGATCCCTCAGGTCATCTGGATCCGTTTTTTTATCAGTTCCCAGAGTCAGAACCAGACACGGAGAAGCTGCATTCAGCTTTTATGCTCCATATATCTGGAACAAACTCCCAGAAAGCCTCAGATCAGCTGAAACACTCATTTTGTTTAAATCCAGGTTGAAGACTCACCTATTCTCAGCTGCGTTTGAATAAAGCACCAAATCCACACTTTTAAGCTTAAATTTCAAAACTTATATTTTAACTACTGATTTTATCTATTGTTCTGATTTTATCTACTGTTTTTTTTTAAATCAATTTTAAATCATGCTTTTGTTGTTTTTGTTTTTTAATGTCTCTGTAAAGCACTTTGAATTACCTTGTTGTTGAATTGTGCTATATAAATAAACTTGCCTTGCCTTGCCTTGCCTAGAGGTGAATCTGAAGTTAAGTTGATGATGCTGAGATTTATTCACCAAATTGCACCTTCATACCAACTTTATAGTGTCTAATATAAAGACAGCAGTCTAGAGGATTGAAATCAGCCAGGACAACTCATGAAACATCTGTTAAATTAAGGTGTGTAAATCCACAAAGAGGAGTGAACCTCAGTAGGCCAGCTGATTACAGCCCGTACACTAAGAAAATTAACTGGAGCTCTCAATAGAAGTTATTGTGAACTGAGCCACTACAACTGATTCCTCCACCTACTGAATCCCAGTTTAACCTCTTCCCTACTCATTTTCCTGTTTACAGGTAAAGGCACCCTCTACGTGGTAGCCAAAAGAAAATAGAGCTATTTTTTTCTTCTTTGCTAATGTCTTACTTTACTGATTCAAGCTGAGTGCATTCTTTAGAATTAAAATACAGACTAACATAAAGTTTGTATTCCCATAAAATAATATTATTTCATCATTACATTAATGTAGAGCAAGGTTCTGTTGGCATGCCATAAAAATGGGTGGTAGAAAGGTTCTTCAAAGAGCTACTTTTACTTTCTTGTTTTGAGTGCATTTCACAGCTGGTACTTTTTCACTTTTACACTTTTACTTGAGTGAAGAAGCTGAATCAGTACTTCAACTTTTACTGGAGTATTTTTTAACAATAGTATCTGTAATTCTACTTCAGTACAGGATGTCTGTACTTTTGCCAACTCTCGTCATGAGACGGTAAGGACTACAGATTAATTTTGTTAAAAAAGAAAGAAAGAGGGAGCACAGGAAAATAGTGAAGAGCCAAGGGGCTGAAGGAACAACTGAGCAGATGTGGAAAGAATAAAGAAAGAGCAGGACACAGCACAGCAAGCAAAGCCACATGAATGGTCCTGTCCACTGTAAACGAGACAAACTGATCCCTGATCTGAATGCACTCTAGATCATTTTTTTCTTGTGCCATGACTGAAAATTATGTATGTTTTTTTTCCTGTCAAATATCTGGATTGTTTCAAACAGGTGTTAGTTCACATGGGATAAGTGAAGACTTTTTAAAAAAAATTCCCATATGGTTGTCAGAAAGGTGTTTATGGCTTTTAAGCAGCTTTGATGCTTTGAGCTGGTTCTAGGCCCAGCCATGAGTTGCCCATACCACTTGGTCTGATCCATTTTGAAACACGTAGCAACCTATAATAATGGATTGGATTTATATAGCGCTTTTCAAGGCACCCAAAGCGCTTTACAATGCCACTATTCATTCACTCTCACATTCACACACTGGTGAAGGCAAGCTACAGTTGTAGCCACAGCTGCCCTGGGGCAGGCTGACAAAAGCGGGGCTGCCATATCGCGCCATCGGCCCCTCTGGCCATCACCAGTAGGCGGCAGGTGAAGTGTCTTGCCCAAGGACACAACGACCGAGACTGCCTGAGCCGGGGCTCGAACCAGCAACCTTCCGGTTACAAGACGAACTGCCAACTCTTTGAGCCACGATCGCCAATTATGTGAATATTTTGTTATTCACATAATTATCATATGGAGCAGTTGGAGAAATGCTGGGTTTCCCAGCAAAGGGAATAAGGAGGCCAACTGAGGCAGAGGCCGGCCATCCAGGACGTGTTCAGGGCCTGCTGATGCCACAGCATACAAGGCCAAAAATTTAAAGAGACTACTTTTTGTTTTTATGTTTTCGAAATTTTTTCTGAATCATTTGTGATATTTATCTTGAAAGGTGCTATATAAATACAATTTTACTGACTTACTTAATGTATTCATTTTGTCTCATGATGGCTTTTCATTAGAGCTATTTCCTTACTTCTAATTAGTTTGGAATACTTTTTACAATTGATCTACAAATGCAATAAAAACATGTTGGGTGTTACATCACGAGACAGCAGTAAATTTTGTGTGCTGGCACCATTTTATCAGAGTCAGGGGACCCAATCTCATACTCAGGCAGAAGGAGCTCAGTGAGACTTATCTGAAGATCTGAAATCTAACACACACTAAGCTGTGTGTCAGCTCATGCAGAAACAAATTGTAATTGTGCAGACAATCTCACGAATTTCTCACTGTTCCTACTGTCACAGATATGACATAGTGATGTTTCGTTGGTATCATCTACAACAGATAAAAGAAGAAAAAAGTGACAAATTTGCAAAAAGCCTGTCTGGAACTTGGTAGAAAGGCTAAACAGACAAGAAATGAAAAAAAAAATTCAAATGCAGGTATATGGATTTGTTTAGAGTCAAAATATTAATTTGTTATCCTACAAAACAATAATGTCATATACATTAGGTGAGACTGAACAAAATTCTGGTATCAGAAATAATGGATATGCGTACAATAAATACTCGTTGTTAAATGTGATTTAGATAACTTCATAGCTTCATCTGAAGAACAGGAACAATCAAAAAATAAACAAGGACACAGTGTACACAAGGAAGCAGGGGACTGAACAAGATAGTAACAATTATATATGAGAGAACAAGGAGAAATATGTGATTCATTTGATACTTTTATAAATCGTAGGTACCAACAAGATATAGCAATATAAGAAAGTCAATTGTGGGAAAAATCTTCTTAATGTTCTTCATGAGCATGTCGTTGTTGTCTTGCTATATGAAGAAGATATTAAATACTGTGTAGATGTTTTACTAAGATGCAAACACAAGATTCATATTATCATTTCAGCAACAAGGAACGTAAAAAACAAAATGTTTCTGATATGACACCTTATCAGAGAGAATATAAGACTACAAGCACAACGATCCAGCATCATTCAACTGGCCACTCAGTCAGTGGTTGTGCACATTCTTTTGAGCAAGAGGTGAACATGGACAAAGGCTGTTCTACAGTTTGTGTATTGATTGTAGCACTTTGTGCATTGGTGCACTTTGGCACTGTTTTTTCCACAGTGAAAACTGGTGGCATTTTCACAGGTGAGTTTGGGTTTTTCTTTTTTACTTAGACGTGTTCAGCTCATAACTGTCTTCTTAACAATTCTTTCTGAAATGTGCATGTTTGTTAGTTACTTATATGGTCTGTTTGGGGGCCACACAGCATCATAACTTTTGGCCCAATTACCACACCTCATTCATATCCTTTTCTGCTTCACTGCTTCTTCTAAAACCAGAATGCCCACGCCATCTTAAGCTTGATCAGTCATGTAAGGGGTGTGAGCACTGTCCTAGAGACAGACTTCTTGAGAGAGGGTGTGGAGTAAATTTTTGGTCAAACATTCTCAGTTTATAAAATGAGAGATAAAAAAGTTTCTTCAAGTTAAATCCACATTTACCACCCTCATTCCGTGAAACAGAATTCAAGAAAAACAGAAGAGGAAGAGGAGAGAGGAATTTGCTGCACTTCAGGAATAGCTGCTGCACAACAAAATACTGTGATAGTGACTGGCAGGGTCAATGCATGCAGACAATATAACAGCATGCAATCTTTGACCACAAAAATGAAACACAGCACTAAAGTAAAGTGAAAGGAAAGTGAGATCAAACACAAACACTGCCTGCTTACGGATCCTTTCTGAAATGTGCATGTTTGATTTTGTCAAACAGCCAATTTGGCGACTGCAAAGCATCACAACTCTTATTCCTCACAGCTCATCCATGTCCTTTTTTGCTTTTCTGCTTCTTTCAAACCCAGAATGTCCACGCCATCTTAATCTTGCTCTGTCACGTAAGGGGTATGAGGACTGTCCTAGAGACCACATATGCTGTGTCTACGATGGTGAAGAAGTCTGTGTCCCTCCTGTTTCCAGTATGTGTCACAATGTTTAATTTCTTCTTAAGAGGGTGTGGTAAATTTTTCATTGAGTCTTCTCAGTCAGTAGAATGAGAGAGAGTCTAAAAATCAAATAAATTCCAGTAAAATCCACATTTACTGCACTTTCTGATTAGAGTTCTTTGTCTGCACTAATTTCTCTTTCCTTCCAGCAAAGCCAGGAGTGTGTCCTCGTCGGCGCTTAGACTTTGGACATTGTGCTGAAATTTGCTCTAATGACAGAGACTGTCCTAATAATGAGAAGTGCTGCTCCAACGGATGTGGACATGAGTGCATGGCTCCATTGTCAGGTGAGATTGAACAAAGTGACATTTTAACAACCAAGTTTCTTTTGACTCAGATTTGTTCAGCTTATAATCTACTGCTCACGGTTTCTTTCTAAAATGTGCATGTTTGTTTTGTTTTGTTAAACAGCCAAACTGGCAATCAGACAGCTTTATAAGACTGACTTCATTTACCACAGCTCATCCATGTCCTTTTCTACTTTACTGCTTCCTCCAAAACCAGAATGCCCAAGCCATCTTAATCTTGCTCTGTCACGTAAGGGGTGTAATGGCTGTCCTAGAGGCCACATATGCTGTATCTGTGATGGTGAAGAAGTCTGCGTCCCTCCTGTTTCCAGTATGTGTCACAATGTTTAATTTCTTCTTAAGAGGGTGTGGTAAATTTTTCATTGAGTCTTCTCAGTCAGTAGAATGAGAGAGAGTCTAAAAATCAAATAAATTCCAGTAAAATCCACATTTACTGCACTTTCTGATTAGAGTTCTTTGTCTGCACTAATTTCTCTTTCCTTCCAGCAAAGCCAGGAGTGTGTCCTCGCCGGCGCTTGCACAACAGGCGTTGTACTAAATCTTGCTCTAAAGACAGAGACTGCCCCAATAATGAGAAGTGCTGCTCCAACGGATGTGGACATGAGTGCATGGCTCCATTGTCAGGTGAGATTGAACAAAGTGACATTTTAACAACCAAGTTTCTTTTGACTCAGATTTGTTCAGCTTATAATCTACTGCTCACGGTTTCTTTCTAAAATGTGCATGTTTGTTTTGTTTTGTTAAACAGCCAAACTGGCAATCAGACAGCTTTATAAGACTGACTTCATTTACCACAGCTCATCCATGTCCTTTTCTACTTTACTGCTTCCTCCAAAACCAGAATGCCCAAGCCATCTTAATCTTGCTCTGTCACGTAAGGGGTGTAATGGCTGTCCTAGAGGCCACATATGCTGTATCTGTGATGGTGAAGAAGTCTGCGTCCCTCCTGCTCCCAGTATGTGTCACTATGTTTAATTTCTTCTTGGTGTGTGTGGCAAATCTTTGGTTAAACCTTCTCAGTTAATAAAATGACAGATAATAAAATTTCTTCAAGTTAAATCCACATTTACCACCCTCTCTGGTTAGAGTTCTTTGTCTGCACTAATTTCTCTTTCCTTCCAGCAAAGCCAGGAGTGTGTCCTCGCCGGCGCTTAGACTTTGGACATGGACTGCTCATTATAACATTTTTCAGTTGTCTGGTTTCATTACTAATATTAAACACAAGCTATGTACCATACACGCCACTATTGGAGCATGGTTGAAAATGAAAGTGTGTCTTAAATGACATGTTATTAGAGAGACTGCAAATCTGTGAGCACAAAGACCCGGCATCCACTAACTGGCCTTCTCAGCCTGTGGTTGTGCACTAGTACACAGACAGTATTTTTGCACACAGGAGCACATTCCTTTGAGCAAAAGATGAACGTGGACAAACACTGATCGACTTTGTCAGTTTTTTGTTTGTTCTGCTAGAACTTACTGCAAATTAACAGGCAAATTTTCTTTGGGGGGGGGGGCTCAGATGTGCTCAATTTATAATCTGCCTGCTTATGGATCCTTTCTGAAATGTGCATGTTTGATTTTGTCAAACAGCCAATTTGGCGACTGCAAAGCATCACAACTCTTATTCCTCACAGCTCATCCATGTCCTTTTTTGCTTTTCTGCTTCTTTCAAACCCAGAATGTCCACGCCATCTTAATCTTGCTCTGTCACGTAAGGGGTATGAGGACTGTCCTAGAGACCACATATGCTGTGTCTATGATGGTGAAGAAGTCTGTGTCCCTCCTGTTTCCAGTACGTGTCACAATGTTTAATTTCTTCTTAATAGGGTGTGGTAAATTTTTCATTGAGTCTTCTCAGTCAGTAGAATGAGAGAGAGTCTAAAAATTAAATAAATTCCAGTAAAATCCACATTTACTGCACTTTCTGATTAGAGTTCTTTGTCTGCACTAATTTCTCTTTCCTTCCAGCAAAGCCAGGAGTGTGTCCTCGTCGGCGCTTAGACTTTGGACATTGTGCTGAAATTTGCTCTAATGACAGAGACTGCCCCAATAATGAGAAGTGCTGCTCCAACGGATGTGGACATGAGTGCATGGCTCCTGTCATAGGTGAGATATAAACAACATGACAGTTATCCACAGGATATCAACTGCTGCAACACATATCACGTTGCAAGTTGCAAAAAGGCTGTCACTGACCATTAATTTGTGCAGACATAATTAAATATAGGAAAATATATATACTAAGATTAATAATTTAATATATGTATACTTGGGACTGCACGAAATTTGAGAAGGTGAAAACTTGTGTTAATCTCCTTTTTTTGCTTGGGGGTAAGTTGGGTACTGAACAACAAAAACCATTAAGACTCTTGTAATGATGCAGTATCAGACAGCACAAGTCTTGTCTGATATATGGGAATTAGAGTGTAAATGTGGGGTGGTAATATGAATTTAAACTAGACTTCTCCAGGAAACTCATTCCTTAGCAGGAAGAAAGAGGTCCAATAGCATCATTCCGTGAAACAGAATTCAAGAAAAACAGAAGAGGAAGAGGAGAGAGGAATTTGCTGCACTTCAGGAATAGCTGCTGCACAACAAAATACTGTGATAGTGACTGGCAGGGTCAATGCATGCAGACAATATAACAGCATGCAATCTTTGACCACAAAAATGAAACACAGCACTAAAGTAAAGTGAAAGGAAAGTGAGATCAAACACAAACACTGCTGCTCATTATAACATTTTTCAGTTGTCTGGTTTCATTACTAATATTAAACACAAGCTATGTACCATACACGCCACTATTGGAGCATGGTTGAAAATGAAAGTGTGTCTTAAATGACATGTTATTAGAGAGACTGCAAATCTGTGAGCACAAAGACCCGGCATCCACTAACTGGCCTTCTCAGCCTGTGGTTGTGCACTAGTACACAGACAGTATTTTTGCACACAGGAGCACATTCCTTTGAGCAAAAGATGAACGTGGACAAACACTGATCGACTTTGTCAGTTTTTTGTTTGTTCTGCTAGAACTTACTGCAAATTAACAGTCAAGTTTTTTTTTTTTTTTTGGGGGGGGGGGGGGGGGGGGGGGCTCAGATGTGCTCAATTTATAATCTGCCTGCTTACGGATCCTTTCTGAAATGTGCATGTTTGATTTTGTCAAACAGCCAATTTGGCGACTGCAAAGCATCACAACTCTTATTCCTCACAGCTCATCCATGTCCTTTTTTGCTTTTCTGCTTCTTTCAAACCCAGAATGTCCACGCCATCTTAATCTTGCTCTGTCACATAAGGGGTATGAGGACTGTCCTAGAGACCACATATGCTGTGTCTATGATGGTGAAGAAGTCTGTGTCCCTCCTGTTTCCAGTACGTGTCACAATGTTTAATTTCTTCTTAATAGGGTGTGGTAAATTTTTCATTGAGTCTTCTCAGTCAGTAGAATGAGAGAGAGTCTAAAAATTAAATAAATTCCAGTAAAATCCACATTTACTGCACTTTCTGATTAGAGTTCTTTGTCTGCACTAATTTCTCTTTCCTTCCAGCAAAGCCAGGAGTGTGTCCTCGTCGGCGCTTAGACTTTGGACATTGTGCTGAAATTTGCTCTAATGACAGAGACTGCCCCAATAATGAGAAGTGCTGCTCCAACGGATGTGGACATGAGTGCATGGCTCCATTGTCAGGTGAGATTGAACAAAGTGACAGTTATCCACAGGATATCAACTGCTGCAACACATATCATGTTGCAAGTTGCAAAGAGGCTGTCACTGACCATTAATTTGTGCAGACATAATTAAATATAGGAAAATATATATATTAAGATTAATAATTTAATATATGTATACTTGGGACTGCACGAAATTTGAGAAGGTGAAAACTTGTGTTAATCTCCTTTTTTTGCTTGGGGGTAAGTTGGGTACTGAAGAACAAAAACCAACCACACAGGAGCACATTCCTTTGAGCAAAAGATGAACGTGGACAAACACTGATCGACTTTGTCAGTTTTTTGTTTGTTCTGCTAGAACTTACTGCAAATTAACAGGCAAGTTTTTTGTTTTGGTTTTTTTTGGGGGGGGGGGGGGGGGGGGGGGGGGGGCTCAGATGTGCTCAATTTATAATCTGCCTGCTTACGGATCCTTTCTGAAATGTGCATGTTTGATTTTGTCAAACAGCCAATTTGGCGACTGCAAAGCATCATAACTCTTATTCCTCACAGCTCATCCATGTCCTTTTTTGCTTTTCTGCTTCTTTCAACCCCAGAATGTTCACGCCATCTTAATCTTGCTCTGTCACGTAAGGGGTATGAGGACTGTCCTAGAGACCACATATGCTGTGTCTATGATGGTGAAGAAGTCTGCGTCCCTCCTGCTCCCAGTACGTGTCACTATGTTTAATGTCTTCTGAAAAGGGTGTGGATTAAATATTTGGTTAAATCTTCTCAGTTAATAAAATGACAAGTAGTTTAAAAATAAAGTTTGCACATACAAATTGTGCTAGATCTTGCTTTGATGACAGAGACTGTCCCTTTATTCTGAAGTGTTGCTACAATGGATGCGGACATGAGTGCATGGTACCAGACATAGGTGAGATACGAACAAAGTGGCAGTTATCTAAAGCAGCGGCCCCCAACCTTTTTTGCCCCACGGACCGGTTTATGTCTGACAGTATTTTCACGGACCAGCCTTTAAGGTGCCGCGGATAAATACAACAAAATAAAACCAGTACCAGTACCCAAAAAAGAAAATTTATTCATAACACACTGGAAAAGAGCCAGGGAAACCGATTTAATGATAAAAACGATAAAAAATAACGAAACCCTAAAAAAACTATAAATTTCACAACCGAGCTTCAACTCTCGCAGCCCGGAACCAAACGACTCACGGGCCTGTACCAGTCTGTGGCCCAGGGGTTGGGGACCGCTGATCTACAGGTTATCTGTTATCATGTCATCTACAATAGGTAGAAGTCAGAAAAGGCTGTCTCTAACAATTGTGCACAAAAAAGAGAAAATGTTTAATTTCATACACATTTCCTTGAGATTGTATGAAACATGAAAGAGTGAGAACTTTAAAAAAAAGCTTGTTAGTCTTCTTTATGACCATGTGTTTCTTTGTGTACTGCAGACCAGAGACTTACTGCTGTCATTTTGTGTGAGACTGTATAAGTTTTGCCTGATATTTGGGAACTGGAGTGTACACGTTGGGTGGAATCTAACTTGAAATGAGAGATTAATCAACTGGATCTCCATGAGACTCATACCTTAGTCGAGAAGAAGGAAGTGCAGTAAGCATCCTTCAGAGAAACAGGGTGGCCACAGCCTAAAACACAATCAAATGTTTCACAATTTCCAGAAACTCTTAGAAGAGATTTTTATTAATTTACTGCAATTCAGGGTTCAATAAGGTCAAAGGATATCTTTCAGAGGGACAACCCACCACACTCTCTGGAGTTCTTGGTCTATACTCATTTCTCTTTCATTTCAGTAAAGCCAGGAGTGTGTCCTCACAGACACTTGGGCCACGGACGTTGCCTTGAATCTTGCTTTAATGACAGAGATTGTCCCTTTTTTGAGAAGTGTTGCTCCAATGGATGCGGACATGAGTGCATGGCTCCCTACAAAGGTAATAGATGCACAAAGCAGCCAAGACCCTTTAAATAATTCACCAAGTGGTTAACGGTATTTTGTAACTAATCATATTTTTGGGTTTGGTGTATCTGTGAAGGCTGGCTGCTGCCCCCTGCCTGAAACCACCTCCATGTGTGCTGGTCAGTGTCCAGGAGAGCAGAAGTGCTGCAGGACATCCTGCGGTCATGCGTGCAATGAGCCCCGCTGATTAGAAAGTACCAAGTCAATCTACATTAAACATCTTTACAAATTTACTGTGGCCTTCTCTTTAATGCAATACTTTTTTTCTTTCTGTAATATTATTAAGACTTTCTTTTTCTGATGATGACAAATGTTTTTGTAAAGGCAGACTGCGTGGCTAGGCACTTGATTATATGCGTCTGTGACAACGGGACTGAAAAAAACACCTCAATTCAGAGAACAGGGAGTGTGGCTCCAGACCTGCTGCTTTTACTTAAATCTACTTCAAAACAAGTGATTTCCTGTCCCATTAAAGATAATATTCATTACTTTTAGGTATCTTTCTTTGTATTTGTTTGTTTGTGAGAGTATTTGGGTATCGTGTTTTGGACAAAGTTTGCATTTAAAAACAAAAAAGAAACCATGTTGAATTCACTCTGACATAATTTATCTCTGTATCTGATTGTTCCTAGTAGGGAGATTGAAAAGAAGCAATAATCTCTCCATGTGAGCTCAGAGGCTTCAGAGGGCAGTGAGATATCAAATCAGAACAACCTGATTTGTATTTTATTACAGTTTCCTCACAGTAACATCATGCACTATGATTTAATGGAGTTACAGTTTCAAACTTCCAGAAAACAAATCTATGTTCAAACTAGAGCTGCAAAAATAAAAATAAAATAAAAACACCAACACTGCTATCAACAAAAATGGTATTTTAAGCACAGCTATCGAGTTTTTATAGTCAGTGCATGCCTGGTTTAGACACTGCCCATTGGTTTACATAAACAGATATAATATGATGATATTCCATTTATAGTCGCATATAACGTTTGAGCATAAGCTAAGAAACAAGTCAAGATAGGAACACGAAAATATGTATCTGACAACCTCCTTTCTTACAGAAAACATGACTCATGTTCGTCACTTTGTGGTGAAAGGAAGCAGCGGCATCAACCCTTACTATACCGTTCTCGTGTGATTCCTCTGGGAAGTAAAGTATCTTAAATTAGGCTGTGAGTGATATGGATTTTGGCCCGTCAAGCTGTGCGCCCTCCTCCACAGCAGCCTCAAGCTAACAAGCTAATTAATAGGAGGCAACAAGAAAGAAAGCTTAAGTGGGAGACTGACTATGGTGCACCTTTACACCACAGATAAAATACATTATTAACACATTCAAAGCAAATGTAACATTTTTTCTTCTGTAATTGGCAGCAGTTAACAGCATCCAACATTATTAAGGGTAATTTTGTGCTGAGGATGTTTAACAATGTCATAGATTTGTATAAATGATACCTGCTGCTAAAGCAAAACACACGGCTGTTTCCATTATTGCTCCCCATTCTGTGCAGGGGAGGAATTTAAGTGCTAAAAGCGGAAAATCAGAAGTAAATAGCATGAACATTTCACAGTTTGTGAGCACACAAAAACTGCAGAAAAATGAGTTTGTCAGAGTGGCCATATGTAGGATTTCACACACTCAATTTGGAAAGCTCTGTTGAAACAACCAGTTAAAATCAATCGTTGACATCTTTCAGTCCTATTTCCAAATAAAAAATATTTCAGTTTTAATCAAATGTAATGATTTGTTTTTATCAAGCCAAATCTTCATTTATTTATTCTTTACTTTGTTTATCATTTCATTTTATCAGTGCATCCCTAGTTTTAGCACAGCCTACTAATTTACATAAATATGATACTATGTGACAATATTCAGTCAATAACAGCATGTAATGTTGGAACAAAAACTAATAAACAAGTTAGATTGGAAGACTAAGACATGTTCTCCACCTTGTGGAGAAAAGAAGAAGTAGCTGCTTGAGACTTACCAACACTTCTTGTAGAATTTCTGTGGGAAGTAAAATATTCTGCAATGGACTGTGTGGTCTGCACAGTGGTGTACACGCCAAGCACACACCCAACTAAACTGAACAGAGAGGCCATCCTCCACATCACCCTTAAGCTAACACGCTAAACAATAGTTATTTTGTAGAGTCATAAAGTCATCTCATCCAGTAAATGCTGTAAATCATCACCAGAGCATAAATTATTAGTCTTAAACAGAATCATTATTAATATTGTGGACACCTTATGTATGTAATTGATGTGTGATTTAAACAATCTAGGGCCCAACACTGACCCCTGGGGGACACCAGAAGCATAACTTCCTTCTCTAATATATGAGCAAGAATTCATTTAACTTCACAAACTGGTGCCAGTCTCTTTAAAAAAAAACAACTCTGAAATTACTTTAAAACTCCTCATCTGATCTATTGTATCAAATTTGTTTCTGAAGTGTGTAAATAATCCAACCGCATATTGTTTTTGTTTTTTTGTCTATGGAGTCTAATAATGCTAGATGGAAATGCGGGCTGGTTCACTGGTTAAAAAGAAAATAAACCGCTTCGCACATGTCAGATACTGTTGGAGGAGAAATTGATTCATTTGCTGGAAGCACTAAAATAAAGTGAAGGTAAAATTAGGTCACATGACAAAAACTATTGTTCATCATAACATTTTTCAGCTGTCTAGTTTTATTACTAACATGTAAACAACATTAGAAGATTCATACCACAGTACATGCCATATTTTATCTGTAACTCTACAGGCACAAGGACCCAGCATCCTCTAAGTGGCCTGCTCAGCATGTGGCTATGGACTAGTGTACAGTATTTTTTGCACACAGCAGTACATGTTTTGAGCAAGAAGTGAACATGGACAAACACTGGTGGACAATTTGCGCATTGGTTTTAGCATTTTGCGCATTAGCGCACTTTGACACTGTTCTTTCAGCGAGCGCTTGTTGCAAAATAACAGGCAAGTTTCTTTTGACTCAAATTTCTTCAACGCATTATCTGACTGCTTACGGATTCTTTTTGAAATGCGCATGCTTGTTTGTTTAGCAACCAAATTGGTAACCACTCAAAATCATAACTCATGTCTCCTTTGGCACGGCTGATCCGTAATGCTTTTCTGCTCTTTTCTTTCAAGTCTCAGCTGTCTAAAAGTCAGTCAAAAGGCCCGTGTACCACACTCTCCCGTTCTATCTCTTTGTCTATACTGATTTCTCTTTTCTTTCAGTAAAGCCAGGAGTGTGTCCTCGCAGGCGCCTGGGCTACGGACGGTGTGCTGAATTTTGCTCTAATGACAGTGACTGCCCCGACAAGGAAAAGTGCTGCTCCAACGGGTGTGGACATGAGTGCATGGCACCGTACGTAGGTGAGAGATCAACAAAGTAGAAAACACCCCCATGTACATCCCAAGTGTTTAAAGGTATTTTATAACTAATCATATTTTTTTTGACTTCGCTGTGATCAGTGAAGCCTGGCGGCTGCCCCCTGCCTGAGACCACCCCCATGTGTGCTGAGTACTGCTATCACGATGGTCAGTGTCCAGGAGATCAAAAGTGCTGCAGGACTACCTGTGGTCATGCATGCAGTGAGCCCTGCTAAGGAAGTCCATCATCTACATTAAACATCTCTCCTTTTTAAACGGACACATTTTTCCCACAAAGAAAAAGTGGCCTGTTTGCATTTATTCCTTGTCCTCTTTTTTTTACCGCGTGTATTCTTACTTCAGTGTGAAAAACAGTATATCTGTTCCATTTCTAATTAAAGCCTTAGAGTATGATGCATTGTTTTTGTTGTTTTTGTATGACCAATAAAAATAGCCCAATCCTGTATAACCTTGCTATAAATGTGTTTTTAATAGATCCTGGAATTCACAAGCCTGTCGGGTTTTTTGAGTCCGTTTCCCTGCAAAAACAAATGATGAAATGTAGCAAGAATGGAAAGTGTTTCCTGGCAGAACACAAAATGATTCAGATGGACAATGAAAACGTTCTTAGTTTTCAGCATTGTTGCGCACTTGTGTCTCAAAATGTATTTTGCTGTTTGTTATTTAAAGAACATTTTAGTTTTTTTTATAAATTACTAGTTTGACCAAAGAAAGTTGCAACAATCAGTGACAAGTTCCTTTACTATATCATGTCCGAGGAGAAAACTTGCAGTTTGTAGCAGATCACATATGAACATCAAATTCTACATGTGGAAAGCTGCTTTTCGCTTTGTTTTTGTTCCACACTGTTGGCAAACACACAGGGGTAAGAACTGCTGACCTGGCAAATACAGAGAGACCTCTGTGTTTGTTCCTTCAGAGTCTGTCATCAGTGAGGCCAACTATGTTTACACAAAAATGTGGGCACTCAATAGGAAGTAATAATGTTCCAACTCCTGTTTAATTTAGAGTTGGGAACTTTCATGTCTAGTAATTTGAAAAATGATGTTTGGCAGTTTATTGAAAAGGCAGTGACAGTAATAACAATACAGAACATAGTCAAATATTCAAATGGAGCTCACTGTTTTACAGAAATATTTTTCTAGGAAGGAAAACAAACAAAAATGTGTGTAAAAGGCTTAAACAAAAGTAAATGCATGGCAGTATTTTATTTAGTATTTAACATCTACAGGAGCTGCTCAGCCATAGAACCCAGGACCACAAAGCTCCAGGCACAGTTTTAGTGCTGATGTTAATCCCAGCGGTGTTTGGAGTTCTGCAGTTGAGTCAGCAGTTTTGGTGACTTTTAGACTGTATCACCTCAGCCCTTGGTGAAACCCCTCTGAAGATCTACATGTCCAACAATTTGTGGCCAAGTTGTTGTGGCTCCTAGATGCCTCCACTTTGCTATATCACCACTTCACCTGATCATTAAATATCTTAAGAGGGAAAAAATTTCATGAACTGACTTGTTGCGGTGGTGGCATCCTATTACACTACCATACTCAAATTTAGTGAGCTCTTTAGAACAACCTTTAACAAATAAAGGCAGACTGCTTGGCTGTTACCTGCAGCAACAGGAGTGAAAGCACCTGAATTTAGAGAAGAGGAAGTGTGGCTCTGTAGTTTTGTCCATAGTGTATTTGTTGTAAGACAACGAAAGTGCTTAAAACTGATGACTTAATAATTCAACAAATAAAAGGTTTTTATTATGCTCAGACAATTGCATTCAACATTCAAAACTGTAACCAAAATCAGTGCCAAATAAATATTTGGTAAAGGGCAGCTCGGTTTTACTTGACAACGATTGATATCCTGTGTAGAAACATGAAAAAAGTTCATTTTATCACTTTTAAGTCTATACTTTTTAGAATTCGTTTCACACAATATACGACATCATACTGGAATGAGTTTTAGAGTTTTTAATGCGCTGTCATGAATGAAGTTTCAATTAAGATAAGCAGCCTAAAAAGAAAAACGTTAGGACATCCTGAAGTGACTTTGACTTGGTGTATCTCATAGTGGCGGAGATGCCAAATAAGTCTTAAGACCACTTAGAGACCAAAAGCGATTATATTTCTGAGTCCAGAGGCTTCAGAGTGCAGTGAGATATGAAATCACTGTTTCCTCAAAGTATCAGTATGCCTTAATGACAGTGTGGCATTATGTTGTAATGGGTTATAGTTTTAAAAATCCAGAAAAACAAACAAACAAAAAAAAAAACCCTACCCCAAATCCCCCAAAACGAAGGGGTATTAAAACACTGCAGCCCATTGCTCAGCTTTGGTTCCTCATATTTATCAAACAAGAACAAATCTTCAACTTCCCGTCTACTTTTTTTGTCCTTAGGCAGCAAGAAATTGCTTTAAAACACAAATGTATCCATCTTATTCAATTCAACAACAAAATCCTCAAGTTGACAGGTTTTAAAACATTCATAGCAGTATTTGTCCCAGTTCTTCCCTGTATATTATATATTTTCCAGTAGTTCAACAAAAGGAAAACTTCCTTTCTAAAAGATGCCACTTGGCATGCTCACAAAGCCTCAGAGTGGCGGGACGCCCCTCATCCTTCGGATGACGTTAGCGATCCGCTTGGCCAGTCCTGGGTTGGGCTCTTCGATCTGGAAGCTCCGCGTTAGTAAGTTGTATAGAGAGCCGTAGCCCACAGCCACTACAGTGCATGTGAGGCAGATGACATTGTAAGGCATGCTGAAGTCTGGAGTGGGCAGATTGACAAGCAGAGGCTCTGTGTAGATGCGGACAAAGTAGCTGGACTCTTCTTTACAGGGAAAACTGGTGAGAGAGGAAAATTTGATCATCCCATTTTCTAGATAAACGTGTCTGTGCAGAAACTCAAACAGTCCGTGAATAAAACACAATAAATGTCATTTTCATCAAGGTGGGTGGGAGATGGGGCTGTGTACTTACAAGCTGCTGAAAAGTGGTCGTTCCCGAGTGCTGTTTGTATGCATGGCGACAGTGCTAGGTACAAGAGAACTAATAACTGAAGATCTAAATGTTAAAGACAAGGACAAGGACTTTAGACAATAAAAGTCTGAAATTAATTTAAAATCCTAAAAAATAAAAAGCAAAAATCATTTGAGAAGCAACACATGTCACACATGCAATCCTACGTGCATACCCGACATAGAAACCGTGGTTGGGATCGGGTGGGTATTCAGTCCATTTGAGCAGAGCCCTCTCAAACTGCACTGTAACCTCAGTCACAGAGTTTGGAGGAAGCTGGATCAGCATCTCCAGCAGGTGGGGCTTCACACGGTCCTTAGATGGCTCGTAGTGGATGTAGCCTAGCAGAGGAAGAAAAAAAAACAAGTGACCAATAATACACTGATTAAATGTTCAAACTAGAACTGCACAAACACAAAGGCTCTGGCATCTGCTGTCAAGAAAATTGTATTTTAAACAGCTATCAACCCAGAGTTTTTACAGTCAGTGAATCCCTAGTTTAGACACAGATCACTGGTTTATATAAATTACATAATGGGACAATATTTAATCAATAACAGCATGTTATTCAAGTTAGAAATGAACACCAACATATGTATTTGATAACTGTTTCTTACAGAAAACATGACTCATGTTCTCCATCTTGTGGCAAAAAGAGGCAGCTGCATGAACCCTTACTAACCATTCCTGTGGGTTAATGTGGGAAGTCAAGTATCTTACAGTGGGCTGTGAACAGCATGACCGACTTACCCCTGTAAGGTCAAATGTATCATATTTGAAACATGAGTTTTTGAGACCTTTACATCATTAGTGTGATTTCTTTAACCTTAAACCCTTTACACATTTTTGCTGAAGATGAATAGTCATCAATAAATTGCACAGAAATGCTGGTGTAGCAAAAATCATACAAGTCAAAACTCATAATTCATGACAGGTTCAATAAAAACTCCAGCTTCAAGAAAATTAGATTTTTCTGGCAATTATTTCATGGTTCAGATTTTACAGGGTTAAGTAAAAGACTGAATAATAATATCCATCGTTGAAGAAGTCAACATCAAAAATCAAAGCCTGCAAAGATGCTCACATGTCCACAGGACATTTAAGCTAACTAACAGAAGGCAACAAAAATGAAAATGAAATCAAGTTGAAGGCACACAAGTTCAGCTCAAGTGGGAGTCTGACTATCGTGCACCTCTACAAAGTGTAAAGAGAAGGCTGTGTATTCATTTGCCACTGGCAATTTGTGCTTTTAAAGAACATAATTAGCATCATCATGTTGATGTTTGAATCAAGGTATGGGGGTCAGAGGCAGGGGACAGCACCTTCAGAAAGCCACTAAACTGAAAAGATGCACTCATGGACTGTTTCTTTGAGCTGTAAGTGCAACTTTCATTTTTATGTGCAGGTGTTTCATGGCAATAGACAAAGCTGCAAGAATCAACTAAACAACATGATGTAAGATCTACTTTTCTTCTTTTATTTAATTAAACCTCCTAAGAAATGATTCAGTGGTCATATTCAGATCCATGAAACAGTCCCAGTAAGACAGGGCTGCCCAATCCCGGTCCTCGAGAGCTACCGTCCTGCAGCTTTTAGATGCATCCCTACTCCAACACAGCTGAATCAAATGGTGTGATTACCTCTTCAGCATGCCATCATGTTTGGCAAAGGCCTGATAACAAGCCATTCATTTGATTCAGGTGTGTGGGAACAAGGATGCATCTAAAAGCTGCAGGACGGTAGCTCTCGAGGACCGGGATTGGGCACCCCTGCAGTAAGACTTGCAGACATAGAAACAAAAAAATAAAGATGTATTGCTTTACCTTTATATCAGATCTATTCTACCAAAGCAGGCTTGTTAAATAGGTTGCGGGGAGGTGGCTGAGTGATAGTCTTCTAGTTGAATTTGTGATATGCTAATGCTAAACAGCGCAAAGGCTAATAAGATTTTTTTGTAGACTGGTTGAGGTCCTCTCCGTGAATCGCGACCTTATCGTGGTGGAGGGGTTTGTGTGTCCCAGGGATCCCAAGGTCGATGTTGTCTGGGGGCTTTTGCCCCCTGGTAGGGTCTCCTGTGGCAAATTGGTCCTGGGTGAGGGACCAGACAAAGAGCGATTCAGAAGACCCTTATGAAGAAAACATTGAGGGAACAGTTTACCCTGCCCGGGATAGGGTTACCGGGGCCCCGCCCTGGAGCCAGGCCCGGGGAGGGTGCCCGACGGGCGAGTGTCTGGTGGCCGGGCCTTAGTCCATGGGGCCCAGCCGGGCACAGCCCGAAAAGGGGACATGGGCCCATCCTCCCGCAGGCCCACCACCCGCAGGAGGGGTCGGGTCCATTGTGTGCCGGGCAGCGGCCAGGAGCGGAGGCCCTGGCGGACTGATCCCCGGCTGCCAAGACTGGCAATTGGGACATGGAATGTCACCTCTCTGGTGGGGAAGGAGCCTGAGTTAGCGCGTGAGGTTGAGAGGTACCGGCTAGATATAGTCGGGCTCACCTCTACGCATGGCTTGGGCTCTGGAACCAGTCTCCTGGAGAGGGGCTGGACTCTCAGTCTGGAGTTGCCCCTGGTGAGAGGCGGCGGGCTGGGGTGGGTATTCTAATATCCCCTCGGCTTGCTGCCGGTACGTTGGGGTTTTCCCTGGTGGATGAGAGGGTTTGTTCCCTGCACCTTAGGGTCGGGTAACGGGTCCTGACTGTCATCTGCACTTATGCGCCGAGTAGCAGTTCAGAGTACCCTGCCTTCTTAGAGTCCCTGGGTGGGGTGCTGGAAGGTGCTCCACCTGGAGACTCTGTTGTCCTGCTGGGAAACTTCAATGCTCACGTGGGTAATGACAGCGAGACCTGGAGGGGCGTGATTGGGAGGAACGGCCTCTCTGATCTGAACCCGAGTGGTGTTTTGTTATTGGACTTCTGTGCAAATCACACTTTGGCCATAATGAACCCCTTGTTCGAACATAAGAGTGCCCATAAGTGCACGTGGCACCAGGATGCTCTAGGCCGCAGGTCGATGATTGATTTTGTAATCGTATCACCAGACCTGCGACCATATGTTCTGAACACTCGGGTAAAGAGAGGGGTTGAGCTGTCAACTGATCACCACCTGGTGGTGAGTTGGATCAGGTGGTGGGGGAGGATGCTGGACAGACCTGGTACACCTAAACGCGTAGTGAGGGTGTGCTGGGAACGTCTAGCAGAGGCCCCAGTCCGCGAGATCTTCAACGCACACCTCCGGCAGAGCTTCAACAGCATTCCGAGGGAGACTGGGGACATTGAGTCTGTGGGACTCCGGAGGCAGCCGACAGGTATCGACAGGCCAAGCGGAATGCGGCTCGGGCAGTGGCTGAAGCAAAAACTCAGGTGTGGACGGAGTTCGTAGAGGCCATGGAAAAAGACTTTCGGACTGCCTTGAAGAGATTCTGGCAAACTGTCAAGCATCTCAGCAGGGGAAAGCGGTGCTCTACCTGCACTGTGTATAGTGCTGGCGGAGCGCTGATGACTTCGACTGACAAAATTGTCAGGCGGTGGAAGGAATACTTCGAGGACCTCCTTAATCCCACTGACATGTCTTCCGAGGAGGAAGCAAAGTCTGGGGATGAGGGGAATGACCCGCCAATTTCTGGAGGCGAGGTCACTGAGGCAGTTAAACAACTCCTTGGTGGCAGAGCCCCTGGTATTGATGAGGTCCGCCCAGAGGTCCTGAAGGCTCTGGACGTTTTAGGGCTGTCCTGGTTGACACGCCTCTACAATGTTGCGTGGAAATCAGGGGCAGTACCCCTGGAGTGGCAGACCGGGGTGGTGGTCCCCATCTTTAAGAAGGGGGACTGGAGGGTGTGTTCCAACTACAGGGGGATCTCACTCCTCAGCCTCCCTGGGAAAGTCTATGCCAGGGTGCTGGAAAGGAGAGTTAGTCTGCTAGTCAAGCCTCGGATACAGGAGGAACAATGCGGTTTTCGTTCTGGTCGCGGAACACTGGACCAGCTCTTTATCCCCTCAAGGATACTTGAGGGTGCATGGGAGTTTGCCGAACCAGTCTACATGTGTTTTGTGGACTTGGAGAAGGCATTTGACCGTGTCCCTCGGGGTGTCCTATGGGAGGTGCTGCGGGAGTATGGGGTGTCTGGCCAATTGCTACAGGCCATTCGATCCCTATACAACCGTTGCAAGAGCTTGGTTCGCACCCGGTGGGTGATGGGCTCCGCCAGGACTGCCCTTTGTCACCGATTCTGTTCATAATTTTTATGGACAGGATTTCTAGGCGCAGCCAAGTGGCGGAGGGCTTTCACTTCGGTGGCCTCAGAATCTCATCTCTGCTTTTCGCGGATGATGTGGTTCTGTTGGCTTCATCGGGTGAAGGCCTCCAGCTCGCACTGCAACGGTTCGCAGCCGAGTGTAAAGCAGCGGGAATGAGGATCAGCACCTCCAAATCTGAGGCCATGGTTCTCAGCCGGAAAAGGGTGGAGTGCCCACTCGGGGATGAGTTCCTGCCCCAAGTGGAGGAGGTCAAGTACCTCGGGGTCTTGTTCGCGAGTGATGGGAGAAGGGAGCCGGAGATCGACAGACGGATTGGTGCGGAGGCTGCAGTGATGCGGACGCTGCACCGGTCCGTCGTGGTGAAGAGGGAGCTGATTGTAAAAGCGAAGCTCTCAATTTACCGGTCAATCTACGTCCCTACCCTCACCTATGGCCACGAGCTGTGGGTAGTGACCGAAAGAACGAGATCACGGATACAAGCGGCGGAAATTAGCTTCCTCCGAAGGGTGGCTGGCCTCTCCCTTAGAGATAGGGTGAGAAGTTCGGCCATCCAGGAGGGACTCAGAGTAGAGCTGCTGCTCCTCCACATCGAAAGGAGCCAGCTGAGGTGGTTCGGGCATCTGACAAGGATGCCTCCTGGGTGCCTCCTGGGGTTGGTGTTCCAGGCATGTCCCACCGGGAGGAGGCCCCGGGGCAGACCCAGGACACGCTGGAGAGATTATATCTCTCGGCTGGCCTAGTAACGCCTTGGTGTTCCCCCGGATAAGCTGGAGGAGGTGGCTGGGGAGAGGGAGGTCTGGGCTTCTCTGCTTAGGCTCCTACCCCCGCGACTCGGCCCCGGATAAAGCGGATGAAGATGGATGGATGGATGAGGCTCATATGTGGACCAAACTGTACATGTGAAGGCCATATAAGACATACATTTTTGATTGAATTAATAATTCATAAGTCAGCTGCTCCATGATATTCTTATTTCCACAGTGGCCTTAAGTGAAGTTAAGGACATTGTACCGGACCAATATCCTGTACTACACTGTGTACTCACTGTACAGGATATTGGTCATCTTTCAAAAGGTAAATTGTTTTTGGGACAATGTAAATTTATTATTCTGATTGCAAATGAACAGTGCACACATCCTTTACTGCTTTCTAAAAATACTCACTGGGCTTGTTGTCCTTTCCCTTGCTCGTCACACTGAGCGTGTGGATGTAGAGACGAAGATACCAAGGTACCGAGTCCAGCAGCAGTACAGGGAAAGACCTGTATGGGTGGTTGTTGTACATTAATGTGTGAATCTCTCCTGTCTGCAGCCCGTATCCAGCCACATAACGCTCAGCATGGAGCAAGGGACGCAGCATTTCACCTGAGGACAGAAAGTCAGACTGATTTTAATAATTCACTGGGTGTAAAACAAATGTGACAATCAAAAAAATGCCTTAAAATTGTGTGAAGTGTGTGCATTTTATTATCTTGTTCTTGTTTCATCATACATTCTTCAAGACAATATTCTGACTATTATACACAGCTTTATACATTATACAGTCTCTACTCTTCTGGCTCACCCTCATTGGACTTCCATCGAATCAGCAGGTTGAGGGAGCGCACAGTGCCAAAGGTGGTTTCTTGGGTCAGATCGTACACAGAGAAGGTCCGTCTGTCTCCCAGCACCACTGCCTGGCTCAGCAGGGAAGTGGCTGGGCTGAGCTCAAACTGCTCCCCCTGCAAAATAAAAACAGGTTTGTTCCAATCATAACTCTTACAGAGCTTCAATAATAAATTTGACATTATCTATACATACAAGTAGTGCCGTTTATCAACAGATAATCCACTAGATCAGCAACACCTCTATGTTCATATAGCTGTCACAATTCGATGTTTTGTATTCTAAGGTTTGAATTATCTAATGATTTAGATTTGCATATTTTATATTAAAGGAAAAGCTAACCTGAGGGTTGTCTGTGATGTCGATATATAATTTACTGGAGGAGGCCAACGGACAAGCTTCTGTCAGGGTCCGAGAGAACATCTTGAACAAAGACCACTCTGAGGGAAGAGACAGCTTGAATTAACAAAAGCCAGGGGAATGTTACCAAAACCCAAATATGGGACAGAGAACAAAAAAAAACGTGCTTTCGCTCACCTCGTTTGGTCTGTCCAGAGTTGTGCAGGTCAAAGACTGAATTCAACGTCTGTCTCAGCTCCCAGGATGTGGTTTTGCACTGCCAGTCCTGACACACGGACCTGATGTGCACTGCCTGGGAATGAAAACTGCTGTGGAAGAGTTTCTCTGACTTCAAAAGGACAGCGAGACCAGCCTGTTCGGAAAACATAGTGAGGAGAAAACTTAATACGCTAACAGATGGCATTGATGTCCCGCGCTTTTTTTAGGAAGAAAAATGCACATGTAAAAGGGGGGGGGGGGGGGGGGGGGAGAGGGGGAGAGAGAGAGAGAGAGAGAGAGAGGGACATTTACCTTGGATCCACATGGCAAGAGTTTCTTCCAGGGTGTCAAATTCTCTGTGCAAACAATTTCTCGTGGGAGGGTGGCATAGCGAAGGAAGCTGTGGTCTGTCACTTTAACACACACACACAAATATTGCATATGCAGTACAGTGAGTCCTGGGGCATCTGCAGTGCTGTAATGGGTATTCAACTGTCTAACATGCACCTCAGAATAAGAATATCACATGCCCAAATAAAATCTAATATATATATTAAAAAAAGAGGTACCTGAGTACAGGTAAAGCACTCATTTTATTGCAAAAGGTTTCTTTAATGCAAACAGGACCTGTGTAAAAAGTGTTCATCTGTTTACTTATTCCCCAACAACAACAACAACAACAACAACAAAACACAACTAAACCAAGTTTCTAACGGGGTGCAGCACACCTGACAAGCCTGACAATCATATCACCTGTAAAGTCGACCATTTGCAGTAACATGAGGTGTAAAATCACTAGAAACTAGGGCTGGGCCATATTATACCGTTGACAGTAATACCGGTACAATGCTAGGCAACGATAAGAAAATAAAATATCGCGATAGAATATGGGTAAAACGCGCATGCGCAGTGCCTTTGTTTTCGCACATGGCAGAAAAAGCATGGCGGCAACAGAGAATGAGAAGGGAGAAAGCGGATCGTTGAGTGAAACGGATGAACCACAATTGGTTTGTAAAAAATGGTGCAACTTCAGTGGTGTGGAACTGGTTTGGCGTTTGTCCATCAGATACCCACCAAAGCACATTTTTTTTGTAGAACATGGAAGCGGGCCGTCGTTTTTGCCGTATTTGTCGGACTAAGGTGCTCGTAAATCTGGGAGTAATCTGTGTCCTAAACTCCGCTCCCTTCAGGTCCCAAAGTCAAACGAACACTGCAGCATCACTAAGAGTTAAAAACTGTCTAAATTCTTTCATCTTTAATAAAACGATCAGAATTGCTGCTTTACCAGGTGTAACTATGAAGTTTAACATCCAGGCATCCATGAAAACAGAATTTATTACATTTAACGGAGTTAGAAGTTAGCAGGAAGTTAGCGGAAGTTAGCTCGCTAGTTTTGCTAGTTACCTAAGCATGATATAGCATGTTCTGACTGAGAGATTTCTGAAAAAATTCAAACGTACAGCTCTGCTATCATTTCCAACATAAATGAAGACAGGAAGCTACACAGCAGTGAGGTTTGTAAGGTTACTGAAGTTGGGCTAGGTGGTATTTAATGATGTGCTAGGTGATCGCTAGCGACACAGCTATGTTAGCATAACATAAACAGTGAAGCTGGAGGATGAACGCTAACACTTTTCCACTCGTGAAGGTTCCTGATGGTTAGAGACAAATGCAATCGCATGGCAGGATGCTGTAAACGGACCTGACGGACTTCAGTCAGGAGAACAACTGAGATAATCCATCCACAATAGAAGGTTAGTCGTTAACATACTGCAACAACATGGGAATAGAGCAGCTGTGATAGAATACAGCATTAATGAATCAATGGTACAGAAGTGGAGGAAGAAGAAGATGAGTTGAATAAAGTTTGATTTATCTGACTGCTTTGTTTCGCTTAATGTGTCTTATAATCCCGTGCACCTTATGGTCCGAAAAATACGTATTTGACTTTTTTATTTGGCACACTGCAGTTTAATGTTGCAAAGCATCTCTTTTTAACTTCAGTGGATATTATATATGGTTATGCTCAGGATATGTCAGCCCATTTCTACTGGAAATGCCTTTTGGTTAAACTTTCAACAGGGAATTTGCATTTGCACTGTTAAATTTTTTATACAGCTTTAATGCACATAAAAAACAGCTGCTTGTTTAAGTGAAAATAAATGGATGGGGTTTTTTTTGCGCTAGTAAAGTTGTGGAGTTGTATTTTGTCTTGCATCAATTATATCGTCAGTTATATCGTTATCGCAAATTTTCAAATCTATATCGTGATTAATATTTTTGGCCATATCGCCCTGCTCTACTAGAAACAATAGTTTAAAAAACAAAACTAAAAACAGAGCACATGTCTAGGTTAGATGAGGAAGAAGGTTATTGCACTAAATCTCTGAGACTCAATTGAAATTGAAAGAAATTTGCTACACATGGTCGTTTGGAACAAATGAGAATCTTCCTAGAGGTTGCCAACCTTTCAGAATTCCTCTAAGAGCACTTTGAACAGTCATGAGTGAGGTTAACAAAGTTTTGAGCAAAATATTCAAGCTACCACAGTGTTTGTGACTCTGACAGACACAAGGTAAAAATGACAGACTGATCTCCAGTAATCTGAAGCACTTTATCGCAGCTGATGCTGTTAAAGTTGTATGAATCATAACTGACCAGTGATGGAACAAGTTGAGAAGAGGATTACTGCAAGAGGATTTTCTCTAGCACTAATTCTGTATAATAACGTGATATTAGACAGTTCAATGGTGGCTGATGACACAATTAGCTTTTGCAGAGGTTCATTACTAGAGATGCAAAAAGGAGACTGACTGTACCGTTGCCTAGTCCCAGGGGTTTGAAGGAGGCACTGGGCTGAACAGTGTTGGTGGAGTCAATGAAGTTCAGTGATGCACAGAAGATGCCTGACAAAACATTGGTTAGCTCCTTCCATGTAGCATCGACACTGGGAAAGGCAGAAAAAAGGCATGTGGAAATGTTAACATGATTTAGCAAAGGTAGGTTAGGCAGCAACTATATCAAAACAAACTGTAGTCAAAAGTTGTGGGAGTAGAATTTCTGGCAGTTTTACATGGGTGGGGGGAAAAAAATCAATACAGCAAACCATTACGATACTTTGTATGGTGATATTGTATCGATACAGGGTCACCAAATATTGATACTCTGGGAATATAACGAACAAGAGGGTTCATCACATGCACCACCATCCTGAGATTATGTTAGCTGAGCAAACTTGCATTAAATTCAATGAAATTCACATTTAATTGATGTATCATCTGAAACAGATTGCATGTAATTCAATCGCAGACTGATGACAGATTATCTCTGTCTTAATGCAACAAGTTTATGGCCAGTTTTTACTGAGAGTTATTTTACTGCATAACTTTTTACTGCAGCAAAAAAACTACCTGAACTGTCTGCTAGTTCGGCAAATGCTTGAGAAACATCACTGTCATTATAAGAACTAAAGGAAAAACACAAAAGCAAAAAACAGCAAGGACGGTTATGGATGAGCAAAACTGGTAGGTTGGTGGTTCAAACCTCTACTTGTCTAGTCTGCATGTCAATGTATCCTTGGTCCACATACTGAACTCCTAGTTGTCGTTGATGCCACCATTGGAGTGTCATGTGTGCATGGTAGATTAAAAATGCTAAGGCATAGAAAAAATGTTTACGAAAGCAGGTTAATGAATGTGTTTGTGAATAAGTGAATGAGGCTCATAGTAAGAAGGGGCTTTAAATGCTCAGAGTACAAAAACACTATATAAGTACGGGTCTGTCTCCCCTCCCCTTATTAATCCACACATTCATTTCATCTCTGTTGTACTCACTCTGTCACTGAGTCTTGGAACCAGACCCAGAGCTCAGCTCCAGGTGGGGATGGTATAAAGGGTTGCCCCCACTGCATGGTCCTCCAGTAACCTTGTGTAAAAGAGATGTGCAGTTCTCTGACTGAGAACTTGGAAATGACCTGGCCCAGAGACTTGGGGAAAAGCCGGTAGTGGGACACTGAGAAATGCAACAACGTGGTTTAGAGTTAGAAAGACCAAACATTGTTGTAATTTTGAGAACAGGAGAAAGAAAATCTTATTGAATGAATGTGGGGTGTATTAAACTCGTATAATATTTCCAATAATGTATAAATACTCCTGAAACCAACTAAACAGGAACAGACGCAGATTTTAACAGGAAGGGGATATCAATAAATGAACAAAAATATGGTGATTTATAAAAGAAAGTCAACTGACGGAAAATGCAGATGCCCTATCACGTGGTATTTTTAATGTTTCAATCTGACAGATTATAGGAGCATCGAGAAGCAAAAAATGAACCCTCATTCCGAAACATTTAAATGCTTATCATTTTATACATTTACAGCTTTTCTGTCAGCTATTCGACAGACTCAAGTATATTCAAAAGTTACTTCTATAAGAAGATAAAACATTTACATGTGTGTATTTTCTTATTCGTGCCTAACAGAGTGTTATCTCCCTACTAGCAGTTAGCTTACCTTTGTTTTCTCTCATGAAGTCTGTGTCCCACAGGGTGCGGAACTGGAAGCTGGCATAAATATCTCCGGAGTGCAGAGGTCTGATGACCAGCTCTTCTTGGAAGTCGTCTTTAGGCTGTGGTACCGACGAAGGTACCACTGTTTCAGGTGCAGAAGTGCCCTGAATGTCGGCTGCAGCATCAACCGTAGCGGCTTCTTTAACCTCGGTTGCTTCCCACCGTCTCTCCTCCACCGCGGGCTGGTCAGCCGTTTGTTCCGCTGTTTGTGCATTATGGTCAACCCCACCGTGGTGGTCATTAACTGGCGTCGTTTCATGAATGTCTGCGACAACAAACACGGACAAACTAAAAAGAATAAGCAGCCAAGACCAGCAGCTGCACCTGTGAGCAGCCATTTTTCTCGAGGCGGTGGTTGACTTCCGCGTTAACGCGTCATGAGTAGAATCAGCCAATGAGCTGCTTCCATATGGAGTCATTCTTGGCACTGACACGAGGCTGCTTTGTTTTAAGCCAAAATATTTTCTTAAAAATAAAAACATAAAAATAAATTTTATATATATATATATATATATATATATATATATATATATATATATATATATATATATATATATATATATATATATATATATATATATAATACATGCTAATATGTAATATGTTTCTGATTTATTTTAAGCAAATTCTAAAATAAAATAAAGAAATACATTTTAAAAGCGATCAGTTACATGTGAAGGCGGTATGGAAGCGGTATGGCAAATCAAATTATAATTTATATGTAGATTAGATAAATTATATTTATATCCATGTGAAGACAATAAATGAATCCATAGATAAATGTAAACTACAGTAAATGCACATAATGTGTCATATGTCAATTTGTGAATTGTAACCAATTAAACAATTACAGGCCTGAAAATTCTCAATTAATTTAGCCTATCAAACGTCTGCCCATCTTAATCTGTCATTTTACAGCATTACCAATGCTGCTTGCAAATATATTAAACCTTATAGACCCTGAATAAATGGTGCTACTGGTGTGTTGCCAAAACTCATAAAAAAGCTACATTAATAATTAATAAAGGCCATAAATTCAGGTTATCGGTGTGCGAATAAGCATGGTGCTCTGTTGAATATTTGGTCGCGTTGCTGGACAGGGATGGGCATCATCAACCCGTTGGCATCATCGGGGGCAAATCACCCCTCCCTCATCCACACATCATCGCGCACACAGCCCAGACTCACACGCACACACACACACGCACATACACGCACATACACAAACACACACGGAATTTCGGCTCAGCCATGGCTCCCTGTTAGGTACTCAAAGCGGCTGTTGTCAGAGCGAATTAAATCTACTCTCGCTCGTTGCTTTCCTCCTGACCTTGCCTGCCTCCGGTTGGGTTTTTAATATTTTATTTAGGATTCCTGCGCTGCCTCCCCATGGCTACATCGGATGGACTAGACGGCTGTCTGCATCGAGGCAGATCTCAAAGTGACCCGAACATACTCACCGAACCGGGCATCGAGTTGGCTCACGGCACAGGTAAGATAGGCGTTATTTTGTCTACATTCATCCGCTCCATATGCGAGTTTTTATTTTTATTTTTATTTTATTTTTCTAAGGTTGCCGCTTCTTTGGCGTTGCAGACCTCCTTGTTTGCTTAGTGGGATGTCAGAACACTAAGGCACAATTAGCGCATATGCTCCCGACACTGGATGTAGAATATGACTGTAACGCTGAATCGTGGAGCTGCATGTTGAAGACGAATGCCATCTCAGCGTCTGTGAATGGCTGCATTCCCCACCAGATTTGCGCCTTACAAAGACGCCTGTAGCCCTTTTGGCTGATATGGATGCAAGTAGTATTTGGGAATCCGCGTGTTGGCCGTTTAATGTGATATTACCGTGTGCAACTTTTACTCTATTGCCTATCTATTCCCTTCCATGCTATCCCAGCCCCTTTATAGTGAACCCATGCTATTTAGCATCACAAAATCTGCATGCATGTGTGGTCCATGATCCAAGCTTAACGAATGTGTTGTCCTGTCTGATCCACTGCTATAGCGTTGTTATTAAGAGAGATCCATGGAGGGATTCATGTTTTGACGTGTTGCATTAAAAAAGAAAGAAAAAAAAGCACATGCTTCTCTTATTGTAGGCCTATGCCTAGAGCTCTGTCCCTGTATTGACAGCACTGAATCCCCACCCCATACCGAACTGATCACTGCTGCGATCAATAGCCGGCAATCCACGTGATATAGGCTATAGGTGGAAATGTACCCAACTTATCATCACAGCCTTGTACTGGTACAATCGGACTGGCCAGTTATTGATCCTTCAGGTGATCTTTCCAATATGGTGTCCTTGTTTGTTTCTCTGTGGGTTAGTCATCTAATGTTACTCATCTTTCTGCTTTATGGAAGAGGATAATGAATTAAACTTTCATTAATGACAGAACACCAGGGAGCACTCATGCCGTGCTCTCCTCTGGTGAGCTCCTGGAAGTGAATTTGGTTGTTATTGTGCTGGAAGAACTAGTAGCCTATGCATTCACCTGAAATACACTGATTTATTTTATTTTCTTTTTTTTACGTAAGTGAGACTATTTATGGTCATACTGTGTGGGTTTAGAAAGAGTCATTGCTTACACCCACACATGGCGAGTTTTACGCACATGAATGCTTGACTGAATGATTCAGAAAAAAAAGCAGAGTAGTTCACCTTTCAACTTATCACTAACGAGACTCGCTTTTTCACATTTCCAAAATCACACCTGCCTGCACTCATCAACTGGCCATAGCACGTTTATAATGGAGCCTTGCTGAATTCAACCCTCCCAGGGATGATTTAATTCACACGTAGGTGAATGTGATGATGTCACACTGGGTCTTTGACACACCTGAATAAACAACGCAGCAGTTTGGCGGATCAGCCAGGCCAGTGATGAGAGCTAAAGCTGTCAGGGAACGCTGAACGTCAGCCTACATCCCTGGAGTATGCACAACTGCATCACAGTTTCAGACACGAGTTTGCTACATGAAAGACGGAGTAAATAAAGTTGTAACAGCAAAGACAATATCGGTGTCTGGTGGCCCAAAGTACACAGCATCGCCCACCCCTTCTCTGCGTGGATCACCACTGCACTAATGTCTGGGGCACTAGTCTTTGCCAAAGTAATCCTTTGGCAAAGACTGCCTTTTTTTTCTCCTCCCAATACAGTAGATCTCGCAGCTGCAGAGGCTTACAATGTGTTCATACACTTACTCAATACTGGGAGGAGAGTCAATAGAGACAACAGTTACAGCTGACCATCTCAGAAAATCAGAGTAGTGTTTCCTTTTGAATGAGGCTGCAGTAATACTACAATACAGACTCACCCTCTCAGAGAAGGGCAAGTCGATCGTTCACATTGCAAGTGTCCAACAATGCAAATCCTACTGTCTTTTAATAAGGCGCAGAGAGTGACATTGCATTGCTCTGTTGGGAGTTTATCTAAATTAAGGCAACCTCTTTGAACAGCAGATTTACAAGAATGATTTAGAGTTACAGGAACATAAGTCCAGGAACAGGAGCAGCAGTATAAACACGTTTAATCAGTTCATTTGGACAAGGAGCCCTTAGATTCCCCTGCTAATAAAATGTCACTTTCGCTCTAAGTTCCACTTAGTCATTGCAGAATGTCGACCAAGGTAATGGTGTGGAGAGGACACCTTGACGCTTTGCGGACAGGGAGCTTGTCCAAGCAGGGTTATCCCTATGGCTTCGTTCCTCAAAATAATTCTTTTCCCCTGTAGAAAGACGCAAAGCTGGAGAAACAGTGGAGATGAGTTGAATCACACAAATATCAGCACAAGCAGATTTATAGTGCACATAAATCTGCAGTTAGAGACTATTTCTATTATTGATTAAGTTTCACTTTTTTATTACTTTTTTATTACATAGAATACAATGCACATTACAGTTTCCAAAGTAGTTATCTTCAGACTGTTAAATTCAGTTCACAAAGTTACAAAACACAGAAAAGAAGAATATCCTCCTCATGAAGAAATCACGTCATATATCCACAGTAAATTCTAAAAATAAAAAAATATATTCAGATATTTTTAATCTTTTAAATAATTTCTCAGTTTGTTTGACATTTCATTGATTAGTTGCAACACTTTATAAAGATGGCCAACTGCCCCTTCACTAAACACCATCTTTGGCAAAAGACTGTAATAATTCATGATGAAATCACTTTCACTTGCAACCCCTCCCCACCTGCAGCTATAGACCACATTGCTCAAGACCACTTCTGTTCTCCGCTCACATGACGACTTATCCAATAAGTACCTGCTGATCTGTGTTTTTTTTCTCTCGTTTTGTTTTATCATTCTCTCCTGGTCTTACTGGTACAAGAATAATCCTCTCAGATCTGTCAAAAAAAAAGAACAACTGAAGAATTCAGGTAAAAGGCGGGGACCTGCCTAATGAACAAGAAGATATGTCAAACCCTGCGGAAGCTGATATTTAGCCATGACAATGACTCACCCCAAACCCGAGCGCTGTGTCGTACATAATCCCTCTTATATTCAGGGCTTGGTGAGCAAATATGGGAAATTATGAGTCAGCAGGTCTTATATAATGTTCCCGCAATTAACACAACATTGTTTGAAAGTAATAATGTAAACAAAAAGGTATTTGTGCCACAGGAATTCCTTACATAACAATGGTTTAAGACCCAGTTTCAGATTTCAGCGAGTTGCGGCGGAATAAAGAAACTGTAATTACGTAACAAACAGAGATATATATGACCCTACCTTAAGAAACAGCCCTGCTTCAATTTAAAAAAAGGAACTTTGACATTTTCAGGTGAAGAGAGGGTTAAAGATGCAAGAACATGGACTCCTTAGAAGTTTAAAAGGCACTCTTAAAAGGAGACAACCCGGTGCTGGCAGGCGGCACATTTGAAGAATGGTTTTCGTTCAACTGTAATGAGGCAGTCAAGTATCTTGATGCTGTGGAAGAGGGAGATAAAGAAACGCTGGATGTGGCACAGCATTTGGTGTGGCCTTCAACTGGCGCTGGCTCTAAACAGATAATTACACTGCACACAGTAACTATCTAGCAGTTCATCAAGTTGTTGGGACGAGTTGTTGGGCTTGCCCGTGTTGACAGGTTTTGTGATGAGCAAAACTCCACCAGTATCTGGGGCAGTTTTATAATTATTTTCTATTCCGAGTAATTAACTGTAAATTAAACTGTTTGAAATTGCAGTTTTCATTTAAGACAGATTAAGAGGCAGGCGTTCAGCGGTATGTGATGCCATTACAGCCACACATTCTGTCTTCCTGTGAGTCTATTTTTTCCCCACCGAGTGATTGTCAACATCCTCAAGAGTGCAGAGAAAAGGGTGTGAAGTTGTTGTATTCTGCTGCGGGTCGTACGTGTTAAGTGGTTAAAACAAAAGAGAGAGCGACGGTGACCGTGAAGTGAGAAAACAGAAAACGATCCCTCTGTTACAGTTTAGCCCGTGACACCATGCTGTCTGTGCTTAGATAGGTCGCCAGTATGCAAAACACAGCCTCGAGTTTTTATTCATGTGGATGGTTTTTTTGGAGACTTTTAATTTAAACAGGACATAAACTTCATCATACACATGCAGCTCAATACTGGTCTCTCATTTTTGATTTTTGTTTGTTTATTTGTTTGTTTTTTAGCTGCGGTCAAGTTGAAAACTGTAAAACCCGAGGATCTATCAAGCTACATGCACACGTATGGCTGACATAAACAATTTTAGAGATCTGGATGAACAATGAGAACATATTGTATATAGATTTGCACTTCGTTTAGAACCTGCAACTTTATCAGACTCAGCCAGGAAAGCTGTAATTCACGCTGAAGTCACAACTCATTCATCACGGTGAGCCTTAAGGGACTGTGAGTCAGTCAAGGCTACCTGTTAGTAGTAGCCACTGGAGAGCTATTCATTCTTCCCTCCACGATGCACAGAGGTCCCTTCAGAGGCCAAGAGAAAAAGTACATCTAATGTCAAGTTGAGAGGAGCGTTCTGGTTGCCATAAAAGGTATTTGTCATATTCAGAAACATATGAATCTCAACAAATATTGAGTCAGACTTTCACCCAGGAGCCAGGGGTGCACTGTTAGTGCCCACATGTCATATATGTATATATATATATATATATATATATATATATATATATATATATATATATGTATTGTCACAGTAACATGCTAACATGCCAAGTTCTGAAGTTTTCAGGCAGAACGCCCTCAAGGCTAACTTATCCTTTGTGTGTAAAATGTTCAGACATTTCTGATTGTCAAACCTAATGGATCATGTCCACTGTTAATGTGATGAACTACTCTGCTAGGGGCACTTGTGTGAACTTGAGCGTAACTGGCTTTTCATTTTCTATAAATTACTTCAGAACAAGTTAGTCATAGGCAACTGCAACATGCCAAATACAAGTGAAATGAGCTCAGGGGAAAGGGTCAAGCATCATTTGGCTGTACAAAAAGAAAAGTTAACATTCCACAATTTTGTTTTAAAAACAATAAAAAGGGAAGAATTTGTCTTGAGTACAATGAAAACTAACGGGTACACACACCCCTGTTCTCTGCTGGCCATCGGGGCGGGGGGGGCTGGGAGGAGGTGTTGGCCATCCGATTGGGATCTGGGATGCGGGGCCTCCCTGTTGCTGCGGAGCCTAGGGCGGTCTGCTTGCCTCCACCCCGGGGGAAAGGGTGACATCTCCTGGGTCTAGGTGCTGTTTCCCCCTCCAGGGGCGAGGGTACCTGGACCTGGGGTATAGAGTTTGTTTGGGGAGTGTGATTGTGTGTACAGTGTCCATGTATGTCTATCCCTACGTTGGGTGAGTGCTGAGTGTGCATGAGGGTGGGAATGCATGTTTGTGTCTGTGTGTGCCTGTTTGTCTGTGTCTATATGTCAGGTCGGGTCTTACACTCCACCTCTCTGGGAACTCCCAGGCCCTCCAAAGGCCTATCTCCCCTCACCACACTCCCTGCCGGTAACTGATGCCCTCAGGGGTTGGTGTGTTGGTGGTTCTTGGTGTCCGGGGCTGGGCGCTCAGGTATGTACCAACTCACTCCTGGTGACTACTTGGCGGGGCCTGGTGCCTGTTGCTCGGTCAGGCCTCTTCTGGGGCAAAGGGGGCAGAGCCGGCGGGCACGCCACTGCAGCCCCCTCTGGCTTCTGCTCCGTGGCTACTGGGTGACCCCTCATCTGGGGCTCTCCTCAGCTCTTCCCAGGAGGGTGGCACGGATGCCCCTCCGGTGGTCCTCCTTGGGCTCTCGCACTCTGGGGCCTGGATCTCCTCCATGCCTGCTTCATGCCCTGGGGGACAGGGCTATGGCTCTCTACATCCTCTAGCAGACCATTACACGGGGAAACCTTTTGAATACAAGCGCGCTGATCCACACAGGTGTGCACACGGGTGTTCACTGTTCATAGACATAAACTACACCTTTATTGGCTGCTATTTCCAAGCACATTGTGCGCTGTCGGTCCTGCTTGCTATACAACAACATTGAATATTTAGTATTTACTGCTGTTTACACTTAGGTAGATTAACGTGATGGTGTTGTGTTTAGTATGTTGCTCTGTTTTGTTTTTTTTTGCTTGTTTTCTCTTCTTTTTCTCTCAACAGGTGATTCAGGAGATTTTTTTCTCTTCTTTCTCTTTTTAAGTGCCCTTTCTCACTGTCCCTCTTCCCTTCTGTTTTTCTTTTCCTTCATCTTTCTTTCTCCCTTTCCTATCCCTCAGTCATGTCTGTCCCGTCTGTAACAACTGAAAATAAAATAAAATAAATAATAACAACAAAGGTCGATCAAATGGACCGATACGGCAAGGCCATGATGATCCATTTGGCAAAGTAAATCCATTCAAAGAATGAGACATAATTAGATTTTCAAAGAAACATCTACAGAATGATAGCGGTTCTTGAGATCCATCTTTGTCAAATAATAATTCAACTGACATGGATCTAATGGCATCAAATCTGTGTAAATAAAACCACGGGAAAATTCCAACCAGACTGCACTGAGCATAAAGTAAAGATCAGATGTGGGAACATCAAAGTCGGGAGCTGTTTTTTACTTACAGTGGCAACATCCACCTGTTGAAAGAAACTTTGTACATCAGAAATCCGAAGACCTGTGGCCCTGACAAAGATTTCACTATAAATCCCTATGGAGGGGGGAAAAAAAGCTTTGCTGCCTTAAACACAGAAAACTCTCAGGCTCTCAGCACAGTCACTGTAGAAACCATGGGCTTCAAATATTCAAATCTTTTCCACCAGTTTTAAAATTAAAATAATGATTCTTACTATCATGAATTACTATCATTAACATTTAGTATTGGGTATCATTAAGGATGGGAATTCATAAGAATTTAGCGATTGCGACTCCGTTATCAGAGTCACCTATCGATTCTCTTTGGGATATCATTAGCTCGGCTTTGAGAGTCAACACAATCTCTAAGCAGAATATCAAAGACATTACATCTGTTCACATTAATGTATGCTGTGTGGTCTGATATTTGCGCAGGTATTTCCCCTCTTTGTTGTGATCAGTGTTGGGGTCATTACTCAAGAAAGTAACTCAACACAAATCCCTATCCCAACAAGGACACACACATGATCTTTCTCTTAGTAGAACACAAAGCTGACAGCAAAAAGCAAAGATGAAAACCAGCAAAAAGACACTTTAAAACAATTGCCACAGTGATTCTACTGAAACATGAGTTTATTACCTGTTAAAGTTCAGGGCCTGGTTGCTGGGCTGGGGTCAGCCTTTACTGAGCTTTATCAGCACTCTGGGTTCTTGGCTAGCTTAGTCTTAGCTTGCTGTTTGGCTAGCTTAGTGTTAGCATGCTGTCTGTGCAGGTGCTTGCGAAGTGCTGACGTTATGTTAGCAACATAATGCAGCTGTTTCTGTCCTAGATGCAGTTTACACTTTACCATCACGCTCTTGTCCATGTGTAAGATAAAAATAAAAGTAATGTCCATAATGGCTACCAAGAACCGGTTCTCAATTCCCATCCCTAGGTATCATATCACTCAACACTGCCGCTTAAAAAACTGAGAAGTCTATTAGTCATTTAGTCTCTTCGTGTTAAAAAACGGTGATGATGGGATCTCATGCTTATACCAAGTCATCACAGTATACCAACTAAATTCATTGCTTTTTCTCCTTCAAACCAAATCAGGCCACAAAAAAGTCATGTTAGCCTTATGTAAAAGAAAAAAAAGTCCTTTCTTCATTTGGAACCAAAATGAACACTGTGCTAACAATTCTGTCACATTTAGGATCCACAACTGCTGAGTGGTGAGCTAAGGAGATATGTTGCATGCAGATGCTTTGTTGAGCTCTGCTCTCCATAGATGCCTTTACAGTCTCCCAGTTCCCCCCGAAAATGGAGCGCATTAAATGACGACAGCAGCAGAAGTCCTACATCATGCATGCTCCCTGTGGATGCGGGAGCAGATTAGGCATTTGACAATGTTTGAGCCATGTGTTAGTGCGGCTGTTGTTTGGGCCATGTGTTGCTACGGCTGACACCCGTGCGCCTGTGTGGTTTTTTTTGGCAATTCAATCCATGTATGCATTCATTTGCAGAAGATGTAGCAGGTTTGCGCAGACGTGGAAAGAAAAAAAATCACAGTGTGTGCTAGAAAAGACAGTCACCCTTTTGAGAACAAAGAGTCGAAAAGCCCCGTGCACCTATCAGAGACCCCAGGGTAAAGGCAGCATGTGATGGAGCTATTAAGCCTCTAAAGGCCGGGGTTAAATTGAGTTCAGGAAGTTGCATGCACTATGTTGTGAAGGGTAAAAAATTTAAGAGAGAGAACTCCTTTTGGCATCGACTCTGTGGAGCAGTGGAAATACATTTCGCAAGAAAGCAGAAAAAGGAAAAAAAATGCCGGGGAGAAAAGGAGAAGGAGGCTAAACTAGTGAGGCAGAGAGGAGATGGAGGAGAGAGAAAGAAAGGAGGAGGTGGCAGCTTTTATTGAAAGAAAGCCAAGATGTTATCCTAATTGCAAACTGGCCACAGCGAGATGATGGATAGGCTGTAAGAGACCAGTTGCAGGCAGTGACTGTGTGGCTCTGGCTGGAAGACCTCTACAGCGTTCCACAGATCCTATACAGACCCTATACAGACCCTAAAGTGATGCAGTTAAACCAAGAATGCTGATATGCCAGATTTTTTTTCCTCTATCATTTTCCTCATTGATAATTACCTCAGATGTTTAAGCCAATTTAGTTAATTGAACTGTTCCTTTTAGTTAAATGTTCATTTCGACAAACATAAAAATGAACTTGCAAAGACTTCAAGGCAAGGCAAGGCAAGGCAAGTTTATTTGTATAGCACAATTCAACAACAAGGTGATTCAAAGTGCTTTACAGAGACATTAGAAACAAGAACAAATAAAAAGCATGATTTAAAATTGATTAAAACAAGCAAATAAACTAACTAACTAATTAACAAACAAACAAACAAACAAACAAAACAGTATATAAAATCAGAACAGATAAAATCAGAACAGTAGATAAAATCAGTAGTTAAAAGTAAGTTTTGAAATTTAAGCTTAAAAGTGTGGATTTGGTGCTTTATTCAAATGCAGCTGAGAACAGGTGAGTCTTCAACCTGGATTTAAATAAACTGAGTGTTTCAGCTGATCTGAGGCTTTCTGGGAGTTTGTTCCAGATATAAGGAGCATAAAAGCTGAATGCAGCTTCTCCGTGTCTGGTTCTGACTCTGGGAACTGATAAAAGACCGGATCCAGATGACCTGAGGGATCTGGATGGTTCATACTGGGTCAGGAGGTCATTGATGTATTTTGGTCCTAAACCATTCAGAGCTTTATAGACCAGCATCAGAACTTTAAAGTCTATCCTCTGACGGACAGGTAGGTCCTGTTGAGACATCAGATCTTTTATCCTTGAAATATTCTTGAAGGGGTAGTAAGCTGACTTTGTTATTGTCTTAATGTGTTTTTCTAAGTTTAGGTCTGCATCCATCACTACACCCAAATTTCTCGCCTGGTTTGTGATTTTTAGATGTATAGATTGAAGTTCTCTGGTGACCTGTAATCGTTTTTCTTTGGCGCCAAAGACTATTACTTCAGTTTTGTTTTTGTTTAGCTGGAGAAAATTGTGGCACAACCAGTCATTAATTTCCTCAATGCATTTACCAAGAGCCTGTACAGGGCCTCGGTCTCCTGGTGACATTGTGATATATATTTTTGTGTCATCTGCATAGCTGTGATAGTTTATTTTGTTGTTGTTTATAATCTGTGCCAGTGGGAGCATGTAGATGTGAAACAGAAGGGGTCCCAAGATGGAACCTTGGGGAACTCCACATGTGATACTTGTCTGCTCAGATGTGAAGTTACCTATTGATACAAAGTATTTCCTGTTTTCTAAGTATTTTTTGAACCAGTTTAGTACAGTTCCTGAAAGACCTGTCCAGTTCTCCAGTCGTTTGAGTAATATGTTGTGGTCAACTGTATCAAATGCTGCACTGAGATCCAGTAAAACTAAGACTGACATTTTTCCGCTGTCTGTATTCAGACATATGTCATTAAACACTTTGGTCAGAGCGGTTTCAGTGCTGTGGTTCTGTCTAAAACCTGACTGGAAGGCATCGTAGCAATTATTCTGTTTTAAGAAGTAACTGAGCTGTTGAACTTCAAAAGCTTTTGACAGAATTTATTAAATCTAGTTACAGTTACTTGTCTGGAAACTCTTTGCCAGTATGTTCAGTTATCAAGCTCGAAAATCAAAAATGTAATTTAGGTTTCATCTTTCTTCAGGACTGCGGCTAATGGTTCTCATCACTGATCTTAATCTATTTTTCAATCATTTTTTTAAATGAATAAAATTTAACAAAACACTAAAAATCATTCTCATTGTTGCTTCCCAGAGCCCACAATGGCAAATATAAAGTTGATTGTTTAGTGTGAGAAGCCATTGAAAACCTAAAAACATTTATATTAAAGACACAAAATAAGAGGAGTGTCGGGTTTAAGGCTTTATAAATGTTTATATTGTCTCATCAATTGATAATTGATTGATGTGGTGAACTTGAAACTTCTCTGCTTTGAGGAATGATCAGTAGTAGTAACGTGGACATGCGTCACCCCTGATAGAGGATAAAAGTGAAGATCTATTGGACTACTCATCAGTCAGATCTGTTCTTTTAAAAGTCTGTCTCACACTGTTGTCAGCCATGTCAGGAAGTGAGTGATTAAATTGTTAGGGTGTCCCTTTTAAGTAACACTGGATGACACAAAAAAGAAAGCTGCTCTATAAAGTCTTGTCTGGCTTGTTTCAGCATCACTGAATTGGCAGCATTCACATCAGAGCCCCCTCTCTCTCTTACACACACGCAGACATAAAGTCATGCATTGCACCCGTCACACCTGCTCATATCCCCAGCTTCTTTCTTCCCTATCAAATTTGCCAGACTCAGTCTGAGATCAGTGAAGTGAGAAGAGGCGAGTCCTGGGCCCCGTCAACAACACAAAAAAGCTCTTGTCTGTGACAGAGAAGCACAGAAAGCAGGAAGAAACTAAGCACATGTGATGGAGTAGGGAAGTACAAAGATAAACTAAAAGTAGGTAAAGCTCGTGTACCTAACACAATGGAGGTATGATGTTATGGCAAAGTGACAGACATTGAACCACCACAGAGAGGAGGGAAAGTGGTTTGAGGCTGTTTGATAGCCACTTACAGTACAGCATTATTGAACACTCTCTGCCAGGGCCACTCAGGAGATGGTAAATTAAATGCATAGCCAGATCAGATAACTGTACTAGAAGGAATACAGTCATAAAAAGAAAATGAATTAAAGCATTTCATTGTGCTGTCAGTCAGACAGTGAGTGAGTATAAAAAAAGCGAGTGGAGGTTAGAGAGTCTGACTGTATGTTTATCCACTTTGGTACTTTGGTTCACAGGTTACTCGCTTTTCCGTTTGTCACTTTTTAATACCACGGTGTTGAACTTTACCTTGTTTCTGTGATGGGCTTTAATACAAACACATAAACATACCAGATGAAACACAAAATGAAAGTTTCATAAGTCAATGATTAGTCTTTATAATTTGTTTTAAATTGGGCTAAAGCTAAAGAAGATCCCATTTATACTCTGCTTTGAGTTCCAGTGAACAAAAAGTTTCACACATTTATTTATACTGAGGTTATCTGTCAGGGATTGAGGTAAATTCAAGTTTTGGTTATTTTGAAAAGGTTTGAAGTTCAGAAACTGCACCCTGTGACTTTGAGCAAAGCCGTATATATAAGTGACACTCGTCACGCAGTCAAAATCCAACATATTTACTATTTTCTATTCCGTACTGTGACAACTTTTTGGAGTGTGTAAATTAACTACTTGAGAAGCCGCTCAGGTCTGCACCCTCGCATTGGGAAGCCATCTAAATGTAGACGTAACTACGATGACATGTAATCTAGCTGATAGTGACAGTAGACGTCACGCCTTAAACGTCTACCTTCTAGAAATTTCCAAAGCCCATGGTTACACATTTTCTAGCCAATCGTCATCATGAATGAAAATATCAGCAGCCCAAAGCAGCATGAGCAGTTTATAGTTTAGCGCTTATGCGTGATCATAATTGTTGTCATTATTGACTGATGAGTCTCGCAAAACTGTCATTTCCATCTATGACGCAGAAAGGTTTAATCGGTTAGTCAACTGGCAGGCGTTTATTCTGGCAAACTGATTAAATAAGAAAAAAAAATGGAAATCATTTGTTGAGTGACAGCTGAAAACAAGGCTTTCTACTTTTGTTACAGTGTTAGTGATTTTGACGGGATAGCGGTGACTAATTTTCAGACTAAGAATTCAAACTGTCAAACAGTATGATGCAAAAAGACAAATGGCGAGAGATCTCAAACTTGACTCTGATGTATTACACCAGGGTGAGTTTCAGCACCACGGACAGAGCCAGTCTTTGCATTGCGGCAGGCTGCTGAACTGAGCAGAGCCGTGTTCTGTGTGCTGATAAGTCTGTCCTGGATCTCAAATGCTTTGACTCAACTGAGCCCTTGATCTGCTGGGAAAGAAGCCCAGCATGTTTTTGTTTTTTTTACCAGTTTTTCTTTCTTTCCTCTTTTTTAAAATTTTATATATATACTTTTTGCAGCGACACATTAATGAGGAAAGCACATTGTGCAGTTTGAGGCACAAATTCCACTTAATGTAATCATCGGATACATCTACAGTTTGCAAGCCAAAAGCTCAAATCCAATCCCATTAAAACTACTATTAGAACTGTGGCCAGCCCAGTACGGTGACTTGGCTGTTATTGATAACTGAGTGGCTTCTAGCAATTTCTTAATAAACACAGATTCGTCATTGAGCCCACACCTTTTTTAGCTACCAGATACAGTAATGCCTTTTTTACACCACCACAGCGTCCCTGTGGCACAGAGCAACTGCTGTGAAGCTTGTGTGATCACACTAATGAATGTGTTTCAGTAACTGGACAAAATCTTTTGTTGACAATTTTCCTATGCTGCCAGTCCCATACAACTCTCTGACCAGACTGTACTGCAGATTTGATTACTTTTTGCTACAACCATGCTGCTTTTTTCTTCTTGTATTATATCATAGGAAATTTAGAAACTATCTTTCTATATGGTGAGCCTGCAAAACAAAACAACCCATGAAATCTTCTCAAAAACCAAGAAAGGAGTAGAGGTTTAATCTGCTAAGGTTATAGGGTTGCTGTTTAATTATTATTTTAATGTGCATATTTCATACCCTCATCTCTCTCTTCACAACCAAAAGGCAATGCATTTATTGAATCTTGTGCCCTTGAATAGTTTTCCATAACATGCATGAGATGATTGTTGACATGGCTATTTCTTGGAATAATGAAAAATGTGAACATGTCTGGCCTGTTTAAGTAGTCCATATGTCCATGGCAAATGGGGCTACAGGACAGTTAGCGCATTGACTCGTGTCTGCACAATCTGTCGTCACAAAAAAGTGCTGTTTTTCTACTGTTGATCCTTTGCCTGCAAAACCCTTTATGAAGTCCAGGACATGGGATGTAAACCTGCTTTCCCATCAATAACATGGTAGGAAGTGTTGTATGTTTAATTTGGTTTTGTGCTTCCCTTGAAAAGTTGCTGCTTTGGGCAAACTATTGTATACTGTGGTTCCCTGTTCTGCTTTCCATTTAAGCCCAAACCATCCCACACACACACGAGGGGATCCGAATGCAAGGTGTATCCTTGCTGTGGGACGTGTTTGGAAATTACAGTGCTAACAGTGGTGAATTGTGCTGTTCCTCTGTGCACCTCCCATTGTCTTTCATGCTTGTGCTCTCCTCCCAGCAGAGCAATGAGAGCCCAGCGGAGACGGGCTAACAGCAAGTGCAGACAGAAAAACTTTGGGCTCTCCTTCTCCATCTCAATGACACACTCGACATGCTTTGTATTACATTTTCATGAACAGAGCCCAAATCTGTGGAAATAATGGCAATAAAGTTCACCCGCCTGTGTCTGCTGCTTGAGTTGCTAACTAACTGCACCTCCTCTGACACACCTGTGCAAAAACTTTTGTGGCGAAAAGTGTTACATCATTGAGTAAGCGATTACTCAAGTTATTGTTCAAGTTTGCGTAAAGCACTTGAGAGACGCACTCTGTACTGAAACTGTGATCTTTTTAAACACGAGTCTTTCTAAACGCAAGGCTGCCTGAGAATTTGAGGCATTCAGCAGGAAGGGGAAGTTTAATTTTATAATTAAATAATCACCCTGTGAAGAGGAAAGTCTTTTCCAAGCAGCACTTATGAAGATGTAAAAGGAGCTAAAGGAGTCAATATGAATCTCCCAGTTTGTTAGATTAATGTGGTAGACTGAAGGAGCAGCCCAAGGTGCAAAGGGTGAACCAAGACTTCCATTACGTGATTGGAGGGAAGCTTTCTGAACACTGAAGTGACGTTTCTTGGGATCGATATAGGGAACGTGGCCCAAAACTTAAATATGAATGTGAAGCATGCCTGGATGGGTTCTCTTCCTTTATTTGGTAGTTCTCTGGAGTGAAGGTTGGCATGAAATTTTCTGAGGCTCCCCCTGTTGTGTGGGCAACAGGAAACACACTTTTAGCAGGGACATTTCCAGCCCACTGGGTGGATGCGATAGATACATGGAGGTTTTCACAGTCAAAGATAGCCTGGTTTGTTTTTTTGGGTTGCAGTTTCTACATTCTCTCTAACTTTACTCCTCAGTGACAACAAATATGTTCAAGCTTGATGATTGTCAGTGTATGTTGTGTCATTTGCTTGTGTTCTCAGAACATGGGACACAGTTTCAAAGGCGTGTTATAGTGATACAATATTTTAGTAAAGTTTTCAGCCCTGTGTACACTGATTTTATTGGAAATGCTCAGCTACACAGCAGAGTCTCAGATACTGTTAAAATGAACTAGGCATCACTGACACACATCGCTTTTGAGGCTCCAAGCTGAATCCACATAACCCTGATGATGTCACTAGGAGTCTTTATTTTCACACTTGACAAAGGTTCCTGTGGGACAATTAAAAGACGATATATGACAGAGTTTATGCTTAGTAGTCCTAACACTGAGGGAATGCACCTTTATTTAAAGGGTTTTTTTTTAATAATATAATGTCACACAGATATTAGCATATACTCACTGGTAATCAGACGCGACAGGGAACCTTACAGCAATCAGCACCAAAATGCCAGTACGTTTGTGCCCGGTCTAACATCTGTGCGCCAGATAGCGCTCGTGTAAATCTAAACAGATGGAAGTAGAAACAGTGAAAACAGAGGAGCAGCCTTTCATCAGAAAGTGAAAATAAACTAAACTCTTAGTTCCTTGTTGATGATGCAGCAACGGCTTACAAGCAAAGCCACCCACCAGTCCCCATTCTCAGCTCTAACATATGGTAATAAAGAAGGGCCTCGGGCATTTTCTATTGGCTCCCGGACTCACTGACATCATTTCGCTCGCTTGATGCCCACACGCTGGTGTTTCACACTTTGGCTATAATTGCTTTGATGATCTAGAGACTTGACCTTTGCAGCTTTGCACCACGATACCCCGTTTCCCCAGACACGTTATATTCCCAAACAAGTTACAGTACACCACATACGCGTCAGACTGACGCTTTTATCTAATTAAACCTTTAGGCCAGAACTTATTTACCAGGGTTAAAATGGATCAATCAGTAGAGCATAAACATGCTAAAAATTTATTAGTTGGTAAAAATGAGAATACTGCTTCTTAGATATGGCTTTCATTACGGAAATGATGACTCTGTCATGTCTAATGAAGTGTATTGTATGAAAAATGAAAAAGGGCAAACAAGGAAAGAAGATAACAAAGACATGACCTCTGTGTCCTTAGTGGTGGTCGGGGTGCAAAATGTGCTCACTGTTGAAGCTATCGGCAAAACAAGAATGCTGTTTTGATCATTTCTAAATGTATTATTTAGTACTGCTGTAGGTCAATCAGGAGGATACTAATGTTGTAAATCTGCACATTGTGCCATTTCCTTTGAGTCAGGGGTCAATGTAGACGCAAAATATGTTTCTTAGAATAAAGAGAGCTAAGAAATAAGGCTTTAATCTGTCTGTGGCATGCCTGGGGAAGCATGAATAGAGTCATCTTCTGGACATGTTCATAATTCTTTCCTTTTTTCCTCTTTAAGTATAGCTGACCGCTGCCATTCTTGGTCTCAGCCTTTCCCTCTCATTCACACTCTGGTCATTGTATGTTGCTTCAGCCCTTCTGCTCCTCACTTTCTCCCTGCGAGATGATAGCTGTGTGCCCTGACTGTGGCCGGGCCCCTGAGGCAGAGGGGCTACAAACAGATGGCAGCACAGTTGTAAAGCCAGGGGGGTAAAGCGATGAGGTTAGCTGGCGTGGTAAGGAGGTGCTCCATTCAAGGGCACACTGTCCGTTCACAATGAGACTCTGTATGGTCTGCAGGGATGATAGACACCAAGGGGGAGGTTTGATGTATGTGATAAGGCCAGTGAAGCTCACATATATTATAGCTGTGTGGTGACAACCAATGCTAAAGATTTGGTTCTGAGATGTTCACAGTATTTTGAGCAGTGTACTAATGAGAGTCATAATGTTTCAATCATAAACATGCCAACATACTAAAATGCAGACTATCAAGTTTTTCTAATTAAAATAGCATTTGGTGGGGCAGGTATTGGGCCTTTAGTCATTGTATTGTACACTCAAAGGACTCTTTTTTAAGCACACGTGTTTAGCTTCTCATTAGTGCAAGTATTTAAACAGCCAATCACATGGCAGGAGCATTTATGCATGTAGACATGGTCAAGACAACCTGTTTAAGTTATAATTGAGAATCAGAAATGGGGAAGAAACTTGATTTAAGCGACTTTGAATGTTGTTGGTTCTAGTCAGGTTAGTCTGAGTGTTTCAGAAGCTGCTGATCTACTGGGATTTTCATGCACAACCATGTCTGGGATTTACAGAGGAAAAAAAATTCTAGTGAGCAGCAGTTCTCGGGGTGAAAAGTTCTTGTTGATGTTGGCGGTCAAAGGAGAATGACTAGACTGCTTTGAGGTTATAGGAAGGCAAATATAACAAAAATAACCACTTACAACCAAGGTATGCAGAACAGCATCCCTGAATGCACAACGCAGTGAACCCTTAGCACATCTGCTGCAGATATGTTACAGCAGCAGATGACCTTACCGGATACCTTTTGTTGCCTGGTCTGATGAGCCTCGAGTTCTGCTGCAACATTCAGATGGTAGTGTCAGCATTTACCGTCAGCAACATGAAAGCATGGATCTATCTTTCTTGAATGAACGGTTCAGGCTAGTGGTGGTTGTGTAATGGGTTCGGGGATATTATCTTGACATACTTTGGGTCAAAAATGGGCATCATTTAAATGTCACAGCTGACCTGGTTATTGTTGCTGACCACGTATATCCAATTATGAGCACAGTGTATCTATCTTCTGATGGATACATGGTAAAAAAAATTCTGATTCTGATGTAGTGTGGACCAACATTGTGTCCCAAATATTAGACACACACATTTTGCTGTTTGAGTTGTAACTTAAAATTGTAACATGATGGACAAACCGTATTTTCTCCCTCACTTCAAGGCCTTTTCAGCATTGGCATTCCAGGTTTAAACACCTGCCTGTAAAATAAGCAGTCTTAGCTGTAACGCAGTGAATTAACACAAACTATTATTGGCACAGTTTGATTCTTAGTTACTGTTGCCTTAATTGTGCAGTGCACTTCTATTTTGATTTGTGTCAGTGTCAGTGTCACTGAGTGAGCAGATCGGGTGTATTTAGCAAAGCAAGGCTTTGCCTCATGTAACCTCACTGCCGAAACTATGTCATTGATATTATCTTACTACCCAGAATGAATCAGTTTCATTCAATAGCTCACAAAAAGCTTCAGAGTTGTATTTATTGCTCACTGATGCTCTTTTGCTTCGTGGTTATCAGTGTGAGAGCATAACATTAAATGTTTGGGATTTATTTATAGTTGCACTTTAATTTTTTACTTTCTATTTTAAAATAATTGGTTCTTCTCAACTAGGGACTCTATATGTGTGTACACATAGAGATGTGTGTGTGTGTGTGTGTGTGTGTGTGTGTGTGTGTGTGTGTGTGTGTGTGTGTGTGTGTGTGTGTGTGTGTGTGTGTGGGTGGGTGGGTGGGTGGGTGATATCTTTTGCTCCAGAATGTGCTGACAAACTGGTTAAGTGGGGTGTAGTCCCCAGTGGCACACTAAAGCGCTGTTTTTTAGTTTCCTTTCCAAGTGACATTATCATATTGCCTTCCTTTTCCCACTCCTAAATCATTTCTGAGTTCAGACTTCACTGATGCTGTTTAGAGTCTACCATTTGTAGGTTATATTTACCTGTACTCCTAAGGTCAGGAGGTTTATGAGATGCCGGCACATGATTGGAATTACACTGTGTGCAGCCTTGCGTTGAAGTTGCAGGCAGGCGCACAGCAAACGACTGACTGGTCCCCTGCATGAGCATGACACATGGATTTAATAAATCCTATTTACATTAGCATAGTAATTAAAATTGCGCATCATCCCCACACGGTGCATGTCGTCCATTCATGCTTATCTGACACACATTTCGATGCATTCCCATTCAGCGGATAAAGGAAATCTCAACGTGCACGCATGTGTTTTCACCTAATTCTCGCGCTTTCGCCAGACTCCTGTCATTTTCCCTGAATAACCACCCCCTCTATGAAAAATGAACAGTTACTTGATATGCATTATAAATAGCTGCTCTGTGATTGGACGAGGCCGGGTTCTACTGCAAGCTCTTCCGTATAGCAACAGACCCCCCTCTCCCCCCTCCCATCTCTTCTTTTCGCCTCTTCTTCTCCCTGGAATCCCCACCCCCCACCACCCCTCTCTCCTCCTCCCCTCATCTCCTTCCCTCTTTCAAAATGCAGACACATCTCGTCCTCCATGTGGCTTCACCATCTACCCACAATGCACTGGGTGCCGCCACTGGCTTTAGATGTGGCAGTGTCTGTATAGGGGGCTCCTCTCCCCTCTTCTCTCTCCTCCTCTCCTCTGCTTCGGCCTGACTCGCTCCTCCCCCGTCCACCCGGCACCCACTGCTGCGGCAGCATCTGGATGTGGTCGCCATAGCAACAGCAGCGGGCCTGACCCCACCTCCTCTCCCCTTCTCTTCTCTCTCCTCAAACACACACACACTCTCCCCCTAACGCAGACATACCCCTCCTACTCCCCCTCTCCTCTTAAGCTTTTTTTCTCTCTCTCTGAGCGACTGGGTGCATTTCCTTCCAGCTTGACCTGGATTTTGCGTGCGGCACCACATTTGCAACGCTGCATGTGTGACAGTGGTGATGATGAGACGCCGAGATGGATGGTCAACTGACCTGTTTCCAGGAACTTTTAGGGACAAGATGCCAAACTAGAAATTTGCTTCTTTCATATGTCCCTCACCATTGCCTTTTTACGACCCCTGTTCTGTCAGTGTTCAGTTTTTAAATTTGTTCTTTTACTGTTTTTCTAACCTCCTTCTCTTCTTTTTCTTTTTTTATTGGTCTTCTCTTGCTTCTTATTCTCCTTATTTTGCCTCTCCTCTTCTATTTTCCTTCCCCCAACCACTGCCTGCTTTTCACTTTCTTCTCCCTACCCATGTGCTTCAAGAAAGAAGCAAGGGCTGCAAAAAAAAAAAGAGGGTTGAAACAGAGTCAGCTGTATCCACCCTCCTCCATCACTGTACTCCACATCACACCCTGAGCCACTCTCCAAATCCCCCCTCTTCCTCCCAAACCTCCTTTATCACAAATCCTTGCCTCCTCCTCAGCTGATTGTTTGAACAACGCTCCCGGCATTGCGAAGGCAGATATTGCTTCATTTTTGTCACAATGACGCATGTAGCTCTTAAACACGTAGCACATATAGCATATTTCTGCTTTCTTGGCTCTCTTTGTAAAAAATTGCAGGCAAGCCAGCAGCAATATGCGCACATGAATCTGTAGACCCACACTTTTCCAGACATGAGTCATAGCCGCCGCCGTTCATTCAAAATACAAACTTCCTTTAAGAAGGATGCGCAGAGCGCCACAGTCAATAGGGACAACTCATTTACCACAATAAATAAATCGTTACAGTCATGGACCGTGTCTATTGCTACCATATGTTTTAATTTGTTTCTAAAACTGTTTTTTTTTTTTATCTTTTAAAAATTAGATGTTTGTTTGTTTGTTTCATTCAGTATCATTTTTTGCTTGCAGAACTCAACACAAACACACAAGCACATGGTTCACCAGCCTCAGACACAATGTAAACAGACAAGAGTCTACATAGTATTAAAGTATCATGTCTTTATAGGACGATCAAGACAAAATACAGATGTACAAAATACAAATGAAGCATTTTTTTAAAATGCAACTGAAATATATAAAATCAAAGGAAAATGTGCTTGGTATAAATTAAATGTACACCATCCATCCATTCTCATTCATTTTCTCCTTATCAGGGTTGCGAGGGGTGCTGGAGCATATCCCAGCTACCATAGGGTGAGAGGCGGGGTACACCCTGGACAGATCGCCAATCTGACTCAGAGCTGACACAGAGAGAAAGAAACCATTCACACTCACAGTCACACCTATTGGTCAATTTAGAAAAACACCAATTGACCCAATCCTACTAACTGCATGAGGAAGCTGGAGTGCTTAGAGAGAACTCCACCCAGAAAGGCCACGGCCAGATGAGGCAACAGTGCTACCAAATGTACACCAATCAAGTTCATTTCACTTGACCATATCTTATAAAATGTAAAATTTTACACTGTACTTGTATAATAGAATTACATGGAAATTTTACATGTAATTAAATTAGGAGAAGCCTGTATTTTGGGTAGTAACAAAAAACATAATATACTGCATCTCAGCTGTATTTTGGACATTATGGAACATTTTGCAGGTATATACATACAGTGTGAGATACAACAAGTGACATATCAACATGAAGCACAGGAGTGGTTAAAAGGCATCTGATACTATTGTTGTTTTTGGGAAAAGAGCAAAACTGGCACACCTGTTGGTCTTTGGGGAAATGCTTCTTTTGTAGTTTTGTGAGGCTGTCTGTGTCTCTGTGCTTTCATATTTTGCCATATCTTGGACTGTGAGAGAGATTTATTTTGATGCATGACGTACGGCTGGGTGGGAGGGGATTCACAGGGAAATAGCAGCCATCAGGGAGCGTGCCTTGATCAAATTAGTCTTTCTAATTCAATCTGTTCACAGCACTTGGACTCTATCATGGTTTATTCACTAAGGTGAGCATACTAATTGGGCCCTTGCTCCTCTCTTTCCCTCTCTCTCTCTGTTTCATCTCTCACCTCCACCCCTTTTCCCCTTTGACTTTTCTTTGCCTTCTTTTTTTCTGTTTCATTCACCTTCAAATCCCCACCCACTCTGTCCTCAACTCATTTCGCTTGCTGTAAAACCTCTCCACCCTCTGTCATCATGCAGTAGATGTGGTGGACCAGCAGAGGGTGCTGAGGACCGGTTGCTTGGTGACTGGGGTGCACACACCGCCAATCCGACGTAACAGCAAGCTGGCCACCCTGGGGCGCATCTTCAAGCCCTGGAAGTGGAGGAAAAAGAAAAACGAGAAGCTCAAGCAGAGTTCCACAGGTAAGATGAGAACATGTGTTTGTATTTCCAGGTTTCGTACACGATGAAACCTGCAAAAAATGCATAATTTTTTATTTTTTTTATTTAAGCCACATAGATGAGAAGCACAACATGGTTCATACTAAGGAAAGACCTGATACATGTCTTTTAATCTTACTCTCACTGAATCAGATGATTGTTATAAGAGCAAAGCTGTAGGTGTGACATAATGTCAATTAGAATATTTTTTCTTGCATTGCATCACATATCAAAGTTGAATGTTTTAAACTATGTTTCAGTGTTTCGCATCAATAATCTCCTGTTTTTTACATCATATTTTTTACTTTTACATTTCAGTTAGTCACAGTGGTAAACATCAGATGTTGTTATTAGAAAACATATTACCAGAGTCCCCAAAGACTTGTAGCCATCTGGCTGGAATATTTTGCCTGCTGTACAAGAGAAAGGATTTTAAACTTTTTCATAATTGAATATATTGATTTGTTAGTAGAGTTATAGTTTCTATCTTTTAAAATCATTCATTTTAGTTTAGTTTTTATTACTCTCAATATTTGTTCAAGTCTCTTTTTAATAACACGGACAAAAATTTATCAGCGGCCAGTTAAAAGTTCATGGGCAGACATTACAATTATAAACACTTTATGAAAGCAAATCACTTACAGTCATGTAGACATCCCGGTCTTACAACAATCCCAAAAGCTAAATACAAAATGTATAAAATTTCATTTATTAAACAATATTTAATATTTATTATATTTTGATTTATTATTTCTAAATTTTAAAAAAATTGATACCCACTTTTAATTTTATTTAACTATTTTAAACTTCTTTTTCTGTTTCCTTAAAAAAAGTTAATTATAAACATTGTATTTTGTTTTAAAATATAAGCAGAGTGAGCAAAATCTGTATAGGGCAAATTAATAGCTGCATGACAACCATCTTCAAATTTCGAGGCTAAAATGTAATGGCTACGATATCAGATTGCTGCTGCTGCAAAAATGCATTTAATGTTTATTTTCTATTAATTTTATTAATTTTTTTTTTTTTAGATGCGATCATAATGTTAGGATCCACTCAAAGTATACGGACCTTAATATTGATTTATCCCGAGTCACCTTGTGTGTCTACTTTTAAAAGCAGCATAATATTTGCTGAAGACAAGACTAAATGTGATGGCCTTGCTGTAATGGAGACTGATGTTGAATGAAGGTGACAGAAAGAGTGAATGTCATTTAAGGAAATCACAGTTGGTCACATCAGAGGTGTGCAGCAGTGTTTTTCAGCCCATCCTGCTGATAACTGCTCTCTGATAACTGTTCTTATCTGGACACAATGTCCAGTTAAGAGCTGCAATCTGATTGGTTATTCTATAAATTCAAAGCTAATTTGGAAGAACTTAAAAACGAATTCTATCTAGCTTTATATCACGTGTGTGTATTCTTATGGGTGAACTACTCTCACCAACAAATGAACTACATTCAGTTTCATTCTCCATTCACAGATGTAGCATTATCGAGTGGCCTTCTATGCCACGACCCAAACTCCACCACCCAAGGCTGCTGCTCCGATGGTGCGGTCTTACTTGGAGGATTTGGGGGACCATTGAATCCAAACCTCACAGTAAGCAGTGTGGAATACCTTGGTCCTGAGGAGGAGCATCCCCCTTCAGGTAGGACAATCTCCTGCTGTACTCAATGAAAACTAATCAATGGATATTATGGAACTGCAAAAGCAACAGATGAGGGGGAAATGGATTTGTGAAGTGGACGTGGCTGGATGTCTTTAACCCAGCATCAAAAGATCAATATGGTATGATGTTGCCGCAATTTGATAAAATCCTGTTTGGAGGGAAAAACGAAAGGAAGAGAGGAACTTTATTTTGTTACTTTCTCGCAAAAGCTCACAAATGTATGTTGACTTTAGAATTAAATTATTGGTTTATGTATTGCAAGATATCATAAGGAAAGCCTTGAGTTGGATGTAAACATTTTGCAATGCAAGTGTAATCCACTGTGCTGGCTTTCTCAAATGAAACTGAGATGCTTGTTTATGAACCCGTTTTTGGCACTTTGTACCAGTAGAGGGCAGCAAAGGCAAAGGGATTTTAATCGTCATGCTCGGCTGGAATAATTACAAAACTAGGGAATTTGTGAATGCTTGGATGTGTTTGGAACTGGTGCAGCAAATAAGTACATTTTGTTAATTTTTTAAAGAGAGGCTTTGGCAGATTTTAAGTGTCAAGTTTTTAAATCAGGCGGAAACTGAGGAATTTTCATTTACTTTGTATTTAGCCAAAGTAAATGAGAGTTTGCATGGTTTCACCACACATATTAAGTATGATTTCTCTGTAACAAAAGTCCATAAACGAGCTGTCTCCAGCTTTTGGAATCAATCAAAATGACATTTTATAGATTATGTGCTGTGAAACTCTTTGATTGAGACTATTTGAATAAATGCCTTTTTTCCTCCTTCTTTAATGTTCTTCAGTAGCCGCTCCTTTCCAAGACTGTGATCGGGTGGAGGAAAATGTGCGACTACAGGAGGAGGAGGGAAATGAGGAGGTGCACCCTGCAGGGGATTTACCTGAGGGACTGCAAGACATGGGAGAACAGATGGAAGAGAGATCAGAGGAAGAGATTCCTCCAGGAACTTCCCCACCACAAGTACCTCCAAAACTTTTGCCCCAGCTGAGTACTGGAGATGGTGAGTGCTGAGTAAATAACTGTCATTTTCATCCACATGTAGTGGCGTGAAAACATATTTACCCTCTTCTTGATTTCAGAATTTGTTTTAGATGATCAAATACATTTTAATATTAGACAAATATACCCTGAGCAAATACAAAATGCAGTTTTTAAAGGATAATTTAATTTATTAAGGGAGAAAGGCGATCCAGCCTGTGTGAAAAAGTAATTGCCCCCTAAACAACCTTTGTTGCAAGAACTGCAGCAATCGAGCATTTGCGACAACTACTAGTCTCTCACGGTGGAGTGGAGCATTTAGCCACGTTGGAGGGTTTTTGGGTGGCTTGTTTAAGGTCATGCCAAAGCATCTCAATCTGATTTAAATCTGGACTTTGACTAGGTCAGTGTTTTTTGAGCCATCCAGAGGTACACTGGTGTGTTTCAGGTCATTGTCCTGCTGCATAGCCCAAAGTGTTTTAGCCTCAGGGCATGAACCGATGGCTGGATATTCTCCTTCAGGATTTCCTGTACAGAACAGAGTTCATGGTTCCATCCATTAGAACAAGTCATCCAGGTCCTGAAGCAGCAAAGCCGCCCCAGACCATCACTCTACCACCCCCATGTTTGAATACTGTTATGATGTTCTTTTTATGAAATGCTGTCATAGGTTCACACCAGATTTTACTGAAAAAATAATTCAAAAAGTTCAGCTTTTGTCTCATCAGCCCAGAGAATATTTTCCCAAAAGTCCTAGGGGATCATCGAGATGTTTTCAGCAAATGTGAGACGAGCCTTTGTGTTCTTTTTGGGCAGCACTGGTTTTTTCCTCAGCACACTTTTGCCAGTTTTGCCTATTTTCTTATTGTTGAATCGTGAATACTGACATTAACTAAGGCAAGTGAGGCCTGCAGGTCTTCAGATGTTGTTGTGGGTTGTTTTGTGACCTTCCGCATAAGTTGTCGATGGGCTTTTGAAGTAATTTTGGTAGGCTAGTCACTCCTGGGAAGGTTCTCCACTGTTCCAGGTTTTCTCCATTTGTGGATCATGCCTCTCAATGGAATCCCAAAGCCTTAGAAATAACATTGTAACCCTTTTCAGTCTGATGGATGTCAATTACTTTCTCATCTGTTTCCAGATCACAGCATGATGGGTTGCTTTTTGAAGTCTTTTAGCCAACCTCACTTTGTCAGACATGTTCTATTTAAGTGATTTCTCGATTCAGCAGGTCAGGGTATGGCTCATATTTTTAGTATTTACTTAAGTTATATTTGTCTAATATTAAAATATAAAAATTGTTTGGTGATCTGAAACATTCAAGTGCAACAAATATCCAGAAAATTATGAAAATAAGAAAGGGTGCAAATACTTTTTTGCAGCACTGTAAGAGCTGTATAAAGCATATCTCTATCTGAACTGTATGCTGGTAAATACAATTGAAGCAAGATAACAAGCAAAGACATTTATTTTTAATAAGTGTAAATGTGATGTGAATGTACCCTTTAGAGTCAACACAGTGCAATGCAATTAAACACCAATGGACTATTTTTGGAAGATGTGCTTGACAGTGTTTCCTCCACCATCAACACCACTCAGTGGTGGAGGAACTGTTTCCTTTCCTTAAGTAAAAGTACCAGTACCACAGTTATAAAATACTGCGTTAAAAGTAATAGTCCTAGATCTTTAAATTAAGTAGTAAGGCGTACTGAATTCAAACTTATACTTTTGTCATAAAATATAATTCCATACAAGAGAGGTGCTCACATTTACTGATGGTCAGTTAATCAAATGCATGTGACTAGCAAAACCTAGCTGCTACTTATATTAATCAGTAAAAGTGTTTTTCACACACTGCTTCTGGATTTATGCATGTATTGTGCAGCTTTTGGTAAATGAATAATAACACACTATACCTGCCTGCTAAGGACCATATGAATTTTTTATTATGTCTTGATAAATTAAACCTTAGCACTGAAAGAGAGTGTACTTTCTTTTTCACATCACTGTGTGGTTCAATAAAAACTGCAGAGCACAAATATCAATCTCATTTCTTTGCACGAAATCCTTGCAAAAACCTCATTTCCTTCACACACGCCATTCTCTTGTCATATTTAGCAGATGTCAAGAAATAAACAAATAATAGAGAAATAAAATAATATGCTAAAGATAGATAAGAAGACATTAATTAACCTGCTCATCTTCATTTGTCAGATTCAGGTCCTCTATCACTCCCTATTCATCTGCCCAACTCCTACCTCCCCAAGGAGCCTCTACCCAGGGCCACAGAAAGTCTGGCCTCAATGACCCTGCCACTAAGAGGGCCTCTGGCCAACCCCTCAGGGTCCCCACATCTAGGCAATATGATACACCCTCCCATGCCCCCTAGCTGCATAATGGAGGAACTGCAAAGAGCTTTCGCTTCTAAGAACAGACAGGAGAGGTGAGTCTGAAGTGAACCCATACAGCTGTTTACATGTGATTTTGCCTTTTACCATTGCCACTGGATTGCTACAGAGCTCTTTTGTTGGTTTATCACTATTCTACTACGTCAATTTATGACTTCATCGTAATATAGTCTGCGTCTAATATACTGTGATAGTATTTTGTAAATTATAATGGCCTATAATTTCCTCAACTAAAATGTTGCCTTTAAATCCACTGTCCACATCCGCATCATGTTCCTCAGTGTCCACGATGGGTGTGAGCAGGGCTCACCCCCACGGATGTGGTGCTCCGACGGACGGCTCTCTCGCTCCTGCAGCTCGGACAACCAACACACATCGTCTCTGGGGGGAAGTTGTGTGGGGTTTGGAGGGTCTGACTGGCCCAAGAAGGAGGCAGAGGAGAACAAGGAGAATGTGCGGCTGGACCAGTGCTTCTCCAACACCTCAGGCCTCCCCACCGACTTGGACGGCTGGAACGAGTCTGTTATCTCTGGTGGGTTGGCCAATGTAAAAGTGCATGCAGAGTTTGCACATTCTGGTTTTGAACAGGGTGCATTTGTTTTACAAATGAAACATTTACACTCAACGGGATGAAAGTCTTGCATTTGCATCAATTTTAGGATTTTTGAGTAAGCTTACACTCATTATGGGCACAAATGTTTTGCTCATTTCAGGCTTTTAATGATTTCATTTAATTGTTCTTTTCTAGAGTGGAGTGATTGTACAGTATACATCTTTAATCGCTTTAAAAACAAGAATTAGATGCACAAGTTTGAATTCATTTCTCTTTTTTTTCTAATCCACACTGTCCTGTTCCACTTGTTCTTATTCACATGTTGTGCATGATAAGGAGACATGAGGGCTTGGTTATTGGTGATAAGAAATACCTGAACACTTAATTTTCAAGTATGAACTTTACCATGTGTAATCCACTGTCTTATACTACACAGCAAAACACCCAACAAGTTTCTGCCCAAATATTTCCAAACGCCACTGTAAACAATTATCTGTTAGTGTGGAGGTTTGGATGAGATAAAGTAGCCATTGGCAGCCATTGTTAGGATATGAATAGGAAGAAATCCCTTACAAAGTTCTCCAAAGTTTAAAAATAAGTGACAGCGCTCTGTGTTTTAATGCTTGCATGCGTGGTTGTAGGCACACTTCCTCGCAGGCTAAGGAAGGAGTTGCTGGCTTTCAAACTACGAAACAGGCCCAGCAAGCAGGAGCTGGAAGACAGGAATATCTTCCCAGCAAGGAGTGATCAGGAGCGCCAGGAAATTCGCCAGCAGATTGAGATGAAACTCGCCAAGTAAGCTATGAAATATTCTTTTGACTGCTGTCTGTGGAGTATTAGTGATTAATTTGTCATAATACCTGCAACAAAACCTTGGTCATTTTAGAAAAAGCCGTTTAGGTTATGTAGGTTGCCTTGTGAAGATATCTTTTAACTCAGTAACATCAACTTTGCTGGGGGGTTTTAAAGCCATGGTTCCATATTAGTGTCGTGTAGTCTCCATGTAATTCATTATGTAACAATGCACTGTAAGCCCAAAAAACATCTGGGCAGTGTCTTTCCAGGGTAAACGTATATTCTTAATTGCCTGGGTTACACAACAGCTAAGAGTAGGTGGAGGTGTGAGATAAACAATGGCTCTAACTGGATTATCCGAGTCTTTTGCACAGACTTGATTTATCTTGCACAATCTGCTCAGATTGCTTATGTGTAGTTCTTTTTTTTTTCTTACTAAAGGTCAGTTCTTAGTTTTGGAATGTTTTGTTATGTTCTTAGTTTTAAACTTAGAAGTTACCCATTGTGGTAATAGTACATCTATTCAAACAAGGCCAAACTGAATAAAACAATTTAATATATTCCGCAGAATAAAAAATGTACCAGAAATTCTTAGATGCCTTTAAAAACTTGCCACTCTTCAGCTTTCTGGAATACAACGGGTACAGACAGACAGTTCTTCCAGGAAATGTCTCTGTACAAAAGCGCTGCCAGGACATTAATTTTTTTTTTCTTTTCTTTTCTAATGTAAGTGAGAAACTTGATGTTCAAAGACTAACAGCGGAGGTCTCGTGTCACAAGACTGGGGCTCTTTAACACAGCCGTATCAAACAGGGGCACGGCACAGTGTTGCATAACCCACTATGCAATAACTCCCAGCCAAGCGCAGAGTGCCAACCACACTTTCTAAAGAACAAGATCTACAGTCTGTCTGCGGGAGAACTAATAATACTCCCGCCTCCTCATTTTCTTAGATTTACTGGAGGAAAATATATTATTATTTGGGGGAGAGGAAAACAGGTTTAAAGCATTCTTGAGCAAAAACACTCTACTCAAAGGTGAGGATGGAGCATGGCTGTAGCTTACATAAGCGCTTCAGGGTCTATATTTCAAGACAGAGAAGTTCCACTTGTAGCACAGCGGTTGTTACATAAAGACGTATATACAGAGCACTGGCTTTTGCTGAACTACTCCTTCTTGATTTCATTTTGTAAAGAATTTAGACAGCCATAAATCAAAGGAGCATCAGTGGGGATACCCAAAGCAGTCTTATTTGGGTGAACCTCTGCACTGCCCAGGTTTGTAGAATGATCTGGGTTCAATACAATTCATATGAGTTAAGCGGCAGAGAAAAAAAATCTACCTCTCTGTACTCATGCTGAATGATCATCCATCCTGTCAGTGATAAATGACCTTTCTATCTTTAGAATCGCACCACCTGGCACTTGTGCTGCAGTCATACTGTGCTGTTTCCAATCTTAGCTCCTGACACTGTTCAATAATGCATCTCCCCATGAGCTCCCTCCTCTCCATAAATGTCGGGGAGTTATAGCAGCAGAAATAATAGCAGGAGGGGGTGGGGGGTTTGCTACTGTACTTGAAACATGAAGGAAGCTTGGAATGGCCAATTTCGTCTCCTTGTTGCAGTTGGCAGCTGAAACAAAAGATCGAGCGCCTCCATCAACCACACGTGGGCGTTTCTATTGTTTTGATTTTTTTTGTATTCCTCCCCCGGCAGGCATAGTTTGGTTTTCTATTTTAACTCATTTTCCTGCGAACATCTCAACTCAAGTGTCTAATGGAGATCCCTAAACCGATGGGCGTTTATGCGTCATTGCAGTATTCTGGGGGATCCCTTTTAAACATCTTACTTCTTCTCGTTCAGAAAGCGGTGGGTGATGTAGCGTTACAGTTATGAGTCAGAGTGTGGATATTCAGGGTTCCCCAAAATATAAAATCTCCTCACTTGAGAGCAGAGGGGTAATGTAGCTTTCGTGATTCATACATCTCACAAGGAAATCTCATTTGCCCACCAAAATAGCATCCAATCTTGACAGTAATGTGTTATTTATTCAACTCACCCACAAAGACCAAAAAAATATAATTAAGGGGCTGTTTCTAAAAATAGCCACAGCTTCTGCATAAAGCGCATAGGGCTCTTTCTGGAGTAGTGAAATCCCCTCCCCTGTGTTACTAGGCAGAAGACAGAATTTGTGCAGGAAGACTGTATTGTCTTAAGGATACCAAGTATCGTTGCTAAGCAACAAGGCGATCAGGTCAATAATAGTGTGGCTGGTGGCATCCACTAGGGCATTGGAAGCGATATTCCTGTTCCATGTGTTTAAAATGTAATATCCTCGGAGCTGTGGGAACACTTTGTCTTTGTTTATCGAAGAGTCATGAGGCAAAGAAAAGCAGCACGTTGGGCTGTTTCCCCCCAATGAGGTTTTAAGATATTGGCATTCACACAAATATACATAAAAAAATTAAGTAAGGCTTAATAAATACATATGTGTGCATGTATATGTTTATAAAGATGGGATCCTCATATTCTGATGGAACAAAATGCTGTAATCATTGTAGACACCCTTCTGCTTTTTGTTCCATTTCTAATCACACGTCTCAGAGGAGACCTCACCAAGGGAGCCAAGCTATTGAATAATTCCTCATGCGACTCCACGCGCTGTGTCTGGTCACACATGTTAATTAACAAAGACTTGTTGCTTGAATGTACTCATTATCCTATGCAGCGTTGAGTAAAAACACAGAGAGCATCTGAAAAAATAAAAATCACACACCAGATTTTTCCGCTATCTTTTTTTTCTGCCAGTTTTGTGTCCCTTAATTAAAAGGCATGTCAAGAAAATGAGTTTGAGCTTAATGCTCATTACACAGTGCAACAGAGACCTGCATAGTTTGTGCATGGATGGTGAAAACAGCTCTCTCACAGATGTGGTTTTCTATTGTATTAACAGACTTTTAGAATACAACAATTTAATTGGCTGCTATGTGCCCGTCTATCCAGCGATAAACATACAAAACCTCATTCAGCTCGTTCTATGTGACTTAACTTTGATCTGTTACAGAACAAGAACTATAAAGAGTCCAAATATTGGTTTGGTCAAAAGGATAAAGAGAGCCCTGCTGTGCTCTACCCTCTCTGTCCTTTCCACCTGTAGAGGTGCACTGTGATGTGTGCCGCACGCTGTCTGAAGCTGAGCCCTTTGTATAAATAATAAATGTCAGCAGCAGCAAAAGATATTGAACTTTGAAGACCTTTTGGGCTCTTTGATGGTGATGGGTCAGCATGTGGGAGCCTAAATTCAGTCATTTGAGCACCACCACTGAGAGATTGTATTATATCACAAAGTAAATTATGTTTTTTATAACAATATTTCCTCATTTAAAAAACAAAAACAAAATAGGAAAAACTGAATTCAACTGGTGCAACAAAGAGGGTGAGAGATGACTGTGGCAGTAGTCCAGCGCACATCAGGAGGAGGCTGGGGATGCCTTTAGCGAGAGCCCGCTATGCCCCGCCTCCATTAATTCGGCATGCAGTAACCAGGGAGACTGGGGGGAGTCGCGCACCAGCAGCTCATCACGACCCAGTTGAAAAGCGCGTGTAGCGAGTAGTAGAGAGGAGAGCCTTCACTGCTGCGGCGTTGTGCAGCAGATACTACCGCATCTGAGATGCAGCACACAGTACCCGAGAAATAATTAGCAGACTTCTCAAAATAATAATAACAACAACAAAAAAGGAGAATTAGCTTCGCTGATTGTTCCAGATGTGGGGAGCGCCTCCGCTGAAGTCTCACAGCCGCGGTTTGGATGCGAGATGGAAACATAGGGGATTCCTCTCGAGAACGCGCACAGCGAAGAAGCTGCAGCCCGTTTAAAGAGGACCGGACAGGTTATCTGAAGATACGATGGTTCAAAACGTGGTTTTGGTGTTTCTCCGCAGGAGGCTGAGCCAGAGACCGAATGTGGAGGAGCTGGAGAGTCGGAACATTTTGAAACGTGAGTTCAAACACCGCAAAACTACTCCCGAATATTTCACTCACAGCGAAGTATCTCACAGAGAGGCATGCCATATACATCATGCATTAATCAGCGCAGTAAACAACGCATGAGTACACTTTTTTCTTCATTTTTTAAAAATTTAATTATGAATTTTTAAAAGGAGCTGTTTTTACTTTCTTAGAGAGAAACGACCAGACAGAACAAGAGGAGAGGAGGGAGATCAAACAGCGGCTAAACAGAAAGGTGAGACTCCGTTTCTATTAAATACACTGTTCTGATGCTCTGGTTACTTCAATGTAAACAACAGACGGTGACAAATGTTTGGCACCTTGTCTCTTCCAGCTCAACCAGCGGCCCACGGTAGATGAACTGCGGGACAGAAAGATCCTCATCCGCTTCAGTGACTATGTGGAGGTAGCTAAAGCTCAGGACTACGACAGGAGAGCAGACAAGCCCTGGACTCGTCTGTCAGCAGCAGACAAGGTATGTATTGGATAGTGCAGTCACATCACGTTGATCTCTATGTCTTATTGCCACCACTCACTCAGGACTTATCGCCAAAATCAATTTCACTATGTAAGTCAGTTGGATTAAACAAATACCCAACATCTTTTCCCAAATTCCCCATTGACCTATTACTCAGGCTATCCAGCATTGCAAGTTGCTGTTATCAGCTTATCTCACAAAATCCCCTGTCCTCTTTAAACTTTTTAGCCTGATTTTATACACAAATATATATATTTCTTTCTTCCTGTTGTTGCTTTGCTGCTTGATGCACTGATGCATTTTTTTTCCTCTTCCCAACAGGCTGCAATCCGGAAAGAGCTGAACGAGTTTAAGAGCACCGAGATGGAAGTGCATGCCTCAAGCAAACATCTAACGAGGTCAGCATTTGGAAACGCCTGCCTGTGTTTGGAAGAACATGCATGCATGGGTTGATGCTCTATTCTAAGCTGCAGCAGTCTAAATTTAGCTCTCCTTGAGCATACAGAGGTGCATGCAGGAGCTAAAGATAGATGGGAGTGCTATAATGGGGAGGGGGAGGTTGTCCTCCAGAGAGTTCTCACTACCAGGTAGCAAAGCATGATGAAAGGCCACCGTGTCCTTGGCTTAATCATGTTTGAAAAGCACGAGACCTCGTGAGTTGTAACAGTGACCTAGAGGGAAGGTAGGAGTGTAGGTGCCTGGCTTCTCAGCACTGTAAATGGCTGTGCTAAAAATAGAGCCACAGAACTGATTAATGGCTGCAATAACAGAAGGGCATCTGGTAACAAAGGCACCCTCTTGCTCTCACCATTTATTTCTATTCCCTTTCTTTCTATTTGTCTCTCCAGGTTCCACCGACCGTGAAAGTGTGGAGTTTCTTCTGTGAAGAAATGCTGAGCTTTGACATTTCCTGAAGCTGCTAGAAGCTGCTCAGTGGCGACAGTTCAAAGAGCCCGGAGCCTTTCTGTCTTCGGCGCGCCTTTTTTAAAGAATCTTCCGCCACCCTTGACCATCATATTATCAGTATGAAGTCACGGGTATGGGAGAGATGATGATGGTAATGTTAGCACTGGCGTGTCCTGGAGACTGCTGAGTGCCAAACGTGGAAACTGGCAGGTGGAAGAGACTTTGGTGGAGCCTCTGACTCTCAGGACAAGAGCAGAGTATTAAAAAAACAAAAACAAAACAATCTTGTCATTCAGTCATTGTTTTTTTTTCTTTTTTTTGTACTAATTCATGGACTCCTGACAAGATTGTGTGAATCTGTGTAGTGGGAAGAAGTTGTGCATGTGACCAGCTTCACCTTTTCTTAACTGATGAATAATGTGTCAAGACTGTGTAAAGACTGTGCAGCGTGGGGGAGGTGGCATTGGGGGTTGAATTTGATATTAACTGTACATACAGTATGTCAATCAGAATGGGACCGTCGACGTCTTCACTGAAAAGAGAAATACCTTTGTAAGCACTTACTTGTCTTCAAAATACAAGGCCTTTTTTTTAAACTGTGCTGCCTCATTTATTTTTAAAACAACTTTATTTTCATTTAACAATATGGTAGAGGAGTTATTAAAAAACAATCAATACAATTAAGATCTTGAAAGTTTACTTGACCATTTCTAGTACTTAACAAGCTTCAATGAATAAATCAAGAATTAGGGTTAAAAATAGAGTCAAGTCAATGAATAGCATGGGAGAGCTTACAATAACACCAAAACTTATTCAATTTATAAAAGCCATAAAATAACACCAGAACACAATATTTCCAATCAAATCCCAAACACTGGAACAAAGCACCATTAGAATAAACCAAAGACATCTGCATGGAATCAAAGCAGAATCCAGAAAAACAAACATTGCATGAAAATACTTTGACTGAGCACAGCAGAACTGCCTAGGACAGCACGAAACACACAACCTGCTTTATTGCGTTCCGGGACAGTGTTGAACTCAAACCCGGCTCCCTCATCAGGGGAAGAACAAAGCATGCAGTCCTTTCTTGACTCTCTGGAGCTCTCCCTCCAGCTATAAAGGACACAAAGAAACATTCGAGAAAGACGCTTAATTTGAGATCTTACACAACATCATCTGAGTCATACTTTTCTTTCAATGGTACGTGCTTATGCACAAGCTTTCACAGAACCATTGTTCTTTTGACAGAGTGATGGACACAACATTAAAGACACACAATGCAAGCCCAGCTCTTCTCTGTTTCCTGAAGTTTCACCTGTTCATACTCACCATCTCACTGAGGAATTTGTCCTGAACTGACTTCATGTCTTTTCTGATTGTGCACATCTGAAAACAGCACAAACAGCAGCAGGGTTTTTGGGAGTGGTAATAAAGAATATGACACAGTCAGGACACACAGGGGGAGAATAAAAGAGATAGCAAAATGTCACAAAGGCCACTCAGCAAAAGTCATATTTGATAGACAGCTTGACAGGCAGATGACCTCTTCTAAATTAAAACACATAAACACTGATTATTCAAAGCTGAATTTTGAGTTACAGCTACAGACTGCACTCAAGCAACACAATGAAGCAAATATTAGATATACTGTGAAGTCTATGCATGAGGATCACACCTCAGATGTGAATATTCTCTCCTCATACTCCAAGCTGTTGCACATGTTACTCTGAAGCGCTCTCTTCAGGAGCTCATTTCTGGAAATAAGGAGACAGACAACCATGGAGCTGTATATGTGATTTCTTTTACACATTTTTAAATATTTTCGTGGCTATCGTGTCACTCAGGATGGAACTACCAAGATAACAAAGAACAAACAACAAATTAGTGACACAAGTATGGACTGCAGAGTATTGTGGCTAAAGGACCCATTTAATACAATCCCTTCTCAGATTCGAGGAGTTAGCAGCATAATAAACTGCATATGGAATTTTTTTAAAACAGAGGGCATAAATGGCAATTAATAAAATATATGTTTATCAAAGGAATAATACTGATATTGGTTTCTCATATACTCACTGAGTGACGAAGTCAGACATATCTGAAACGACTGTATAGATTATGTGTGTTAATTACCATATGGGGGAAGTTGATAAATGGGGGTGCTTTATTTTTATTTTCAGCTACTAGCAGTGTAACTATGGAGGGAATGCTTACGATAACCCCAGCTAAATGATAGTAGGAAGAATAGGATGTATAGGACGTGTATTTAGTTGATGATTTCAAGCTTAATGAAAAAAGCTTTTTTCAAATCAAAAGTTTTAATCTTTCTTCCAACAGAAAAATTTGATAATTCTGTGTATTCTTCTTTAAACCTGAAAGGACACCATTGATCAGAGTGTGGAAAACAGAATTATAAGACTCTTTTAGTACTCAAACACACACAAACACACGCTTTAATTTCACCTTGTGATTTCCTGCTTCTGGTAAGAATGGAAAGCCGTCATCTGTTTTTTCCAGTACATCTGTATAAGGAAAAACCATTGGCACTGGTCAAATCTACAACAGATCATCCTGGCGGCAGGTATTATTCAACAGAACATTGTATGGCTGGATATTTTGTTTTTAATATCGCTTTCTGCATTTTCTCTATGTGGCAGACAGAGTCAGAATAACCTACAGTGAGGTCATTATCCATGTTTTTCAGCACAGTGTCATCCTGCTCCAATTTGTGTATCTCCTCCAGGAGGACCTTCTGAATCTGTTTAAGCCTCTGAGTCCTGTAGAGAGGACAGACAATTAACCAGAAAAGTAGAAATCTACAAGGAAATACAAACAAAGATTACAGTGTCCTATCACACTCATGAAAGACCACTGTAGGGTTGTAGCCAATAAAACATAAAAAGGATTTATTAACACAGCAAACTGACTTCTAACTAGATTTCACATTTGCTAAGGACCCCTGTGTGAAGAAGCCCAGATACACATTTTTTTTTGAATAGATTATTCTGCCAAATCTTTCTTTTTCATATTCTCCAGTTATGAACACACAAGAGAAAATAATTTAGGTTAAAATAAAATGATCACTATAGATTCTCACTTGCCTTTCAGGACTTCTCTGTTAGTGTGCTATCGGCCATCAAATTAATTAAAGGTTGGCGATAACAAATGTTGCATATTAACCGAAAAGATCAGACTTATAGTTCATTTACACACTGACAAACTAACTGACCTGCATTTGGTAATTTGCATATTAATGGAAGAGACGTGTTGCTGGACGGTCTTCAAAGACTGCTTGTTGTAAAGCTCCATCATGCTGTAACGTTTCTGAACATGAACATATATGGTTATGTAGCAGTTTTGTAAGTAATCATTCAACAGCAGTACACACTGCTGTCTCAAATACATGTTTACCACATACTAGATTTCTCACAACATTAAGTGTTCCTTTAAATTGTGAACACAGCACAGATGCAATGTAGTGTGCAGCACTATTCTCTAACTATGTTGTATGTCTGGACACATTTCCAACCTGGAACTTCTTCTTGAGCTCCGAGCTCAACTGCTGACACATGTTTCTTGGGTTTACAGCAATTTCTGGCAAATCTAAACCTTCATCAATGTCCACGTCTCCATCTGTTACTTCACCCTCCCAATGACCAGAGGAAGACTTCACCTGGCTCAACTCATCCACAGCAGGCACCTCAACTGTAGGTAACAAACAGGAACATTAACATATTAGAAAGGACAACATTAGAGTCAAATTCTGATTCAAGAATGTTTCATAGTTTTTTTTTACCAGATCTTTTAAAGATGCCACTGATATCTTAAATATCCTCACTACATCCTAAATCATATATAAAAAAACAAAGATGTTTTGACTGTGCTGCAAGGAATATTTTGACTTCCTGTGTATCTCTTTTACATCACATATAATTTAACAACGTCAATTTAACAAAATAGTTCCAAAAAATACATTCAGATAGATCACCTTAGATTAGATTTGGATGTAGTAAAATCCTGATCTAAAAAAAAAAACACATGAAGAAACTTCCTGTGCCAAAGTTGAAACACATATTAGCTTGTCTGATTAAGGCATGTGTAGTTAAGGTTTTCCTGTGCTTATCTATGTAAGAGACTCTGAATATATCTAACCCGACTTGAATAATTTCCGTGGCTTCAAATGAGGAGAGTGATTCCCTCTCATCTTGCTTCTCATACTCTCTTCTGTCTCCTCGTCCTCTGAATCACTAGACAAGGAAATGTGGCGCTTGCGGCTGGGCCCTGTTTCAAAAATCAGATGTGACAATTAGATAGGATGCCATTTTATAATGAAGCGCAACTTTAATTTGGTGCAGAGTGGACCTAACGGTGGAATTAAACTGTAGCAACCAGGAAATTTATGGCAAACCCCCCCAAAAAACAAGTTAAACGTTTATTTTACCTGAAACATGAGACTGTGCGAGTTTTGAGTCTTGGTCTGACAGTGGCGTCATCTATCAGGAGGACAGTAATGAGTTAGTTAGTTTGAGTGATTTAGTGTTCTTAAAGTTTTTTTTGTTCTTCAGCTGTAAAGTTACATTAATCAAAAAAAGAAACCAAAAATCAGTAAAGAGCCAATACCTCTGCTTTAACAGATAGAGCCAGGGCAACAGTGGGACCGTCCTTAACTTTGCTGGTGAGTACTGATGAGTTAATAGATGATGAGCTTAGTGAAATCTGGGATACTGAAGACACATTACTCAAACTACAGCAGTGGCAATGGCTAATTGTGTCATTTGGAAATGGTGACTGAGCAGGAGAAGGCAAGGGTGGTTTGTCCAGCTCAAGGAGTGTGGATGTCAGCAGGGGTCGAGTGGACAAAGGAGAATGAGGTGCTGAAGAAAGATGCTGTTCGATTGTACTAATCTGGAAACAAATAGAAGATTGAAGGCGGCAGAAAGTGATGAGAAATAATGTCAAAAAAAAAAAATATGGTAACTCGTTTTGTGGTTAGCTAATGATCATGTCTGCCATAGATAAGTGACAATAAATGAAAAAGACATTTCACACAATGCATGAAGAAGCACAGATTAAGTGCTGCAAAGCCATTATCTGCTCTGTACGGCATTAAGTAGGTCATTTCAATCATCATGTGCATTTCCCCATAATTAAAAGATCTATTTATTAGGAATTCCTCACATGGCTAACTCATAAGAATGGCTTCGTTTAGCCGTAGCCATCTCATGTTAGAGAAAATAACTGTCTGGAGTAGAATTTAGCAGTTTGCAAATCAAACTTTCCAGTTGCTTATAAAGGACAAGGTTCAAAATAAGGTTTTTAAGGGGAGGGAGTTATATTTTCAGTCATCCCTATCCACATTTTTCTCGGACAGTCTGGGAATTTCAGCTTAAGTCATGCTTAAGTCAGTGGCCTACGTTTTTACTTCAGTGAAATAATAACTCACACTACGATTCAAGTTGTGCTACTGATTCTCACAAGACTGTTGACTGACATCAATAACATCTATGCAGAGTTAGTGCATGAATAGCTTAAAGACCTGACAAAGATGCCAAAATGAGTGTATAAACATCTTTATGGTGAGTCCAGATGAATTTAACAACTCAGCCCACGGCAGATCGCTACAGATGTGCAGTATACTGGACTAACTTTATACAAAGAGGAGCAAAGACAAAATTAAATCAATAAGGCCTCCTCACTCTTTCCCTTCTGGCCTTTTTGCTGAGTTAGGTGTGACTACCCTTTCCATCTTACTTTGTTATTTATTTTCTTTAATAACAGAACACCACCCACACTGGAATACTCCACTATTTGCTGAAGCAATGTTCAGAAATAAAAAAAATGTGCTTTCAACTCAACAAATTAGAAAAAACCCATACTCATATATTTTGCACTGTGCCGTTTTTTAGGGTGAATGTGAAACAAGTATTTTTCTACCCTAAAACACTTTCTTTCTGTTTTAACCCTTGACAGATACCTTACCACAGTGCCATAATATGTCAGAAAGGTGATGTACCTTTGCTGCACTAAGTTCAGTCGGAGGTGCAGGGATTTGTCCTCCAAGTGAAGTGAGAGAAGGGACAGACTGCTTAGAATGAGTCTTGGATGAGCCATGATTCTTTTCTGCAGTGTAGAAAGAAGACTTGCACATTTCTTTACTTCTGACTTTAGGTTTGGGTAGCAGCAGGACTGGCGAGGGGGTGTCTTGGCAAGAAGGCTTAGGGGAGGCAGGCAGCGGGGATCCCCGCGGGGTGAGAAGAGGGGAGCAGGTCAAATCCAAGGTTGGGACTGACCTATCAGCAGCTGCGGGGATCCAAAATAAGCACAGATGTTCAAACAGCTGGCTTCAGAAGTTGGACAAAGAGTAGAAGGTCAATATACACAAGTTCCTCTACATAGAGGTTGGAGAGCAAAAGGTTTCTTTATGCAATGCTTTACATAAAGTGTTTAGAGTGAAAAGGTTTCACTGCCATGGAAACACACATTGCCGGCACCAAATTGTTTCACAGGGGTTTATACAAATATCTAACAGCTGATAAAGAACCAGCGTTACAAAAAGGGGGTTTTGTGTGAAGAGTATAATTTTTTACAAATATAAATGTTAAGAAAGATAACGAGACTCATCATTATGACTCGGAGTAATACGTTAAGTTAGCATTTCTGACGATCTCACCTTTTGAGAGTCAATGTTTCTACACAATAATGAAAATCAAAGATTACCATCCACTCTTCTGCTGAAGAAAAAATATGTGTCACTAAAGGAAAACTTTTTTTTTTCAATGTTAAAATGACTATTAAGTACAACCTGAATTCTGAAAAAATTGCGATGCAGTGAAAAATAACAACATAATCCAATGATTTGAAAAGTTCATAAACTTTTCAAATCATCTGTGGCTGTGGCTACAATGTAGCTTGCCATCACCAGTGTGTGAATGTGTGTGTGAATGGGTGGATGACTGGATATGTAAAGCGCTTTGGGGTCCTTAGGGACTAGTAAAGCGCTATATAAATACAGGCCATTTACCATTTTACCATAAACCCATATTTAATTCAGAATAGAAAGAAGTGAAAAATGTATCATTTTAAGAAAAAATTCAAGTTCATTTTGAAATGAATTTCAGGTGAACCTGTCATCTTTACTTCTGAGAAATGCACTTTTTACCCCCAAATCACGTTACTAACCTGTGCCAATCAATCTAATTAAGTGCATAATCTTTCTCCAGTGGTTTCATTTTAAGCACACTTAGTTTACCAGCCTTTTATTGCTTCCATCAAATCCAAAATGAGCTATTATTTTTCATGAAATAGTAAAATATCTCCGTTTAAACATTTAATATGTTATTTTCTGTGTTCTATTGTGAACAAAATATGGGTTAATATGATTTACAAATCACTGCATTCTGTTTTTATTGACAGTGTCTAAGGTTGTCAGGGGGGAATTGGGGTCATGATACATGTCACCACTGTGATGGAATTAACAAACCATTTGATCAAACATTAAACATTAAATAGACATTAGCAGCTGTCAGAGGGATCAAATGGCTCTTATCTAACTCTGACGCTAGAGAGTCGTTTTTTATTGTATCTTACATCTCATCTTTTCCATGAGAGGAGGGGATGGACAGAAAGAGGTCTGGCAAGTAACCCAGGAATCCTTCAATGAACTCATCTGTTCTTGGGCATTTGTCTTTTTCAATTTTGAAGTTTCTTGAGGAACATTTTCAGGCCTCTGCTGGAGAACAAAGTATGTTATTTATGACAACATATTATACTGTGAAATCCATTCAGAAACACAATCTGCAGGTGAAGATTTAAGACCACAGCATATTCTCAGCTAAATACAGCCAAAAAAAATTAAATTTCTCCTTTTGACGTTAAATAATAAACTACTGAAATATATTCAGATCAAAGACTGTATAAATATGATAAACATAGCTGCCAGGTCTGATAAAAAAAAAAATCTGGGGTTTTTCTAGTGAGTTTCTGGTCTCAGCTGATAGTTTAACGTCTTTATAAATTGCTTTCCCCTGTTGAGTCAAAGGGGTAAAGCAGGGCATGGTTCAGGGAAGTTCTACCTTGTAACTGAGAAGCTGTTAGCCCATGGATGTCATCGTTTTTCATTTAAATTTACCACTTGTTCGTGATACATGTGCTGTGTAAATTCTGAATTACCCATCTATAACATATAAGTGTATAAACACTTAGTATCTGCAAAGATATAAAGCTGTGAGTTGAAGACAACAAGTAATAAGAACATTTCTGTGCAGAACTGATGTCCTACCTTAAGTACAGAAGGTTTTTTAAAATCTGACTGGTTGTTGTTGCGTTTTCTCCTGTAGGTAGCAGCTGCTCGCTCAGAGGTTTTCTCATGCTTCCTCTGCTGGTCTATAAAATATTTCTGTTGAAATTCAGAAGAAAAATAAATATGATATTGCTCCAGCCATTTCTCACATAACCACTTAGTAAAGATGACATTAAACACAAATGACCTTGGAAGTGGCTGGCTTCTTTGCGCATGGGTTTATATTGTTTTCCATTTGCTGGGTGCTGTCAGTCTTTTTCTTCTTTTTTTGAGTTGCATGAACTTCCACGGTTTTCGCAGAGAATGAGTACTATTTATAAAGAAAAGAAAGGTACAAAATATACATTATTATTGTTGCACTGGCTTGAAAGTTTGTTTTTTTGTCTTTTCACCAGATGAAATGTGTATTTTTAAAACTCACTATGGTTTAGTGAGTAGTTTATTAACACTGTGACTGAGCAATATATTTTCTACACCTGAGCTTAAAATTGTATACCTTTAGAGTATTGAAAGGACGGCCATGAAAAAGTCCATGAAAAAAGGCATTTTGATATTCAATATAATGTGTGGAGGCAGGATGAAGTTTGCCTTTTTACACTATATATATTTACAAAATGTTTTAATAAACATGTCTGCTTCATCTTTTGTTTACTCTTGACACTGTTGCCAATAGGATTACTTAAAAAAGCAAAGTGGTACCTGTTAACCGTTTAAAAAAACAAAAACAAAAAGCAGTAACAATGCTTAAGAAAAAGAAGTCTGTCTCCTGCCTTGGTAGCAGGAGGATCCTCAGGTTCTTCTGGCTGACTGTCATCAGTATCTGGCTCTTTGTAGCTTCTGGTAGAGGCGGCTGCAACTCTCTTGGGCCTCTTAGTAGCTGCATGTTGTCTGCTAGGTGCTGCTGCTAGCTTTACTCTCTCCTTTGGCTGACCAAGGTCCCTTTTCATGCGCCCGTTTTTCTGATACAACAGTGACACACTGTGGTTACTTAAAATAGTGCAGCTTGTAGCACACAATTTACAAAAACATTAATCATTCCTTACCTGAGTTGGTTTGTTATTACCCAATCCAGCTCTTGGAAAGGTTGGGACTAAATCTGGAGATTCAACTGTAATTAAACAAAACCTGTATGCAATTACTGATGTTTTCAAATAATTTTATTGGCATACAGTCGTGATGCAACAATTTTCAGACTTTGAGTCTGAATGTAACTTTAATGGCCTACCAGAAGCATGGTGTGGGACAGGTCTAGGTTTGATGGGCGCCTGCCTGGAGTATTTGATAACCTTGGGCTTGGACTTTGTGGCTGACTCTCTCAGCCAGCTGAGATCTGTTGTGGCATTTTCTGTGTCTGTGTCACTAAACAGGTGCTTTTTTACATGCCCCTTCTTCTGTAACACAGAATACAGCAGAGGACAGACATGAGTACACAAGCATGAAGAAAATGTTTCCACAAACATACAATGAATGCCTACTTTCGCCACAGGCTGCTCTTTCTTGGTTGTGCTGAGGAGTACCGAGGAGTGGATGCCACTGTCAAACAATATGGGAAGTATAGATTTAAGAAAGATTTGTAACAAAATATTAATATTTAAGACAAATAAAAGTCACAGAACATTCTCAATGGGGCCTACTTGCTCTGTATGCCACAGGTGTTTATGTTCTCCTTCTAAAATGAAATAAGTGAAACAAGACTGTTAACTTTAATCCTGAATTTTCTAAGTTCTCATGCTGATACATGTCAATACATAAAACTGACTCACATTAGTAACACTTACCTCAGAACTGAGGGGTGTATTGGTCCTGAATGCAAAAACGTCATCTCTATACAACAGGGGAAAAAACTATTACATTCACTGAAAGACAAATCTATCTTCAAATATCTTTGAAATGTTTTAATCGACTTAGATTACCTCCGCCTCACAGAGTTTGTTTTGGTTCTGCTGTAGGATGTAATTGGGTTTCTGGATGTTTCTCTCTAAAATACATCAAATGAATCAATAAATTATCTTTAGTAAAATAAATACAGAAAAGTGCTTTCAATGTTTTTTTTAAAAACTATATTTTAAAAATTACTCAAATTAATCCTAGACATAATTCAAATATTGATCACTTACTTTTCCAGTTGATAACCAGCTCATATTGAAGATTGTTCTACTACAAAAACAACTCCATTAATGACATTATTGAAGTGGAAATTTAAAATGGAAAAATTACAGCCCTAAATGTTCATACCTGTTGACAAGAGAAGGAAACCAGTTCTGAGTGAGCTTTTCAGAAGTGTGTTTTTCTTTAGATTGGCCATTATCCTTATAGCGGCTAGAGATGAGCTTCACCATGCTGCCTGCAGCCTCTGAGTCTCTCTGAGAGCAGAAATTTGAAGGAATAAAAAAACCAAAGAAACAAAAAAAACCTTAATTCTTAACAAGAATTTTGGACTTGACATTAAGCTGCATAAACTTCACAGAAGTCATACCTTTTCTTTGTCTAATTGAGCCCTCTTACTTTCAGTTTCAGATTTGAGTGTTTTTTTCTCCTTTAGAGTTTTAGTTGTGGAGGTCTGGAGAACAGCACTAGTCTCCAGTGACGTCTGGCCCTTGCTCTTCCTTTTTGCACGGCCATTGCTCTGGGCATGTTGCGGCTTGGAAGTACATAATGAGGAAACATACTGGTCTTCTGCATTTGTTTCATTCGAGTCCCTTCTGATATCAGATGCTTCAGGAGGTGGAGAGTCTTTGTTCCTCTCCTTAAGGACCTGCTGCAGTCGCTCGCTGAGCTGGATATGCAGTTGCTTTTGGCAGACTGAGGTCGAGGCTGAAACTGACCACTTCGATGATAAGGAGCGCTCCTGAGGACGCAGCATAGCTGAACAAGGTTCTAAAGAGAGGAAAATAACTGTAATCAAAACCCTGATAATTGTTAATGGCATTAACATTTAACTAGCTTGTTTTTTGTATATTTTACTAGCTGTAATGTACAATGACAGTTTCATAATTTTAGCGATACTGAAGATATTTTTTGCCGCCTTAGTTTACCAGATCTTGGCAGGGAACTCGTTTTCTGTGTTGGCATCATCAGCATTTTTGAAACTGAAAATTTGTGCCAATTAGAAGCCCTGTAATTTAAATAAAAACATAAATATACTCAGATAGACCCATTACATACAGATATCAATCAGAACACTGGCTATGCAGCTATGCAAACAGACTGGAGGTTCTTCATGATACTTGCATGTTACTCCCAGTTTGGGGTTGGGTGTCAGGCACAAAATTCTCCTCTGCAAGTGAAAAGGCCAGTAATGGGTTGAGTCTTTAAACAAATAAAGCTGTATGTAACAAAGATAATACAGTTTATTTCTGAGTTAAGCAAAAAACAATGAAAATATATTTATATCATACCTCTGGATTTTTCTCCTCCTTGTTCAGCCAGAACCATGTTCACAGCATCTTTCAGTGGTATGCTCTGCAAATGACAGCAAATGAAACTGTATGATATTTCATATTTAGCAGAACACAGTTATTTACTTTGTGCCTCATACTAAATCCTCTGTTGCTTATAATTGCTGCACTGACTGCATTGTTAAGAACCCAACAGCAACGATTTTTACATCACTTTATTCTGACTGTGTGGAAATTATGTCTTTACATCAGGCTATGAGCATTAACCAAACAAACAAAAAAAAGAACAAACCAGTACCCTGATGGAAATTCAATGGTTAGGTGACCAGAGGAGGTCTAGATAAGTCTAGGTAGTTAAAACATCGAATTATTAAGAAACGTGAAAAGCAAAACCCCTTTTTACACAGCTGGATCATATTATGGTCTCCTTTAATCAAAAAGGTTAAAAAGATCATGCAAAAGTAGCAACAGTAGTAAAAAAAAAAATTAAAAAATTAAATCATTTATAGATAGACTGTACCTTTTTGTATTTGTCACCTTTATTCTCGATGGCCGGTTTAGAGGCTGTGCTCTGTAGAGATGCATCACATCGATAGTAACTGAATAACTGAATTTCCTGGACCTGGTGTATAACTACTCCTAACTTGGCTAAACAGTACACATTACAAAAACATGAACATTTACTTTACACTATTTGTGCGGTATGCAAGGACTTACAGTATAAAGCAATATAATCAGAGTATAACTAAAACTTAATACTGAATACATTAAAGAGTAGCTGCTATGACTGCAGTTCTTAACAGTGGTGATATGTGAACTAACCACTTCAAGAGGTGACTTTTCTGTTCCAATGCCATTGGCTGGAGTGTCTAAAAAGGAGGACAAAAAATATCATACTCATTCAGGATTTATTCAGTGGTTGAGAATGATACAACTGAGCACAAATGAAACAACTGGACACATAATAACTACTTAGTATTTACATACGAACTAAACTAACCCCAAAGGACATGAGGAATCTGATTCAGCTCTAGTATCTTTACATGTTTACTCTATCCATACTCTAAAGAGTTATAATACAGTCTATTAAAAAAAAGCAAAAATTACTTGTATAGGGTGTTCTTTTTGTCTTCTTTCACAACTTGTATATTTAGTTGTTTTTGTGATTATGTTTATTCTTGTGATGTAGCCCATTTATTTCTCTCACCAATAAAATAAAGCCTGTAACTTAGTACAATTGCTGGAATTGGTGTGGCTGCAGTTCTTCACACTTTGTACTGTCACCTACTTGATGCAAGAGAGAAGGAACGATGCACACTTCCAGCTCCGCCGCTGCTAAAAAAGGCAGTGGCCTCAGAAATCTTCATCTTGGCTGGGGTGACCACCTGGAGGGAAAATCAGATGTCTATAAATCTTTATGATGGTCTGTTTTGTAGATTTTATTTCACATCAATAATAACACAGAAGTCTTTACAGAATAACTTCTGTGTTTAAGAGGAATTTAGTGTTTAATCCATGGTGAGGAAAATACTGCTCAATATTTATTTGGTGGCTTGTGTGCTCCCTCTGCTGTTAAGTTTCAGGTGTGCCTTTCTATTGAAGTATCACAACCAAGAGTTGTCTTACACTTTCATTATATAACTGATGCCAGCCTTAAAAAAGATGTTAGAGTGTAGCTGTTAACATTTATATTAATAAATGGATAAATATTTGCAAATACTGACTTTAGCTGAGGAATTGTTTGTTGTATCAATCTTCGTTAACTTCCAACTTGTGTTTTGACTCATTCGTTTTCTCTGAACTGATCTTTTTCTGCTTTCCTTCTTATTTTGCAGGTAGTTGCATGTGCTGTATGTGTTGCATTGCTACATTAAATAATATTATACACATTACAGGGATTTTCCTGCATATCTCTAGAAGCAGCTAGTATTTTAACCGTTTTCAGTGGGGTTTAATTTATAAAGCAGAATTTTGTTCATACCCAGAAATACCAGGAAAAATATGCACACTTCTGTAAAGTAAGCTAAAACACTGCCTTCACTGACTTAACTTTATGTTGATATCAATCATGGTATGCCCCTGCTCCCACTCCATTTTCCTGTCTAGTCTAAACTGTCTGTAATTTAAAATTTAAATCTCTACCTGTGCTGGTGCAGCTGTAGCAGGTAAAACGTAGTTGACAGTACTTTTTTCACTTTCACCAAGAGACACCTGGCTCTCTGGAACAACCTAAAAAAAGATGAACATACAGGATGAAAAATCTTTTTAGACATTAACAAAAGATTTCTGATACAATAAAACCACATGAATAAAAAAACCCACACACAAAAGCTTGCACCCATTATAATTTCGATTTAAATTAATAATAAATATTATACATTTCAATATATTACACTACCAAATGTCCTTGGAGAAGATACAGAAAGCACTGAAGCATAAAGCGCTTTGAGAATCAGAGGACAAAAGCGCTATAGGAACCAGTCAATTTACCATTTAAACCCAACTCCAGCTCAAATATTGACAGTTTAATAAACACTGGAATCTGAGATGACAACTAATTATTACAGAAGTACAATAAGAGCATTACGTTGACAAACCAATGTTTACCTGAGTGTTGTTCTCCATTAAAGATCTAGCTGTAGCTTTCACTACAGATGAGCCCTGACGGAAGAAGAAAGTCTTAATCCAAATACTTAAATTCATCATGACCACAGTTTAGCTTCTGTTTGGAGCCCCATTCTATCAGTGGAAAATATAGACTTTTCCACTTGTTGTGAAAGTCTTTTTAACATTAATGTATACCTTAGAATTTACTTGTCATGTATCTATTGTGGTGTAGCAAGAAAATTCAGTAAAGACAGATAGACTCTACTTTATTTTTGCTGTGTCCATAGACATTTTGCACAGCCTGCAGGATGTCCAGCGAGGAGCTGAAATGGATCGTAAGAGTGGATCCTTCAGCTGCACCAACAATGACCACCTCTGACAGCTTGATCTGCAAGACCTGCCTCTTACCCTCCTCTGGACATTAAGAAATTTTTTATTAGAGAAAATACTTATACGAAATGGCAAAGTCGCATGCAAATAAAAATTCAGTGAATGCGAGCAGGCACATATGCATTGGCCTTTGTGTATACATTACCTTTTACAGTGTAGCTTTGGACTTCATGCTCATTGAGACATATAGTTTCCCAGTGGCTATCCTTTGAGGGTAAACCAAAGTTTGTTAAGCAGATGTTGACTGCGCTAAGCAAAAGTTGAGATTTTTTAATGTGTATATTACTATGTATATTGTATATGTGTGTATATTACTGATTTGAGGTATCTGTACCTCTTCATCAGCCAAGGAGAAGTAAAAAGAGATGCTGTGGCTGCCGAGGTTGAAGTCAATCCAGAATTCCTCAAGTTTCTCATCCGAGGGCATCAGCAACTGACAACATAACCACAACCTTATTATAACAGCAACTTATAGTATTAACAATACAGCATGAATTTGGACATAAGCTGTTATTAGATTAAACAGACTAGGACTGTGTGGTGAGAGATACCTTATGTGTGTTCAGACAATTAATAACTGAGTTGTTTCAAATTCAGTTTTGTTTTTCACATTTTAGAACAGAATCCCTGTTGATACTGACCTCACTGCTGTCCAGATAAGCTTCCAAACAAGGGTAGGAATACACCCTACAGTGCACAAAGAATTGTGTCATCAGAACTTTCAGTAAATCTTTCCAGTCAATATGGCCCAAATACAGAATGTAATTAGAGATTTTTATTAAAAGAGCTTGGCAAAAGAATTTGTAAAATGCAATATTCTTAGAGAAATAGACAAACATATGAAAATTCATATTAACTCAGGTTTAGAATGAAAGTTACAAATGAAACCACATGTGTTGTATAGCACTGAGCTCTGTTATGTATGTACCTTCTCTTGTCTCCCTGCATCCCATTCACCATGTTTAGAAATGTACGACAAGCCTGAAATCACACACACTTGCATTCAATTTTATGCAGCCTTTCAGCATAAACAACATCAGCAACAGCACCAGTACATCAAAAATCAAAAGCAAATATAAAATAAACCAAAACAGACTAATGTTACCGTCTCAAATTCAGAATCACGTATTTTGGCAAATGCACTGGCCACAAGGCTCATTCTGAACCATTTATATGCAAGTTCCTTCCTCTGGTCAGTTGTGGCCATTCTGCACAATGCCTCCATCAAGGATGACTGAAAGTCATAGTCTGAGGGGGAAACAGAAACAGTGTTTTACATATTTTATTTTTAATAGTAATTCTGGGTAAAGAGAAATGTATAAAGAAAGCTTACCACCAACATCCATTATATGATCAGCCAGTTTGATCCTGTAATCAAATGAGCAATCTACTTCTTAATAATTAGTAAATGTGGTAATTCATTCTTGATTGTGATCATTCATGTTTCCAATTGTATTACATTTAATGTTAATAATCATTTAAGAAAACTACAGTGACATACATGATATCAGAGGCCTCTTGTGACATTAGGATCTTCGTGTCTTTTTTAAGTTCCACTGGGATTTTATCCAGAATTAAGTTGAATTTCCGAATTGCCTGTTAAAACATTATTAGGCAGTTAATCAACTGTACCAAACAGAGGTCTTTCAGGTTCAGTGTTACTCTAAAAAAATTAGATAAACTATTGTACACCTCTTTCTGGATCAGGACGTTGATTCTAGGGTCAACAGCCAACTGGCCAATAGGATACAGAAAGGACTCAGTGATTTTGTATGTCCCTGCAAAAATAAAATAAAACATGGTATAGCAGACAAAGTCAATACTTTCTTCTTGTATACAGAGTCATCATTAAATTGCTGTAAACTTATTAGAAACCTCTTTTAAGTTAGAAACTCTTATCCATCTTACACTTAAATATGTCTCCATTCACTTTTTTAAACAGTATAAAAAGATGTCATTATCTACAGTACATAGAGATATGTAAATCCATACCCTCTTCGCATGCCTGATGAACCACCTTTAACATAGAGAAAGTAAAAACAAACCAAATTAAGAATACTGAAACAGTTGACTTTACAAAGTGTGTTTCTTATTAGAAGTTAGCTCACCATTAAAGCATTTAAAAAGTCTTCAGAGAGGTTTATTAAGTTCTCATCCCACTGCAGCCCACACTGAATCCACAGTTGTCTGCATTTTTCAAACCACTCCACCATCTGCACAAAAAAGGGTTCAATCAGACTACATAAGTTTACAGAACCCACATAGTATGTACCTTTATGTATTATTACGTGTGTACTCATCTTTTTTATTAGACCCTGTGCTATTAACCCCAAAAGTCCTTGGTCACCACCAGGTAGTATTAGGTGTTTTCCACACTTGTAAAGACTGGCAAATCCCAGACTGGCCAATTTGGGGTCTTTTTGAGCCAAACCCTATGGAACATAAATATGGTTTCATTAATTCCACTGATAACGCAGCATCATATTGTGTAACTGGGTGTTTTGAGTTTTATCTCACCCTGCAGATAAGTTTATCCAATTTGCTGAGAAACTGTTGAGAGCATTTCATGGGAGTCTCTTCATAAATCTCCCTCTGCAAGAACACATCCAGTGCTCGGACATCTCCGGACTTTACCGCCTCACTGATTATGTGCTCCAACTAAAAGGTTGAAGTATACAATTTACTTTTCACCATTAGGCCTGAATATTGATTAATTAAGTGATAGGAATATTTACAAAGGGAGAAAGTGTATGCATTCCCACCTGCGTGTTCTGTGCAGGTGCCATCCTTGTGAGAAAAGGTTTTAGCCTCTTTAAATTGACTGTAAACAAAAACAGCAGACATAAACCTACCAATCATAGGCCTATCTTAAAAGGCCTCACTTTATATAAATTATGTATTGACATGTAATTTTCAGAAGTTTAATTAATTTGCCATCAAAAAGCTAAACACTAAGTTATCTGTTATCTTCACATGAGCCTACATGAGATGCTTTATATAAATGTATTGCAGTACATGCAATCTGAGCTATGTCATGAGATATGCTGCTAACCTTTATGACCTCATCAGGCTTTATTGAAGTTAGCTAGCTTAACTTTGATGCTAATAGAAGCTAAACTTTCTCCGAGCCAACAATAAATTCAGACCATAACCATCAGCTAGCCCGGGATTACTACATACCTTAGGGAGATAATATTATATACACAGTTCTACTTACTGTGCTGTCAAATTTGGCACAAAAAGAGGACATGACAGGTTGCTTCTTATTTTAAGTTTTTCAGTTGATCCCCACAACGCGCGCGAAGTCTTTGCATTCTTTGCGCACGCGCGAGAGGGTTTACGTCCAGCCGGAACTGTCGACTCCGTTCATAATACAGTAAGACAACATTAAATACATTTTTAAAAAATCCTGTATACAGGCACTGTTGCTCAGCAGCTCTTTAGTCTGATTGATTTGAAATAGATCTGCTTATTCACCAGGGACAAGAGAACCATGTTTAGATTTTTTTTTTCTGTTTTGCGGTATAGTAAGTAATATTAAAGGGTAAACTGTAAGTATTTGTACTTAATTTTGTTCACATTTTTAAACTTTCTTTTCTACTACAGTTGTCTGACTGCTTTATTTATCAGTTACTTTTCAGGATCTTGCCGTTCTGTCCAGTTATACTATCCTCCCCATGTGATTTTTAACTTGATATCTTCCTGATAAACTACACCTACAGGAGATGCTTGGCCATGAAACCCATATCAAGAAGCGCCTGGTGTTATGTTAGTGCGAGAGGAGTTTTGGAGTTCTGCACTTACTGAGTCAGCAGAGCGTTGCCAGCTTTTAGGGACCATGTGCCTCAAGTCTCAGCAACCCCGGTGTGTAACTTTATATGGTCTGCCACTTCGTGGGTGGCTGTGGTTTCTAAATACTTCCACTTTTCAAAAATACCTCTTACGGTTAATGTTGGAATATCTAGGTGGGAAAAATTTCCAGGAAATGACTCTTTAAAAATGTGGCATTCTATTACAATACAACGCTCAAATTCAAATTGAGCTCTTCAAACCTATCAATTATTTTACAAATGTTTGCTAAGCTTGAACACATGGCTATAGATGCTTGGTTTTATACACATGAATTCAAAGAGTGAGACATGCGACCCAATACTTTTGTCCTCATAGTGTATTTAAACACCTTTAAAAAAGAAAAAAAAACTTACAAAGCTAAAAACATGGTTGTTTTTCTGACAAGACAACAACACTACTAACTGAAAACGCTACGTCTAGATGAACAGAATCAATTTTTGGGGAACCCTACTAACATCTTCCTATAGAACCCATTGTTCTGCAATAAACTACGCAGCAGCAATTAAACTTAGCCCCATTTTCAACATTACAGCATCCATCCATTCGCTTCCGCTTATCCTTTTCAGGGTCGCGGGGGGACGCTGGAGCCTATCCCAGCTGTCATAGGGCGAAAGGCGGGGTACACCCTGGACAGGTCGCCAGTCTGTCGCAGGGCCAACACATAGGGACAGACAACCATTCACACCTAGTGACAATTTAGATTAATCAATTAACCTATCCCCACAAGCTGCATGTCTTTGGACGGTGGGAGGAAGCCGGAGTACCCAGAGAGAACCCACGCAAACACGGGGAGAACATGCAAACTCCACACAGAAAGACCCCGGCCTGATGGTGGAATTGAACTCAGGACCTTCTTGCTGTGCGGCAACAGTGCTAACCACCGTGCCACCGTGCTGCCAACATTACAGCAGTGAAATGCAATACACACAGGTATCAGGGCAACAGCAATTCAACAACAACAACACATATAAAAGGAAAACACAATCAGGAAGCATGTTTCCTGCGATAATACTTGCATATTCACACCTAAGTAAGATTTAGAATACAGGATTTTAGCTGGTAGTGGGTATTTTCACAGTGTGGTAGGCCTACTGCTACTTAGAATCTGCCACTTTTGCAAATATAAAACATTACATTTCCCTTGAGAGTAAAGTCATTTATTCTCTTATAGCTGAAATATTTACAAAATATGTTTGTTCGAGTATTCTGTAATTAGGAATATACATAACAGCTTTTTTTTAGAAAGGCATCTTCAAGCCCATTTGAGATGCAGGACTCCTGCATTTCAAGAGTATGGCTTAGCACATGAGAAACATGTACACTGTATCTATGGCATGTTTTGACAACATTTGACTTCCAAATACAGATCCTAAAAACTCAGCAAACTGGTCCAGAAGACCAACATCCAGCTGGTAGAAAGCCTGGACTGTGAAGTCCATTAATTTCATTTTAACCCAAAAATTTTGTATGGGATGTTCCCACACTGAAGTGCAACGTTTATTAGGAAAATATAACAATTCAGTGCAATTTTTACAAACAAAAATACAAGTGGCAGTAAAGCTGGCACCAGGTGTAAGTGCACTTGTGTGTGTGTGTGTTTTATTCAAACTGCTATTATGCCAGCACTACTAAGAGCATCAACAGTTTCCTGTGTGTGGTTATGCCTCCATCAGTGCATTTTATCTTATTGCCATTAACATTACACATAAAATACCCCCCAAAAAGACAAATCCCAAAGGATTTTATGGCAAGCTATAGCACGCTCAAAAACGTATTTTTTATGCAGATTGGTTAAAAATTGCAAAAATGACCCCAAACGGCCTTGACAGATGTGTTTACCGAGTGTTTTTTGTATAGATATTGCTACATGTAATCATTAAGTGTTCTAATGCTCAAACTCTTCTCCCTTTTGTGTGCATACTAACTAAGTGAAGTGCACCATGCTATCCTCGCATTCTTTGGGCACAGCGAGCTTGTAGTTCTTGCAAATTAATTTATAATTCTTTCCATCGTTGTTGTCCCAGTACTCAGCACCACAGACTTTGTACTGAATGGCAAACTCTAACACTGCTTCTGGTTGCAGGAATGGAGGTACAGGCAGATGAAAACGAAATGTATCGCAGCTGATTTGGCCCATTCTGCCCTCACAGTTCTTAGTGATGCTGGACACCCAAGAGGCCTTAGCTTCTGCACAACTCTTCCATCCTGTAAAAGAATAACGAGCCGTCACATCTTTCTCAAAGTCCAAATTGAGGACTTGGGTGATTCCGATGACCCCCAACTCAAAACACAAGACTCTTTCAAGACAAACTTTCTGCTCATGGAGACGATGCAGGAATCCTGGATGGTCTCCAGGTTGCTGGGCAAATGCTGGCTTCAGGTATGGCAAAGAAATCTCCATATGCCTTCCATCTGCCATCTCTGCACTCATCAACAGTCTAAAGGTAACATGATGGGGCACAAGTGGATCCTCTCCCGATTTAAAAATCTTGACGTCTTCCAGGTCCAGTCCCAAAGAGTCAACAAACCGTACGCCAACACTTCTGCACTGCTTCTTCTTGTCAGTGGCAGAAGGCAGCGAGTGCGACCGCTGACGGATGATGGGTTTAGGCGTAGGTTCACAGGAGAGACTGCGGTGAAACTGTTGTTTTGGGAACGAAACTCTGGGGCTCGGGGGACGGATTGGAACTGGCTTCTTCTGCACATTAGGCTTGTCAGCCCGGAGCATTTCAGTCAGGTTAATAGTAACACATGACCTCCTCTGTTCAGACTGTGCTGGAGGAATCCTCTCAAGTCCAATAAACCACCCTTTATCCATGTGTGGTGAGAGCAGGGGTTCAGTTCACCTGTAAAGTTGGGAAGTAAAAGCATAAGCTTCAGCGTCAGCTTACTAAATGCAACAAGCCATGAAGCAACTTTCAACAGAGCAACTTTGACGTTTAAACAGTAGAGAGTGGGCGTGTACTCGGGGAGTACGTGCCCGCATGCATGCATACGGTCTTTTTCTGCCTCTCTAAATGACTGCAGTATTCCTGAAACTGCCTTTAACATCACTTGCTGCAATCAGACGTTGACATCACCTCACCATGTGAAGATGCGAAGAGTCAGTCACGTATAAGCTGTAGGAAGCAGCCCAATCTCGATCCTCCATGTAGAGTAGTATTATCAGTGCTGCGTGTAGTGCCTGTTATTGGTTGCAACCGCGTAGCCTGATTTGTAACTGCTAACTGCCTTCATCGCTCTCCAACATCCCATACATGCATTCAACGTGAGGTATATACAGATCAGCTGACGTGCTCGCAGTTAACAGGAAACTACACACGGACCAGAATGACGTCGCATGGGTGATTGAGTACTTTAAATGAAGCGGGTGCGAGTTCACGCTGTTTAACTCCTTCTCTGGGACACGGTCCTCATCGGATCCCATCTTGTGCACTCCATTTGCTTATCGACTGCAAGCAAGACTCTGCAAAAAAGGGGCTTCAGCAAACGCTTTAAAATGAAGCCAGCGCGCTTTTAACTGCAACTCCCATGATGCACCGCTGACGCTCGCTTCGACACGAACAGGCGAGCCAGTCAGCAGCAGGTAAACAAACCTATCTGACTGGGACGGCGAGCCAAACAAAGCGTTTGCGCCGTGTCACCGTCTCGCATTTTTAATGGTGATGAGGACGACATCGGGGAAGGAGACGCGCCAGCTGTCAGCAAGCGATTCAAATAAAAGCTGATCTGCGATCGAGCAGCGGGGCCATACGACGGAGATTAGGAGGACGCGTTTCAACCTGCGGATACAGGGGACGCTTGACATCTACGCACGATGCACTGCAGCATTTTTGAGAAAATGGGTGTTTTTAGCCTAATTATCAGACTGGAATATGTGATCCGAGATGTCGGTTGGGTTCTTTAGCTACCGTGTGATCTAACTGCGTCGGACTCGAAAGCAACAATCATCCCCCACTGTGCTGCAACATGGGGCCCATCATGCAGGAGCGCACAGCATCCACGACACTGAAACGCGTCGTTTCCAAAGAGAAGATTCGGGTGAAAAATACCGAAAATAGCGGGACAGTAACCAGGTAGGCCTCGTTTACGCTGACGGGTATTGCACGTTTTTTTTCTTTTTTTTCGTTTTATTTGTATCCTTGACGCGAAGGCGATCCTAACAAACCCGTGTTGTGTTTTTGCAGTTCAAAGAAGGGTAACAAGACGAAGAAATCTGTGGGCCAAATGAAAAATGGTCTCCCAGGACCAGGTCAAGATAAGGACACGGTGACAACAGTGCACAGAGTATGTAAATGATAGCCTGATAAATTAAAGGGATGTAAATGTATACAACGTCATTATTATTTTTATTATTTGATAGCAAGATAGTGTTGCCTCATGAGTTCCTACCTGTGTACAAAAAGCAGAAGTAATGAGAGATTGTTTTACAGGGTGCACAATCAAAAGGTGCCAGAGTTAAGCCTTGCACTACACGCAATACAAGCAAAGTGTCCAGGTAAGAGTGGAGTTGGGGGTGTGCATGCTTTGCGATTACTTTGTAAATCCCTAAATCCCCAACAGCTTTTCCCCGTCTGTCTCCTTACAGCCCCGAAGAAGAAGGGGATTTGAGACCTCAGCTCCGCAAGCAATCTTATGCACACAGGAAGGAGGAAAAGCGAGAAAATCAACGTGTGTCCCAATGCACCAGCGAGCTCCAGCAAAACCGTGGGGGGATGGGAAAAAATCGGCGAGCCCTCTCGCTGCCTCTCTCTCCGATATCAGGAGTACGGCAAGTGCCGGCTCAGCCCCTGATGCACTCCCCAGCTCCCACCCCCGAGGCACTCCAGCAGCACTACAACCACAAAGATGATGACACAGACAGTGCAAGTGATCTGTCGGACTCTGAGAGGCTTCCAGTTCTGCCCTCCCCATGCACTCCCTGTACCCCTCCCCATCTCAACCTCCGGGCAGAGATCATCAACTCTAGCGACTTTCCCCCAGACTTTCCGGGACCCCATGGGGCAGTGGGTGATGAAGATGAGAATGAGAAACCCAGCTACAGTTACCCAGACTTTCTTCCTCCTCCCTTTAACAGTTGGAGTCTGAGACAGCTGGCAGTGTTTCTGCATACAGAGGGTCGTGGTGCCCCCCGGCCTAAGCCAGTAGGGTCCTTAGAGAAGTACCTGGAGAAGCTCCTCCAGCTGGAGTGGCTCCAGATTCAAACGGTGCAAGCAGAGAGCAGCCGTCTGCCTGGGAGCCGCCCAAGGCCACAGGGCTTCTCCTCTGCTACTACAGCTCATCAACCTAGGCCTCACACAGCTCCACCATCCCGACTCAACTCCCCAAAAGGGCTGCGGCACACCCAGCGAGCATTCCCATTTGCACCTGTCAACAACCCCCCATCACCTGCCTCAACCCAGCACCAAGTCTCCCGCCTTCCAGTCTGTCCTCACTGTCACATTCGCTACCCATTGTGCAATGGAAGCTGCTCTGCTTATGTCTACCAGCGCCACTCACGACTCAGCCCACTGCTTGAGCGCAGAGCCAGACCCAGTGCACCGACAAAAAGGAGCAGCAGTGAGACCCGAGCTCCCTCCACAGAAGGTAGGAGCCCAGGAGGGCAAGGTGGAAGTGTGGGAGGGGCTCACACCCCAGTTAGCCCCTCAGCTGGAAAGAGTCACCACAGGCAAATGCAGGCTGCAGGCAATGCCCGTAAGCTACCCCAGGAATCTGGCACTAACCCAAACAGCAGAGGTCAGGCGAGGAAAAGCCGTGTCAGAGCTAACTCTGAGACAGATGTTAAAAAGGAGGCTGGTGGCATGAAAGCAACCGGTGCAGAGAAACGTGCTTTTGCTGCAAGTAAGAGAGAGACCATGACATCCAAGAAAGAGGAGAGGGACTGGCAGAAGACAGAGGCAGTAGGCCAGGCCTCTAAAACAGCCATGAAAAGAGCTGCTAAAGACCTGTCCTCTCTCCCCAAAGCCCCAGTCAGTAGTAAGCAGTGCGGCAAAATGAAAAATGTGCACTTTGTCGCAAAGTAACCCCTGTAGACTTGCAATATAGTGCTTTCCTTAGAGGTTACTCGGTACAGGAGCTTGAATCTATGCTTGCTTTCTGTGTAAACTGTGTAATACTAACATGTTCTAACTGTTGTACAGCTAAATCAGTAAGTGGTGTACAGCCTTTAAAGGTCGAAACCATCAGCAATCGTGCAGCTAGAATACAGAAAATAAACAGCAAAGATAACTCGACATTTAAATAGAGCAGAACTATATACGCTGCATTTAATTCCGAATGTACAGTTATAGTTATATGGCTCACTATGAGCCTGAACACTGCTATTATTCAAAAAAGTAAAGCTTTTGTGTACAATAAATAAATAAGTAAAACTATTGCACTGCACAGTCATTGCTCAGTAATCCTCTAATGTTAAAATAAGCATTTACTGTCCCGCTGGCCAGTTTTCAGCATAAGTAATTCACAGTGAAGATAAACAGAGGTCACTATGTTTCAACCATCAAATACGACCATAGCTGTTTCAGTGCAATTTTTGAATGTTGGAATGTATTTGTTTTCAATGTTCTTATTTTTTTTTTCCTCAATGTTGCTTTTTATTGTTCCTTTGGTGCCTCCATGTTTTAAGACACATTTTAAGTTAAAGCAAGTTTAGGTGAAAAGGAGGCAAAGTAAGTGGTGGGGTACTGCAGTAATGTGGTCTGTTCCAGATATATTTGTGATATGGTTTTAAATTTTTGGTTACAAGGGCTTTTCATGTTTGAACAGCTTGAATTGTAGTTATGATAATATACTGTATTTTGCATAGAGCTGAGCTCTTTCTATCATTGAAGACGGTGTAATGTTTGCTACGAATGTAAATGCATATTTTTCCAAATTTTATATGCCATAGTTATATTTATCAGAAGTGCTGTGGTTGACTTGTACTTTCTTCTTCTTCTTCTTCTTCTTCTTCTTCTTCTTTTTTCCCCCCATCATCATTGCTGTTTACACTGTCACGCACAAAAACAAAAACGCAAAGAAAAAGAGCTGAATGTAACTTTGTGTCATTCCCAGGATTCAATGGAAGTTCAGAGGATCATAGCTACTAAGCTGTAATGTTCTACATATCACCTCCATATCCCATACTTGATGTCTGTAGGACACTGTGTTTACATGAGTATTTTATCTGTTTCTTGTGATTACTATGTGCACTTGATTCATGAAAACACGACACCACTGTAAATGTGCTACTTATTCTGACTGCACCTCTTAACTTAAATATCTATGTAAACTATCAAAGCCATAGATAAGGGGCCTGGAGTGGCAGTGTTGTTCTAAATGTGTACATTACATCGACATGCACGCAGAAAGATTGTGGTATGTACAGTATTTTCTCAATGTTGAATGCGAGTATTTGTAAGGCATAGAAATAAATGTTTTGCACACAAGCGGCACTGGTCTGTTGGTCATTCTTTGAAGCACCTGAAGAAATGGTGCCAGATTCACAAGTGTTTTTGTCATTGACATTGTGCATGCAAACATGCAAACACACGCTGCCATTCAAGCACATTGATTACAGTATTGGATTCAAAAGAAAAACCCTCTGTACTGGTGTATTTCTTGTTGAATGTAATGTAGGGTTGTTACATGGTTTGTAGTAGATTTTAAGCATCAGATCTGCACAGATAACTGTATAAAGCATTAGAGATGTATTTCCCCATAGCTGGCCGCTTAATTAGACCCCTCAATGCCACCCTGATTATTCAATCTTTAACACTAAGTACTGGAGTAGCAGCATTGTAGTAGAAAATCTCAATCTGATTATGCCTTCCTTTGGCATGGAAATGGTTTTAGAAGCTGGCGAAGCTGTTTCTCTCTGTCGTTTACACACCCTGCAACAAAGAAGAGGTTCTTAGAATGGGAATTACTGTTGCCTCGAAAAGAAAAGGAAAAAAAAAAACCAGGAGCAGCACATTTAGGCTACCTAGGTGTGTGTTGGCTGTGAAACCTGAGCTGCCAAATGTTTGTAGGTTGGCATCCTCTCTGTAGACAGGACCATCATTCCACATGAGATCATAGCCACCCACTCTTTTCTCCTTCCCAGTGAGCCTAAGGAGAAAACAGTCCATTAGAACACAGTATGCAAAAAAAGGAAATGGAAGTAAGCTTTTCAAAAGTGCTTCTTCACACTCACATTCTTAACTTTTAAATGTGCTATAATCCAGGCTCAGACCATATAAAATGACTGCAGGGAGGGGAAGTCCTCAAACTCTGCTCCCTAATGACAAAACGGAAAAACATATGAGGTCTTTACCTTCCCTCCATATCCACAACATTCAAAGTGTCTTCCAGCAGTCTGCATTTCATCTCGTAATCCTCCTGACAGCTGGGCGTGTGTGATGGAGAGGCATTCACCTCAATTAACCACCTGTGGAAAGATGAAGGGTTGATTATGTTCAGCAAACATTTACTTTCATGCCACTGTGGGCCAATCCACGAGTACAGCAGACAGTTCATTAAGGATGGCTAGTATTTGCAGTGGACAGAGGTGCTTTAATTAATCCGTGCGCTGTAATTTAGCACAGCCCAGCTCTCAGCTTATCAGATATGCTGAGCATTTCGTTTGTGGTTATTCATGCATTTCTAGTGAATTCTCCTACCTTAGGTATTTATTTCAGTTTTATTTTATAAATATGTAATACAAGTTATTTCAGGCCATTGAGAAACCCAAAAATTCTTAAGCATAGACATGCATGGTTTAGTAGTGTATGTTTAGAAATACACGTAAATATGATAGTGCACTGTGTTGGCATGTGTTTATAGACTTACGGTTTGAGGTTCTGATCCAGTAGTATGTCATAACCATAGAGCTCAAAGCAGTGTTTGTCATTAATAATGACCTTTTGTACACTCTGCAGACTGCGGACAAAGATGTTGTCCATCTCTTTAAACAGGGTTTCTACCATCTCTCTGCCGTGTTTTGCAGTCAGGTATCTTCGAAGCTGTTGCATCTGCCACTTGCATCCCTGCTTATCATTGGATGAAACAATGCAGCAATAAAGAGATAAAAGCTGTTTAAAACAGACATGTTTCAGAACATAAAAGTAACATGAGCTCTTTTTCTTTGAGGTTCCTGAATTACACACCTTCTCGTGATCATAGTCAGGTGCTGTTTTTTGAACAGACACATTGGTGAGATGCATATCTGAAAATAGGTGCTAAGGAGAAAACTTTACTGATGGGATTCAACATGGACAAAAGCAAAAAAAAAAAAAAAATTAGGATGTGACAGTCTCGGAAATGTGGCCAAACTGAGCTATTTAAAATTTATTTTTACATGACAATTCATTAGACAGAGCCTAAATTTATTATGCTGATAACCCAGGGCTAAATGTATATTAGTAAATGTATCAGCATTCAATTTAATGCAAAAAAAACCCAACAACAATAGTAGAAAAAGGGATACACTTGTCATCAATACTGCTGAGGGAAAAGCGAATGCCTGAGAAGCGCGCAAAGCCGTCTCGATACAGCCAGGCTTTCAGGGGTACATACTGAAAGAGAGACAAACTGATTTTAACATGCAGCAGATTTTTCATTTTATATAAAACTATGCAAGCTACAGGGATCAGTACATACTGATGTGACCAGCACATAGACCCTCATATCAAACTTTCTGCCTGTTGGGGAAAAAAGCATAAAAGGTAATGAAGCAAGGATATTTTCTCATCGACAACAGTCAACATTGCTAAACAAAGTATTGTCAATTTTCATTGTATGTTAAATGAAACTGTAAATTAATTATATTAAATTGTATTATTTTAGCATGCTCATTACCATTGATTAAATAAGGGTTCTCTATATAGCGCTGTGCCACATAGCTTTTCACTTGAACTCCGTCCTTCTGTTCCTCTGAGCGGGAACCATCCTGTGTGAGTATTATCAATCAGACTCTCAAAATGTCTCCTTTTAGCAGTTTAACTTACAACCAGTTCTTTACATAACCCCACCTTCTTCCACTCTATTATGTCTTTCAGTTTTCGAAACAGAAAAATGCCTTTGCCTTGAGATTTTCCAACCTAGACAAAAGAGATATATTTTCATGGTATCGGAGCAGCATGGTTATAACTTATTTTTACTTTCTGAGGTCATAAAAACTTTTTTTTGTTGTTTTTGCACCTGGTTACTTGTTTTTTTCTTTGCTTGTTTTTTAACTAACCGGCTTCATGATCCAGGTGTTGCCAGGGCTTCGATTGAATTCCTCTACAAAGAGATGATACTCACTGGGCATTGCAAAAGTGCAAGGGAAAAAATCACAGTTGGATGCTTCTATGCGACCAACCTCCCTTTCAAGCTGTTTCTGGTATCTCTTGAGGTTTTTCACCATAAGATTTTTGCGAGTCAGCTGTAGTGCAAAACATAGAAACAAAGGAAATGACTTGTTTACCACTAAAATGTCCATTTAACAGTTACATGAAACCACAGGCTGATGATAACTCACCTCATAATGGTTGCGAAAGTGGTTTATCCTTACGTGCTCCTCCATGTATGTATGATCAAAATTCTCCCTCAGCCATCCCACATCACACCAGTTGAAGTCCCACTCACCATCACTGTGAGGAGGAGAAAAGAAAGCTGCAGGATCAAAGACACCGCTGCCATCCATCCCTGGTGTAGCATTCTCTGGGGAATGTTCCTGATTTCCTTCTATATATGCAATCCTGCACATAATTCCACAGAGTCTTTCTAAAATATCAATCTACTCACTCTTTAACTTCAATCCAGTTTGGTCTTTGGTGCAAGACATCCTGTATGGTGTTACAAGGCAGGCCACATTTGTAGCGCACACAGCTTCTTCCTTCCCTGAGGAAACATTGCATCACAGTACATGTATTTTTAAATGTACAATCAAATTACGAACAACACTTACCGCTCTTCATATGAGCCTTTGTATCCATATGCCTGTAAAGGTAAAGGAAGCAAAAAGAACTCAGTGGCTGTGAGGAGTGAAAAAAGTTAGCTTTACAAACACTTGACAACTTCCAGCTTAATTGGTAATTGAGTGTGAAGTTGTAAGATGTTGAAAAATGTTGTCAATAAGCAATTTTTCAGAATTGGCAAATTGCTGCTTAACCCCAACTTCCTCCTAATTTGTGGCTCTCATGTGTTACTATTTTATTTCAGTTTTAACACCACAAAGTTGGGATAACCCAAGGTCAACGAGTGTGTTTTTCAGACAACTGAATACTACGCTGAACAGCACTCTTCTGCTTTGATTATTAAATTATTAGCATGTGTATCCCGTAAGTAAGTTATAACTCTAGCAGCTAGGCAATGCCACATCCACATCTTTGTTATGGGAACAATGTCGCTTCTTTCTTTTTACCTTATACTTTGACATGGATGCCCTGACCGCGAAAAACAGAGGGAATTGTCGAAATTACTATCATTACAAAAGTATTTTTAAAAACACGTGAAAGTAACGCATACTGGCTACAATAGCAAAAGTTAGCTACTGTTCAACAGTGTTTAACAACTGCTACCATGGCAACCTTGCCCCGTACTGTCGGAAGAATGTCCTAGTGTACTTCCCGTAGAAGACGGAGACTTATTTTTCAAGCAGAAGCGCGAGACATGTAACGAGACATAAAACGCTCACAAACGTTATAATAATGTGAGGTTTTCATCCAGCTCATTTAAATCACAATCATGCACCAGCATCTATGACAGGGTCTCATGAGCTGCTTGTTAACCCGATAATATGGAGAACATATTAAAAATAACAGGCATACAAAAGCTTCTAAAGAATGATGGAAACAGTAATCATTATTATCTTTATTATTAGGAATCTGTTCTATCAATTCACCACTTAGTGGCGCCAAAACTCCAATGAGTGGGCCAAATGATGCATTTGTAGCATATGCTAATCAATAATAGTATTTTGTTTAACAGCATTTAATATTTATTTTTCCCTGCTAAATTAAATGAATTAATGTGTAATTGCATTATTTACATATTTGTATTATCTATCTGTCAACAAATATATAAATGGAAGCTAATACTGCTATATTATTATTATTATTATTATTAGTGTATATATAATCCTGCCATTAATAAAAACCAGAGACAGGAATTGCACTTAGTGAACTGTCATCACTATGGATTGATCTTTAATCCCTTGCTTCTTAAATTGACAGAACACAATGCTCTGTCAATGGTTAATTGAGCTCAGTTCAGTTCGATTTAATTTATATAACGCTAACCAACAATAACAGTCACCTCATCGTGCATATACACTGCAAAGTAAAGACCTACAATATTAGAGAGCAAAACACCAAGCAGAGGATTCATGGATTGTATCTATTATGCATATTTTTCTTTGTGATCGAAGCCTGCTCATTTAAGTGGTCATTACTTTCCTCGAATTTTTTTTAATGTCTCTGTGATATGATCAGGACCCACACTGTGTTCAACACCCACACCTTTAAAAATAAAAGTTCTCAAAGTGACACACTCTGAGCACCTTTATTTTTAAATATAGCATCCCCACTGCTTCGGCACCGAATATATTTTCCAGCTCCTTCCCACAGAAAGCACACCGCTCGTTCCTGAGTCCGGGCACTAGAAAGGGGCCGAGTTCATTAGTTGTAATCCATCTCACCTGTCCTCTCCGTCCTCCCGGCACAGCCCCGTGATCTTACCGTACCACCCCTCCATTGCAGCTGAGCCAGAGTCCACACCGCTGCCACAGTCTCATTGATCCTTTGCTTATTGTTAATGTTCATTTAAAAAAAATCCGTGGTGGGTTGGGGTTACAGTACGTGGAAAGTATCTCTTTTTAAGCTATAGCCAGTTTGCAAAAACATTGACATTTGTTGTTTTTCAGCGTACTGTCAACAAAGTGAGGGGAGCTTATGCTGGACTCACATTTCTGTGAAAAGTTAAATAAACTGGCACATTACTTGTTACCTCAAACAATCATCCATACTTTAGACTCTGGCTTATATGTATATGTAAATAAAATTTGATCAGGCTATTTAAGAAGACTTTAAGATGAATGTTGATAACCTCTCAAATTGTAAAATGAATGGCACTCAAGCTAAACCAAAACCCAGCCTCAAAGCCTCATTGAAATGACAGCTGTTACAAAACGCAATGAATGATTTAAGGAACACATTAGACTGTGAGCCATTATGAGTTTTATTGTAATTATTGGGTCCTTTTTTTATCACAAAGATGAAGGCCAGATCAAATCTGCTCAAATGGCAAATTTTTATGTTTCAAATCCAAAACAGATGGCTATAAAATGGCATCAGTTTTCTTTTAACCTTCATCTGCTTGGCTGAGGCACAGAAGTAAAAACATGCACGTATTAATTTGGTCTCCAAATGGCAATAAATATTTGGAGCACCCCCGACCGACTGTGCATGCCATGTGTAATAATTAAATGAGAGTGTGATTATACCGCAATTACATGTAGGATGACTGAAAACTGACAAATTGCTTAAACAGAAATCCTAACGTGATTTAGCGTTTTCAACCTTCCTCTGTGAAAAGTAAGCGCAGATACTGAAAGCTGTATGAAACTTGAGCCATCTAAGATTTCAATGTTTCCTGCTTTAGGTTACTTCTAATGCCTTTTTACATTTTTCCTACAACCAGCAACCTTACTGTTTTTAAACAACACTAAATTATAGTGTTCTGTTGTCCGTTTTAGTTCTTTGTGTTTCTTAAGAAACATCCAAGCTTTACTCTTTCTCCTTGCTTTTCAAAACCCAGTGTGTGCAAAAAACTTTGTTTCCTTATCCCTGATAATAAGTTAAGCAGTAGATGCCAATCAGAGGGCAGTGTTTCAGCAAGCTTTTATTCTGAGACACATTTCCTGCATTTGTGTCTGTGCAACAGTTTTGGTTTGGCACTCACTGTAGAGAGACTTTCTATCAGTCTCCAATAGTAGCTGTATGCATGTTGCCTGTAATTTTGGCTAACCGCTTATGTTTAAGTCTTTATGCAACAAGAAAAAAAACAGCTCCATCACAAGTGTCTTGGAATGCAAATTGTATTTGGGGGTGAATCCACATGGGTTTCTCTCTTTTAAATGTGCACCCTGTGTCTTCTGTGGATATAAAGTTAAATTCTAACTTTATTTTCCAATTTAAACTGTCATCTCAAATTTAGGTCATTCTTTCACAGGCCCTCTGTGACTGTTTTAGTTTGACAATATTGATTCAACCACTCTGTGGGTTTTGCATACTCACAATACCGCCAACTTAATGTGAAGCATCACGGAGGTCATACAATTTCCAGCAAGTGCTAGTCATCAGTCATGGTAAACCATATGCTCTTCAACAACAATACCGCAAAGCAGGAAACCTCTGGGGTAGACGGGATCAGCTGCTACTCATTTGAGCGCTATCTTGCTGTGTTTAGTGTTATAATCCTCACCTTGGAAGGATGTTCCGTTCATGGAAAGTTCAGCACAGCCATACATATTTCTGCAGAGTCTTACAAAAATTGGTTGAAACCCTTGTCTGCATCCAGACGAAACATCTTAAGTAAGTCACCATGACCGGTCAGAGGTGATGGGAGAGACACAGGACAAAAATTACCCCGTGGAAGTGAACAAGACATTAATAATAGCTAATAATTAAATGCAGAGTACATAAGCACTGTTATGCCTTTTGGTCAGAAGTCAATAGTTAATGCATAGTCTGATTAAGTTACATAAGCAAAGTAATAAATAAGTTCAAAGTTAAGAAATATTATAAGTAACTCATGCTAAAAACAGTTAAAATGTCTGGGTTCGAAATTTGCTCAGGGTGAGACATCGTTATCACAAGCAATCTTTGTATTGTACGTGCGGAAACGGGAGTGAGGGAGCGCTCTGATTATTCGCATATCTTTGACGTGTTTTCTCCGTTAATGCTGTGAAAAGTGCTTCGGCAGTATTAAAAGAGTGAACGAGTTCATGTACACGCTAAGAGTGCCCTACACGCTTGTACCTTGGGAAACGTTCGTCTTTGGAGTATTAATATGTTCAGAAACAACCTTTATATGTGTTTACCTGGAGTGAACTGCGATGCTAATGTAACGCACGTGTTAAGCTAGGCTAAGTTTGTCATTAAGATGTGTATTAGCTAGCAATTTATTTTCATTTTCTGTATATTTCAATTACAAATAAGAAATAGCAAGGAGAAGCCTTGAGAGAGATAAGGCTTTAAAGGATCTTCATTAAAAGCAAGAAAAGCAAGCCTTGTGTGGAAGATCTCCTCTATTTTGTTCGCTTGCTGTCTAGCTTCACATGGTCACGTGTCGTGAGGGCAGGATAAGCACATAGAGAGAAAAAGGTGAGTGAACAAGAAACAGTAGATCAATGGAAGCCCCTCGTAGCCTAGGGTTATAGCAACATAACTAAGGGAGGATTCAGGGTCACCTTATCCAGGTCTAAGCATTCGCCAAAAGGAAGGTTTTAGGTCTAATCTTAAAAGTAAAGAGGGCGTCTTTCTCCCAAATTCAAACTGGGAGATGGTTCCACAGAACAATGAAGGCTCTACCTCCCATTCTACTTTTAAAGAATCTAGGAACCCAAAGTAAACCACCAGTTTGAGCCTGAAGTGCTCTTCTAGAGTAACGTGGTACTATGAGGTCTTTTGGATAAGATGGGGATTCAAGACCCCTCTTAGACTTGATTCTTAAACTTGATTCTGAATTTAACAGGGAGCCAATGAAGAGAAGCCAATATGGGAGAAATATTCTCTCTATTTCTAGTTCCTGTCAGTATTCCCGCTGCAGCATTTTGGATCAGCTGAAGGCTTTTCAGGGAGTTTTAAGGATTGTCACAAATTACTTGTCAGTTTTCTCACACATATGGCTAAAGATTCACCAGTTAACATAACATGCATGTCTTTGGACTGTGGGTGCAAAACCAGAGCGCTCCAGGGATATCTGGGAGAAACCCTTGAAAGGCCCTTAAATCTATAAAAGAACCTCCCTGTTGTGAGATGATAGTGCTAACCACCGCTCATTTTACATGAGTTCATCAGATTCATTTCAATAGGCTTATATCCCTATCCATCTTAATACCACCTGTTTATTGTTTTTTCCACTCCTTACCTTAGGAGCTCCACAGGATAATGAGCGTGGAAATCCCCAGATTTAGCACACACAAAATGTTTTCTAATAAAACATAGGAGGGCAAGAAAAACAGGACAAAGTGTTAGCTGGAATGCTTCTTTAATGTATTATGCTCCCTCATGTCTCCCAGGTCAGGCTAGAATGTGCTGCAAAGAGATTCCCTCTGCCAAAAGCACAGCTATAATAAACACTTTTGGCAGGCTGAAAGTGAACATAAGAATACACGTGTTATAATATGTAACTATATGCATGATTTCTTGAGTCAAAGCGAAGAGAAAATAGATGTATTATTTACAATTGCTACAACAATTTGGGAAATAACAGAAATTTCCAATTGGGAAAACGGGGTAGGTTCGGGGTGGATTTTTAGAATGGTATTGGTAATAGACTGTTATGTTTCATGAGTAAAATTAGAAAAGTTTAATTAAATAAGGCCTGCTATTAGGTTTCACACTCCACAGCTTCAGTTTAATATCCATGATCAGCTATGCCAAACCAAGGTATCCAAGGAGATTTTGTAACATGCTTATTCTGTTTTGACTGCCTAGTTCTTGGTACATAATCAGCATCATGAAGCCAGAGTGCAACATCAGATTCATCCACCCAGATTGCAGAGATCCTTCACAGAAAACCCAAAATGATACCTTGAAATCATGGGTACATTATGTGACTCCTAAACCACATATTCAGTTTTCTGATAGCTTTCTGTCTCCATAACACTGGTCAGGAAAAAGAAAACAGAATATGGTCTTAATTAATCTGGAATTCTTTCTGTTTCCCAGCTTGGGGATTGTGCCAGAGAACTGGGATATGGCACAAAACCTTAGCCTTGGGGAATTTGGGAAGGAACCAGAGGGCACTCAAGAGTCAGACAGATTTAAGTTTGCTTGGATGCTTCAGTAGGAAAGTTCTAATCCAGAATACTTAATGCAGACTATCCAGAGAATTAGAAGGTAAACATTATATACTTTGGATCATTACACCAATGTATCTAAGTAAGTTTTTCAGTAGTGTTCATATAAATGTGGATGCATTTTCTAGGTTTAATGACACCAATTCCAGGAAGAACTTTTAAATCAAGCCTAATCATAATCTACACTTTATCTTATAGTTTATTTTTAGACAGCTATTTCTGCAAATAGGAAAAAAGCACTTCCATATTTGAGAAATGAGCATTTCTTTGCGCTCCTTTTTGATATGTAATCTGATTCAGAACAGGTGAAGTGATACTGGAGTGTGTTTTGCTTTATTTTGTATTTCCTTTTTTTTTTCTCTTTTTCCTAAATGAATCATCTGTGTATTGTTTATATGATAGAAAGAAACTGAACAATACAAAACAACATTGATACACACCGTAATGTTTAAGAAACTATGAAGATATTAGCAGGTTTGCTCATGAATGATCGCTGCCTCAAGATGGAAAGCCAGTTGAAAGGAAATTGGAGTTGGAGCCTCAGCGAGATATGTTTGTTTTTATTCACTTGAGCACCCTCATTCACAAACCCTTTGTGGTCTGTGGGGTTGATTTGGTTGGGTTTGCAATTTTTCAGCATCCAACATCTTAACTGACTATTTCTGTATGTGATGTACATCAGTAATGCGCGCCCCCCCCCCCCCCCCCCCCCCCCCCCCCGGCTGCTTTCTTGATTTCAAATTCAAATTCAAATTTTATTTGTCACACACACACACAACCATACACAGTATGACATGGGGGTGAAATGCTTGTAGCTGTACAATGCCCGACCATTAAATGACAGAAGAAAAGTTTTACAATATTTACAATTTACTACAAAAATTTACAAATTAACTTAGGAATTTACAGTAAAGAATGTGCAAATAGCAGAAGAGATTATAAAGATAAGGATTATAAATTATAGGAATTATAGGATTATAGGAAATGTGTGGTGGTGCGTGTGGTGACGTGTGTGAGAGTCCAGTCTTATAGTGACGTGTTTGGGAGAGTCCAGTCCTACACCTGGTTCAGGGCCCGAATAGCCTGGGGGAAGAAGCTCCTCCTCATTCTCTCTGTTTTGGCCTTAAGGGAGCGGAAGCGCTTCCCAGACCTCAACAGTGAGAAGAGTCCATTGTTGGGATGGGAGAGGTCCATCATAATCTTCCTAGCTTTGGACTTGCACCGCTTGGTGTAGATGGACAGCAGGACAGGGAGCTCTGATTGAATGATGCGTTCTGCTGAGCACACCACCCTTTGCAGATCTCGTCTGTCCTGCTTGGTGCTGTTCCCAAACCAGGTGCAGATGTTTGACGTCAGGACGCTCTCGATGGTGCAGGAGTAGAAGTTCTTGAGCACCTTCAGTGGCAGATGGAAGTCTCTAAGTCTTCTGAGGAAGAAGAGACGCTGACGGGCTTTCTTAACCAGGGTGTTGATGTGACAGGACCATGACAGGTCCTGAGTGATGTGGACACCCAGGTATCGGAAACTGTCCACTCTCTCCACTGGCGTGCCACTGATGATGAGGGGTAGAGCAGGGCGATATGGCCAAAAATATTTATCACGATATATATTTGAAAATTTGCGATAACGATATAACTGACGATATAATTGATGCGAGACAAAATACAACTCCACAACATTACTAGCGCAAAAAGACAACCTTCCATTTATTTTCACGTAAACAAGAAGCTGGTTTTTATGTACATTAAAGCTTTATAAAAATGTAACAGTGCAAATGCAAATTCCTTGCTGAAAGTTTAACCAAAAGGCATTTCCAGTAGAAATGGGCTGACATATCCTGAGCATAACCATGTATAATATCCACTGAAGTTAAAAAGAGGTGCTTTGCAACATTAAACTGCAGTGTGCAGTACGCATTTTTCGGACCATAAGGTACACGGGATTATAAGGCACATTAAGCGAAACAAAGCAGTCAGATAAATCAAACTTTATTAAACTCATTCTTCTTGCTTCCTCCACTTCTGTACCATTGATTCATTAATGTTGAATTCTCTGGCAGCTGCTCTATTCCCATGTTGTTGCAGTATATTAATGACTAACCTCGTATTGTGGATGGATTATCTCAGTTGTTCTCCTGACTGAAGTTTGGTCCGTTTACAGCATCCTGCCATGCGATTGCATTTGTCTCTAACCATGAGGAACCTTCACGTTAACTTTTATAAGTGGAAAAGTGTTAGTGTTCGTCCTCCAGCTTCACTGTTTATGTTATGCTAACATAGCTGTGTCGCTAGCGATCACGTAGCACATCATTATATACCAGCTAGCCCAACTTCAGTAACCCTACAAACGTCACTGCTGTTTAGTTTCCTGTCTTCATTTATGTTGGAAGTGATAGCAGAGCTGTACGTTTGAATTTTTTCAGAAATCTCTCAGTCAGAACATGCTATATCATGCTTAGGTAACTAGCGAAACTAGCGAGCTAACTTCCGCTAGCTTCCTGCTAACTTCTAACTCCGTTAAATGTAATAACTTTTGTTTTCATGGATGCCTGGAAGTTAAACTTTATAGTTACACCTGGTAAAGCAGCAATGCTGATCGTTTTATTAAAGATCAAAGAATTTAGACAGTTTTCAACTCTCAGTGATGCTGCAGTGTTGTTTGACCTGAAGTCAAATATACGGAGTTTGGGACCCAGATTACTCCCAGATTTAAGAGCATCTTAGTCCGACAAATACGACAATAACAACGGCCGCTTGCATGTTCTGCAAAAAAATGTGCTTTGTTGTGTATCTGACGGACAAACACCAAACCAGTTCCACATCACGGAAGTTGCACCATTTTTACAAACCAACAATCGGCCATGTGCGTATGAAAACAAAGGCACTGCGCATGCGCGTTTTACTCCCATTCTATCGCGATATTTCATTTTCCTATCGTTGCCTAACATTATACCGGTATTACCGTGAACGGTATAATATGGCCCAGCCCTAATGAGGGGTTTGTAATTCCTCGCCTGCTTTGTAGTGAAGTCCACGATCAGCTCCTTAGTCTTGCTGATGTTTAGGAGGAGGTTATTCTCCTGGCACCAGGTCTCCAGGTTCCTAATCTCCTCCAGGTAGGCCGTCTCGATGTTGTCGGAGATCAGGCCCACAACAGCAGTGTCGTCAGCAAACTTGACAATGGAGGTGGTGTTGGATGTGGCTACACAGTCATAAGTGTACAGTGAGTACAGCAGGGGGCTTAAAACACAGCCCTGAGGCACTCCAGTGCTGAGTGAGATGGAGGGGGAGACTTGTTTTCCTACCCTCACTGATTGGGGTCTGTCTGTGAGGAAGTTGAGGATCCACTGACACAGTGATGAGCTGAGTCCTAGATCCGTCAACTTGGTGAAAAGCTTAGAGGGAATTATTGTGTTGAATGCTGAACTGTAGTCCACGAACAGCATCCTAACATAATTCCCTCTGCCAGTGTCCAGGTGACTCAGGGATGTGTGGAGCAGGTGAGATATGGCATCGTCTGTGAAACGATTAGTCCGGTAAGCAAACTGAAGTGAGTCGATGGTGGGAGGAAGTGAAGAAGTGATGTGATCTCTCATCAGTCTTTCAAAACACTTCATCACAATTGAAGTCAGTGCTACTGGACGGTAGTCATTGTGGCAAGCGGGCTGTTGTTTCTTTGGAACAGGGACAATAATGGACCGTTTGAAGCACGTGGGAACCACAGCTTGGGCCAGGGAGAGGTTGAAGATCTCCGTGAACACCGGTGCTAGTTGATCAGCGCAGGCTCTAAGGACCCGGCCAGGGATTGCATCTGGTCCTGCTGCCTTCCTGGTGTTCACCCTCCTGAAGGTGTTCCTCACGGCATGCTCTGTGATGACGAATGCATTTTCTTCACTGGTGCACTCCGAGCGCGCGCAGCCGTTTGTTGTTTTAATTGCTGCGGCGTCGAAGCGAGCATAAAACGTGTTCAGCTCATCAGCCAGTGAAGCATCGGCATTCATCATTGAAGAAGCTGGTCGTTTATAGTCCGTTATAGTCCGCAGTCCTTTCCACAGGCTCCTAGAGTCGCACTGTCGTAGCTGTGACTCTAGTTTTTCCCCGTAGCTCCGCTTTGCCTTTCGGACCGCGCTGCGCACGTTGTAGGACGCAGCCTTGTATAGGTCCATATTACCGGAGACAAGCCCTTCATTGTAGGCAGCGGTGCGTGATCTCAGAGCGTCGCGGATGTTTTTATCCACCCACGGCTTCTGGTTGGGAAACGTTCGGATGATAGTTCTTTCTGCTGTGTCGTCCGCTAGTTTCCCGATAAATCCCACAACCGCTTCCGTAAACATGTTGATGTCATCAGAGCTGCGCCGAAACATGTCCCAGTCTGCGTCATCCAGTGCGTCCTGCAGCGCGGCCACCGATTGGTCCGTCCAGCGAGCGACCTCCCTCCTGATTGGTGGTTGCTGCTTTAGCCTTTGTTTGTAAGCAGGTATGAGGAAGATGGCGGAATGGTCCGATTTTCCAAATGCCGGCAGGGGTTGAGCCTTGTAACAGTTCTTGAACGGGGTGTAGCAGTGGTCTAATGTCCTCGTGCCCCAGGTGGGGCAGTTGATGTGCTGGTGAAGGTTGTGAAATGTCCGTTTGAGATTCACTCTGTTAAAATCTCCCATAACAATGAGTGCGGCATCTCGGTGAAGTGTTTGTTGATGTGTGAGAGCCTCATGTAGCTCACATAAGGCAGTGTCCGAGTCCGCGTGAGGCGGAATGTAAACAGTGCAGGCAATGACCGCAGTGAATTCCCGAGGGAGATAGAAAGGGCGACACTTAACGATCAAAAGCTCCAGATTGGGCGAGCAAGAGCGTGTGAGTGGGGAGATGTTTGTGCTGTCGCACCATCTGTTGTTCACCATCAAACACACTCCACCACCTCTTTTCTTCCCCGACTCCATTGTCCTGTCCATGCGGTAAACCGAAAAGAACCCCGTCGGCTGCACGGCGTGGTCTGGTATCGCTGGGTTCAGCCAAGTCTCGGTGAAGCAGAGGAGGTTGCAGTCCCGAATGTCTCTCTGGAACTTGATTCTGGCTCTGAGGTCATCAAGCTTGTTCTCGATGGATTGAACATTGGCTAGCAGGATACTGGGCATGGGTGCGCGGTGTGCGCGAGCCCGTAGCCTGTTCCTGATGCCGGCTCTTTTACCTCGAGGCCGTCGCTTAGGGTCGCGTCCTTTGTTCTCTCTCAGGATCTCCTTTGGCCAGGTTGGGTCCGGAGTTAAACATGGTGAAATGTTCGTGTACTGCAGACCAATAGAAACCAAAGTGTCTCTACTGTAGCGGATTTGTGTGTTTTGCATGATGCCCATGCAAGATTATCGCAGATATAGCAAAAAGTGACGAAAAACTGCAAAAAGTGGAGAAGTTAGGGCAGAGCATCCAGCACGGCAGCCGACCTCACCGGCGCCATTTAATGATTTATGCTGCTGCTTGAATTTTCAGTGTTAGTTCCATGTGTCTATTACTACTTCATGACTTAGAAATGTAACTTATTCCTCCCTCATTGTTCAGAGCTGGGCTGGAACTGGCTCTCACTGAAATATGACTGATATTTTCGATTTGGTTGTAAATCAGTCACTAAATGCTTGATATGTTTGTCTTACATTCATCACCAGACAAGTTCTGATGATTAATTGGATCAGTCAACAACATTCCTGTCCTGTGTAAAACACCTTTGTTGCTTTGGCTGTCTCTTCCAAGTCTCTTCATTCTGGCTTGTGTTCTTGATAGGTGGTGGCCACGTAACTGATCCAGTTTTGTATGGGGTCCCAGGTCGTTTGCAAACTGCTAAGTTTACTTTATTTGCACGCCAAACACCAGCAACTCTAGCATAAACCTTTTATCTGGTCTGGAAGTTGAGAGGAAATTGCTACATTCAAAGGCAAATCTTTTTACTGTAACTCCTTTTTTGCAAAAATGCACAGAAGGAAAGCTGTGTAAAAAAAAATTGCAACCTACACAGGTCTCCAGTCTATTGCAGTGTAAACACTGAAAGACAGACAATCCTTCACGCTCACATCTACGGACAATTTAGAATTGTCAGTCAACTTAACATGTGTGTCTTTGGACTGTGGGAGAAAGTCAGAAACAACTTAGAACATAGGAACTCAATCCTTGGGTGGCAGGTGGATTTGAGCCCATGATCTTCTAGTTGTGAGGTGACAATGCTAACCACACACACGTTAAATACACTAAAATGAAATCATAAATAGGCTTGAATGAATTAAAACACTGACTTTAATGATATTTATATATTAAAAAAGTGTTTACAGCTGACTTAGTAACAAGCTCTACCCATAAAATTAAAAGGCCTATAAAGGGGGAAATACACTTCCTGTGTGGCAGCAACACCAAGATGGCCTAGAAGTGGGTTTGTTTAAATCAGCTGTACTATAAACTTGAAAATAGCAAAAAGTGATAAGTGGTTCTGGGCAGCACACCAAGAAAGCTCCTGGCTTCAGTCTCCTAGTTGGGGTGGGGTCTCTGTGTGTTGAGTTCATACCCTCAACTTATGGATAATATGCGCCAGTCAGTGGGTGGCAACAGGACAGCACTGATTAGTGCAGCTGAAGGACTTATTTCACTATCAAGACCACGTTTGTCTCTTTTATCCATCACTGAGCAATACCTTTTTATGGGTTATAAGAGCATTACTATTCAAGAGTATTAATATTCATTCATTGATTTATTCATAAAGGTGTCCAGTAAAAACGAGTAAAAGCATTAAATAAATAAGTATGAATAGGCATATATGTAAATACATACACTGCTGCTGCATCTGACAGAGGGTGGGTGCTAGGAGAGGTGTGGGCGTGTACCCTCCGAAGTCCCGCATGTCTTAAAAGGCAAAGCGACTTCAAGGGTTTGTTCCTCGCCTCGCTCCAAAGACCGCACTTGTTTTGCGACTGCGGCAGTCTGAAGCTTGGATTAGAATAAACACGTTCCCTTCACCTCAGTGTAAAAATTGCAGGTGAAGTCATTAGAATGAAAGACGACGTCCTCCGACACTTGTTTTTTCATCTGCGGACCACATGAACTGCACACGGACACGCGCCAAAGTTAATGGATCGATGATGGTTGGAGATTAATTTGCTTCCTCGTCAGGCGTTTGCTTTATTTTGTGGAATATATTGAGACATGGCAAAGATGCTGTCCATCCTCGCAAGAGTCGTGCTTTTCAAGATACTGGCAGTTATTGTCTTGCAAGGTAGGCAATAAGATATATTTATTTTTTAAGGTTGTTTATGAATGCACTCAGTACCTTTTTTATTTATGAAGAACTTCTGATTTAGCTGTTTACTATTATTTTTTATTGTTTTGTTTTTTTAAACATAGCTGCTTCTAATAACGGTATCTTGGCGTCCCGCGGCATGGTCCAATTGGACTCAAAGGTGTCTGGCTCCCGGGGTTCCGCTGACTCACAGCTGTCTGAGACAACAGAAGCAAAGTCCAGACAAAAGCGCTGCACCTGCTATTCCTACAAGGATAAAGAGTGCGTCTACTACTGCCACTTGGATATCATCTGGATCAACACCCCCGAGTAAGGCACGCTTTATTAAGTTCAATCCGCTTTTGTGCAAGAATCCCAGAGGTTGCACAACGTCTCCTCGTTTGTCAGGAGTTATAAGAAGTAGCAATTTAGTCTTTCAGACGAAGATTGGCACGTGGCTTTTTTTTGCAACTGAAATAGGAGCCGTGCACTAGAGGCACCACACATTGCAGTTACACCCAGTTACCCACCCCGAGGCACCAGATTCAAGTGATGGCAGGCCCAACAGATTGCCAGTGTTCCTGCAAGAGTTTGGAATCAGGCAGGTGGAGGATATTATTTACCAAAGTTAGTGCATTTATTGTGTTTTCCGTGCACGCCATGAGTCATAGCCTAAGTCTGTCTATTGATAAAATGCAATGACAGATTTCTTCATTGCGCTGGCTGAAATGGTTTGACAGATATATTTAGGATTGGGTAGTAACAGATTGTGTGGGAACAATTAAGTAAGTATTGTTACATCTTTAATGATTATTTGATTCTATGTTAATTAAGTTATGTATTTAGCTTTATATAGCTATAGCCTTTACTACTGCTATTAACTGGTGAAAAACACTTGATAAGGGGTGTTTCTTAGACAAGTTGTCAAAGTTATGGCAGGAGAAAAAAAGGAGTCGAGTTGATGTTTGCTGTCAGCAGCAAACATCTCAACTACAAATACAAAAAGGGGCAGTCTAAGATGCTATACGTCTACCAAGGATTTGGTTTAGTTTCAGATTTTTTTTTTTTTGTTGAAAAAATCTGACGTGAAGACATGGTCAGAGGTTGAAATATGTGTGTAAGGACACACCCACTATAGGAGAAACTGACATAACAAAAAGGTTTTAGAACTTTGGCAGGTGTTTGGGCATCTGCCTTTACCTTACTTTACAGATCTTTAGCTGAACTCAAACTGCAAGTGGCAGCCACAAGTTAGATGATGAGTCCTATAGCTGGAAATAAAAAGCCAGCTAACTAACTGAGAAGAATATTTATCTGTAAGACTTCAGCCAAAGAGGATTTGTGACTAGATTGGTTTGACTGTTTGTCCGTTCCTGAGCAGGATTATTTAAAAGTTATAAAAAGTTATGAAAATCTTACTAAATGTGGTGCTTGGCCTAACTTAAAAGGAAATCTGAATTTGATGTGCAGAATTTGATACTGTTGCGAGATCAGACACTTTACACCAGTGGTTCCCAAACTTTTTTTGTAGTTGTTTTTTTGTCCTGTGTAATAATATTCAACATTGCTATCAATACATTTTTCAAAAAATGCCTCTCTGTGCAAAATGGGTTTAAAAACATGAACAACTGTGGGATACTGTTTGTCCATGATTTGAACCGAGGGAACAAATCGTGGCAGGTACGGCCTGATATTGTTTGTATCCCACTGTAACTTTACTGTATAAAGAGCTAATATCGCCAAAATGTCAGGAGTAGGTATTTATTACAACAAGTGTTTGTGAACTAAAAATCAAGAATGTGGGATACTGTTTGTCCGTGATTTGAAGAGCCCAGCGCATGCTCTCGAGGCAGGGAAAACCAATTCTGCAGGGGAGACCTACCTTGGCACTTGTGCAGGTGAAACCAAAGAGAAGATATGCTTCACCATATTTTCTAGTCTTTGGCTTAGAATGAAGTTGGTTTGGAAACATATTCAGCGATGCTTCATCTCCTGCTTTGCGTTTGTGTGGGCGCCCCGTGCTAGCAGTGTCCAAGCGTTGTTTTGTTGTTTCCCTTTTCATGCCGCGCTCCCCCTGCAATGGCTCTGCGCCCCCCCTAGGGGGCGGGCCCCACACTTAGGGAAGGTCTGCACACGCACACGCACACACACAAAGGTGAAAATAATACCAGTAACTCTATTGCAGCAAGTATTAGGTGCATTATGTGCGTGTTGAAAACTTGTTCTTACATGGTTGGAGCACTGCACTGAAACAGAAGATTCCCAAAAGGATTCGATGCTTTTGAAACAAAAACATAGCAAACCCTTAGTTAGAGGAGAAATCCCAAATGTTCCATCCTTTTGTTCTTGCTTACAAGACTAACTTTGAAGTATTTGTGTGTACAAGTTTGATCAAAAAGATCCTACACATTGTAAGAGTGTTTAAAGTAAAGCTTTCCTCAAATCCCTTCTTTCACTTTGGAATAACTGCCCCAGCTGACAACAGCATTTCGCTACATTGAGCGTGATCTCTGACTCACAGCCCCGACTTTAGATTGAACAGGTATTAGGTTCAAATGCATTTCACCCTGAAGTTAATTACACAGGCTGAAGTTCCAGTGGAAAAAGACACAGTAAAGGCAGCCCAGCAAGATGCCAGCAACACTGTAGGTACTCAGTCAGTTATAAGCAGCAGGCAGTCTGACATAATCTGTCAAATCTACAAAAGAAAGGCTTTTATCTGTCAATTCAACGAATCTTTTATTTGTCATACAGAAATGCCCAGACAATAAAATGTTGACATTGTCAGCAGACCCCCCCCCCCCCCCCCCCTTCCCCAGAACCTCGTAGGTCCTAAAGATATAAAGGCCTCTATATAGATCCTTATTTTTCACAGAATCAATCACACATGGTTGAAAAGAGATGAGTGGAAAGAGAAAGAAAAGAAGTGATGCCTACCTGGCACTTGGAATCTAAATGTTATCCAGATGCGAGGATTAGGGCCAGAATAGACAATATGGTGATGGATGCTGACATTATAAATGTGATATATCGAAGTCATATGTCAGGTTTGTTTTTTATTCAGTTTCACTGACCTTTCTGGCTGCATTTTCCATTGTCAAAAGAACAAATGTTCCCTGGTTCACTGGAGAACAGAAAAATGTAGTTGTTTAAAAATTGCTTTAAAATGAATAATTAAAACTTAAAACAAATTTTTTTCTGCGTAGGGTTTGAGCACTGACAGTGTGAAGGTCCTGATGTATCTGCTCCATTTACTATTTTTGCTTTGTTTTGCTCATCTGTTGCTAAATGCTGAAAAAAGGCCTCTCTCTGTCCTTCTAAGGCGCACTGTGCCGTACGGAATGTCGAACTACAGAGGACGTCAGCGAAAACGACGTGGTGTTCAGCCGTCCCAACACGAGGGGGCAGAGACACCGCGCTGCCGTTGTGTTGTGACCGATGCAGACCCGGAGTGTCGTGATTTTTGTCTGTCAAGGTCAGTCTGATTATTTCTGTAAAAATGATATTGAGACAATCCTTTTTCTCTCTCTACTTTTGTGAATTTTGATTGCATCCATAAATGAGCCTAAAGAGTGACAGAAGTAAACCTTGTGCTGACAAGACGCTTATAATAAATTTAACATGAACTTCAGAAAATGCCCAGACAGAAATGTTGACATTGTCAGCAGTTCTACTTTCTGACAAGCCAGATCCTGCACTTGAATTACTCTGGTTTATCTGTACGGTGCTGCCTTTAGAGCCCACAGGACAAAAAATATGTCCGCACAGTTGCTTTGGACAGCTGTGCTATTCTCACATGGACACAGTTTGAGAAAAACACCCAGACTTTTCGCTTCGTGTAAAATATGTTTTCAGCAATGGCTTGCACTACCTAACAAGAAAACCAGTATTGAGTTAGGTTCTTCTAGGTGGACATCTTCTAGCATGTTGGCAAGGTGGTTAGCACAGTTGCCTCACAGCAAAAAGACCCTGGGCTTAACTCCACCCTCTGACTGGGGCCTTTCTGTGTGGAGTTTGCATGTTCTCCCCGGGTCTATGGGTTCTCCGACGTGCAATTATTGGAGTTAGGTTAACTGGGAATTCGAAATTGATCCTAGATGTGAATGTGAGTAGTTGTCAGTCTCTCTGTGTTAGAGATTGGCGACGTGTCCAGGTGTACCCCGCCTCTCAAGCTATGACACCTCCAGCCCCCTCCAGGCTCCAGCCCCCCTCTCAACCCTGAATTAGATGGAAGAAAATAGATGGATGGTTTCTCTAGAGCAGTGGTGTGACTGGTACTTTTTTTCTTATAAATATAACTGATAGGCACATCGTCTAGCCTGTTATCAGACAGAATAGGTAACTTTTTCTTCCAGTGGTTCGTCATTGACATTTAATTTATTTTGGGCTTACCTTACGTTTGTTTTTTACGTAGTGATAGAAATCGATTTTCTCCTGCTGATGATTCAAGACCAGCTAACACAATTTCAAGTCAGCTCTGATGAATAGCAGTTTGTTCAATAGCTGTGCGGAAAACATCCCATGATAAATCACTGGGCGAAAAGCCTGAACTTCAGCAGCATGCAGCACTTTAAATCGCCACATAAGTGCAGGGTAATAGCTGTTCATAAGTTTCATAGGCTGCACAAACAAGTGCTATCAGCTGCTTCTTGGAACTGCCCGTAATTGTTAGGGAGCTGAAATTTCCTTCAGTTTGACAAGCCTGGACAGTCAAAAGTTAACTTTCAAGCATGAGGGAGGTTCTCATACTGAAAGGAAAATGCTGTGACATTTACAAATCTAAATTAGGATTGTAGTGGGCCACCACAAATCCAGAGCAAGCACTTTTCTCTAACAAACTGTAGCTTGAATAGATTCCTGGTGTTTAAATATGCTGTGATCAATGGACAGTGTGCTAATTTATAAAATAGACACAAAACATATACACAAGTGTTTGACTCTTCCTACTTATTTTAAGCAGAAACTTGTAGTATATTTTTAGTAAATTGGGCATTTGTTTAAAATGGGAAGAAAGAGGTTGGTGAATAAATCTGTCAAGTATCTGATTTTACTGTACTGTGTGCTTCTGGATACAGCACATTTGTCTAAATAAGGGCAATTTGTATTACTGTATAATCCCACACTGGGGACCATGAAGTGAAGCCACAATGACACAGTCTCTTTTGAGTCTCCTAACTTTATGGATCTGCAGCACTGAATTGCAATATTTGCTTCTTCAGTATTACTAATTTAGTCTGATATGTTCTCTTCAAAGCTCCATACAGATCCTCCCAACCTGAAGTCGTCATAAAATTCCTGGACTTGGATGACAGTTTGATGCACCTCCATCTTCTTCTCTTCTTCTTGGGTGAATGGACCCTTCATTTCTTTCCGTTTGGCACTTTGCCTTCCCAGGTACGCACAGGGAAAGAACTTTGGAGTTTAACACTGCCGACATTCCTCAGCATCATAACTCTTGGAGCAAGTTGGTTTCAAGAACTCAGAAACTTCAGCAAATGTGATACAGACCGCGGAGCCTATCCCCTTTCGATCCCATCTGAGAGCCTCATGAGGAGAACTTTAACCACAGCATACTAGCTGGTGACCTTTTGTTATGCAAAGCTCGTTTAGACCCACCCTTTGCGTTCATATGTAGTTTTATGAACTGCCTTTGACTCAGTCTTTAAAAATAATGAGATCATATCAATGTATATAGGAAGACGGAGGCATTTTTGCAAAAATGCTGTAGAGGGAAAAGCGCCAGGAGGAGCTATGTAAAGCAGGGTGAAGCCATGATATTTTGATGTTTTGCCTGATACTTTGCCATTAAAACACCATTCCACAATGGAGAATACCACTTGTGTTATGAGGCATATTACTGAGTTTTGGTTTATAATATTATGTAGCCTGTATGGAGGGCATTTAATTATATTATTTGTTAAAACCATTATTGATGTTCATCAAGCTTTCATCTCAGTTCCACAGCAAACTCAGATTAATAGCAACTTCAGAGCCAGTGAACTGCTTTATGGTGTATAGCTAGGATTCATGTAAAAAACAACTATGCGATGCATCTTATTATATCATTAACCTTCAGCTGAGCAATAAATACATTTATTCAGTGTCCTCTAACAGATTCTGAGCAAGCAAACTTTGCTTATTTATTCTCTAAAATGTTTGCACCTTTCAGAATTTAGAGTAAAAGTAACAAAAATATTCTCACAGCAGAAAAACTGCGGTTAGTATAAACTAAAGCCAAGTCAGATTACGCAGACTGCTCTAGAAAATCAAACAGGAAAATTACAGGAGTAAATGTTAGTGTCTGTTGCTTAATTTATGGAGTTTAAAATGAGGAAGCTCTAATAACTGACTTATATTAGGCCCTCGAGCTTAAACTAGCATTACAGTGTTTTTCACATATTTCATGTGTAGTCACAGGTTCAGGAATGCAGCTCCTAAATTAAACTTGTCACAATTGGCATCTGTGTGCAAGAAAGATAAGAAAAAGGATGAGAGGCCGTGAACATTAAGCAATGTGATAATATTGATTGTGGGGAAAAAAGTAGTATTGTTACACTTAAAGAGCTACTTTTTAATGTGAGGAGAACAAGACCGTGTCTATAGTTTTATAGTTTAGTTTTGTTAAAGAATCCAGTGTTGAAATCAAGCATATGATATGTAACATATTGGATGCACAGAGTCAAAACTATGCATACATTTTCCAAATTACACATAGACTTTCAAAAATCTCCTCACTTTGTGTTGTATGTACAGTGTGTGAGTGTGTGTGAATTGTATTTACATTTAAAAGCTCGTATTCCCATTCCTTAATCAACCGTTAAACATAGCAGGTCAATAAAAAAGAAGCTTACTCGAAATAGAGGTGGGAGCCAGGATTTCCTTTAACAGTATGACAAAACATCATTAACACTGGCAGTAACAGTGGTTTATTATAGAGATGAAATAACTTTTCTTCCTGTAAGACTGGTAACTTTATATAATCTGTTAGCCAGTAATAGTGACTATTTTCATGCTATTTACTTGTTGTACGCTTTTTATTAAAACAGGTGTGACTCTTAATCTTTGGACAAGATTTCAGGAGATATGAGGAGCAGTAAACAGAGTCATTTACATGTAAATCCTTTCAGTTATATAAGTGAACCTTTTTATATGGTGTGACAAAATTTCGCACTTCTTTTTCACCATTATGTAAATCCTGCTTTTTCTTTAAATTCTCTTTCTGTGTATTTGGTCCTCACACCATACAAATACTTCATTACACACATACAACTGCCTCAGACTGCGTAAATGTACAATAAGTACCCAGACCCGGTGAAGTGAAATTCTTTCATCAGAAATGGAGCTTCTCTGGTCTAGAAAAGTGGTTTGATGTGGGGAAGTACTGAGAACAGCACAGCTGAGTAGCCTCAGGGTTTATTGTCTGTTTATTGTCTGCACAAGGTCAATCACAGTGCTTTAACTCTTTTCACCAAAAATTACTCACTCGTAGCGATCACATGTGCTGAGTTGAATTTATGATATCTACGCTGTAGCCCAACTCATGCTCAGATTGTGAGATGGGAACTGCCGCCACATGTATACAAATATTTTATCTCTCTAAGCCAGTCCACCATTGTACAGTATTTAATACATTTAAAATCTAAAACTTGATATTATTAATTATACAAGTTTCATTACCTGCTTTTTTCCCTTGTGCTAAAAAAAAGATGAGCAATAAATAAAGCGAATACCAGGAGTTACAAAGTTTTTCAGCAGATACTGTGAGAAGCTGATATAAGCTGTGGTTTGTGACGCTTTCTTTCAATCTTGATATCTTGAAATAACAAAGTTATCCAGATAATAGGATAATGTCCTTGTAATCTATGCAAAAGAAAATATTTCTCCATGTGATCACGAGATAATTTTCTAATTAATTTGAGTCTTTGTTTTCTCAAGAACAGGAGGAAAATGTCTTTTCATTATAAGAAAACATGTTGGCTATCCTGAGATTGTGAGATAATTTGCCTTGTGATAACATATTTTTAAAAATCGCGACCATGGTCACTTTTTGCTGTTGTTGTTGTTTTTACATTTTTGTTTTACATTTTATCCATTAAGGCATTATTTTGTGTGAAATTTCTATCACACAACACCTTTCCCTTGTAGACAGACTGAGGTCATATGGACCCTCTGAAACACTAATACCACCTATCGTCTTGGAATGTCACTCTAAGTCCACCCTAAATAAGCCTACCCTGGAGCCTCAGTGTAAACCTACAGTGAGCAAGGTCTTATTCCCACAGTATACCATGGGAAATATTTCCGAGCAGACATCCTAACTATTCAACAGCAGGTCCAGGGCCCCTGTGTGGTTTACAGTTTGCTGTTTGTGTTCTGGCTCATTAAATAAATGAGCCCGGTGTGTCGTAGAGTGAACTTACCGGTCCTAATCACTGATAATAAAGATTGCTCCTTTCACAACAGATTATCCAGATATGATAAAATCATCAGGATGTTTAATTACATTTATTGTTTGTTTATGTTCAATTTATTTTGATCATGTAAACAACATACAGAAGCTCATTAAGGAAAGAAAAGAAAAAAGAAATGCTTCACAAAACGCACGTCAATATTGCTTCACCTATTCTGATTCAGTTACATGTAGAAAAGTACGGCATCTTATCAAATATGATATGATAATTATGATATTATGTTGCTCAAATGCACACTAACTGAGTCTAATGGAGCCCACCTTCCACATCGAACATGATATTTGTTGTCATTTTACAGTTGTTTGTAAACAAAATGTAATGTATTGTGATGTGAATATGCATTAAAGTCTTTTATGCTTTGATTAAATAATAACCAGCTTTTTAAAATGCTGTTATTTCATTGTTCATGAGACGACAGCATATTTATTATTATTATTATAATAGTAATAATGTTATGAGCAGGCACCATTTGGATGCCAACATCGGTATATCAGAGTATTTCAACTGCTGCTGAAAAATGAATTATTAATGCCAGAGGTCAAAGGAGAATAACCAGACTGTGTTAAGCTGTAAAAAAGGCAACAGTAACTCAAATCAACACTTGTTACAAGGTATGCAGAAGAGCACAACACAATACAAGGAAAGTTAAAGCAGATGGGCTACAGCAGCAGAATGGCACCAGGTGCCATTTCTGTCAGCTAAGATTGGGAAACTGAGCCACAATTCAAATGGGATCATCGAAATTGGACTGAAAAACCTTGGACAAACATTGCCTGGCCTGATGAGTCTCACTTAAAGGTGCAACATTCAGATGGTAGGGTCAGAATTTGGTGTAAACAACATGAAAGTATGGATCTTTTTTTGGCATACTTTGAACTCCTTAGTACCAACTGAGCATTGTTTAAATGCCAAGCCTAGTGAGCTTGTTGTTGACCATGTTCATCCCTTTCACTGTACCCAAATGACCCCCACAGTCTCACACATAGCTCAGTCCAACAGAGCATCTATGGGATATGTTGGAATGAGAGACTGGCATCATGGATGTACAGCCAACAGATCTGCATCCACTGTGTGATGCTATCATTTTAACATGGGCCAAAATCTCTGAGGAATGTTTCCAGCACCTTGTTGAATCTATGCCATGAAGAATGAAAGCAGTTCTGAAGGCAAAAAGGGTGTTCAACCCAGTCCTAGCAACGTGTAACAAAGGAAGTATCTGAATGTATTTGTGTAATTAAAAAAAGCACGTATAATATTTTAAAAAATGACGAAATGCTTCTCTACTTTCCAGAGCAAGTTTAAAACTACATTCTTTCTTGATACTTCACACTGAGGGGGCTTTATTTCTTTATTTCTTTTATTTATTTATTTTTTAAAGTTTTTTGCGTTCCACTTAAATCTCAACCTGATGTTTCTAGATCTGAAAAATCACTCTAAGATGAAGCCAGCATAAAAGAGGTTGAAGCCAAAGTGTGAAACATTTGGAATCAATTCCTTGATTTATGATGAAGTGGTCTACTGAATCATGCCTGACATAAAGGCCTCCTGGCATGTTTATGAGTCACACTGTATTCCAAATGATACTTATAAGGTATTGGGGTTCTAAAGATTGTAAGTCATCTCTGTAAACTGGTACAAAGCTCAGCGCTTACAAAGTTCTTATGTGCCACCTGAAATTTAACTCAGAGTTTTAAACTTTCATCAAGTATTTGTATGTTTTTTGTTTGACCCCTTTAAAATATCTAAACATTGATTGAATTCATCCTGTGAAAATCTAATCTAATGTTATTGCTATGTGCCAGTTTAGTTTTGTTGTTAATCATTGTTACGTTTCGGTGTTGTCAGTTTACGTTTCCTTGTCTCGTCAGGTCTAATTTGCCCCAGCTGTGTTTCCCTCCTGTGGTCCATTCCCTGATTGCTCCTTCTATGTATTTAAGCCCTGTGTGTCAGTTGGTCATGGTCGCGATCTCCCCCCGTGTTGTAAATAGTTTGGTGTTTTGTTGTAAATAAATAGTCTGTTGTAAATAGCTGTGAATGGGTTTGTTAATATTTTCGTTTGAGACACCTTCATTTTGGGATTTTGGTGGAGAGCTTTAGTTTTTTTCTCGTGTGTTTTTTTTCTTATTTCTATTTTCATACGTTGCACGCCGGTTGCCTAGGCCGGGGTGTAACATATGGGGACTCGTCCGGGATTTGAATGAAGATCACATGGCCAGGGGACCAATCAGCAGCCGTCAGCTCATCCACTCCGGGACCTGCAAAGACTTAAAGGCACAGACAACAACAGCCACCAAAACAGATTATGGACAGGGCCATAACAATCATAAATAAAATAATAAAAAAAAAATGTACAAGACATAAAATTAAATGATAATAATATAATAATACATGTGGCATGCAATTAAAAGCAGTTACCTAACTATATATATGTATGCATATAAAAATTCATATGAAATAACCTTTGGCTTTTGCAGTCACCAGATCCTAAGCTAAAAGGACAGCTGTGGGAGATTTTAATCGCCCTCGTCATCACCAATATTAAAACACCAAGTGCAGGAATATGTTTTGTTCAGTGGATTTTTGCTAAGGTCCAATGAAGCTTTTCTGTAGAGACATGGTGCAGCCAACACCTCAACGCCGCAACTTAACTTTAATTTCTATATTAAAAAAAAAAAATCGATTGTGATTCTCCAGTTGTTTTAAAGACCACTGAGTACTAACAGCCAACATTTTCTGTGTGTCTGACCTTTTGTCGCGCACTTTTTTGCTAATGTGAACTGTGAACTTTAATCTTGTTCCATAACATGCAACTGTACATTATGGATGGTAAATACATACATAACACTGGGGAACAAAGTCAGTCAGGCCTTTACAACAAAGGTTTGTGTTTCAACTTGAAAGACAAGGGGAACATTACCATGCTGCAGACAACCAGTACCTGCAATTTATTTGCACTGCGGAAATCAGAAATTAAAATACAAAGAACAAAAACCAACAACCCAAAGCATTTAAATACTTTTTATTTACCCTTTTTCTATCTTTGAGTGTACATTTAAGCTCCTTTAAACAACATCTGGCCAGTTGGGGGACAGAGAGATTCATGGCCTATAAGCAGTCATTTCCCTATTAAAATATTAAAACTGAGCAATGTGTTATTAATCTAGAACAAGGACAAATATCTTCACAAAATGGCACTGTCCATGAAATCTAACTACAAGCGAAATAATTCAGAGCAGCTGCAGCGACATCAGACCTTAGTATTTTAGTTAGCTTTATTGTTTTGGTTTACTGCCTCCGCAGCAGTGTAAAAATAACAAATTTAGGGAAGAAGCTCTAAAAATGTAGACTGTCTGCCCAGCGCCAAACTGCAGGATATTAGCAGAGAGCCAAGTGAACATATTAAAGCGTAGCATCTGAATAACAATGAATTTATTAATATGTAAGATCCAGCTGTGGTGCAAATCTACACTAAAGAGAATGTCTTTAAACAACTGGCAGTAAACTGAAACCAGCACTTGATTTACTTAAAGAGAACATACATCACACATACAGAATATGATCTCTTGGTATTCAAGGATGAGGAAGTTTTTCTCATACGTCTTAAGAAAAATATACTGCTACCCAGAGGGCATGATTATGTAGAATTTTCCTTTCTTTTTTAAACCGCAAGGTAAATCATGGGAGGAAAAGTCTTTCATAACATTTGACTTCTTATGCAGCTGAGAGTCAAATCTCACCTCGAGGAAGAAAGTAACATGCAAACACTGGTTTGTTCTACTGAGGAATGTGAGGAGTGTTCCCAATTGAACTGTTGTTCCCAGTGGATGACCTCAACATTCAACTGTTGCTTTAGTAACATTATTATAAACAAACTAATGAAGCAATCCGTTGTTTGGTGATTAAACCTGTTTTGTACATGTATAGTTAGCTTATATGCTAACTACAGTTTTTCTGGCTTTTTTGTTTTTGTTCAAATTGAAAAGTTTCCTAAATAAATCAACTTACTTCTGGTTGTGTCAAATATGAGAAATCTTTATTTTATCAATTTGAGTGGGCTCAAGCTCACCTAGGGAAGGCTGATGTATAAAAAAATCTTGCGCTTTGTAGTCATGATCAATTAGATTGTGTGTGTGTGCTTCACTGAACTTCTCATAAATTGACTTTTATTATATTTCTAAATACTTGTTGTTAAAAAAATAATAAAAGGAATATTTCCAAAGAACTGCTTTGCAGCCTGCTGTTAAATAAATTGTCTTCTGTTTTCCAAATTATTAGTCGATGTCACAGAAGAGAAAGTGTCTGTTGTGTGAAAGAGAAATGGGCACAACAGAAGCAGCAGGAGTCTTCAGTCTGTTCACTTTAGTGTGAATTTGTTTATTTAACCATGGACGTTAAACTGCACTATTGAACAATGAAGTTAATTATCTTTCAGAAATACCATCGATTTTGGTCCTTTCTGTGTTTTTTATTTTCACTTTTTGCTTTTGGATTAAATAAAATGCGCTCTGATCAGTGATCACTGCAGATACCTGCAGAACTTACATAACTGAAGCAAGCATCTCATTAATTGGCCTAAATAACACCTCAAAGTGAAAACATGTTTACTAGCTTGAGTAAAAATGCTAAATGTTTGTACCTGTAAAAAAGCAGGCCGCTTTGGAGGATGATTACTTTCTCATTTATCAGAATAAAGCTGTCTGTCAGAGCTTTATTTGATGATGTACCCACAGGGAGCCAAGAAGTGCAGTGTATGAGTACAGGCTGTAGCACCACACCAGGTGCACGTAGATGTAATTATGTGTGAAGATTCCTTCAGGAATTTAATAACATGAATGAACAAACTATTGGCCTCTGGGCTTGATTACTGCTCCCCTCTGACAACTCAATTTTTAGAACACGACATTTTACGATGTAGAGTTAACACCTACAGTACTGATCGGAGAAATGATTGTTCCATTTCACTGATCCCCATTTTCATTCCAATGTGGTTAATTTCATAGGGGTTTTCACAATTTTGTCAAAGAATGATAACTATAATTATTGCAGAGAAAGACTTTATTTATTTATTAATTTTTACTGTTTTTCTTAATAAAAGCCAAAAGCGGCGAGCTGGCTGCAGACCTGCAGTTTTCACTCTGAGTGACATTGATGGGACATACTGAGTACTGTATGTGGTTATGTGCAAATGCACATTAAGTGCAGTAAAAATGATGTGGCCTGTAATTTTAGCCTCAAGGGTTTATTTCTGCTTTCAACACCTTTGGAAATTTGCAACATTAATCATTTAGTTAATGCACTTGCAGTAGCGTCATACTTTTCTGTGTGGGTTTTCTCAGGATTTAGTGCAAACTCATTGCCCTGGTCCCTCACGAACCTCTTCATGCCTCCCCACAACTCTTACGATTAATTAAAACTAATTTAATAAAGTACATTTATCCAAGTTTTAAAGCCTAATGCGAGTGCTGTACTTTAGGCTTGCACAATAATTTTCAATTTGGCTAACTTTTTACATTAGCTTTACAACATTTCATATGGAAATATTGCACTTGTTACTTAACTGTATTAATATTTCAGCAGTATATTTTGTAATATACTACTTGGGATTGATTCTACATATAGCTGAATCCATCTTGATCGACTACAGTAGCTACACATTAATCCATCACAAGCAATTGCCAGACATGGTTAGAGTGCATGACTGGGTAGGTATTGGTAACATACCTATATGTGCATCACTAATGACACATGCATGATTGATTTGTTTGTCTTTTGAATTTTTGAGTCAGACTTTATATTGGCACCTACAGTCAAGCCTCAAGGATGAATTTTCCCATCAGAAGTGAAGTGATTATGTGCAGCCGTGTATTGCACATCAAAACGTTTCACACTTCTTGACATCAAGATTACCAACTTGACTGATTTCAACTTGTCACATAGTTTCCAAGCTGTCTATCCGTGACACAACAACAACATCATTCCATGGCGCAGTGGAGCAATTTGGCTTTTTCTTCCTTCTTTGCTGTGTAAATCTGAGCAACAGTGATCAAACCAAATGGCAGATTTATGCTTCTCCAGACAATACAGATGTTTGTCTGCAGCGTGATATGGTAAGGTTGTTGCAGCTTGCAGATCGGTTTAAATGAACACCTTCCAGATCTCAATAACAGGTTGTGTGTCAAGGCCCCGGGATGTTTGAGCCATACTGAGCATTCTAACAAGCTGATGTTTAGCAGGTATAATGTTTTCCACGTTTACCAAAGCGAGACCCTATAGATGGATGGGTTAAAAAAAAAGCAGAACAAATCATTTCCCCTAATTATTGTAAGTACAAAGTTATTGTGTCATTTCATTGACATGTTAGAGTCAAACATTTTTAATAGAGAGCAGTTTGGAAACTTCCAAACTGGAGAAAACTGCCACCAAAAGTCATTTTAAAATGTGATATTTGGGTTTTTGTCATATAAATTAATGTCTGAATAACACATGAACAAACTCCCCACAGAGACAACATAGAAACACTACTAAAGTTTTCAGGGTCATAGTACAAGAAGCAGCTGTTTTAAGTTAAAGGGGTTTAAATAAAAATAAGTATTTTATGATTTTACACATTTTTATTGAAAAGCACCATTTAATCACATTTAAGATAAGATAAGATAAGATAACCTTTATTAGTCCCACACGTGGGAAATTTGTTTTGTCACAGCAGGAAGTGGACAGTGCAAAAGTTATGAGGCAAAAATTAGAATACAATAAGAATAAATACAGTACACAACTGTACAGAATAGAATAAAATAAAATACTATATACAGTAGAATAAAATAAAATAAATATACAATAAGATAAAAATAGAATACAAATACAAATACTATATACAACTGAGTAAAATACAACGATGACAGAAAGGATTATTGCACTTAGTATTATTGCATATGTATGGATGTGTGTGCTTGATCAGTTAAAGTCTTTATTATGGAGTCTGACAGCAGTGGGGAGGAAAGACCTGCGAAATCTCTCCGTCCCACACCGTGGGTGCCGCAGTCTCCCACTGAAGGAGCTGCTCAGTGCTGTCACAGTCTGCTGCATGGGGTGGGAGATGTTGTCCATCAGGGATGACAGCTTAGCCGCCGTTCTCCTGTCACTCACCACCTCCACTGGGTCCAGAGGGCATCCTAGAACAGAGCTGGCCCTTCGGATCACCCTGTTCAGTCTCTTCCTGTCCCCAGCAGAGATGCTGCCGCCCCAGCAGACCACGCCATAAAAGATAGCAGAAGCCACAACAGAGTCATAGAATTTCTTCAGGAGTGGGCCCTCCACTCCAAACGACCTGAGTCTCCGCAGCAGGTACAGCCTGCTCTGCCCTTTCCTGTAGAGGGCGTCTGAGTTATGAGTCCAGTCCATATGAGTCCAGTCCAGTCTATTGTTCAGATGAACACCAAGGTACCTGTAGCTGTCCACAGCCTCAATGTCCATACCTTGGATGTTCAGTGGTTGCAGTGGAGAATGCTTGTGCCTGCGGAAGTCTACCACCAGTTCCTTGGTTTTACTGGCGTTGATCTGGAGGTAGTTCAGCTGGCACCAGTCCACAAAGTCTTGAGTCAGTCCTCTGTACTCCTTGTCGTCCCCATCAGTGATGAGGCCGACTATTGCAGAGTCATCAGAGAACTTCTGCAGGAAGCACTGGGTGAAATTTAAATTTAAATCAAAAGCTAATAAAATTTAAACTTCCCAAGTTGATTTCTTACATAAAGACAATTATTATTATTTTAATTATATGTTTATGTACATAAATAGTTCTAATATAATTAAACATACAAAAATGTGCATAAATTTCCCAAACAGTATTTTAGAATACTTGGAAAGCAAACACAATACCAAAGCCCAGAATCTCAATGATGATCAGTACATCAAAAAAACAACAAAACAAAACAAAAAAACAACAACACTAGTTTACTTTGAAAGCTTGTAAAAGCATGTTTGCTTTTAAACAAGAGATGCTGACAGAAATCTTCTCAGTGTTTATTTGGTCACAAGTCAAACAAACTGCAGACAAACAAAAAATCATGACAACCATCTCACTGTATAAAACCTTATTTATTACTGTGTCCAGCAATGAGCTAGATTTAGATCATATTAAAGAAAACAAGAGCTCTGTTATTTCTGGGTTATAGAAAATCAATTAAATCCTTTTTTTCCTTTCAGTGTTTGAAGGCAGTGATCAAAGCTGAACAAGATGAAGACAGAATGAGTGGAAGAGTTAGTGCAACTTCCCTTTTCACTCGATATGTGTAAACCACAGCAACCAAGATTGTAAATTCACTCACCATTGTGGATCGGCAGAGAGATGAAGAGAATAAGCTCATGACTCTCACACCCACGGGGAATTTTATGGGAACAGCAATGCCCTGTGCACCTGCGCTAGAGTTTTGCTTTTATTCCTTCATAACCATTTTCTTTTTTAGTTCACCCAGAATCTAGCAAAGCAGAAAAAGACACTCTGTAAATGCAAAAATGTTTAAAAAACAGTGATGTTACAGTCTTTTTTCTTCTTCTTCTTTTTTGTACAAGGTATAGCCTGTAGAGCTGTCTGATTTGACTTAAAACATGAGTCTATGTTAACATATGGAGAATATAGACATGCACCACTTCAGTATATTTAAATTATTTGTTTTTTTTAAAGAATGCATGCTGGGGAAAAATCAGTTTGTGAAGTTCTTTGGAAAGTATGAAAAAAGGAGTGCACTTAATTTAGTTTCATGGCTTTACTGTGATTTTGTTCACCCCTTCTTCAGGATCTTTCAGATGGCTTCTCATCCTGTTTCCTTCCCATGCTGCAGAAAACAATATGCAAGGGTATTAACAATGGTAAAGAATACACACCAGACAGACTTTTAGGTGAAGACCAGCTGTGTCCAAAACACAGCATTGCTTCAAGCAACCATACATTTTGATTCACCCACCAAATGCCTTATCACGAATAATTTATCTTTCAGCGTTTTCAGATGCCAACACATGCCAAGCATCTGCTTCTCACACTTACTTTAATTGCTGCATTCCTGAACTATCTCAATCCCTGTCATTGAGGCTGAATGTGAGGACTGCTCTGTGGTTACGTGACACAGTTGAAATTTCCCATTTTCCATTTTCTGGTCTAGTTATTTATCAAATCCTCACTTGGGTCAAACTTGGCAAAGAGCACGGATTCGAGGCTATTTCTGCTCAAGATGTTTTCAGTAACATATTGTAGGAACAGCAGATGTTTGGAGCACTGCGAGCCTAAGCTGAATCCTCCTTTCTGTTACCACATTACTTCAATAAACTAAAAAAGGAAGAAAACATTTGTTATTGTAGTAGCAGTTTCAGAGTTATATGAGGACATTTATATTAGCTTAATCCATAAATGCTTATTAAAGAGTTTATGATGTATTATTCAGCATGTATACAAATACTTATGCAATCAGCCTTTGAGCTTACATGTACAGTTCACATGTATGACCTGAGAAAGCCCTTTAACAAAAAAATGGCCCTCAGTAGAAGCACATTATTGCCAAAATGGAGCCATATGGGAATGAGCCATAGTGTAGTCTTTTTTTGTTTGTAATTTAACCTTTTAAATTACTGGCAATTCACTGTGGGATTGTCCCCTGTGAGATACATGAGTCTGAGAGCTCTGGAGAAAGAAAGAAGAAAAAAAAACCCCACTAGAATAATCGCTGGCTCCCGTTTTTAACTTATTTTCATTTCAGGGTCTACTGTCACCAGTAGGTCAATGCAGCAGTGACAGGAACTTAAACTGCAGTACAATGAAAATAAAAGTTATGTTAAAAATGTATTTGCTTTAAAGTTGGATATTGGCCCATAATCATTTTTTATATTACTAAAATACAATAAATGTTTCCATTTGTCGGTTTATTGAATTACATGGATAATGCAACTTTTATAATGTGAAGACAGACATGTGCAGTTATTATATTAATACTGGTTGGAAAGTGTGTATTTACAAGATTGCAAGAAACATTTTGAGGTTTACATTTTTGTTTGCAGTTTTTTCTTTGAAGAAAAATATACTGAGCTGTGTGTATTATATTTTCACAAAAGAAACTCGTAAAGTTGGCTGCCTAATATTAAAACAATCCAGTAAATATATAATACATATAACTGTACAGGGACATGGTCATGAAAGGATTTTATATTTCTCATTTATACCTTTTGATTTGTCAATCAGGGAATGTCATATAAAGGAATGTTGGGACGCGGTAACTTCCAGAGAAAACGGTGAGTAAGAGTGCGCAACCAGGCCATTAAAGCATGGCACATGCCAGAATACGTGTGGTTTTACAGAAAAACTGCAGGTGCAGAGCAAATGAAATAGTTTTAGGAGTTTGATCTGTTTTATATGCACCTTGTTTATAGGGGAGCGTTTAAATTTTTATAGTAAATTCCAACCATTGTGGCGGCTGTGACAAGAGTAAAGCTGGTAAATGACTGCCACCAAGTGGAGGAATATTATCCTAACCACTCTGCATGACTTAAGCTTATTATAAAGACAGGTAAATAATCCTCTGATAGCCAATAAATGTTGATGCGGGTACTTGGTCACTGTAGAGACCACAGACAAACTTGGCAATGAAGCATCAAGACATATCCTATAGCATTAGTTTTTCCTCCAGAAATCTTACCCCTCCTTTATGCATATCCTGTAACCAGCTGAAGCAGACCCAGCGAAGCGTGAAAGGAATTGATTTTCCTGTATGCATATTTGCATTTCAACAGAACACACTTGTGCATGAAGCCAAAGAGGGCGTTCAGCACAGAAGGTTCCTATGACTCACCATTGCAATACATCACCCACAGAGCCTCCATCCATTCAGCACAGTGCTTGCTTTGCACAGAACAGTGTGGCAGTTTTTACTTAACCTTGTGAGATATGGGCTTTGAAAAACTCCTGAATATAAAATAATATGAGGGGTTAAACCTTGTCACATATGTTTGTAATTGTATCATGCAAAGATTAAGGGAGCTGTATTTGCAGGTAATGATGAAAAAGGAAAGGCAGCTCTCTTCAGTGGAATGACGCCTGCCAGAGAAAATTCTGGGATCATCTTGTGAAGATTGCTTCCCATCAGTATTGCCTTTACACTTAAACCTGATCTCAAACTAATCTTAACACAGTGGCTCAAACAGAGGCGCCCTCTGATGGGCCACAGAGTCACTGCAGATTGGGCGTGGACGACCAGCATAAAAACGCTAAGTCCAATTAAGTCGAACGAATATGATTTTTGAAAGGAAACAGCAGCATTTACTATGTTACTGACTTTGAACAATATTCAACTTGGTTTCTTTTTCTTTATTATTATCTGTTATTGACTTATTTAAAAAACAAAACAAAACTGGAGGGCTTGGGCCATTAACTTTTTTCAGCTGCTGAAGGGAAGAATTGAATCCGTTTCTTATTAAGCCTAAACTGACCCATAGTGTTGGTATTTCCAGCTTTTAAGTGATCGTTAAGTGTGATAACATATGACTAGACAACACGCATATAATTCCTCCCTATAATGCAGTAAGCATCTATATTAACTGCACTCAATTCTTTTATAATCTTCCAAATTTACTAATGGCTTTTGTAATTTATTAGATTACAGTGAAATTAGGCTATAGAATTAATTCTTTTCCAGCCAGCAGCCCCCCACCCCCCATTACTGAGCCTTACAGCGGGATAAGATGACCCGAAAACCAGTAAAGCAAGTGATAAGACACGCTGCGTGTCACGAGCAGAGCGGTCCTCACATTACGCACGACGTTAGGAGTTCCCTTGCTTACACCGCCTCTCCTCTGTCCTCCTAGCCGTTCCGACTGCTAGCCATCCCTGCCGGCTTGTGCCTATCTTCCGTCCCAGCCTGCAGGGCTGCATCTCCCGAGGCAGAGAAAAAGGCTCTCCGGGGCGGTGGCGGCGTCCGTCTTCCAGTTCCCTTCATCTCAATGATCAGAATCTGGGCTGAAGCCTGACACCCAGCTCTGACAGGACAGGTATGCATGTTTATTTGTTTGTCTCATACGACGCGGATGACAGCGGAACAGGTGCATGCTGCATTTACCGGGTATTACGAAGTGACATTGGAGGCGAGAAGCATCACACACACCGGTGATTATAGCTTTGCGCGAATACGCGTCCTGCGTGCTCCGTAAAGACACTGCTTTTGTTCCTCAAGTGTCATGGGCGGATGAAGAGGGTGTTGCCACATTAGCCTTAATACGACCAATATGGTCGGCAGGCTGGTTTAATAAGCTGCATGGAATGAGGGCACCCTTTATTCCATGCATATCAAGGCCCAGCAAGAAGCAAGTACACCTTTATCGGCTTACTGAATCATATAACGTCTGGTCAGCTCCCTCGCTAAAAACATACAACCCACGTACAATTGTTCAGACCTATTCTTGGAAATGCCGGTGTGTGTGTGTGTGTGTGTGTGAGAGAGAGGATTATTATTTCTCTATGTCTATGGAGCTAACAGCTGATGCTCAAGATAATGAGCTAATTGAAGTGTATTGTCGCGGGTGTGGCAGAGGGGGCAGGCGTGGGCGCCGAGGCAAGGGAAAGGTCTCCTGAATATGTCAACTGCACTGTTTAAAAGTGGGCTATTTAATGAAAATGCTCGGAAAGTAGAAGGACGGCAGTTGTTACTTTTTTCGATTGAAACGGCACATTTATAACAATGAATAAAGAAAAAAGGTGCAAAGTGGCACTGATTCAAATTGCGTTTTCAGAAAAAGGCAACAGGTGTAGGGGGTAATTGTCCATTTTTATGCCATTATTTTGAAAATTTGGGTTTTAAAATTTGCTCACTTTCGCAAGGTGAATCTGTAAACTGCACATCAGAGCTAAAGATTGATTAAAACAATGAGTTATTACATCACCCCTCCCCCTTCCCGTCTCCTTTTCATAGAGAACTTAATAGCTCAGCTGCTACAGTAAAAGTTTGCCAAGCAGAGGAACAACAAAGAGAATTCACCGAGGCAAACAGTAAAAAAGAAAGGAAAGCAAAATACACACAAAAACATAAAATAACCACAACGCAAGCTTTATTTTAACACTTCCAAAAAGTTATCATCATAAGTAATGCCTCCTTCTGTTCACCCACATACTCAAACAGACTGCCAGTCCTTGTGTCTCTGGCTTGTTTGCAGCCACACCGCAGGCTACAGTATCTCCGAGACTCAGAATTTCAGAAACTGAGAAGGCAGAGTGAAGAAGGGGGGAAAAATAGATCTAAAATCCATCCATCTGTCCATCACACCTCTGTCCCTTCATGCATCCTCCAATCTCATTTTCCTTTCACCTGATCCACTTTTGGTCTCCCTGGTGCATATAACAATCGTAACTATACGCAGTCATAGTGGTGCTCCTCGCGTCCCTCATTTAGAGCAATGCCTCTTTGTGTAGATGTATGTTTAGGTGAACACTTACAGGAAAAAAATATTGAATAACGGTTATATAGGTTTTTGTCATGGTGCTGCTAGAAGTTTGACTGCAAGCAGTACAGTAAGAGAATTACATGGTACATTTTCCACAGAGCAACTTCCTCTAATGTGTGACAGGTAGCAGATATTCAAGCGAACTCCTAAACTAAGAGTGTGAGACTTGCAAGGTTATATGCAAGTCTCACACTTTCTGGTTAATGTGCAGCTTCTGTGCAGTCTGTCACCAATCAATACACACACACGCACGCACGCACGCACGCACGCACGCACGCACAAACACGCACGCACGCACACACACACACACACACACACATCCTTTTAGGTCATCATGTGATAGACTGACGGGAAACACCTTCGTATGTGTCTTTTTATGCACCTAAATTCAGCAAGAGTGCTTGTTTAGACTAGCACACATTGATGCAATTCTCCCTTGAGTCCTATTTTAAGTCATCCTATGATCGATTTGTAATAGCTCATTGAAGCATAGCCAGTGGTCTTTTCACAGCCAACGGGGAATTCTCCACAGGATAAACTCATATTGCTTCGAAGTAACAGGAGCTTTCAAAGACATATTATGGATAACAAGCAGCATGTAATAAGCTGTCACTGTATTATCATCACAAATGATGTGCGACAGTAGACAATGCCCGATCTAGGAAGACATCACATCATTTGTTTTTCTTTTGGAGATCCCTCCTTTAACAATTGGTTGCACAGTTTGACACAGGTACAAAAAAATCAATAATCATCATAATAATCTTAGAACCTGCATAAATGCATTTTCTGAGGTAAAGCATTGTAACTTCTAAAACCTAACAGACACTGTAAAGGTAATTCAGTTCAGTTCAATTTTATCTATATAGCACCAAGTCGCAACAAGTCACCCCAAAGTGATTTATATTGTAAGGTAAAGATCTACAATGAGCAAGCACCTGGTGACAGTGGGAAGGAAAAACTCCCTTTTAACAGGAAGAAACCTCTGGCAGAACCAGGCTTAGGGAGGGGCTATGACCTGCTAGGAGTGAGGGGAGGGAGACGAGACAAAAGAAACACTTGCAGAGAGCCAGAGTTTAGTAATAATGATTAAGTACAGAGTGGGGTATGAAGACAAAGAGAGTGAAAAGAGGTGAAGAAGAAATGCTCAGTGAAACATGTGATGTTCACAGCAACCTAGGCCTGTAGGGGGGTTTTAGGATCACCTGATCCAGCTCTAACCATACGCTTCATCAATAACAAAAGCTTCAAGTTTAATCTTAAAAGTAGAGTGGCTTGCTCGATTTTGCTTGGGCTGAAAAAGTGCTGTACAGCTTTATTATAATCATGAAAGTGAATTTTCAAACTACTCATAAAGACAGACATTTATTTTGAGGTATGATCAGATGAGAAGCTTGAAGACCTATGACATGTACTGAGAATACCATGTTGCCATTTACAGTGTATTGAAAGCCATAAAATAATCACTTTAACAGCCGCGTTGTATATCACATTTGATATGGTTAGATCAGATTTGTAAAGCAAAAATATTCTCTTCCCCAAGGGTGTAACGCGATTAAACACTAGTCTAACTTATTTCTGTGTCTTGTATGATCAAACACAAACATAATCCCTCCAAAGCGATACACTGCCATATATCTACATCTTGTTCGGCTGACCTCCTGTGTTCACGACAGGCATTTGAATGCAGACTACAAGCCTGACATCCAACTTGAAACTGTTGGTCATCCTCTTCCACCCACCACTTCAGCATGCCTACCTCTACTCGAGCTGTCACAATCTTGAGCTCAGTGCCATGTGATGGTTCACCTCTTCTTCCCTCTCACGCATTGTGTATGTGTCAACTAGCAAAATAATGCCTACAGGCTGTTCTCTCATTTTTTTGTCATTTTCTTTATCTTATTTTGATACGCTTGACAGACGATGTTAGGCTAGGGTTCCCATGGTAACTGAATTTTAAACAGGCACGCCTGATGCCTCAGTGTTAACTATCGTTAGTGGAGACACGCTCCTTTGTGGTCAATTAGGAAAAAAAAGATTGTGCTGTGTACAGCGTGCCTGTCATTTTCCTGTGACAGTGAAGAATGAAGCTGTGTCTTGTTTTTATCCGTTTAACCTTTTTAGTAAAGGTTGCTAAAATACATGTGAATACATGAAATGGGGAAAAGATTTAATTTGGGTGGTGAAGAGGCTACATGCGTATGGATTAAGTTGCACATAATTAAATAATTACTTTATTCAGAACTGTAGTTATCACGATGCCCACACTGCTTAATTATACGGAAGGTAAACATAATGAACATACTCACAGGAATACCTACAGCATATGAAGTCATGCACTCAGCAACCTGGGAAAACAATCAGCTTCTCTGCTGACCTATCCCTCTAGGAGCAACAGTCAGTATTTCTGGTGAAAGCAGTCAATATCTGGAATAATGGATACTGAGGCGCAGACTTCCAATTTTGTCAACCAGCCATTGTTTACTAAAAAAGGTATTTTAAAAAAATAATAATAGAAAGATGAAGATCCAGTTTGCATTTTGGCAATTAGACTTTAAGTATAAAACAAAAACCAAGTACGTTCCTGCAGATCTGCATACAACATATAGTCATGTGAAAATGAAAGTTTTCACAAGACTCCATTCAATTATGTGGAAAAACTAAGCACACCCCTACTGCTTTCATAGGAATTCAGAGGGTAAGTAGCACCCTGGCATGGCACTTTATAAAACTGATATATCAGCAAGTGTGAACATCTCTATAAAAACTGTTCTTTGGTCCTGACCTCTTGAGGTGGGCACTAACACAGTGCTGCAGTCTTCCCAGAAGCAGACATCCCAGCAAATTCGCTCCAGACAGTTAGATCATGCAGTTTTATAGGAACTGCATAAAACAGAAGAGCCGCAATTTAGGTTCTGCAGGCCTCTGTTAGCATGTTAACGTAAAAAAATTAATGACAGCACAAATAGAAAAAGAGAAAAAGACTAACAACTATGTCTTGCTTGGAAGATTTGCCAAGAGCCTCTTTTCTCTAAAAAAAACATGGAAGTTCTGCTTAGGTTTGTAAACTTGCATCTGGACAAACCACAAGATTTTGGAAGAATGTCCTTTGAACAGACGAGACCAAAGTAGAGATGTTTGGGCAGAACGCACAGGCGCCGTTTTTGGTGAAAACCAAACAAGGCGCCTGTGTATCAGCACAAACACCTCATACCAGCTGTCAAGCATGGTGTTAGAGGTTTGATGATTCGGACTTATTTTGCAGCCACATGAATTGGGCAACTTAAGTTGACCAAGAACAACTCTGTAGACCAAAATGTTCCAGAGCCAGAAGTGAGGCCATCTGTTCAACAGCTAAAGCTTGGCTTGTATCGCTTCACGGAGGAGGACAATGATCCAGTATTTAATGGTCCAGTCAAGGTCCAGGAGAGCTGTGCATAAACAAATGCCCACAAACCTCAATGAACTGAAGCAATGTTGTAAGGGAGAGGGGGACAAAATACTTCCAAAATGATGTGCGAGACTGATAAAGACAGGAAAATTATTGTTTGCGTATATTTTGGCGTCTGTTAAGTGCAGAGAAGATAGGAAAGCTAGGGAGAGATAACAAGGGGAGGTACACAGCAAATGGGATCAGGTCAGATTTGAACCCAGTTCTTTGTATTAGCCTTACAGCAGATGGGTCACCTGCTCAACCTAGTGAGCTAAACTGGCAGCCTCTCAAGTGACTACTTCAAGTTATTGCTGCCAAATGTGGTTCTAAAAGCTACTAAATCATGGGGTGTACTTAGTTTTTCATAGGACTGCATAGAGGGCTGTGAAAGCTTTATTTTCCACATAACTGTATATCTTCAGTGGAGGTGTGTTATCAGTTGAGAGATCCAGCATTTAGAGGGAGTAAATGATATGCTGCTAAAAACGAGCTATTTCATACTCTACACATTCTGTAGAAAGCTACATAAAAATGATACGTAGAGTCTGCAATCTTCCTTTCTCTGTCTTGTTGTGAATGTGAACCAGGGCAGCATGCTTGATTGTTTGGACAATTTGTATGAATCAATGGGATGTCAACATGCCTAACAGTAGGTGTCACCTACATAAGCATCTGTTCAGTCATGTTTTTTTTTTCTCAAAATAATGTTTATCTAGTAGGTTAGCAGTAAGAATTTCTAGGTTAGCAAGAAATATTTTATTCCTGTTCTAGGAATTCAAACAGCGTTTGACCTTAAAACTATTCCCAAGTTATGTTAAGTACATTGACCTCCTTTACTGAGTATACATAAGAGTACATATTAGTGTTGAATGGTAGGCGGTGCCTGTTTTACTCATGTAAACTGATTAATCTCTAAGCTAGTCATCGCATAAATCAAATGATGCATTTTGACAGCTCATTTTGAGAGATTTCCCTGCTTGATTTGTTTTAATCAGCGAGGATTAACTTTACAGTGACCCGCCCCAAACCCCCTGCTCTAATAATTTTGCTACGCACATTCGCCACCTTCTTTGACTCCAAGTGATAATGAAGCACACACAGATGAGTTTCCAATCACACAGTCTGTCTTTTTGCATCAGCTCGAGAAAGTGGAACTCTGCACTGAAGCACAGCATCTGTGCTAAACCCTGTAATTCCCTTTGTTAACTCTTTCCAAAAGAGAGTGCTTATGCTATGTAGATGCAGGTAGCATCACTCCCTCTGGGCTTGCTTTCTCTCTGGGAGGATGAACTTGCTGCCTCATTGATTTGGATGTCGTATCATTTATCTCGGCTGTGGTGTGACATGATTTGCAGCAGACTTAACAGTCGTGCTACGCAATCTGCCTCCAAGACTGCTGAGTGCCAAAGGTTTGGAGAATGTGTGTATGTGGTTTCTCCTGAACAAGGACATCTTGCCACTCCCTCTTTCCCAACCCCCACTGTCCTATACCTGGTTTCCCAGAGCCAGCCTCTGCCCTTAAGGTTTGATGAACTGGCTGTGTATGCCATTAGAAGAGAGCCACTGATTATAAAGCCGAGATGTGGAGGGAGCAGCTTGAAAAAAAAAAAAAAAGGCGAAGCTCAGTGAGGAATGAACGGTGATTGGGTAATACAGTGGGTGGCTTCTCTGGATTCCTGTGTAGATACAGTACTTTAGTTTATGCTACTACAGTGCATATTTTTTACAAGTGAGTGTGTAGATGCACATTGTTAACATAAAAGGCAGTTATATTGTGGGTACACTGTTCATTATACACTACACGAGGAAGCATAGAGAGTTTTTTTTTTTTTTTTAAAGCATGCAAAACGTATTTTATTTTATAAATGGTCTAGCAGCTGGAGGCATTTTCTACACGGTAAAAATTACCGAGCTTCTTGTGGCTAAGTAATGATTTCCAGATCTAAATATGTAAAAAGAAAAAAGAAAGATGTATGAACTCATGTTTCCTTACAGCCAGACCACTAACATGGACATCACCTAAATTAAATACGAAGTCCATAAACCCAACAGAGAAGTAACAGTGGGGTGTCACTTTTATTTTCCAAGAATCCTCACGCTATTAGCTGCAGGTGTGTCACCATGGTGAATTACCGGTCCCTCTGCACGGGTGACATCTAATAATAAGCACTGAGTGGTTTGCTGTTGTTGTTTTTTTTTTGTTTTTTTTTTGGGGGGGGGGATTACCTCCAAAAAAGTGCCAGAAAACCATTAAGCTAGCAGCACAATCCAGTTTACTCCCTGAGGATTTCTTGCACACTTGAACAAAAGAAGAGACCTGAATTCATATTAATAGGCGAGAAAATGTTTCTCCTAAAACACTGCACAAACAGACAGGTTGTATTTGTTTTAGCAAAATAATATTTCATCTCAACTCTAAATTGATGTATTAAAAAATGAGTTAATAACTCATATCTAACAATCAGTGAATTCAATTAATTGAAGTGTTGCCCATCCCTGCCTTTCATTTATATAATTTCTATTAATCTTTCTAGTATCTATGCAAATGTTTTCATATGTATTCTAGAAGGACATCTTTAAATGCTTTTAAGTACCACCGATGAAATTCAAGGTCAGTTTCTGTGTAGGCTGCAGGCCACATGCTACAATGCTGGAGTTTTTTTTTTTTCTGTTTAGACAACCTTTTAAGCATCTGTGGTCAATTTTTTTTCATGCCGCTAAATCACTGGTCGGTATGGAAACACATTACATTTGCAAATAAGGCCGTCAGTTCAAAGAAGTAAAGTCTGAACCCCTCGGGGGATGTTGCAAGAAATGCTTGAGAGGATGGTGCATTTCTTCCAGAGACAGCGACACCAGATTTGATTAAATTGAAGTGGGCGACTAGGCCTCTTTACTTATTCAAGTAGGCAGGTCTGAGCTACATATTTAAATGCTACCTTGGTCTAAAACTTGAAAAACAGAGCCGTTGGCGGCATTCAATCCGCTGTCACAGGCAAACCTTATGTTTTTGGAAGTATTTCTTATCACAGTCTATTGTTTTGGTTAAAACCACAAGCATGAATTTAAAAATGTGTTTTTTTTTAGTACAGGATTGTGAAACTTCCTTGAGCTTCTTTGTTGCAAAAGAAAAAAAAATCCCAAATCCCAAAACAAGTTTCTTGCAGAGCTTTGATATTGTAAGCAAAAGAAGTGCTGATGACACTGTTTGCTGCTTTTGTCACTGATTTGTTCACACACTAGACTTATTTTTTCCCCAGTATACTCTGGAGGAAGGCAAACACTTGACGCTGTTAGCACATGCACAATTTCCTGACAGCATACTGTGCTTGAGAAGTGAAAGGAATCCACAAGCTGTCATTCCTGTGCTTCCCCTGCTCTGCTGTGACATATTTTTGAGACGCTATATTTGACAAATTTCTTCTGCCCATCTGCAAGTGAAGGATGGGCCTGTGGGCAACTAATGCCTGCCTGAAGACATCAGTTTTGGGGCACTTCTAAATTGACAAGCTTTTTGAAAAACTGGCATGAAGACAAATGAACTCAGTCAGGTTGCAGTAAATGGCGCATTGTGGACATCATTTTGCCCTAGATGATCAGCCATCATGTGTTTTACTATCTGGCAATTTATCTGAGCTGCCCTGCTGCAGATGATGAGTGCTCGGACTGTCACGTTGTCTGCTTTTTGCTTCTTTTTGTTGGCATGAAGTTAATACTCTGCAGTTTGAGACTTTTTTCAGCTGAGTGAGTTTGAAACGCTTGCAGTTGATCCAAGCATTCGCTAACACATTTGAGGTGCTCAGTAATGATTCCTGTGTGGACTGGAATGTAGCACAGAGGAAGTAGTCTCCAGAGATACAAAGACATGGTGAGTGAATTCTGTCTGTGTATGTGTACGTGGGACTGTGAAGATCGTGAGTTTGACTGTGTGAATTTTGCTTGTCTGTCTTGTGAAAGAAAAGAATTTCAATAACTGACTGATAAGCTAAATGCAGCTAATCTTATTGATACGTGCTGTGTTTTGGAACACATTTAAGCTGGCAGTGTTTCTTGTGCAGACAAAGCATATTTCATTTGAAGATAAGATCCTTTCTTTTTGGCAGTCAGCGCTACACTTAATCATAGATGTTAGATGTTTCTCATCTTTAATTTGTTAGCCAAAAAGAAAAAGTATTTCACAGACATGTCAAATGTGATTTAAAAAAGAAACAACAAAAGAAGAAAAAAAACCACAAAAAATAACACAGAAATGCAGAAGCAAGAACAATTAAAGTCAACTGTCTTGGACCATATATAACATCTAATGCCGTAAGAGCTACCCTTGGAGGTATTACTGAAACTGAGTTATGGTTCCCAAATTATTTGAAATTTTACTTAGAGTTAACAGTTACGAGTCAGCCGGATAAAGATGTAGCTTCATCCTTATCAGAGGATAAGGATGAAGCTATCAAATCAAATACATAAGGTCTATAAATCAGACTCACTTTGTATTGACAACAGTAAAATGCAAATAGTATGCAACTAAACTGAATCAAAACATCCCATAGCTAATGTTTTAAGGCAAATACCTAATAATATACTGTACCTTTATGAAGGTCAACAATTCTTACTGACATTATTCACCTTTAATGGTCATTAAAATAAATATTGTTACATATTTATGTTACCTGTTAAAGTTCATAACAGTACAATTAGAAAAAGGCTGGAAGATTTGCCAGGAAAAAGCTTCTTCCCTCTAAAAAGATCCTGGCAGCTAATCTTAGGTTTGCAAAGTTGCATCTGAAAAAACCACAAGACTTCTGGAACAATGCCATTTAGACAGAAGAGACCAAAATGTGCAGCTCTACGTTAGGAGAAACCCAAACATAGCGTATCAGTGCAAACACGTAATGATGAAACTGACAGCTAGACCGGCTGAAACCAGGTCATGCAACAGGGCAGTGATAACAAGCACAGCAGCAAATCTGCAACAGAGTGGCTCAAAAAGAAAAGAATCAAAGTGTTGCAATGACCCAGTCAAAGTCCAGACCTCAGCCTAATTGAAATGCTGTGATGGGACCTTAAGAGAGCTGTGCATAAACAAACCTCTGCAAACTTGCTGCTAAAGGGTTTTCTACTTGCTTTTGAAACTTGTCTTCGCCAGGCGACTAAAGACAGAAACATCAGAAGACTCATTTTAGACATTTTTAAGATTATTTTCTTTTTACACGACACTCTCAAGAGAAAGGGAATGAAAGGAAGTGTGAGATGGATTTGATGTGTTTATTATAGCAAAAACTCAAGTTACTACTAGCAGTGTAAAAAAAGTCATTATTAGTGACAAACCCATGGAGATCATTTTACCATTTTATACTTATGTTACCTGCAGAGCTGTGGAGCTGAAGGTAAAAGCACCTCATTCTTTTTAGTGTTTGGTTGACAGGTTTATTCTGACTTTCATCACTTTTATAATGATATACAATCCAGTTTACACTGCCTGCCTTGCAAATAGCAAACGTGGTCATGAAACAGAGAGTTTTTACAGAACTTTGACAGCAAAAACTTGAAGCAATCATGTTTTGTTTTTTTTATCAGTTGCTTAAATTGTGGAGGAATTTTGGCCCACAATGTTACTTCAGTTAACGGAAGTTCGCAGACATCCATTTATGCACAGCTCTCTTAAGGTCCACCACAGCATTTGATTTAGGCTGAGGTCTGAATTTTGATTGGTCCGTTGCAACACTTACATCCTTTGGCAGATTTGTAGTTGTGCTTGGTTTCATTGTACTGTTGCATCACCAAAGTTTAGCCAAACTTCAGGTGTCAGATTCATCTAGAATAGTATACAGAGGAATTAATAGTTCAACAGCAACATGCTCAGCAACATGCTCATGTTCTGTGGCTGCAACAACAACAAAGCCCACATCATGACCCTTCTATCAGCAGAGGTTTGGGATAAAACAATTGTGAGACCTTGCTTCACCTTATCATGTGACCTGTTGAGATCACCTGAAGCGAGATGTGAGTGGTGTTTGAGGTGCCTGGGGAGGCAAACTGGATTGTAGATGGCAGACAGATGGTATTGTAAGAAACCCCTTCTATTCAAAGATTGCTGCTCACAGTAGACATAGATGGCCTCTTTAACTCTTCTTTCAAACCATCTGTCTCCTCTGTCGATTTTTGGGCACAATTGAATGAGGCAAGGTCTCACAGTGCTTTTACCCGAAACCTCTGCTGATAATGATCCATGCTTTTTTTCACGCTTTGACTCATGTGATGCAGCACATAATCAATAGTGGGTCAACGACCCCCCTAAGGGACAGCTCCCACTTAGGTTTAAATACCTGGGACTCTCCAACATTTGGTTTTAGGACTAAAGAAGCTTCTCAGATGAGGGGTGAAACATCTTCAAGAAACTTGAAGATGTTCAGTCGCTTTCTTTCCAAGCTCCTTAGATTATGTCCAGACATTTCCACCACTTTCATTGTTCCAGATGTTCCAAACCTAAGCCATACTGCCATGTTCTTTTTAGAGCAGGGGTGGGCAATTCCCGGCCTCGAGGGCCGGTGTCCTGCAGGTTTTAGATCTCACCTTGGGTCAACACACCTGAATCACATGATTAGTTCGTTACCAGGCCTCTGGAGAACTGCAGGACATGTTGAGGAGCTAATTTAGTCATTTAAATCAGCTGTGTTGGTTCAAGGACACATCTAAAACCTGCAGGTCCTCGAGGCCTGGAGTTGCCCACCCCTGTTTTAGAGAGAAGAGGTTTTTATCCTGGTAACCATTCCAAACAAGACATACTTGTGTTTTTGTACACCGTATTGATCATGTGACTTCATGGTGATGGTGTAGGATCAAGCAAATAAGGCCCCACCCACACAGGCCTAGTGTGGGTGGGGCTTCTGTGGTGCATGACCATCTGACAGCATGTGGATCATGACTAGTATTACAAAGGTGCAACATACTTTACGGCAACATTTCTCTATTTCTGTCTTGCGCTGCACATTTTCAAGTTTTACTACAAGTACAAGCACAGTAGTTAGTGAGTATTTGTAAACAAACATGAAGCACTACAATTCAGACACCAGGAGGTTTTTGACACTGTACCTTCTATTGATGTGATTTCACTCAATAAGAGCCAGCAACCTCTAGGAACCACAAGCACCCATTTGGCAAATACAAAATTTTTCCTTGCAGCTGGTGGTTGTATTGTCCAATATGTATTACATAAGCATATCATGCTCTGACCTCTGCCAAAACATCTACTTTTATAGATGTGTTCACATTCGTTAATGATCATTTTAATTAGCAGCTCCTGGCTGCCTCTTACCCTCTCAGTTCCTATGAAAGCAGTAAGGGTGTAGAACTGCTCAGAGTCATGTGAAAACTTTCTTTTCCGCATGAAAAGAAAAATGGTGAAGATAATGAGGCATGTCAGTATCTGACAAGATCAGTAGTACAGCACTTTGGGCCTCTGCAACCTTAGTTAGTTGTAGGTGCAGTTGTTTGGTTAGCCAAGAAAAACATCTGCATCACACCCACTTCCACAGACGTGTACCACAGTGCCCACATAATGCGAGTTTAATAGATAACTGTGGAAGCAGAGAGGAAGAGCTGTCTGGGATTATTTTAGTTGTCTGACTCAAACAAATGCTAAAATCTGCAGAACAGTGATATCTGTGAGTACTAGCGTACAGTACATTAGTTATATAACCAACATAAGCACTTTTCCATATTCACTGATTTTCTGTTTTCTTTCAGATTAATTCAGTCACATGCTGTCCAGTAAATGTTAAAGTATAAATACCACAAATTATAAATAATAAAAGGTATTTCTGTAAAGACACAAGTTATGTAAATGTAACTATTTTTGGAGGCCCTCAGTCCTGAACAATGTTTTCTGAGCTTCTGAGCTTCACCTGCGACATACTGTCATAGTTCACAAAGACGTTCCCTGATGCTCGCTGTTTGAAGTTCAAGGACCAAAGAGCCCCAGATGATTTTGCAGAGAAAGACCTTTAAAAGGAGTCTGTGTGAAGATGCTGACTGTCATTGGATTTTTGTGTGTAAGAAACAGCAACGGCTCACACCTCACACACATCTCAGCCTCCATCATCTCACTCACACAGATGATTAGGTGTGCAGAGACCAGAACTGATGTGGACTTGCAGTGATTGAATCATAAAGTGACCCAAATGAAAAAATTGATTGGCCTCACAATCATGATGTGTGTGAAATGAGCGGCCTAAAGTCTCTGACACTGATCTATTAGGATTCCTCTCAAGCTCGCTTGTGATTCACAGACACATTGTTCTGACAGCTGCCTCATGGGGATGACATTCACACTGAGTGCGTGTATTACAGTGGGCAGATCTGATTGGCTCACGTGAGTGGATGTACAAGTTGGATTACATTAGAAATAGATGTGAGAGTAAAACAATGGACTTGGGGATTTGAATCGTCTTCAGTTTGTTTCTGAGTACAAAACAGCAATTGAATCTTTTTTTTAAAGAAGATTGTATTTCTAATAAGAAATGTCTAAGAAGCTCATCAAATAACCCTGAAGCCTCCTATTTGATTTGGAGGTGTTTGTTACATGTCATCCACCTTTCTGTCCCATATTTCCTGCCTGCACTGTCTGAACAGAATTTTTTGTTTTGTTATTTATCTGCCCGCTATGTGTATTTATGTCTGACTCTGACGTCAAGGCTTTGCATTAATATAAGTTTTACAAGGCAAATTTCACAAATATTGTAGAAAATACGTAAATCTGAACAATGATGTTGTTACCCATTAGCTATATTAAAGTTGTGTTGTGTTAACCTTGCTCACAACAAGGTTAACACGAAGAGATGACCCACACTTATACTTCGAACCAGTTTAGAAGCGCAGTGAGCTTACAGAAGTGTCTTTGGACCGGACCGTGGAAATAAAGCTGGAACTCACCGAGAACAAGTTTGAAATCAAAACCTTCCTGCTATGAGTGAAAATGCTGCCCTAATGAGAGTACATTTTGTAACCAATTATATTATTATTCATTAAATAAACTAATTAAAAACCTGCAGGCCCTTGAAAGTTGTGGAGATTCACTGCATAGAGCGTGTGACATCTGCAGCCGTCCAAGAGCCAGACTGCACTCCTCTTTGATCTGGCGTGATTATGCAGCGTGAGACTGACCTATCATGAAAGCTGAGATGTGCTGTGTTCGAGACTCCAGAATTGTAAACACAGAAGTGTCATCAGGCAGCTGGTTGAGGGAAAAAATGCAAATTAGTTCCCCCACCTCTTTTTTTTTTTTTTCTTTTTTTTTCAAGAAAAAAATGCTACTGTACTGTAATACTACCACCACTTTAATGGTTTGCAAACACTTTGCTGGCCATTATAGGACCAAATATACTTCTCTTCTGCACCTTTATACTATTTATCAGTGCTTCACATGCCTCTTTTTCACTAATCCCTATTTTTATTTACTCTCCTATAACTATACTAGTAATGAATATTAACTGCTGCATATTCTGGAGTTTCTTAAGTGGGAATTGTTACATTACAGAGTAATGTATGCACTCCTTGCTTGCAACTGCCATCTTGAGATTGAAAAATTCCAGCGCAGTACTTCAAGATAAAGTATATAAAGGGTCATCCCTAATAACTCGGCAATTATCATCATGTATGTTTGAGGACAGGGGTAAAGAGGGACATTGTTAAAACTCGGCACTGATACTGGCCCGTCGCAGTCCAAATTAGCTCAGCTTAAGAACTTGAACAGCTCGTATTTCTGTAGAAATTTTCCAATTTAATCTTCAAATTTTACCCTGAATCTAAAGCTCACATAAACCCATGACCCCGTCCTCACCTTTCAGAGAAAAGCTATAGTCTCCCTCAGGGCTTTATCTTACCTAATTCATTCTTCTTATCTGTAACACCCAATCTGAATATGAGCCATTTTCCTGTACGTCACGTGGAGAAAAAGCACTGTGCAGGAGTCAAACTGGGTATAGCACTGGTCACCTTCAAATGACAAGCTCCATCTGTCTGTAGCTCTCCCGGATATTGTAGCAGCAGTCTTGTATGTTAACTCATCTCTTTTCCTCTTTCTGGTCTCTTTTGCCTCATAACCTTTTTTCTTTGCTACTTTGTCCTGTCTCATCGTCAGACCGATATCAGTGTCCTCTTTCCCTCCTTTCACCTTATTTTCTTTCTCATTCTCCTATCACAGTGTGTCTGTTGTCCTGTGTGTTGCTGCGGGACTCTCTGGTTGATGTAATTTATGCTATCTCCTTTGCTAGCATGAGAAGGAGCGTCCTGAAGCCAAACGCTCTTCATGCAGAGTGCTCCTGTGGGAGGCTGTGAGCCAGCACTGACTGAGCTGCCCCTTTTTTATTTTTTCTCCTCCCCGTCAAGATCTCTCTGCACACAATCCAATAACCATACACATTAAAAACAATGGTCATTCTCTGCAGCCGTAAAGGATAATTAAAGATACCAAACATAGTAGCTGTCAGCTGCACAGGAAGTTGAAATGGATGCCTGTGGTTGTTCATTACACCAAAGTCCAGCTTAAGTGAAGATTCAGAATGCTCTGTGCAGTTTTGCTTACATGTCATGAGTGAAATCCATCAGGACTCTATAGGCAGTTTGGGCTTTTAATAGCAGTGAACACTTCACACTAGTTTTTGGAGCATGAAGAGATTTGATGTTGACAGAACATGTTTATGTGTGGTTGCAGGACTGTAATCCATTTCTATGACAACAGAGAAGGCTTTGGCTGGGGAAATGAAGACTGCGATGGAGGGTGACGCCAGGAGAACCAATCAGGTGGGAGCACAGCTGTAGATCATTTTATTCAAGCCTCTCAATCACTCAGGGGCCTTCCGGCTTTCTCGTTGATATGCAAGGCAGTGAGCCCATCCTGCCCGTGCCACTAACTTAACATCTTAGAGCAGCGGCTCACACGACATGCATTTGATGACTGCCTCATATGATCAAATAATTTAAGTCTTTTTTTAAGGGCAAGACTAAAAATTCAAACAGTTAAATAAAAGACAAAATGCAAATTTTAAGCTCACTCACTGAGAGATAGGATTCTCCCTCTCCCAGGTTCCAGAGGACCAGGGGGATATGGACGATAACTCAGAGAAGACCCCCAGCAAAGCCTCCAAATCCCCCCAGAAAAGCTCCAAGCGGCCCAAGACTGTCCCTGTCAAAGTCACCCTACTTGACGGCTCTGACTATGAAACCGCAGTTGAGGTATGCTACTTAATTTTTATTACTGAGAAGAAAATGATACATCAGGGGGAGAAAAACCAAGCAAATCAAATTAAAAAGAAGCCTAAATGGTAAAAAATCTTTCTTTACTCAGCTTTGGTTGGTGTATCAATAGAAGCAAAACAATAATTTAGTAATGAACAAAAACACGGTGGAAAAAAATCAAGACGCACATGAAGCATCTCACTTACAAATGACTCAGCCTTTCCTTTATGGAACAGATCAACTAAAAGCATCAGATTTGTAGGAAGAGATAACGAGATTGGTAATGACATTATCTGATGTTGTCCTTGCTTTAACATACAGCGTAGCAGTCTGACTGTCTGACTACACAGTCTGCCTTCAAATGCAACGATTCCCGTATTTTGGCTAAGCTGTTGTTGTTGACTCTTAATGCAGATTTGTCATAGTAGCAAAGAGGGTTCTCATACCTGCCCTTAATAGTAGTGACCTTGCTCTACTGGAATGTATCACACTCCTGTTACTTCATTTCTGCCATTTTTGCTTATTGGTGATTATCACAAATGAAAATGCTCCCACCCTCCTCTCTACTCTAAATTCTTTCTATTTTACTTAAGTCCAGAGTACTTTACTTTGATGGGCTATTTACTGCTACATATGACCTTGCTGTTGCGGTGCTCTCAGGTATTATTTGATAGGTACAAAGTTATTATCTTTTAAACTCATCTTTTCACCTTCACAGTGAAAGACACTGCTTCCTTCCTAAACTCTTAAGTATGTGTTTCACCAGCAGTAATTCTTCAAAATATGCAGAAAACGGATCAGAAAAACGCCATTTTAAAAGGTTGCTTTGCAGCGCCGTTGACATGCAGTGTGGCTGTTTTGCCGTGCTTGAAAACACACGTGCATGCGTGATTTTTGCTGTGCAAATTATATTTTTATATATATTTAAAAAGCTAGTGTTGAAAAAGAGCTCTTGACTCAGCAGACCACACTACGTTACACCTCCATAGGATTTAGTCTCCCTTGGTAATACGTGCTACTGAGTCAGGAAATGCAGCACTGTTGCTATTCTCGCTGAGAGAAGGAGGAGACGGATGGATGGAGGTGAGACAAGCTCCGCATTGTGGGGGACAAGGCTTCCGTAAATCGTGACTCAGTAGCCTTATGTGTTGGTAAATAGATGATTCTAACTCAGTGGATCCCCATCTATTTGAATTTCACATACTTGTCATGATCAAGTGTTGCAGAAAATTAATCTGCTCGCTGACTAAACTGACTTCTGAAGGGTGTCAGAGGAGGTGTTTTACACCAGCGGGAAGCCCTGGGCAGGAATCACAAAGCTGTTTGGAGCCCCACTGGCACCTGCTGCTGATCGAGTGTGTTGTGGCTGGGAACGAGGTTCCTGTCACCCTCAGTCATGTCAACTGCATTCCTTTTAAAGCTTACTGCCTCCCACCTGACCTCACATATTTTACTTAAGAGAGCCAACGAGCAGAGAAATCTGTCAGAAATCCCGGTGTGGCACACGCACACATAGATTTAACTCCAGCTTAACCCGTCCATCTTTCCTTCTGTCTTAGTTACGTGCATGCATACGCACACACACACATTTCTTCAGGTCATCTGGGCTGTGACACTAGAGGTAGTGGGCTTTGACAGGAAATCCATGCAGGTGACAAATGAGCGCTCTTATGTTTGACCGGGGAGAAAATGGAATGGGAGAAGGAAAGAGGAGGAGGAAAAGATGAAGAGTGGGGTGGGAAGTGTATAAAAAAGATGGAGAGGAGATAGATACTGAGGGTGCTGGTTGTATTGTTATATGGATAGGAGTGTGTGTATCTGTGTGTTAGCGGTGCATAAAAGGCAAACAGGGACAGAATGATGAATGCTGGGAGACTTCTTCTGTAATTAGAGTCACGATGTCCACCAAGCAAACCGACCGTGATAATAAAAAATAAAAAAAACAGAGAAATAAAAGGGAAGCAATTTTAACTTCCTATTCATAGTGATGTTGACTAAGCTCAGTTATATAGTTCTGCTTTAACCAAAGCTGTACTATTAAAGCAAGAACTCCACCACCCGCTTATAACACTTCACTGCCTTCAAGATCTCAAAGCCATCTCAAACAGCTAGGTTTTGGAATAAAAATCCAGTTTTACTCAGATTTTAACCACTTAAAATTCCGCTATACAGAATACTCTCTGCTGTTCCAACCCAACAAATACTGTTAATTTTCACGGTCAACTGCATGAGATTGTGAGTTTGAAAAGCTGCTCAGGGATTGCTTTCCTGTACTCGGTGCAGTCTCTGCTGACATTTCAAGAGCTCATGCTGCTCAGATTTGCCTTGTTTTTGCATTATCTGAATGACTGCAATATTTTTAAAAAGTCTTCCATTCAATTATCCCATACTTCCACTGTAGAAATGTAGTTCTTGTTCACATTAGCAAAACTAAACTCTCATCCAAATCACTTCAATTCAATTCAATTTTTTATAACGCCAAATCACAACAACAGTAGCCTCAAGGCTGCCTGTATCATAAGGTAAAGACCATACAATAACACAAAGAAAACACAAAACCCCCCAACATAATATGACCTCCTATGAGCAAGTGCTTTGGTCTCAGGGAGGGGTGGCCGGTTGGGGGTGAACCAGACGTTTCTAACTTCAGAAACGTCTGGTATAAACTGTACACCTATAGTTCAGAGTTTTCGGAAAAGAGCAACTCCAAAAAGAACCATCAGCTCATGAATGTGAGGTTCATGTGGTTGACTCGGTCAAACCAAATAAAATATTCATGACAGTAGGATCAAGCTCTGCCCCCTTTAGGAAAGCTGAAAGCTCATCTGCAGTGTATTCTCCATCGTTTCTTCTAACATGCAGCATGACACAGCCCCTCACTTGCTCTTCTAGACAGGTTGGAGTGAACTGTGGGTGGATGTCACCCACATCCACCTTTTCTCTTACCACACTCTGCATTATTAACTAATTCAGTAACAGTAAATGATGAGTAACCTTTCAGAGCTTCAAAGATATCACAGCAGCAAGAACCAAAACAAAATTGGACTTTACTTTGGTTCTTGCTCAGGTAATTTATGCAGCTGCACAGCAGCCTTGCTTAGAAGTATGAGCAGTAGTGCAGGAACAGTCATTTTAGAGATGGGTAGACTTTACAGCACACAGGAGGCTCTGGAAGTGATCGTGCACTATGAGTGTGAAGATGGCACCTCATCCTCTTCTGAGGACTCTGAGGCTGACATCGAGGAGGCTTCAGAGGTAGAAACTTTGGATGGTATTTACAGGCTAAAAAAGGAATCAGTTCAAATCTGCAGGGTGCTGCAATGTTAAGGCAGTGTGACTTTTGCATGGTTAGAAAGAGAAGTGCTGACAGCACCATGTGGGAAACCTATATGCAAAGACCACAGTCTGTCCATTTGCACCTTCTCCTGTATCTCAGCTGGAGACCCTCTTCTTTAAAAGGGGTATAATCTAAAAACTATAATTAATAGTTGCTATTTATATTTCCGGCTGAAGTAGTCTTAAACAACTGTGTGATTTAACCTCCTACGACCTGGCATCCACATATGTGGACATCACATTGTGGGTTGTCTAGACCACAATACTAAATTTTGCTCTGCAAAGGCCTGATATCTTCTTCTCAGAAACTACATCAGGTAAAAAGATAATTCTTTGTTCTTACATTCAGGTCCCAATCAGCCCAAATAGCAAAGAGAAATTAAAAATGCATGCCATGAAAAAATTCAAGTCTCAGCAGGTTAAAGTGGGAAAAAATATTACTATATAATACTTTTAAAGTATTGTGAGAAGGTGGCATTTTTGGGAGGTAGGACCTCAAATATCAATTTTTGAAAAAAAAAAAAAATCTGACACTGTACAAAAAATAAAAATGCATGAAAATTAATGTTGCTGACAATCACTGACCCATCTGAGGGCCTAATAAAAATAACAATTAAAGTTAAAAAATAATTACTATATAATATTTTGTATATTTTGGCAGTAAGGTTGAGGGTGAATTGTGGAAATTCACTTTGCATGTTTGAAAGTTCTCACATGTGATATTTGTTCAAATAAGCTGTTATATTCACAAACAAGAATTGTGTACATGTGTTTGTTACAACAAAATGTTACATGCTGAATTAGGTTACATAACTGCTGGCAGCGTGATGGTGCAGCAGATACACTGTTTCCTCACAAAGAGAAGATCCTGGGTTCGAGGCTGGTTAAAGACTTTTCTGTATGTAAGCAAAAAAAAAATCTTGCTTGTGTTCTCTCTGTGCCTGCATTGGTTCACTCAGAGTACTCCGGTTTCTTCGCCTTCCTGCCAAAGACAAACATGTTATGTTAACTGATGATGGTAAAATAGATAGATATGCACAAGTGGCCTGTTTAGGATGGACTCGACCTATGACATCTGGAATAATCTCCAGCCTCCCCCCAAACTGAAATTGGATAAGTGGAAGGAAATGGATGAATAATATTTAATTGTGCTCTTTGCTTCCCAGTTCAGCCGTATAGATTCCTTGGTGATTGTTAGAGCAATTTCAGTGCGATAAAATGTGGGGGGACCACAGAATGCAGTAAGAGAAAGTTGGCGAGTGATGTTTTCACTGAAGTGCTCTATAAGGGTGCATAACCAGAGAACTGGAAATGATTATCTGTATTCGTGATGGAGCTGAAAAAATGTCTGAATCCTGTCTTTAGCAGTTTTTGTTCATACCTTGTGGGGGAGAAAAGAGAAGTCTGTGTCACACATGTGTGACTTTGTAGTAACCCGCAGTGTTTTACCACTTGCTTGAACTTGAAAGACTTTCAAATACTTTCAATCTATATTATTTTGTTGCACTCACTCCACCCTCCTTCCAGGATCTTAAGGTGCAAAAATTACTTTTTATAATATTTGGCACTTTTCAAACAGTTTTATAATCTTGGCTGTGCGGCACGAAAACACTTCCACTGGAATAGTTGGAAAAATGAGCATCCAAATGGGAAAATTCATGCGAATGCCCACTCAAGTAAGAAAAACAAGATTAGAAAACTCTGAGAAGTGAGTCATACAGAAAAACATGGCAGATGGAAGGGAGTAGTTAGTTGATAGTAGGAAAATATTGATTAATGGTGCACATACTGCACAAATCATTTTTTTGCTAACATGATATTAAGTTGTAACTTTTAGCTAATGCCCACACAAAGTGTTTAGTTATTACTGTAGATTTGCTAGTGGTTATAACGTGGAAACAGCCGACAACCCAAGCAGTAAAATACAACACTAATCAAAACCTGAGAATCTATGATGCCTTGCATCGGCTGTTAGTACTATTAGCCACACAGCAACCACGCTATTTATCAGAAAATTTGGACTGATTGGATACACTGACTGGCGTTAGCTGAGGTGAAACCTAGTTATTTAGTCACTTGTGTTAGCCTCTACCCATCAGTCGCCCATCAATTGCATAATGCACAATATATAGTTAAGAGCTGGTGTCTGTTTGTAAAGCTCTACAAAGGAAATTTAGCACAGAGCATGTAGCCCCATGGCAATGACACCATGCTTAAGCAGAATGCTGACTGGGTAAAAAGTTGTGTGGAAAATAAAAGGGAATGACAGTGAAGTGTACCATCAAGAGAAGGAAGCATGGAAAATACATAAAAGTTTTTTTTATTTTATTTTTTTTTATGTTTCCCTGTGAAACCGTGACTGGAGTAGACACGTTCCTTACTTTCAACACTCAGTTTCACTTCAGCTCACAGAAGTTTCACCTGATTAGAAGACTATTCCACATATGGGGAACGCATGGTCCACATATTTTCACCACTGCCCACTAATGATAGCACACAGCTACAACAAAAGCTCTCTGCAGCACCTATGGACTACCAGCGCACTGCCATGCTGCTCGCTTAACATTAAGTATACACTTTAAATGACTGTGTTATAAAAACTTTGTTTTACATGACAAATAAAAAAGCTATAGTAACATGTTTTTCCTGTGAGGCTGTTACATTAACTTCTCTTTTACTGTTCTGCCAGTTGATTTCATGACCTTTGTTGGCACAAATTTTGCACTACAATACTGAAAATCACATTAATAGAGCATCTATTTGCCATTTCTTAGAACCACACATAATTTTAAATGTCATTTTATGCTAATAAATGGTAGTGGTGTTTTACTGGAAAAGTCTATTCTTCTTAAGACAGAAAACAAACAGAGCATTGTAAAAATCAGTAGCGATAGCTGAAGCTATACCAACTCTGGCCACATCTTTACCATTTCCCTTCAGCTTTTTGATTCCACAGTTCAATGGATTTTCTTTCTCCTTGCCAGCCATTAACCCATTCACCCAAACATGTTGCTCTTCGTGCTGTTTGCATGGGTGAAGCAATCAGCAAAGGGGATCTCTAGGATTAAGCTAAATGGCTGCTAACACAGAAAGGCCACAGAACTAGCTACAGAGATGTGATTGGATCCAATTGGAACGACAACAAAATCTCATCAAGAGCATCTGAATTGATCGCCATGCTTGGGGGGACCACCTGAGGTGTCGCAATTTCATTTTGTTGGGAAATCAAATATATGCACTAGCCGCCGCCCCTCTATCCCCCCCCCCCCCCCCCCCCCCCCAAAAAAAATAAAATAAATAAATCTCACTGACAGCACCCTCTGCCTGTTAATCAGTGTAACGGTCTTTTGCATTTGATGTTTTGTTAAGGAAGAAATCCATACGAAGGAAATTCAAAGGCAAGAAACAGAAATAGCACAAAGACAAAAGGCTCTTGAAGCTAAGCGCAGAGAAGTAGAGCGACTTGAGACTGTAAAAAAGCTGAATGCAGCAAAGGCTCGACAGCGGGTGTATGAACAAAGTGAATGTTCAGATGAAGAAATATACAACCTACTTCACCACAGATCTGACAAGAAAAGTGAAGTCAAGTCTGAAAACAATGACCAGCATATGAAACGGTGTTCCTCGCCACAAAATGTGACACCGCAACGAGAAGTGAGCACAGAATATCTGGTCAAAGCATTTGCAGTGTTTCTTAATGCAAGTCGTCTTCCGGTACCAGAGCCAACAATATTCAGCGGCGACCCTATCAGATATAATGATTGGAAAATTTCCTTTCAGACTCTGATCGACAGGAAAAATATACCAGTTGAAGAGAAGACTTATTACCTGAGGAAATGTATAAGTGGACCTGCAAGGAAGGCAATAGAAGGCTACTTCCCGCTTGGCACAGAGTCTGCATACTATACAGTTCTCGAAGAGAGGTATGGCAATCCCTTCCTCATAGCAAAGGCCTTCAGAGACAAACTTGACGCATGGCCTAAGACAAGCTCTAAAGGCAGTATGGAACTTCAAGCATTTGCTGACTTCCTTTGCTGCTGTAAGACAGCCATGTCACAAATGACAGGGCTTGAAGTGCTCAATGACTGCAATGAAAACCAAAAAATGCTTGCAAAACTTCCAGATTGGCTGACTTCAAGGTGGAACAGAAAGGTTACAGAAGTGCAAGAAGAGACTCACACCTTTCCAAGCTTCAGCCAATTTGTAGATTTCATCTCACGGGAAGCCATAATTGCCTGTAATCCCATAAATTCTCTCTTTGCTCTGAAGCCAAGTGAAACTGAAGGGGCAAAAACAACAAGGAACAGAGGCAATGGAGCAAAGGTGCTAGCAACTAACTCAAATGAAAGGACTGTTAGTGCTAGTTGCATGTACTGTGAAAGGTCGGGTCACAGCCTACTTAAGTGTAGAAGGTTCATAAATGTGAGCATTGTTGAGAGACTAAAGTTTGCTCAAGACAAGAAGTTGTGTTTTGGCTGTCTGAACTCTGGTCATCGCTCCAAGGATTGTGAAAGCAGAGAAACCTGTGACACATGTAATAAAAGACATCCAACATGTCTTCATGACAATCGCACTAAGGAAGAGAAAACAAGGAGAAATCAAACCAAGAACAGTGACAGGACAAGACAAACGAACTCGGATGTCTCACAAGACAACAGTGTCACACCAACAACAAGTGAAGCAACTTCTAACAGAGTCACGCAGAATGTCGACGACACTCACACATCTTCCATTATTCCAGTACGGGTGTCAATCAAAGGTGAGCCAGAGCATGAAATTCTTGTGTACGCGCTCCTTGATACACAGAGCGATACAACCTTTATTCTTGAAGAAACGGCACAAGCTCTGCATATCAAAGGTGAATCGACTCAGCTAAAGCTCACTACCATGTCTTCAAGAAACACAGTTGTGGCCTGTCGCAAGCTCGCAGGTCTACAAGTCAGAGGGTTCTACTCAAATAAGACCATTTCCCTACCAGTAACATATTCCAGAGACTTTATTCCCGCAAACCGAGATCAAACCCAACAAATGTGTCGAGATAAACTCAGCTTAGATGATAACTTACCTGACAGACTTCGACCTCAGTGGGAGTCTTGGTTGCGTGACCTGGGAAACCTTGCAGACATAAAGGTTCACAGATGCTACATTCTTTCGAACTTCAAGGCACAGCACTACAAACTTCATCATTTTTCTGATGCAAATGCATCTGGATATGGAATGTGCACTTACCTCAGAGCAGTAAGCACAACTGGTGAAGTCCACTGCTCATTGGTGATGGGAAGCTCAAGAGTTCCACCAACCAAAGTCACAACTATACCTCGGCTTGAGTTGTCGGCGGCCGTTGTTGCTGTGCGCACTGGTGACATGCTGAAAAAGGAATTGGAAATGGAAATTTCAGAAGAAAGGTATTGGACTGACTCGAAGGTGGTACTCGGATACCTCAGCAATGAAGCCAGAAGATTTCATGTGTTTGTTGCAAACCGTGAAATTAAAGTGGGAGAGTTATCAACCAGTGACCTGGAGGTTAAGAAGGTTCAAGTCCACAAGATACAAGTGGAGGAACAAAGGTCCTTGTTAGATCGCCTACACAAGTTTTCCAACTGGTTGAGAATGATTAAGGCAATTGCTAGACTCAAGCGGTATGTGAAAGGAGCAAAGGATCACAAGAATAGATCACACGACATCAGTAGCCTACAAGAGAGAAAGGAAGCAGAGTTAACAATCATAGAGATGGTTCAAGAAACAGCCTTTGCTCAGCAAATAAAAACCTTGCAACACCATGATGTGATGCAGATGAAAGACAAGGTTAACAAGTTAAACAAGTTATGTCAATTTCTTGATGACCAAGGCATTCTTCGGGTAGGCGGACGCTTAACACATGCAGCTTTGCACCCCAATGTCAAGCATCCTGCGATCCTGCCAAGAGGCAGTCACGTGTCGGCATTACTGGTCAAACATTATCACAAGAAGACATACCATCAAGGACGAGGGATCACCATGAATGAACTTTGAGCTAAAAGATTCTGGATTCTTGGATGCAGCAAGATTGTGTCATCTTACATCTATAAATGTGTAAAATGCAGAAGGTTCAGAAGGCGCACAGAGCAGCAGAAGATGGCAGACCTCCCAGAGGATCGGATGGAGACCACACCACCATTCACCTACTGTGGGATGGACTGCTTTGGTCCTTTTTATGTCAAAGAAGGCCGCAAGGAGATAAAGCGTTATGGTTTGCTAATCACTTGCATGTGCTCCAGAGCAGTGCATCTTGAAATGCTTGACGATCTCTCTACAGATTCCCTCATCAACTCCTTACGTGCATTCATAGCCATCAGAGGTACAGTTCACCAGATAAGATGCGATCCAGGCACGAATTTTGTCGGCACTAGAAATGAGTTTATTGGAGCATTTAAGGAAATAGATCAAGCCAAGCTAGGGAAACTGGACTGCGAGTTTCTCATGAACACCCCAGCATCTAGTCACATGGGTGGTGTCTGGGAAAGACAAATTCGCCCCATAAGAAGTGTTCTCATGTCCATTCTGGAACAATCAGCCAAACAACTCGACAGCTCCTCTTTGAGGACATTCCTGTATGAAGTCATGGCAGTGATTAATAGCAGACCATTGACTACTGACCAACTATGTGATCCATCAAACCCAGAACCTTTAACGCCGAATCACATACTAACCATAAAGTCCACAATCATCTCTCCACCTCCAGGAAGGTTTGTGAAAGAGGATCTTTATCTCCATAAGAGATGGTGTCGTGTTACTTGCCAACACTTTCTGGACAAGGTGGAAAAAGGAGTATTTGTTAAATCTTCAAGGCAGACAGAAGTGGACCAAAGAGCACAGAAATGCTAAGATCAATGATGGTGTCCTCCTGAAGGATGAGATAACTCCACGCAACCAGTAGAAGTTGGCAAGGATCAATGAAGTGTATCCTGGAAAGGATGGAAAAATGAGGAAGGTGAAATTGCTGCTGAGTGATCCAACCCTGGATAGAGCAGGAAAACGTACCTCCAAACCTGTGCACCTGGAAAGACCCATTCAGAAAACAGTCATTCTGATGGAAGCGGAAGAAGATTCTCCACCGCACTCTGCTTAAAGGATAATTCATGATAGTTCATTCAAAAGCCGTTCGTTAGTTCATAGGCAATACTTTATTCTTTAAAATCACAAGTGATTGGTGGGAGTGTGACGGTCTTTTGCATTTGATGTTTGTTAAGCTGTATGTCTGGATTTTGTTCTTTTGCACCCTCTGGTGGTGAACTGTGTAGGGTACAGTTTTGCTGTTTGGGTCTCCTCCTAGACACTTTTTCTTTTGCTAGCGCACATGGTGTCTGCATGCTGCAGTTCACAGTTAGCTCCACACATGGAGAAAATATCGTTCAAAGAGTAGAAATAATTGAGAAAGAAAATGGAGGATAAGGCAATAAGGCCATAAAGGACTATTTAGCACCTCCTAGGTTTGTGTGTTTTAAATGTTTTATTTTCTGTAATTAAGGACTTTTGATTGATTGGCACTAAGTAAAAGAGCACATTTTAATGTGATGTTTTGTTTATTGTTTGTCCGTGAGCAGTTCTTACGGGTTGCCAAGACCAGAATAAACCCTGTTCTATAACTACATCGTGTGTACGTCAATCCTTGGTGCTACAATCAGCATTATTCTTTCTGCTTCAGCCATGGCAGCCTCAGTGCAGCAAGATCTAAATTATTATTTATTTGACTGGCAGAGAGGCAGATTAGCTTCCAATGGTTAATTCATTCCCCTTCTTAATTTTTTAAAAGTTGGCCTGATGGCACTGCCAGTTTTTTTTTCACAAGAGCCGAGCTAAGGTTCGTGGTGGCCTTGTAGTAACCAGAGATAGAGAACGTGTGAGGGCACCCGCGCTATTACTTCTGTTTCCATGGTAACAGCTGCTTGGTTGCTTTAGGAGCCAGGTTTCCCTAGGAGATGAAGCTGGTGTGTGTTTGTGCATTCGTTAGTGTGTGTATGTGTGCACATGTCCGTGCATGTGTGTGAAAAAGGCGTTTTTGCCAAGGCCGTCTGTGCAACCCGCAGAGGCCCTGATTTCAGCCCCGAAGGGCTGGATAGAAAATAGGTGTGGTCTGGTGTAACGCCACTGATGTGAAACGCTCTTCCTTCCCTTATAAAGGCATAAAGACTATACAGGAGCTCCTCCCACTCAGCAGAGGGGAGGACAGGCAGGGAGCGTCTCTCAGACCACAGTTGGGGTGGATTTTATGTCACTGATAATTCAGACTCCTTATCATTATCATCATCATCGTTTATTTATATAGCACTTTAAAAACACACAAGGCTGACCAAAGTGACTCCTTAGTGTAATGAAACAAGGACAAAGATGTTGCATTAAATGATATCTACTTTTAACAGATTCTCAAGTGCTTATCTTTTTTAGAATCACAAATGTCTCATTACAGTTTTACAGACTGTACATTTTGCTTACACTTTCTGAATCGTAGTTTAGATATTGATTGGAGAACAAGTTGGGCTGTGCAGTAAAGGATTCCTGATGCAATCATATCAGTAACATGTGCAAATGATATGGGATCCAAAGTAACATTTATGTGTTTTACTCTGGCCTGTAGTGCAATTTATCTGTCTATATTGTTTGCGCGTGGGTGCACCAGTTTTGGAGCTTTTGGCTGCAGAGTAACCAGGTCATGATTTCTGGAAAGAAATACTGATACTTAGTTTTTGTGACTTTTTTGGCTCCTTAAGCACCACAAGTTCTGTTATATTCAAGAGATGGCTGACATGTCTGCTCCCCAAATTGCTCACATTGGGCAACTCACAACACACTCGCAAAACATATATCTAATTTTGTCCTCCAGTTCAGCTGTCTCTTCAAACTCTAACCAGCAGATGCCACCTTAGTCTTCCACATCTTTAAAAAAAACTGTGTTTTTACACTTTTGTGTGTTTGTTTGTTTTTACACACACACACGTGTAAATGTGTGTGTGAATGGGTGCATGACTGGTTGTGTAAAGCGCTTTGGGGTCTTTAGGGACTAGTAAGGCGCTATACAAATACAGGCCATTTACCATTTATCCTCTTCCTTTTGTCTTTTGCAGTATTTGCTGCTCATACAACTTGGGCCTGCACCTTTATGCTGTCCCACTTACTATGTGTTCTTGTGTGTGTGTGTGTGTGTGTGTGTGTGTGTGTGTGTGTGTGTGTGTGTGTGTGTGTGTGTGTGTGTGTGTGCGCGCGCAACAGAAATTTGCCAAGGGCCAGACTCTGTTGGACATGGTGTGTGGCCATCTGAACCTGCTGGAGAGGGACTACTTTGGCTTGACTTTCCAGGACACAGACAACACCAAGGTCAGACACACAAACACACACCCACCCACACAGATATGCATAGATGGGCACAGCAGGACATCTTACTTGTGCGTTTATTTATTCACTTTTACAGTTTTACATGTGTAACTGAAACTCTGTAATGATTGCCAGATGCAGCTGCAGTTAAATGAAATGCAGACTTCATACACACACACATGCACGTGTACACTGGGTGTTTATTACACACTTTATTTCCTAAAGTTTGAGCTGGTGATTTTTGATAGAAAGACTAACTTTAAATAGAAACCCCCCCATTTCTGGTTTCTCCACAGTCTTCTGCTATTGTCAAGCTATTATACTGAGCTTTAATGTCATTTAATTACATTTTCATTACCACAGTGACCGTTAATTTGGGGGTTTAATTTGGGCTTTTTTGTGGATAGTTTTCAAGTGTTTTTTTTGTGGTTGCTTTTTATGGAGTATTCACTGTTTTGTTTGGGTTTTTGTCACTGACTTCAGAAGAAATGTCAGCCAGTCCTTTAGTCCATTTAACTCCTGCTTCAATGGTTTTTCCAGGTGTTATAAAGCAGTGAACCTCTGGCTGCCCTTTTAACTTTGCTTAACCACTTACAGCCTGAAAGTGGCACACATGGCCTTTAATATTTTAGAATGTGATTAGATAGTATGGCCTTTGAAAAATAGTGCAGAGGGTCTGCAGTCCACCATGAAAGCTCTAGTGGCATTAAGCAGACAGAACTGAATTCAACTGGCATTTATCAGCCTTAATATTAATGCTTTCTGTGTTTATAGAAGCCTTCATCGAGTTTCATGAATACAGTTGAATCCAACAAGGGAACAGAGTTATAAAAGGGAGAGCAATCAGCGAGGTCCAGTTCTTTAAAGGGCTGTTAAACATGAATATGGAGATGGAATTTCTCAAAGGGGATTGTCTCTTTCTTTCTTTATCAGAATTGGCTGGATCCCTCTAAAGAGATTAAGAAGCAAATCCGGAGTAAGTGCAGCAGATGCACGCATACTGTACACACATGCACACACATGCACACGCACACACAGTCGAACAAGTCCGCGCAAAAAACAGCAGAGGCACAGAAATCCTTCACTAAACAACCTTTGCTGGGGCTTCGTCCACAGTTGGTCCCTGGAATTTCGGGTTTGCTGTCAAGTTCTACCCTCCAGACCCATCTGTGCTCATTGAAGACATTACCAGGTAGGTCTGACTGCTTCTGTTAAGCTTGCTTGTCAAATCAACCATCAACTATATCAACCACTGCACTCAAAAAATAGTGTTCTGGTCATTGTTAACTTCTCTTGAACCTTTGACCTAAATTGTTTAATAGGACTATAGTAGCCTGCTATCAAAGAATTGAGGCTGAGACTCATTACAGTACTCGATTCCTTCACACACTGGACTTGGTGCTTTCCCACGGGTTGGAAGTGTACATCACGGATATATCCGAATTACGCATTTCCGATCATCTTCCTGTGTTGTTCACTCTAACACTGCGCTGCTCGATGGACAAGTCGAACGCCCCACTGCGCAAAAAGCGAGCGCTTAATGTACTAACAGCACCTGCCTTTTCTGCTGCCTTTATGGACTCTGGAATATTGAACTCCAATTGTAAAAATGTTGAGGACCTTTCGGCTATTCTTCATTCTACTTGCACTTATATCTTGGACTCTATTGCACCATTCAGAACTGTGCGCGCTAAGAATTCATCAGAACCGTGGTTGAACGATTACACCCGCTCCCTCAGACGCGACTACAGACGCGCTGAAAGGAGATGGAAAAAGGACAGATTGTATGTTTCCTTACAGATTTTAAGGACTTGTCTCTCTGCTTATCAAGAAGCTGTAAAAACTGCAAAAACACAATTTGTCTCAAACTTAGTATCAGCAAACAGTCATAGGCCTCAGGTACTTTTTAACATTCTTAATCGCTTTTTTAGTTTATGTGATAATCCTGGAGTTACTTCTTCACCAAGTATGTGCGATGATTTTTTGGCATTTTTCAATAACAAGATCTTATCGATTAGGGCCCTTGTTTCGTTGTCTGTTGTCTCAGTTCAAAGCCCTCCACCTGTGTGTTCAGCTGTCTTAGAGCAGTTTGATCCCGTCTCCCTTAAGGACCTGACCGCGATAGTTAGTGGCCTAAGATCATCACACTGCCCCTCTGATTCTCTTCCCCCGAGTCTGCTCAAAAACACTTTTAATATTGTTGGCCCTTTTATTCTGAAATTGATTAATACGTCCCTTACTACAGGCTGCGTCCCACTATGCTTCAAACAAGCTGTAGTTCAGCCTCTTCTTAAAAAACAAAACCTGGACCCAACTGTTCTGTCTAATTACAGGCCCATCTCAAAGCTTCCTTTTCTATCTAAAGTTTTGGAGAAAGTGGTCTATCTACAGTTGCAGGCACACCTTGATTCTAATATGATCTCAGAAAAATTTCAATCTGGTTTTAAATCATTACATAGCACTGAGACAGCACTTTTAAGGATTTTTAACGATATTCTCTTAACTATGGATTCTGGCAGCCCTGCTGCCCTTTTACTGTTGGACTTGTCAGCAGCTTTTGACACGGTTGACCACGACATCCTGTTATCACGGCTAGAATCGCATGCTGGCCTAAAAGGATCTGCCCTTCAGTGGTTTCGCTCCTACTTGACAGAAAGGTTCTTTTATGTCAATATGGGCCCCCACAACTCCAAATTAGCTCCTCTTAAATACGGCGTTCCTCAAGGCTCTATTTTGGGTCCCGCCCTCTTCGCACTCTATTTGCTGCCATTGGGCTCCATCTTCTCGCGGTACAGCATTTCATTTCATTGCTTTGCGGATGATCTACAGATTTATCTACCTTTAAAATCAGGATCAGATCAACCGCAGCTCTTATTACGCTGCCTTGACGACGTTAAACAGTGGTTATCATTAAATTTTTTACAGCTAAACGAAAACAAAACTGAGGTTGTCATTTTTGGCAATTTCAATCATATCGACAGCACGTTGGGTACCCTCTCCTCGTATTGTAAAACACATGTAAAAAACCTCGGAGTTTACATTGATGGTTCTTTTAAATTGAATAAGCAGGTGAGTGCAGTAGTTCAGTCCTGTTTTTTTCAGCTAAGACAGCTAGCCAGGATAAAGCCATACCTTCCGGCTGACGTCTTCGAGCGTATCATCCACCTTTTTCTTACTTGCAGATTGGACTACTGCAATTCATTGTATTATGGCCTAGATCATGCCACCATCCATCGCCTTCAGATGGTTCAAAATGCTGCTGCTCGCCTGCTAACCGGTACCAAACGGAGAGAGCATATAACCCCAATTTTAGCCTCTTTACACTGGCTCCCTGTCCCCTACAGGATCCAATTTAAACTCTTACTTTTTGTTTTTAAGTCACTCAACGCCCGAGCCCCCCCCTACTTGTCAGAGCTCCTCTCTGCCTATGCTCCAGGAAAACCCACGAGATCTAGTTCAAAACTATTGTTGTCCATTCCACGGACTAACCTCAAATCTCGTGGTGATAGATCCTTCTCTGTGGCAGGTCCCAGACTTTGGAATAGTCTCCCCTTTAATATTAGATCTGCTCAAACTCTTGAGCAATTTAAATCTTTACTAAAGACACACTTTTACGCTCTGGCTTTTAACACATTATGACCCAAGCATTTTGGATTTATCTGAATTAGTTAGTATTGTTTCAATTCTTCTATTTTATTGTTTCTATTGTTATTATTGTATTACACTGTAGTTTTTAATTTTATTGTTATTGTTAAGCACTTTGTGCAGCATCGGCTGTTGGAAATGTGCTATATAAATAAATCTGACCTTGACCTTGACCTGACCTTGACCTTCAGATGTTCCAGTTAGGCTGACACTTAGATCTTGAAGAGAAGTATTACCAGCATCTCTGCCTCTGTTTTTTTTTAGGTACTATTTGTGCCTGCAGCTGAGGGATGACATCCTGTCTGGTCGTCTCCCATGCTCATTTGTCACGCACGCCCTTCTGGGCTCCTACACAGTCCAGGCGGAACTGGGAGACTATGAGCCCGAGGAACATGGTCCAGACTACGTCAGCGATTTCCACTTTGCCCCCAACCAGACGCGCGAGCTTGAGGAGAGAGTGATGGAACTACACCATAACTACAGGTCATAGAAAATATGACTTCATTAGTAAACTCAATGCTCTTGTTTGCGATCTGAGGAATTAATATGAATAATAAGAAGTGAAGGATCGGTTGTGGCATTTGCACTGTAGGGGAATGAGTCCAGCAGAAGCAGAGATGAACTTTCTAGAAAATGCCAAGAAGCTCTCGATGTATGGAGTTGACCTGCACCACGCTAAGGTACAGGGATGCTCTCTTTATTGTTTCTCAGTCTTTTTTTATCTGTCAGTACCTCTTCTTCTGGCTCTTTGATACTCTGTGAATTTGTTTAATAGGATTCAGAGGGAATCGACATAATGCTCGGTGTCAGTGCCAACGGTCTGCTCATCTACCGTGACCGCCTCAGGATCAATCGGTTCGCCTGGCCAAAAATCCTGAAAATCTCCTATAAGAGAAGCAACTTTTACATCAAGATCCGCCCTGGAGAGGTTAATAAAAAACGTTTTGTTATCTGTTCTTTAGTAGTTTGCTTGGAAGAGCTGGAGTTCACAAGTACTGCATGCACAACCCCACCAGAGCAGCTCCTTGTCACTTTGCCAGAACTGAGGCGAGTGAAATAAAGAGTCGTTTGGTAAAGAGCTAGCTTCACATTTCTATTTCATGGTTTCACAGTTGTTAAAATTATATCACCGCCTCTCTTGACTCGTCCAAAGCAGCGCAAATAGTCATTTCATGGTTTGATAAAAGTGTTACTTCTGAGATGTATCTTGCTGCACACCATGTGACAACTGCAGAGAGTATTTTATCAGGCATTATTTATAGACTTTAGAGATGCCGTTCTTAAAGATTTGGCTGATAGGTCATGTTTTTATTCTTGTCCTTCTCTCTTTCTCGACTTTCGAGTGTGATTAGCCAGTCGGGAGGATTTGCATTTTCATAAAGGATTTTACTTACAAGTGTAGCAGTCACGTTATGCTCGCTCTGGTTTTTCAACTCCCTAAAGTTATTATGATTTCCCTTCATTCTTTGGCCTTGAGGGTATCTGCAGTGCTTTATATCCACAGTTAAACTGACTTTGACATCTTCATAGTGAATACCAAGTCCATTCTGTGCATACACTTTGTTCTGCAGATGTATCCTCTTAAGTCAGCTGTCACTTTAAATTTGCCTGGAGGGTCATCATTGTGGTTTAAAACCACTTTTATTCTTATCTGTCCCCATAGTGTTTTTGTGTGGAACTAAAGTGCTTCCTTTTGTGAATGGACTCCTCCCAATGTTTAAGGACCTGTTATATTGCTAATAACCTATTGATCTGAAAGCATTTTCCTCCCTGTTCACACAACTGAATGTCTGATGGACTGAGTGCATGAACAACTAATTTATAGGTTGGTTAGAGATGGAAAATCTACCCGTCATGGTAGCAGGAGACACAAGGCGAGTAAACAGAAAACACTGATTTTTCCATTGCTGCAGAGTAAACACATTTCACCCTGCCGCCCTCCCTCCATCTTCCACTTCACTTGCTTCCCTCACTCTCTTTTTCTTCTTCACCTCCCCGCCGCCTCCTCCTTTCACCACCTCCACTCATGTCCCTCATCACTCAGTATGAACAGTTTGAGAGCACCATAGGCTTCAAGCTGCCCAACCATCGGGCCTCGAAGCGATTGTGGAAGGTCTGCATTGAGCACCACACCTTCTTCAGGTAGGCCTTAATGCTCACCGATACAAACAGCACGTTTTCTGCACTGTGCTCACTCTGACCTGCATGAACCTTGGCACAGTAGACCTAGAGTATCCCTAAAGTGTTGATTTTCTAACTATTGATTGTAACAGTTTTCTTAAAGAGTCTGTAGATGAGTGATAAAAAAAATGCTCTCAAAAGAGTTTGGAAAATTTCTTTGATGGTTTGGAGGTAGGAAGAAGAAAACAAGTCTTGCAGCAAATACATCAAAATGAATCATAGGAAAGTAATTTGATATAGGTCATACAGTGTGAACACGGACCTTATTTGTAGGATTTGTACTGAAAAATTGGATATTTTTAAGGGTTTACACTGATTTTTTAAAACTTTGTTAGTTCCTAGAGTCAGCAAATATATGATAGAAGAGAGAGCTTTCTTGTCTGCATGGTACAGTTGTGGTCATAATTTTAAATGCACTCATGATGGGCATTAATTTCATGGTAATTTTGACCGTTTAATGAACTGTTCTTTTTTCAAGAACAGCATATATCTTAAATGAATAAAATGAAAAAAAAAAAAAAACCCCAAGTATTTGGTTCCCAGGTTTACATTTATTTTAGATTTTCTCTAATCCAGATAGGATTAAAAGTATACATGCAGGCTCAAATATATAGATAATTGGTTAAATGTCTCTTAGCAAGCAGCACCTAAACCAGATGCTTTTGGTAGCCATCAACATCTTCTTGTATAACTCTGGCGGAATACTGAGCACTGTTCATGGCAGAACTGGTAGAGTTCATTTACACTGGTTGGTGTCCAGGCACACACACACACACACACACACACACACACACACACACACACACACACACACACACACACACACACACACACACACACACACACACACACACAGAGCGAGAGTAGTAAACAACTTTATAATATGGTTGTGGTCAGTGCATTGGAAAGGGGATTCCAGAGGTTTAATGTTAGCCTACTTTATCAGTTCCAAAACTAGTTTGGGATCATTTTCTTGTTTTTTCCAAGTTTTGATCATCTAGCTGTTGAGATTAAGTTGAAAACTTTGGAGGTAATCCTCCTTCTTCATTTTTGACATTCACTTTGTACCACATACCATTACCACTGGTGGCAAAACAGCCCCAGAGCATGATGCTACTGCCACCATGCTTAACAGCTGGTGCAGTGTTCTCAGATTTGCAAGCCTCACCTTTACTCCTCCAAAGATATGTCTTGTCATTTTGGCCAGATAGTTCAATCCTTGTCTGACCATAAAAAGAAGGCATTTGTCCATGTGGGCAGCTGCAAATTTCTGTTGAGTTTTTGTTGTCAATTTAGGAGCTGGAGCGTCTCTCTTTGTCACCACCCTCTCAGTCCATAGAGATGAAAAACTGTGGACAGTGATGGTGGCGTTACAGTGGTATCCAGTTCATGGCAAGCTTGAGCTTTGGTAGTTTCTGAACATCCTAACCAATTTCCTCTCATCTGAGGGTGGCAGTTTGGGTCTTCTTCCAGATCTCGCATGCAAAGTGGGGGACACATCTCAATAACTTGTACGCACGTGCAAGTGTCTAAATGGAAGATCCTGAAATCTGCAATTGTTTAGAAATGGTCCATCATGCTTCTGGAATGGCCTTCATAAAGACCTTACCTCAATCCTATTGATGATTTGTGCACTATGCTTAAAGGCCATGTCTGTGTCAGGAAACCAACCAATTTACGTGAATTCTATCAACTGTGCCAAGGTCAGATATCCAGCCTGGATTATGTCAGAAACTTGTTGATGGCTACCAAAATCATCTGGTTGAGGTACAACTTGCTGAGAAACATTTAATCAAATATTTGTGTGGATTTATGTATACTTTTGAGCCTGTTTGGATTAGATAAAATCCAAAGCAATTTCAGACTTGTGCACCTAATTCTAGGTTTTTAAAATCTGAACTATAAAATAATTGCTGGAAAATTCTATTTTTTTTTACTTTCTGATTTAAAAAAATATGTATCAATTTGCATTGAGTTTCTGCATTAATTTGCATTGCTTTTTTCTACAACCAGTATTTTCTTTTACAATCTATTGCTTAAATTTAGTCTGCAATTTCAGGTTTTTCAGGAAAAAAAAAAGACTGATGACGTAGAGGTCTCAGAAATTCATTAAGATTCATGTAACATTGTAACTCATAATACACTTAGTGTTAAAGGGTTAAAGATGTATCCAGTGCAATCATTCCATCCTAGAAACAGAACACTTTAAAGAAATCACTAGAAAGTCCAAAATTACCACAACAAAAATGCCCATGATAAGTATAGGTAAACTCATCAGACAGGATATGATTAGCTTAGATGAAGAGAAACTGTTATGAGAGTCAAAAGTTATGATTTAAAGACTTTAGACATGCTGTTAATGAAACACAGGTGGGCTTTGATGAAATCATGAAAACTCATGAAAACATACGAATGTTGGGAAAACGGGAAACACAACGAGGTCAGACTGGATGTCAGTCAGACAAACTGATAAAAGACTGAGAGAAGGGCAGGACTAAATAAAGCACAGAGTGCTAATTGGGTAGCAAGACACAGGTGGAGGCAGGAGATTCTTTAGTTAATTCCAGTAAATTTCCAGAGAAATCAATAAATAATGGTTCCGCAAAGCCCTATCGAATATGTGCCACATATATTCATTTTTAAGTGAACTGAACCTTCCTGCAGGTTGGTTTCCCCAGAGCCACCTCCCAAGGGCTTCCTGGTGATTGGCTCCAAGTTCCGCTACAGCGGGCGGACCCAAGCCCAGACCAGACAGGCTAGCGCTCTGATTGACAGGCCCGCTCCACAGTTCGATCGTTCTGTTAGCAAGAGGTACCTGCTGCCTCGAAGCATTGACGGAGGTAAGAACCCAGACTCTTTCACTGTCGGTATGGACATTTGCCGTGAGGCAGTTTGTTCTCTCCACAGAGTAAAAATATTTCAGCAAGAATGTTTGTTGATTTTGTGTTGCAGCCCTCAAAGTGAAAGGGGCCAGACGTTCCTTGTCAAAAACAAGAATTAACATTAGATTTAGATATCATTTTATGCGCAGCGCATTCAAAAGCTTAACCTAAAAACTCCTGGTGTTTTATGGTTACCCTCCACTTGCTTTCAACCAGCCTCGGCTCTTGGTGACAGTATGGACCAGCTGTCCCAACGAAGCTCCAGTGAGCGCACACAGTTCATGTCTAGAGAAGATCTGGACCAAGAGGGCAGCCTAGACCTGGACCACGATCAATATCATTATCAAGACCAAGATCAGGACCACTACACAGATCAGGAAGACGATCAGAAGCCGACACTGGGTGCCAATATCTCACCACCGACCAAGACTTTGGAGCTGAAGGTACCAGATGAGAGGACAGACTTGAAATGCACAGAAATCCGACTTCATTCATGCTCTGATTTTCATAGTTCAAAGCTGTACAAACAAATTACATGTCATTGTTAAGAAGAAGAGAGTTTCTATTTAGCCACAACCGATCAATCAGCAGTGCAAATGAAATCAACACATCTGTTAAATAGGATGCTGTAAATGTAAAAGCTACATCGCAGTTTTGAGGACACTGCAGAGAAATAAACAAAAAGCAATTAATCTGATTCATTGGGAAAGGTAAACAGCACACTGTGCATCACAACTGAAAAATATCTCACATTAACTCATCTTCTCTTTCCTCGTTCCTTTTTTATTTAAGAATGTAATCACCTTTCCTATTTTTCTCTCCTTGGCTTAATTAACCTGATTCCCGCTCTTCCGGTTATGAGACTTCTCAGTATGCACCTTCTTTTCTCATCATTTTTCTTAAATCATCTCCTCAAATCTAACTCGACCTCTTTGTAGTACATAAAACGTCTCTAACCGAGCACCCTGCCTTTAACCAGTAACATTCTCTTTGTATCACCGTAAACTTAACAATCTTAGCTAACCTCTTCTTACATTTCTGTCCTGTGCCTTGTGCTTTCCTTCAGGGTGAGGAAGCAGGCTCGCCTGTAGACTCAAAGCCAGAGGTATTTTGGTATTGGACTTTGGTGTCTGTATACGTGCTTTTTTTTTGGTCGTTCAAGGTCATGTGCTCGTGCACTGTGTTTGTTAAGCACGACCTGTCTTATGCCTGTGTTGTTTGTCTGTAAAAGAAATGTTATTTCTTTTGATTTCATGGTTTCCAGGATTTCGGTAGGTATAATCCGTGGAAAATGCATGAATTGATTTTCAAGAAAAGACGAGAAATATTATATATAGATTTAATCAAGCTTTTTGTTTTATTTCGTATTTTCCTGCTGGAAATAGTTGTTTCACTGGAAAGAATGATTAAACTGTAATAAGCATTTTGATGCTAAAAAGAGTAAGACGTCTATTGAAGAACTGACTTATTTTTCTCGACTTGCAGCACAGTTTCACCAGCATGCCTCTGCAACAGTGTCCCCGTATGACATTAGAGGGATTGTTTGTCACCAGCAGGATAAACAGATGGCCTTTAGGCACTGTAGACGATTCAGTGAATCGGTGTTTCCCCACTTTGCAAATCTACCGATCCACCAATTAAACTGCCCCAAAATCTACATCTTTGTTTAATTTAGAAATATATTTATTTAAAAGCCATCTTTCTCTATGCTCTTATTTGTTTTGTAAAAGTCCTGTGCAGGTAGTTGTGGTGCTGTTTTCTTGACTACTGCAGGAAATATTGGCATCACATTAGTGGCTTAATGGACTCTTTGTTTGTGGTTTTGTAATGCCTTCCCATCAAATCTTTGGATCAAGAAGTATGGGAATAATCCTCCTCCAAACCCTTAAGTTCAGTCAATAAATGTCTTCATTAATTACCAGTTGGCTGACACTGAAATGGATTGTCTCTCTCTTCTTGGCAGAACATTAAGTGGCTTAACAATCACAGTCCAAAGCCTCAGTGGTGTCAACTGTTTCTGTTTGTCAGTCTGGCTGCCTGCCTTTTTTGACTCACCTGCAGCATTTTACCTCTTTGTCTCTGCACGCATCTGCTCTCTTTCCCCACCTCCACCCCCCCAAACTCCTAACCCTTCCGCTTTGCTCGAAAAAAAACCTTTCACTTCATGTCGCTTGCCCCACCTCATCTGTTGGACAAGGAACTGGTCACCCTTCGGCCTAAACAGGAGGTACAGCTTGTCATCTCTTTTTGGCATGAGACGTGTGTGACTCTCATCAGGTGTTCAGTGTTTGTTTGTTTTGTTTTTTGTATTCATAACTGTACCACTCGCAGTTTGAAAACAGGAGTCAGCAGTGGAGCTCCTGAAAACAGATATATTTTCCTACAGAGCACATAATCTTTTATGCGCTTTGTACATTTTCTGGTCATATCTAAAGCCTTTATTGGCCATCCACGTGGTACAGTTTTTACTTCATAAAGAAAACAATCCGTCATGCTACCTACCTGATCAGACAGAGCTTGGTTACGATTGTTCATTTTCCAGTTAAATCCAAATCGACTTCATTGTGCTGTGAACCAGAAATAGACTTAGAAGCTTTCTATTTATGCTGTCTTTTTTTTTTTTTCTGTTTTTCCTTTCACTGTGTGAGTAGCAGTTCTTGGACAAACCAGAAGACGTTATACAAAAGCACCAGGCCAGCATCAACGAGCTGAAGAGGGCTTTGAGGCAGCCTAACAGCAAAATGGCCCAGAGAGAGAAACGCATCTCTTCAGCTACTCCTCCTGGAGGGACTCCGGAGCGGAAACCAGTAAGAATGACATTCTGTTTCCAAGTTATGGCACATACTATCATTGTTGAAATATATATATTACCATTTTCTAAACAGGTTGTATTGGTCCTAGGCCAACATATATATATCTTCACAGAGTATGCCAAAATTTGGATTCCATTAAACCAATTCACAGAAAAAAAAACCTAAAAATGCTTTAAAATTTACACAGTGATACCCCCCAGTTGTTTTTCTTTGGGATTTTTTTTTTTTTGTGTGTGTGTGTGTGTTGTTTTTTTTTTTTTTTTTACAATTCTTCTTTACAATAGCAATGTGGGGTAACAGTAATGAATGGAAGAGCCGTTTATCTAGTTAGGCTAATGAAACTGTCTACTCTATGTTAACATAGGCGACCACTGACGCCAAATTGATTGACAAGCAGGATGCTTATGAAGGAACACTGGACTCTTACTCTTACGTGGAAAAGAGTAAGACCTCTTCAGAGGGTAGAGACACATTTGCAGTGACATCTTGGACTGAAGCGAATATGAACAATTGCCAGACACGCCCAGACTCTGGAAGAAGTCGACATGGAACATCTCCAAAGCGGGAAACTGAGTTTATTGCAGCAGGACTAAGAGATATGAACCCCATGGCTGGTACAGTAGCAGCTAATGGGCATCATGAATCTGTTCAAATTCGGAGAGCCATTCAGGAAAATGGATATGAGTCTCCACCTGAGAAACAGGCAAGAGAACTGAAGAAGGATTTAAGACATGGCCACTTTGAGCATCGAGAGAGGCCCAAGAACTTTGAAACTCCAGTGGCTTGGGATTCTGTCCCAAAGGGCAGTGCTTCAAGATACAGTGAGGCTTGGAAAATAAAAGACCCAAGCCCTGTGGGAGAAAAGGATTGCAACAAAACGGGGAACTCACACACAGAAGTAACAAAAATAGTTCCTCTCAAGCCGCAGAGATCAAAGAAGTCTATAAATAAAGAGAACAAAGATTTAAACCCTCAAACGCACAGCCAGCCTGACAGAGGCGTCTTTGGTGCTGCCGGGGATGTACAGATGACAAAATCTTCCTGTGAGTCAGGAAGGAGACTGGATGATAATGCTGTACCACTGTCTGCCACAGATGTTGTCAAGGAAAACACAATGGACACCAAATACCAGGGTGAATCTACAGCGTTGTATCAGCAGCAAAGTCAAACACATCAGCAGATTAGGAATGAGTTTTTCGGACAACAGGAGCTCAGGGACTGCAGGGACTCTGCAGGCCAGTGGACGAGAGGAAGCGTTGCATTTGAAGAAAATTCTCAAATCACCTCAGAGTTTAGCGCCAAATTTCCAGCAGCTCCCCCACGCACTCTCCCCCTGAAAACACAGTGGTCCCGAGACAGACTGAGCAACATGGACAACAGCCACATCCACCACAGGACGCCCAACCAAGAAACAGCCAAGAGGAAGCAAGCGGTAAACCATCTGCCCCCCTTCCCCCCCCAACCTGTTTGTCAGTCATCGGAAAGTAAAGCATTGCATGAGCTTCAGGCGATGTGGTGCAAATTGTTTTTGCCATCTAAAAACAAACCTTCCAAAAAAAATAAAAAATCACACACACGCATAAACTTCAGAATTCATGTGGCTGTGTATGAGAAAGCAAAAGTTCACGTTCCTTCGCATCGCCTCATTGACCGACTCAGTTCACGTCCATGGCCTAGGGGGCATTTTGCTTTCCCTTCTTCCCCTCCGCAAATCTTGACATCTGCTTGGCCATTTCAGAACGCTGTGGGCCTTTAAGCAAACTTCCCATTGCTTAAGCTTCAGGCGTCCCTTCTATCCCACCTTAACTTGTCACGTTAATACCTGGTCTCTCCTTCCAACACTCAGAGCGAGGGTGACTGCTGTTGCAAGGAGCGCAAGACCTTTTTCCACCATTTTTTTCTTTGAAACCTCTTTTTCTACATAATTTGAATCCTTTGTGTAAATGGCTGAGGAGGCCATTTGAACCAAATGTTCTACCTTGGCACCTCTGCAGCAAAGCAGAAAAATGAAAAAGACGATTAGATGTAATCACTGGCTGCAGAGCTGCCAAACCTCTTCAGGGTTCAGGCTTTCATATGCCGCATTTAAAAATATGAATACCTTTTCCCTGAAAGGGAATTTTGAAAAATCAAACCTTTCAGTGCATGGCATTACCATTGCACTTGCAGTCATTTTTAATGATGTCAGCCTGTGAAATATACCCAGTTTGCATGCTTTTGACTGCAGCTTAAAGGCTTTGGAGTTTGGGGGATCTCTCACATTGTGTGTTTATCGTGCAGGTTTAGGAAAAGCCCCAAAGTTTATGAATGACTTAGACATGTTTGCTTACAGATAAGAACTCAACAGTGCTAAAGCGACATGCTTAATAGCGGTGAAGGAAGAACACTGCAAACTCGGGCTCTCCAGATATCAATTCTTTCATCATGTGCAAAAAGCAGAACTCGACGTCAAAGCAGTTTCAAAGAAAACTTTTTCTAACTTTTATTTTTGGATATGCTTACACACATTAGCTATAGGGAGACGGTATAACTTCTGGCTGCATTTCGGTGAATTCACGCATGCTTTCATATCGTTGTTTGCTCTTTGTTTGTTTGCCTTTTCCATAGGAGACACCTCCCACCCCTGCTATCCATGAGGAGCCTCTCAGTGAAGCTTCAGTGAGTCATCCCTCGGCTCCTCTCATATTTATTATGTAGTCACACCTTGGGAAAAGAGTAAATAAACTACAATTAGATATTTGACAGATTTTATTCAAGCTGCTCTTTGAGGCGTGTTTGTTTTTGTATCCAAAGCGTGGAGATAAACGCACAAAAGCACAGCCCATAAATTCATATTTAATCAAACGGGGAAACTGAATATTTTAAAGTGCCAGCTCGACATCATGCCTAAATCTGATATCTAATATTTTGTGCCGCTGTTAAATGTTCAATAAGCATGTTTCCATGTTTAATTGTGATCAGAGATCAGAGTAGAGAAGCTAATGTATGTACTTTACATGCTGTACATTGTCTAAAAGTGCAGGAGATAAACCACATCGAATTATCATCTGTCTCCTCTATAGAGGGAACCATGGGAGAGGCGCCTGGGCTCTGTATCAGAGGATGATCAGGACCACGAGATCCTGTACTTGAAGGAAACCCACCTGGGCATTGAACGAAAATGTTCCAGCATCACAGTCAGCTCTACATCCAGCCTGGAAGCTGAAGTAGATTTCACCGTCCTCACGGACCTGTACACAGGCATGGAAGAGTTCTCCAGGGGTATGTCGGAGCTGGGAGAGAGGGATCTGTCACCTGATGGGGGTCTGCGCTTTGGCATCGACATGCTCCAGCAGCAACAGCAGCAACCCTCTGAGCCACCTCCTCCCTTAGTATCGGCTCCTCTGTCCAGAAGAACCAGCAGCAGTCCTCCAGCCAAACAAATCCAGGCTGAAGAAGTCCGACCAGAAGTCAAACGGTCCGATGTCCAGGTAGATCAAAGTTTTCAGATCAGCTGTGTAGAACCACTGAGAAGTGTCTACTTCTTTGGTTTGTTTTGTTTTCACACTGCGCTATTTTTAGGCAGCTGAAAATATGCATCTTGGCTCCTTTTTAAATTCAGATGCCAGTGCAGGAAAGAATGGGTGTTAATTTGATCTGAAAGCAAGTAGCATGAAATCATTACTCTACAGTTTTATCTCTCTGCATGTTTGTAACCGGGCACTTGAGAAATAAATAAAGCCAAGCGTGAATGCAATGGAAATAACAGGAAGAAAAGAGCTGAATTCCTCTCCTCCCCAGCACTTTTCCCATAACACCAACCACATCCACGCTCTGCGTCTTTCCCAAGTTTCCCAACAAAGTGTGATGACAAGGTAGTTGTAGGTGAATTCATGCAAGTTTATTCACAAGGCTGTGGTTTGCCTGTGCAGTGGGTGGTCAGAGGGAATGTAACAAAACAGAAAATTATGGGTTCATGATTTGAGTTGTAAAAAAGCTGGGCGGCTAAAAGTATTCAAGCTTCTGACACCTCTAATGCACTAAAATCCACAAATGAGCAGATGAAGTGACTGTCATGAAATATGCAGGAAAGGGATGTGCTTTTAGTTTGAAGTTTTAAAGAAGGTAAACGAAAGAAAACCCACTTTGTTCTTTTCCTCGTTTTTTATGTTTAACTTTTTACTAAAGTAAGATATCTCTTAAGCTTCCAAACTTCAGACTCTCAGGTTGTCTTTTGCTTTCTGTTCTGATTAAATTATGTTCCTTTTCGCAAACAGGGGGCTTTCAAGCCTTTTAAAAACCTCCGTTTCTGCACAGAGTCTCAGAACAACACTACGAACTATACACACTCTTAATAATATAAACATTCCTTCTCTTAAGCCTGTAGTTCCCAAAAAACCAAAGAGATCAGTCCCCGTGTCTTCATCAGTGGACCGAGATCAGTCACACAGAGAAGGCAGTCGTGTCTCTGCCGCCGCACCACTGAGCAGGGAGGGCAGCGATATCAGGCCCACGCCAACAGTCAGAAAGACGGACATCAGGACGGAGACTCAACCCAATGGGTCAGAGGTCACCACGACCATCGTGGAGTTCACGGATCAGGTTAACTTCATATTTCACTGCTAAAAATGTACAGAAAGGTAGACCTGTAAAATATCTGGACATAATCCAATCAATCTGTCTGTTTCAGGATCACGGCATCACTGGACTAAGTGAAGTTTCTTACTCTACAAGACAGAGCGTTTCTCCTGTGAGTACAGACAGGGGGACCTCTCCAATTTTAACTCAATCTGCAGCACACTCCTTCTTGTTCTCCAGGGTTCAAACCTACTTACAAAGCCCAAAGACACGAATTCAGGAACACACATCTGACTGAATGTCATAAAATATGGTTCATGTGTCTTTGTAATATTTGCCTCATGCCTCCTCAGGTGCACAAAGGCAGTCTTGGCAGAGAGACATCAGGCTCTCCCATCCTCGTCTCTGAAAATGTTACCTCAGCTACCACTCATGTTACAAAGGTAGAGAAGCTCAAGTAAAACTCACAAAGTGCACATTTAATTTATAATTTAGTGCCGCTCATCTCCTTTAAATGTTAAGGCTGTTAAAAGAAAAGCTGTTGTCTGTATGCTGCAGACAGTGAAAGGAGGATACTCAGAGACCAGGATCGAGAAGAGGATCATAATCACAGGAGATGATGATGTAGACCAGGAACAGGTGAGCAGAAATTGACAAATGAGCTTTGTTACCTTGGCACCCCAGTACGGTTCAGTCTTTATATTAAAGTGGTGTGATTAGCTCGCCTGAGAACAGTGCAAGAGACTAATCAATTTGTACATGACTGAAGCAGAGGAGTAGCTAACTTCCTGGCTACGTTTTCATAGTGTATGCATCCCTCATTGTTCATCAGCTATAAAAGCTTTTTGGTTAAAGACGGGCCCTTCTGAGTTGCTAGACAGTTTTTAAGTGTGTTTTGTGATTTTATTACAGCAAATCAACTTTTTAGCTGATTTTTATATAAGAACTCACAAAGCCTAAGGCTAAAATGTTAGATTCTTTAAGTGGGCAAATACATTTACTGACTAGATAAAATATAAAATGAGCATTTGGGTATCTAAAGACCAATTTTTAAAATGAATTGTAATTCCAGCTCCCTTTGCGAGCACAAATCAGTATTCAAAGGAGCTTGCAAAGAAAAGCGTCTGGACTGTCCTGACGCTTTTCTTTGCAAGCTCCTTTGACTACGATGACCTGGATTACTGAGAACCTTCAGACACAAATTGGTATCTGAACCTGTGTTCTGCTTTTGTAAGATACAGAAAAGTTCCATAAGGTACTTGGGTGGAGGGGTTTAAGCAATTCATTTCATTCAGGACACACACTTCACTCTTTCCTTTCAGGCTCTGGCTATTGCCATACAGGAGGCCAAGCAGCAGCATCCAGACATGCAGGTGACTAAGGCAGTTGTTGTCAGGGAAACAGAATCATCCACTGAGGACCGACACGGTGCATCAGAGGTACAGCTGGCATCTTGACGCCATGCAACAATGGATGAGATTTTTACATCCTCTAAACTCTTTTGAGGTTAAGGGATTTAACATCCACGTCTCCTTTCTTTGCTGCAGTCCTGATTTCCTGAGACGAGAGTGCCCCCCTTTGGACAAGAAGCGTCAGTGCCCGACTTGAAATTGCCGCCCACCATCCCAGTCGATTAAGGACTACTGCCTGAGGCGCTCTGCCAGAGCCTCTTATACAAGTTCACACACAAACCTGAAACAGGACTCTTCAAACGATTTAATTTGTATTTGAACGTTTCATTATAGAAATCGTCATCATGTTCAACAGAGTGACTTTTTTTTGCAGTCAGGCTTCACAAGTAAGAGAAAAAGAAAAAAAAAAACATTTATTAATTTTACATGGTTGATAACATGCCACAAGAATTCCAAACATGTGGAAAAATTTCAGACATAATTCAAGTAAATTCCCTGCAAAAAATCTCAGGGTCTATATGTTCAAATCACTCGCTTTGGTATTTCTAAACAAAAACAGAGAACACAGGGAATTCATTGGGAAAGGGTTTTATTTAGATATGAGTGGCTTATACTCTCATCATGTAATTCCTGCTGTGTGCTAAAAAAAAAAAAAAATGTGTTCACATTGTGTCACTGAGTAATAGAATCTAGTACATGTAGCTCCAGTACTGTTAAAGTATCCAGTCAATCGCAGGGTTTAGTGAAAACTGTTTAGTTTTCATAGCTAGTCAAATAAACAAATATCATCCCATCGCACTGAATGATGAAGATGCACTGATTAGAGACGACTGCGGTCCTCTGGAGGCGTTTATTCGAGTATTTAGCGAGGACCAGTGTTAGCTATCTAGTAATATTTGACTTCCTTTAAACATATCTCACCTCGACGTGTGGGTGGTAAGTATGCATATCTGCATTTATGTCTTGACATTAGGAGCTGTTGATACACAGTGTACCTGTTGTATTTATTCAAACAGTGGCAATGTAGTTTCTGAGCATGCTGATGTTTCAGAATGAGCCCAGTCTCTCTCCTCTCCCAGCCTTTAGATACGCGCTCAGAACTCACCTGGATTTAAATCCTCATTGGCCGTTGTGTGTGTAGTAAGTAAGTAAGTACATAGAGTAGGCTTACATTCCTTGTTCAAGTCACAGAACGGGCTCCTGCATCAGTAAAAGTAGTGTCTGAGATAACTTTTGCATGATGATGATTTCTTTTGGATGAATGGACTGTAAATGACTTCAGTGGATATTAACTCATCATAAGGAGCGATGATTCTGTCAATGACGGGAACACCCTGAGAAATTACAAAGCTGCAGAGACTGAATTGTTAATAATCTAAAATCTTGAAGAGAAATGACGCGTGTTGGCGAGGGTGGAAAAAAAGTGGGAAATGTCAAGTACACAGTACACAGTTATGACAGCACACTCGATTATTCTGTTGCAGCCCTCTTACATTCTCATCTCTTCTCAAACCGCTGGTGATGTTCATCTGGTCCTAACCTAGCCGTTTTCTACTTATTTGCCAGTGAATGAACATAATGTGGCCCACATAATGTGAGCTTACGTTCTGCAACCAAGCTGAAATGGCATTATGCATCAGAGCTCTGCCGACGCTCTTTCGTGTAAAGTACCATGTTAGAAATAAGATACACAGTAGGAGACGCATCTTTGGACTTTTAGTTGTGTGTGATTTGGTACATGGATGTTAGAAGGATGCTGTAGAGATGTAACGTGCCAACTGAGGTAGCAGTCAAACTGTACAAACCCTGGTTTTGTATGAAATAACTTTATATGAGCAACTTTTAATTACAAAGTGTCAGAAGGTCAAATGCACACATTTTTTGGTATGACATGGTTTCCCTTTAAGTATACTGTCTTTAGCGTTAAAAACAATATATAACTTCTGTATCTTTTTCAGAACTCATATTTTATATATAGACCAATACATGCAGCAGAAAATTCAAACAATTGATAAAAGAAATGTCAAAAGCTGCCACTCAAGGTTTATGAGGAAATTAACAGGCTTTCAGACACTAAACTATACCGTCTATGTTCACGTGTCTAGTGTAACTCCTTTTGTGTTCCTTATTTTGGTTCCAAAGTGATGCTTAGTCATGGATGTGGGTGTCAAACTGAAAGGTGGAAAAAAGAATAATGCAACCACGCATACCTTGTACTGTATATTTGGTGCTGTTTAGTGGATCGTGAAGATGTATAGTAGTTAATGGAAATGGGCTTGATGTACACTAGGGGGCACCGGTTACCTAAAAGAAGCCAGCTTAGCTGCAACATCAAGCATACCCAGCTGAAGTCCTTCTCACCATCCTTCACTGGATCGACCAGCATGGTCTGACTTACCTCTCTCTGTCCAGAAAAGGCCCACTCACGGACATGTGACAATGACCAGACTGTAATAACCAGACTGTGAATAATCGCAGACCCTCGACTGTGGCTGAGACACCTGGTGCCGAAGTCTGATTGACCTCTGGCAGACCCTTAAACCTAACCTTGTCCTTCTGTACAGAGTTCTCCTTCTTCTCCTCCTCCTCCTCTGCAGCTTCATCTCTTCTGCTCTGCTGCTTTCCACTGCTTAGTGCTGTATCCTTGCTGTACATTGTACTTGCATTCATTTGAAAATGAATAAAGACAAGAGAAAAAAAACAAGGAGAACAAGATAAATGACAATCCCTCTGTTTGATCTGTGTCTCTAATACTATACTAGTGCTGTAAATGATTAGAAAGACACGGTTCAGGCATGCGTTTCTTTTTCAGGCAGTGAATATTGCATATTTACCTTTTTTGCATTTAAGTAGTTTCTAAGTTTTAGTGAGGAGTTTAATGAGGAGATACAATTCAAATTTTAGTTTCTGCAAAAAACACCTGTATTTGGAAATCTGGGAAAGTTATCCATAAAACAGTTTCAGGAACATGCTTGCGCGCGCGCACACACACACACACACACACACACACACACACACACACACACACACACACACACTCTAACATAAAATATATTCTCTTTGTTTTTTACTCACCCAACACACATACATATACCTTGCTTATACCAGGTTGGATCCCCTTTTGCCTTCAGACCTTCACATCCATGTTGACATGATAAAATGGTATAGATCTCTCGGCTGCACATTCATAATGTGAATCTCCTATTTCAGGTGCTCTATTTATTTGGGAATCGGTGTTACGGCCCTAGCAGGGCCTCCTCCTGAAGGTGCCTGTGTGGGCGTGTCCCACTACCTCTTCTGCCTGAGGTGTCACCTTTCCCTTTTGTGCAGCTGACTCTCGTCAGTAGTTAAGGAGATTTAAGCCCAGGGAAAGGTGAGCTCTGGGCCAGAGTGCCAGAGTGTGGTTACAGCTAGTGAGCTGAGTGTTTGTGGTGTTTGCAGCTAGTGAGCTGTGTGTGTGTTTTTGGTGGTTTTCAGCTAGTGAGCTCCTCTTTTTGTCTTACTTTGTGCTTTATTGACCAACACCTGAGAGTTGTTTGTTTCTTAAATGGTGATAGCGGCTTGTCCGTCTCTTTTAGTTAGTATTAATAGAAACTTTAATAAAGCACTTTAATTTAACCCTTTTGCCTCCTTGACTCCTTTTTCTGACCCGGTCACTTTTTGTTACTTCCCCCTCACCGCCTAGACCCCCCCCCCCCCCCGGGGGAACGTAACATCGGTGACTGGAGGCCGTTTGAGTACAGTGAACTCACTTTCATATGTAAGAAACCAGGCTGAGATGACTTGATGTTTGTCACATGGCACATGCTGGAAGCCGCCATGATTAGATGGGTACACTGTACATAACAGGATGGAAATTGTCAGTAAAATTGTTCATGTAAACATACAAATGTCAAGAGAATGCAAATAGAAAATGAATGGAGCTTAAGAACTTTTTTAAGTTCCTTTTTTTGTTTTTGTTATTTTTTTTGCTACTCTTTTATTCAGCTTTGACAGATGTGGTTGCCAGCATCTCATCTAAGTTTCAGATTCCACTTGGTGGAACATAACAAGTGGAGGTTTCCAACCTAACTTTTATTAGTGGAACAACACTAGAAAATAAACCTAACACTCTGATAAAGGCTTGCATTGCACAAGAACACCATTGTTCTTGTGCAATGCAAGCCTCTTCAATAAAACACCATTCTTTTATTGAAGAGCTTGCCTAGGGTGTTTGTTCATCCCAATATACCTTTAAACAGAACTCCTTTTGGCAAGCTTCCTAAATATAAAGCAATACTGACCTGATGTGAGCAAGAAACTCTGAAGAAAAAGAGTCCATGAAGCTCGTGCAGTTCAGATACACCATTACAGGTTGTGTTTGGTTAAGCTTAATGCTGCACAGTTTCAACCAGTTTATAGAAATCTGTATTCACAAATGAAACAATTACATTTCATTTAACTGCATGCATGAATAGATGTATGAAATTCAATCAGTCATGTGACTGTAGGTGATCCCACAGGCTGATGAATAACAGGAACTGATAGATTTTGGTGTGATGCAGAAAGTAGAACCTGTTCATCTGGACAACTTTTTTTGTTTGACCTCATAACAAATTAAATAACAAATTAAATATCAGATTTTCTGCTTGGAAAATAGATCAAATGAAAACCTGAACTTTCACACTTTTCCAGAGCGGTGATAGAGTTGAAAATTCCATAGAGAAGCAATAAGTGGGTTAGGCTGGTTTTTGTTTTTTTGTTTTTTTGTTTTAATTTTATAAGGCTCTGTTAGAAATGTGAAAATTATACCCATATGGGTAGTCTGATGGAAAAACCCAGCACTTAGATTTTGAAGTATGCAAACTCTCCACTTCAGACATCAATAAAAGAAACAAGGAAAATGACTTTATGTTTATTAAAAGCAGGTTGTTCCGTTTCAGACACCCTAAGCAAGGTACACACACTGACTGATTTCATGCCTAACAGCGGCTGACAGTAAAGTACTCCCGCTACTTTGTAATAAGCTGGAAACGTCAGTAAATATCTGCCACTTATTGTATTACAATGCTCATTATGAAGGACAGAAGACAAAGGCCTGTTATGTCCTAAAACCGCCTAAAAAACATGATCTAAATTAGAGCATGACTGAGCCAAAATACAACGCGGATAAAGAAAAGGAGTATAAATAAAACCTCTTTTGAATAATAACAACGTGGGATATAACCATAGGACTTAAGGCTCAATTTGGGACCTGAGGATTTCATACATACGCGACATGTGCGACAACGCAGCTGACATTATTCGGCGTGCCTTTGTTGCACACTTTTCATAGATGAAAGAAGAAGATGAGACATCAATTAGTCAACAAAGATCTGCTGTTTACAGTGGAAGTAATACTGGGATGGACACGCAGCATTTTCTCACAATACAACAGGTATAACTGAACCTTGTAGGCTCTGTACCTTTGGTTCCACTCAGTTTCATGGCAGCTGAGGTTTTGATGTGACATAAAAGCATGAATAAAATACAGGTAAAAGTTACAAAGGTCTCAGATTCTGGTTGTCATAAAGCAATGAGACTTAGCTCCCTGCTTTTTAGCAGGGGATGACTAACAGTTGTTTTTTCCTCATTAGAACGCAGGAGGTTTTTCAAAGACAGCAGGGAAATGGCTTCAACCACTTCCTGTCTCAAATTAAGCTTAATGATACTCACTTGCTTTAGAACTCCTTCACTCTCTGTCATGTTTAAATCCCATCAACCGAGAAGAGTCCAGTGGAACATACACATCTGTTTAATAAAACCTGCACAGCCTCTTAAGCAAGAACATATACACACATTCTATTGTGGCCTCCAAGATGAAAACCATACGAGAACATCCACTGGTTAGAAAGAAGGCGAGTGAAAAAAAAAAAAAAACGTATTCAAAGAGACTGCAGTCGAGCCACAGTGTCCTTTCAGTTCCATAAAAGCAACTTATGAAAGAGCCAGTTCCTTTCAGTAACCACTTTAGAAAGGTGGAGGAAAAGAATCTTCCCCACAAAGCGATATTTGTAGAAAGAAGAGGAAAGACACAGTAGTGCAGGAAAGGGAGCAGGTGGGAATGTGGCTGTCAGCCTGTTGTTGTCTTTGACCTGCTTTTTCTCCTCTTAATAAGCAGCTGCAGAGCCTGGTTCCTGCAGACATTTGTCATAGCAGCGTTCTGGCTGTGATGATTAGGGCTGCAAGATTGACCGTGGGGAAGGCCGAGAACTCCGAGGCTGCTCCCGCGGCTATGGCGTCTGAAAAACACAATCAAATCAAAATCCAACAGGCGCTTGGTCTTGCATTTAAAAAGTCTGGCGTGGTCTAGAAACGCATGAAAAAACGTTAGAAGGTCATTGAGTGCAGACTTTTACGTGATAAATTATCACAGAGCAGAACGGCTCTACATTGAAGTACAAAGAACTGATGCGAGATGCGAGTGCGTGCACTTATCAATAGATGGCACTAGTATAACATATTCCGTTATGGGGGCGACCCGAGTTTCAAAGAGCTGGACTACTGAGGCAGGCAACAGCAACACACATAGTTTGATCCAAATGGCACATCCACTCTCAAACAACCTCCTGGCCATACTTGGAGAATGCTGGAGACCATTATGTTGTTGATAGTATGTCTCCCGGTCTGCGGATAAGAGACTATTTTAGAGGTAATGTGAAAGAGGAAATTACTTATTTGAAGACTAATATTACATCAATTAATTTGGAAAAAAAAGCTTCCTAAAAGAGTTTCTCGGATAACAATTTATCTATTTAATGCAGCTGCAGGGTGTGTTTGTACAAGTGCCAGGCTTGCAGTATGTGCATTGTTAGACTCGCACAGCTTGATCAAAAGAAGTGCTGTCACAGTGTTTCTCTGCAGCGAAACTAGAGGACCTAAATTACTTCCACTCAGAAAAGGGTGCTGAAAAGCTAAAGTGGATATAATTCTTTCTTGAGCGTGCACAGGTATATGCAAGGGCCTTTTTCTGTATGTCTCAACCCCAGCTTGAATATATTCATTCTCACAAAAAGAGAGAAAGAAATGTTTCAGGACTGTCCTACCTGCTATCTTGGGGATGGTAATCTGGCGGCTGCTGATCCCTTCACCTCCCTCACTGAAAGGTTTAATTTGGATTACATAGCCTTGGTTGACCGGCAGCGACAACTCCAAAGAGGTGTTGTTGGTCTCCACCACGTTGGGACGACTGTGTTTGTCCTGGCTGTACATCACCTGAAGGAAACAGAGTGCGAACGATGATAACAGAGTGTGGCGTGGCATGAAGGCACTCACAATGAGACATATGAGTGTTTTATTTTTCCTTCCTAGCGCGCTGACAGGAAAATCTAAGTGTGAGCTGCAGCTCGGCGAGTTGGAGTGAGCAGTATCTGAAAGTTAACAAGAACGAGACTCTTGCTTTAGATATCTGCACATGACTGTGCCGGGTCACTGGAGGAGAGGGCTCAGTAGAGATAAGGCAGAACTGCCAGAAATCTTCAGTCCTGACTTTTCAGCTGCGGTTTGGATGCATCTGCCCATTTTAACGCACGCTAAGCTCTCCACTTTCACTTCACTTGTAACGGGAATAATGCGACTAAGACCAAGTCTTCACACTTTCCGCCTGTTTAGCGTAGGAGGCTGCAAATTCGTGCTCCTATTTATTTACATTTACAAGCCAAGTGACACTTGGAAAGACAGATGAAGATAAAAACCCTGAAGCAGTTATTATATCTATTGTGCACTTGATGCTGCAGTGGCAAGTTAAATGTCACAATACGGGAAGATGAACGCCAATAAGATTTTACTTCGTACATGCTTTTCCTGAGATGACTCGCTCAGAACAGTTGTACAGTTTAAACTATGTGGCTAAAAATAATGGGTGCTGTGGGTGTTTGGGTTATCACAGGACCGCTGGTTTAAGGCGAGGAGGCAATTTGTGTAGGACTTCCGAGGTTAAACTGAAATGCTGCAGAATATTACACCAATGCAGGGGATAAAATGAGGCTCCCATTTATTAATAACACTCTGAGAAGTTCATCAGCACAACCAGTGTGTTCATAAATAACAGCGTGCTCTAATGAAGCAAATGGACCAAGTAACAGTCTATCATTCTCTGTTATGTTACTATCTATAAAACCCTTTACTTGTCAGCTTTGAATTGATTCTTGCTGAGGCAGTCTACCGTGGAAGTGTAAAACTTTACCTTATATCCTGTGACTTCTGACTCATTCTCCAGGGCGTGCACTTGGTCCCATTTCAGGATGACCTTGGAGTTGGAAGTGTTCCACATAATTTTAACTGGGGCTTGACTGGGTGCTGAGTGAGGACACAGGGAGCAGGGTAAGGGGAAGAGGGAGAAGAAAAAAAGAGGCTGTCAAGTCGATAAACAGTCACGAACCAACTCAGCATGAAGGAGATTTCTCATTATCAGTTTATCATCCCACTGTTAGGAGTGAGCAGTGAGAACAATCCAAGACACTTCACCCGTTGCCTACTGGTGGTGGTCAGAGGGCCCGGTGGCGCCAGTGTCCGGCAGCCTCGCCTCTGTCAGTGCGCCCCAGGGTGGCTGTGGCTACAATGTAGCTTACCATCACCAGTGTGTGAATGTGTGTGTGAATGGGTGGATGACTGGATATGTAAAGCGCTTTGGGGTCCTTAGGGACTAGTAAGGCGCTATATAAATACAGGCCATTTACCATTTATTTATTTTTTTTAAGTTAATGGGGAAGTAACAAAAAGCCATGAAAGATTTGTATCATGTTATAACGAGAATACGGCGATTTATATTATTTGCGCATGTGAGCATAAGATTAAAGACATATGTCTGACAATTAACGCTTTAAACCATTATCCACAACTTCAGATTTTCTTGCTTCTTTCTCAAACGTTTGCATTCACATGACATGAGATGCACTGCTGCAAACGGCAAACAGGGACTCAAGTATAGATGTCATAACATAATAACATAAATAACACGGTGTGGCAGAAACTTACGCCGACACCTGCTTTGACGTCTGTTACTTTCACGCTCTTTGCATCAGTAAGATGCCAGGACACGAAGCAGCGTATCCATGTGCGCGAGAAGAAAACCGTAAAACCCACCAAAAATATTTAGATGTTTGGAACAATGTTTTTTTTTATGTGAGAGAAAAGCCTTTAACGCATTTCAAGTCTCGACAACATAAAACACAATTCGGTGAAAAAACAGCGACACAAATGAAAGCGCCACATTGTTTTGCAGTGAATGGTTCCTTCTTCAGTTACTGGTGAAATCCAATACACTGAATGGACCACGCAGCTACAGCCAAAAGAAAAGGAAGAAGAAAACAAAAACAAGAAAAACAATACACAAAAGAAGACTGTCATTCGCCTTCAGTATCTTAGTCCTTACGCGGTTTCTTGGTTGTGACATTGACTATGTTGCTCTGTGGGCCCACTCCAGCGCTGTTGTAAGCCCGCAGACACACGTAATAGGTACTGCTGCCTTCCAGATCCCTGATGAGTACTGAAGTTTTATTCCCTGCTGTCCTGATCACCGTAGCTGCCTCTTGCTTTTGCTTCTCACTCCAGTACTGCAACTAAACACACACACATAGAATACACGGATTACGCTTGCATCTATTTTGTTACTCAATATTCTCTGTGGGCATGAAAGCCAGAGGGCCCTCATATACTGCAGTTTACTTCATAAATGAATAATATAAACACTAATGCAAAAAGGTCACAATGCTATTCTGCAAAAATCAAAAACAGATACATTGCCACTAGTTATTCGTGTTGCTGGTGCTGTCCAACATGTTTGTACAAGACCTATTGTGTGGGCTTGTGTGGGTTTGACCTCATAGCCTAGGATGCGTCTGCGGTTGTTGCTCCAGGGCAGTGGCTTCCAGGTGACCTCTACCTCGGACGCTGATACGCTCCGAGCCCTGAGCCTCCCTGGAGCTCTGCTGGGCTCTGAAACACAGACACCAGGGGCACCGGGGAAAGAGAGGAAGACATGGATTTATTAAGCCTATAGACACTGTGTGGCTTAATGAATATACAGAAGCGATAAATTTACCCTGTGGTTTTAACAGACCATAATACCAACGTTAATGTAATAATATGGGAAATGCTCTCATGTAAACATCATTAGCATTTCCTCCTTGATTTATTGTCATACATCTCCATTTCATTTATGTAGGTCCGGTTCCGGCCATCTGCAGTCGATTTATACTGTAAGGTAAACATCCTATAATAATAGAAAGAGAAAACCAATGATCTGATTATCCCCTATGAGCAATCACTTGGCGACGCTTGGGAGGAAGAACTCTGTTTTAGCAGAATGAGACCTCCAGCGCAACCAGGCTCAGGGAGGGGCAGCCATCTGCCACGACCGGTTGTTGGGTTGATGGGAAGGAGAAGAGAGAAAAGAAAAGCACAGAGGAAAGGATTTTTCTTCTTTAACTGTGTGACTGACAAACTTTGGGTGCGAAAACATAATTACATTTCAGTTATTTCTGGCCGCCTTTTATAGATAAAAATGACCTTATTCTGGTGTTTGTGTATGTGTATGGGTGTAGGTGCCAAAGTTACACACCAACTAAGACTAGGGATGGCTGTTGGAGGTAATGGTCTATCAGCCGAAATGATGTTAAAGACCAGTAATGATGCTCAAATCTCAATAGTTGGTGTAGTGTCCTGTTACATTAAATATTCATGACAAAATGTGCAATTAGGCTAAAGATGCATGAAGGTAAATTACCAGCCGTCTCAGGACTCAGGATCAGGGACTGTGAGAGTGTGATTTGATCAGCCCTGTTTTTTTTAAAACAGATATTACAGATAAAGAGCAGAGCTTCCAGATACATATCGGACAGTCAAGTAGTCATGCCCTAAATCGTTCCTTGCCTTATTGTATTTCTCCTCCAATGGAGCCATGATTTACTACATTAGCATGAACCTGTATTCATAAAGGCTTGAATTTAATGAATGAGGCCATAGATTTATTAGGAAAGTGTTAACTGAGGTTATTTTACTTTAAACTTCTTTATGAAAACAGGAAACTTGCTTCAACAGTGTTTTAGACTAGGAAGATCATTCCATCTTTTATATACAGTCTATGTTTAGGACCAGAAACCAGTGTTATGAAGTACAGTGTTTATTTTAAGCAATAACATCCTTGGAATTATATTCAAATTATATTATATTAAAATGTGACAAAAAGACTAAAGTCTGTCAGAAAATGTAGTATTTGTGCTTCTGATCACTGACACAGTGTTTGTGCTTTAGGAGTGCACACCTTCCTCTGCTGAGTAGATAGTGGTCACAGGACTGAAAGGGCCTTCTCCCTTGTTGTTGTAAACCCCGACTTTGACTTGATAAGGGGAGAAGGGAGGGATGCTCTCATTCTTGAAGACATATCTAGAAGCATCTGGGGACGTGACAGCAGCCTGCATCCAGCCCTGCGCCCCGAGTGGGCGGAAAGCCACCACATATCCAAAGCCCGGGCCGCTCTGCATCTCCTCGGGAACAGGCTAAGAAGGTACAAGATGACTCAGAGCAATGACTCAAGAGAGAAATGCATGAATGATCCCGAAGATATTAAAACCTAAAAGAAGCTGAGGGCATTACTGTACATGCAAGACTTTGCACGAAATGATCATCCTGTCTGGTTAAAGGCACAATAAGCAAAATTCAAGACCACAGGATGTCACACCACAGGCCACACCTCACCCTCTTTTCTATTCTGTTTACAAGCTAGAAAGTTTTTGAGCAAAAAGTCAAGCGAAGGGCAATGGAGGGGAGCAAAACAGCAGTAGAGACTTACAATGAGCTGAGATAAAACCAGCGCATGTAAATTAGGGAAATAACAAAAATGAAAACATTGTTGTTTTTAATTCTTTTGTTTTAGCTGATGTCTGACTGCCCTCTGCAACCTCACTCTTACTTTGACCTTTACTTTACATTCAGATGTTAACAACGACAACAGCAACAAACTCTAAATAACATTTTCCTAAATGCATTTAAATACATGCTTACCTCCCAAGTGATGACCAGCTCTGAACGTCCTCCACCACCACCACTCACCCTTGCTGGAGTTAACCTGGGAACTAACAGATTCGAACAGGGTTAGATAGTCATGTCCAACACATACACCCAGTATTCTGTTTCTCACCATGAAATAACATAGCATGGAAACAGGTTTTGATATCGAACGTGTTCAAAAAAGTTGCAAATTCCTTAAATACAGACTTATAAGAGTACTTCACAAGTTTGACATTGCACCTGTTTGAGATCATGCCAAAGCAACTCAATCTGATTTGAGTGCAGACTTTGACCACGTCATTCCAAAGACTTCTTTTTTTGAGCTATTCAGAGGTGAACTTGTCAGTTTGTTTGTGATCATTGTCCTGCTACGTAACCTAAGTGAGCTTTAACTTCAAGGTATGAACTGATGTCTGGACATTCTCCTTCAGGATTTTCTATTAGAGAGCAAAATTCATGTTTCCATCAATTACGGCAAGTTGTCCAGGTAAAGCAGCAAAGCAGCCCCAGACCATCACACTACCACCACCTTGTTTGACTGCGGGTATGATGTTCTTTTAATGCAATTCTGTTATAGTTTTATCCAGATGTAACGGAACTCAAACCTTCCAAAAAGTTAAACTTTTGTTGAACTACTTTATTGTTTAAACTTTGGCAAAAAGTGTGTTGATGTGTCAGTCCAGCCCTGCTGTTTAGTGTGCTAAAGTGGAGTTCTTTTTCCTTTTCAATACTGTTGTACTAAAGCTTCCAGGCATCAGTAATTTTATTAGTTCTGTCATGCTTATCTTGCAGAAGCAGAAAGTTTACTGAAATAAAATAGGACAATAAGGTTTTTTTTAAGTATTCAGTACATGATGAGAATGATCCTGAAACCACTTTTCCCAATGTTGGCATCAGAAAAAATGCAAGGAGCTTCTGATACATACGCGTGTCTTTGGTGCGGGCCTTTTTGGAGGGTTTGCTGGGCTCTCCTGTTCCGATGCTGTTGATCGCCAAGACTCTGAACTCGTAGTCCACCCAGGAGCTCAAGTCAGTGACAGTGGCTGACAGCTGCTTCCCCCCCAGCAGCTCAGGAACTGAAAAACATCACAGAAGTAACCTTTCATTGATTTCACTGATAATTAGCCAAGAGGGTGAAGTTTTAGTTATCTGCATTTTATGTGTGGAGTTTGGAAAGGACAGCTACCAGTTACCCCATCTCTCATTTTTTAACCTTTCACTAAACTTTCTAGCCACACAAACACATTTAAATAAGCAAACCTGTGGTAACAGCCTGCCACCCGAGAGAGAAGGGCGTTCTGGCCTGGATGGTATAGCTTAGGATAGGGCTGTGGTTGTCCGTGCCAGGACCCCAGGACAGAGAGGCAGTGGTCTCTGTCATCTTAGTCACCTGACAGTCCACAGGGGGGCCTGGAGGACCTAAAAAGACAGTAAGTCACAGGTTACTCAAATATATTGATACATAGCAGCTCAAGATTATAGGTGATATGAGAGACTGAGTAGACAGCGTTTGTGGAGCTCGAGTGCAATACTGAATTACACCGAGTCCAAAATCAACACTCACAATAATGAATGCGTATCAAAAATATAAAAACAGAACATTGATTTTTTTTTCTGGAAAATGTAGACTTTCTACATTTAACAAGATGTTTTTGTGGCTGCGCTGCCACCAGAATCTCTGCCAGGGATTGCAGAGATAAATTAGAGCATGCACAATTTAATAAATAGGATAGAAAAAGGGAGAAAAAAAGGAAAAAATGCTTTAATTATACACACAAGAAGTAATTATTTGCAATCTTTTATTTCATTTTTGGTACGTTAACATAGACAATAAAAAGGAAAGTTTGTTTCAATCTCTAATGAGTCGACTCATGAATCAGCTGTAATACATGTGTTCACTTTAATGTGAGTGTAGCTGTTTGCTACTCAAGTGAACTATTGCTATTATCTTCTCCTTTTCTCTGGTGTCTCCGAAATGGAGGTCAGTGAACATTTTATATTTCCTTCTGCTCCACAGGAACATTTGGTGAGCTCTTCCAGTCCACTTAGAATTTACTGCCAGCTACAAGAAAACCATCTGCAAATACTAAGGAATAAGGAGATAATGTGACTCTTTACGCGACGCATGTAGTGCTCATTTCTCATTTTAAGAGGCCGATCTTCCACAGTATAGCCCCAGTTAAGAGCACAGCTGCAGCTGCTCCGCCTGGCTGTGACAGGTGAAGCCGTGGATGCATGCGGTTTTTCTTCAGACCTCGGCTGCTGCTGTGGTTCAGTCTATGGTGGCACTATATGAATATGTCCAGCTGCTACAATTAACTACTAAACTGTCACTGTTGGCCCCATTAAAAAAAACCATAATGTGTCACAGCCAAAATAATAACCAAAGCACATCCACGGCTGCTGCCACAGTCACAGAGCCAGCTGTGTTATCCCAAAGCTGCGATCGTAATCAGAGCTGGTCTGTCTCAGCAGCGGTAAGAGGGAGAACTGATGAACGAGCTCCATTTATCTAAATGTGACGCTTTAGCTTTGGCCTGAGCAGCCCCAGACTCTCGCTGCAAACACGACCAAAAGAGGTTCACTTTTCTCAATAGTTCAGACAAAATCATTACTGGGAAGTATGCAAGAATACAAGAAAATACAACGACTTTGTACTTTGGATCTAACACAATACTACTACATAAGTCCATACGCACATTGTTTAAATGTTAGACAATAACAATGATAAGGGCATTGCATGCCCTGGTTCAGGTTTGGAAATTCTGAAAGAAAAAAGTTATTAAATAAACATATCTGGGTTTGATCTTCTGCTTTTTTCCCTTACCTCTCACAACCACATCAGTGGCAATAGAAATACTGTCCACCTTGGTCTGAACAGCACAGGTATACTTCCCAGCATGCCTCAGTTGAATATTCCGGATCATAATGTCACCATCCGATCGCTGCTGGTCCAGATGTCAGGGGAGAAACAAAACAAAAAAGGGAATAACACAGAATCTTGTGTTATAAAGTTGCAAAATCAAGGAAAAGAGCTTGTCGTGATTTATTTTGGCAGTTCCTTGCATTATGAAGGAAAAAGGTACAACATGAATCCAGGGACACACCAAATGACTGAGTGCTGCTTTTCATAATTTCATCATTTATGAGCACAGGTCTTTGTGAGGTATTAAAAAGCTTCTTTCAGCTTCGTCCCTTTTATTCTCTCTGATTCCATTTACTCTGCAGACAACCATTCAATGCCAAATGCTTTGAACTTTAAAGTTGGAGCTTAAAGTTGGAGCTAATGTTAAGTTGATGTCTTATCTGTGAAAGTAGGGAACTGTGAAACAGGATGATACTTGGTAACTACTTTGATGTATAATCAGGGACATTTTAAAGAGATAAAAATTCAGTTGCTCCAAGTCATCCACTCTTTGATACCCATTATTAAAATAACATAGGCAAGAATATATTAGGCCACAGATCTCTCAGTATGCAAAATGTTATTGTGAGATAACCTTGCTTGCAATATCAAGTGAGACTGCTAGAAAAACTCATAAAAAGTGTAGTCATGGATACAAAAGATAAATACAAAGCAAGATTTCTGGTTTTGCTTGTAGTCTGAGGTTTGATTACTAATCATGTCTCAGCAGGTTTTCACTTCTATTTGATTTAATAATTTTTTTTTTTAAAAAGTATTTGTTCCAGCAACAGAAATGGAAGCACAGGCTCAGATATTCAGAGCTACACCAGGAGGAGGTCTTATTTTGTGCCTGAAATGGCTGTGAAAGCTGCAGCTAGGAGCATTCATTTCCATTTAGGTCCATAAGTATTTGGACAATAACTCTGCTTTTTTTAACCTCTATATACCCCCACAGTGGTTCTTAAATCAAACCTTCAAAGTGTCCTTAAGGCCTGTGTAGTTTAATCTAAGACATTTAATGAAACTATTGTATTGACTGTTTGTTTTTGAATTACTACCATTTTCATAAATTAAGATAAGATAAGATAAGATAACCTTTATTAGTCCCACACGTGGGAAATTTGTTTTGTCACAGCAGGAAGTGGACAGTGCAAAAGTTATGAGGCAAAAATTAGAATACAATAAGAATAAATACAGTATACAACTGTACAGAATAGAATAAAATAAAATACTATAAACAGTAGAATAAAATAAAATAAATATACAATAAGATAAAAATAGAATACAAATACAAATACTATATACAACTGAGTAAAAATATTGTCCCTGACCTTCAGAGACTGGACAATTGACTCGCAAGCTGTTTCACAGCGTGACATACATAAAATACTGTTACCACAGCCAATGCTCGTGGTTCTCTCTGCCTTCAGTTTTGTTTTCTGCGTGATCTATTGTGTTGAGGTGACCAGCTTAGTCATTGGGAAATATGGGTCATCATCTATTTGCAGAGATTTTAGATGTTTTCTTCCCAGTGCATTTATTATTTTCATGAATGTGCCACATTTAAAGTTTTTACTCCTTTTAAATTTATTTAGGTTATTTATTTTTTTTACTTTTGTTTGTTTGTTTCAGCCCATTGAGTCCTCCTTCACTTGCACTGGCTTCTAATTGGACCTCATATTGGAAGGACCAAGTGCAAATACAATATTTTGAGCCAGCAGACCTTTTATCTGCTTGTCATCAATCAAAGGAACAATCAATGGTCCAGTTACTTTTGATCGTCAGAAACGCTAAACTGCATATTAAATGTTTACCTTTTAATAAACCCCTTGAATAGGGCAGGGATAGCTCAGTAGGTAGAGTGGTTGCCCCATGATCGGAAGGTCGGGGGTTCGATTCCCCTTAACAGCTACCCTGAGGTACCCCTGAGCAAGGTACCGTCCCTACACACTGCTCCCCGGGCGCCCAATGGCTGCCCACTGCTTCACTGAGTGAATGGGTTAAATGCAGAGAGCAATTTCCCCACGGGGCACAATAATGTACATACTTTCTTCTTCTTCTAATTAAAACTGAATATCTGCACTTCAATTTGTGTTTGATTCAAAATCAGAAAAATTCAGTCTGGCCGTAACTTTGTGTCAATAGAAAGAATAATATGCACCTTAAAAGTCAGAGAGGTTTACAAGGGAATCTGGAAATCATGAACTGATTTTATAAAAGCTGTTTCAGAGGTTCTGCAGGTTGAAATCTACAGATATTAATAAAAACCGTGTCAAACCCCACAACAGGGTGATGTCTGATGTTTTTTTTTTCATTTTAGCTAACATTTCTTTTTCTTTTTTCCATGAGTGACACAATTTATCAGTAACATCCATTCATTTAAAGCGATTGCCTTTATAAGACGCAAGTAGCACAGCTTTTCTTTGAGCTGTAAAATGTTGGCAAGTTAACAAAACTCACAGTGTGACATAAAACTTTACAGTTAACTCATTCAGCGACTTGCAGTTGACATTTTTCAGTTCACTCTGAGCCTTGCTGAAAAAATGTCAGCGAGGGCATCAGAAAGTAGAAATCAAATACTGAAATTCAAACATAGTGGAACAGCACTTGGATCTTAAAGTATCTACAGTTGTAAAGCTTTTATTTTACGGATAAGGTCACGACTCGCTTTTATTCTATGTGGAGGCTTCACTCTCTTCGAGTTCACGGAGGACTCAATGAATATTAAAAGGCAGACAGCTTTGCAAAAAAATTAATAAATAAATAAAGCATATCCACAAAGTCACATTTATGCAAAACACATGAGGTAAGTTAGTAACGTGACTATTCACAACATGTCAGCATATTCGGTGTATGCAAGAGTCTGATTTGTTTGCTATATTGAACCGCAAAGTTTCTTGTCGTTTATGATCATGCCAAAAACAAATAAACAAACAAACAAACAAAAGCAAAAAACGAAATAGAAAAACAAGAAGCCCGGGCCTTATAATTGCTTTTCCTTATTAAAAGATGATGATCACACGTAGCACATGGCTGAGCAATGCATTATGAGTTTCTTGGTTGCTGCTTTTGTCAATGTAGGAGGTGTTATTAACAAGCAGAACAAGCAAAATAGCGTCCTCCTGTTCTGTTATAATAATTAAAAAGACACAAAAAAACAATCAAGGCTGCATGATTCATCATAAATGTGAAAGCTGAAGCTGGAATACAGTTGCTAAAAAATGTGTTACTTTTAATGGATCACAAACTACTTCCCTTTTCCCACATTACTCTATACACAGTCAGGTGGATATACGTAGACTTGGACACCACCACAACTAAATTTAGCTAGCTGAATATGGCTAAACGTAAAGATTTTTGTCTTAAATTTCAGATTAGTCATATTGAATTTGGAGGAAAGATTCTTCAATATGCGTCTAACTTTTTTTTCAAGGAAGCAAACACATTTGTACAACTCAGATGCTGGAAATGTTAACGACTCCTTCATTATTCCGTTCACCAGGTAAAAGGTAGTACTAGAATTGAAAAGGCTTGCTGTAAACCCATAACATTACAAAGATGCTCTCTCAAGTCTAAGGTAATCTTATGAACAGATGAACAAAGTATGGAGAAGACTCCAAAACACACATGATACTATGTGAAACACAGTGGAAGCAGTGTGACGCATGCTTACAATAAGATGCAACAGAAGATAAGCACAGCTGAATTAATTTTGAACCTAAACATTTCACTGATATTTCTGAATAAAAGCTAAAAGTCTGTGCTCACTTCAGTTAAATCTTTTTTATTTCACCACAGACCTAAAATGACCCAAACCGTGTCAATGTCCAAATATTTCCAGGTTCAATTATCTGTAGCTTTTCATCTGTAATAAAAAAATTAGTATGTAGAGAATGTTGTTCTTATATAGAGAGTGAAATGCTTCCCAAGTGGCCTTTCTTTAAACTCCCCCTCTGCTGGTATGCTTTTGATTTTAGTTTTACAAAGTCACTGCTGTCAAAAGAAAACATAAAAAGAAGGGGATGACATAAAAGTACTTGTTTTACATCTCAGAAGAGTTTAAAACATCTAGGCAGGAAATCTGTGCTTCATCTGTTTTGTAGTGCTTCTGTAATGAACGTCAAACATCATTTAAACAACTCAAATCAGATAATTGTGTGTATATGTGTGCGTGGCTTCTGAAGCTCACATTATGATTGTGATCTAAAGGGGATGTTCGTGTTCAGCCTCTAGCCGATAGCTCGTGCTTCCATCATTTTCTACCCTCCAGCCACAGCCTGGACCTCCCTTCAGACCCGGAGTTGTACTTACCCCACCAACTTTTTCAAAATAAGCTCCGTGGCTTCCAAAGTGAATGAGCTGCTCGTTGAAAAACCAGGTGAACTTGAGGTCAAGAGTTGGGTCGTGCGATACCTGACAGGGCAGGACAATGCTCTCACCTACAGTCACATCCAGATGACCTGCTGGACTGGTAATCACAGTTGCGTCTGTAAACACAGAGAACCAGTTTACCATTCCATGTATACCTGCTAGTTTCCCTATACCTCCTTCCTATTTGATGTATTTATACTTCAAATAATTTAGATCCCTGTGTCAAAAACAGGACCATGGTCTTAAATATCAATAACCAACAGAGAAGAAGTAAAATAAACAAGTGCAAAGAAAACTCAAACACCATTATGGCAGGTCAGCTCTGAGTCTGCAATTTAGCTCTGTTTATGTGAGACAAAAAGCCATCCTATTTCATCCCCGGTGTGATGCGCATCAACATAATCTTTGGTCGTCTCAGCTTGCCGTCTCATTCAGCGGCAGGGATTGTGGTGCAGTTCAGAGTGTGGTTCAGTGCGGTGTAGAGAGGACCATAAACCAGGCTGAATGGGAATTATGCATTCATGTCATAAGCATCTAATGGACAGGCAAGCCAGTGCAGCATGTCAGGAGGAGTAAAGGTCTATATTCTCTCTGTCAAAACAAGGCTGTTTGTTTATCTTCACCCCCTTAGGAGAACCGAATGGTCATGAAAGTATATTCCAGGTGATTCTTGGGAAAGCTTGGCTCTCGATGCAAAATAGGTGAAGCAAAACTTTCTGCTTCCGATTTCCGAAGTGTCACGTTTATTTCCTGTTACAAATGGAAGGAAAATCATAAACCGGCCGCCTCGTTTCCATCGGTGTGCTCTGCACATGGTAATCGAGAGTGTGTAAACGTATCGAAAATCAGTATATTCTCAAACGCTCATGAGGAAGGTTGATAAGTTTAGAAATTAATTCAACGTCTCGGCTCGAATTAGCATAGGAAATACAGAGATCCGTCTGAATATCAACATTATGAGGTGCTGAAGCCTAAACAGCACGACTGAGGCTCAATAGAGTCAAAATAACCCAGAAGTGGAACATCAGCCATCAGCTCCTGGTAAAATCTTAGGAATGATTTACCACTGAGCAGCCAAGTGAAAGCCAATTATCTGCAATTAAGGAGACAGGAGGATAGAAAGCACACACAGATGGAACACCTTTCATATTGATATGGCAAATTAATTAGGCTGCTTGTTTACCCATCCAGCAATTACACACAAAGATTTATTAATGCGCAGTTGTATTTGTGGGCAGATGATAAAGTCCAGGATTCATTTTCAGTCATCAGGACTGGATCCTTAACTGGTAACTAACAGTGTTTTTCAGCTGCTTGGTGCTGGGAAGGTAATGCAGAGTGATTAGTGGATTGACTGACAGCCAAACAATGAACTGAAGCTCAGCATGAACCTCTGTAAAGCAGAGAAGGAGAGACTCTTTTTTTATAAAAATAAAAATGATTCCAACTTTGTACTAATTGAATGTTTCAGAAATAACAAATGTAAGGAACTGGAGCATGTTCTGCTTTCCATAACTGAATACACCGAGATTTTAAATATAGCAGAGGATCTATAAAATTGCCATTTCATGTATTTTCATTGGTTGTCAAAAAAAAAACCCTAAAAATGACCAAACCAAAACACAAAACAAATTATCTGGACATATATTAATTAACTAATTAAGCATTACTATAGAATAATTACTGATTAATATCATAAATCTGCATTTTTTGTGAATAAAATTTCTTTCACAGACAGAAAACACATACAGGCACACACATGCACACACACACACATACACACACATATATATACTGCATTCATTGCTATGTGTAAAGAGGCTGTGGGGGGAAAAAGACAGCAAAATTGGGCTTCTTTGCAAAGCAATTTGCAATTTAAAGTACTTGTGAAGAGGAATCACCAAAAGGCATTTTAATAGAGCAGTGTTGTTGACTCTGCTTTTTAGAAAGACCCAGAAAATTCCTTGCTCGGCAAAAGTGCCCGAAATAAAGGGAAAGGAATCTTCAACAAACTAAACATGGCTACGTGCCACTCTGCAAAAAAAGTATGAATTAAACATAATGGTGCAAGAATTCAATGGGCCTCATGTTCCAATTCCTCCAGCCACCGTCAATCAGCTAATTGGACTGTATACAGTTCACCAGGAATTCTGCCTTGCTGTTTGGTCCTCAGCTTTGCAGTGATGCTCAGTGCTCATCTAAAGAGTAACACTGTGTCTCACAGCTTTAAAGCAGACGTCTATTCGCTTGAGGTTTTTCCATAAAGTAAATGCTTTACTTTAGTGCAAAGGCTAGATGGAAAAAACTGAAGAAAATACAAATACAAACAGGTTCAACAAACAAAAGCTAACAAACTCATTAATGAAATACTTGTTGGGGGGGGACATAGACACTGTTCGTGTGCTTAGGCATAGGGAACAATTATTTACCTTTTACCAAAAGGCTGCCAGCACTACTCGCTACTCCAAACTGGTTTCTGGCTACACATGTGTACATTCCAGCATCCGATTTACTAACATTGGAGATCCGCAGGCTTCCATTATCCAACACCATAACTCTGTAAAGGGTAAAACAAAAGTTAATTACACATTTTTACATGCTGTATATTTGAAATGCATAAAAACATCAAGTTCATTATCTGATTAATTTGTTAGCCTTTCAGTGCTTTTACATAAGCAGGAACCTAGCATTAACAGTGCCTGCACGACCTGTCGCTGTTATTGTGGGGTGGCTATTTGCTGTTTTGGTAGTAGTAGATGCTTTTAATTTTTGACTATAAACCAACCAACTGTAAACAGAAATCAAAGAAATCAAGAAATATTTTCTCTGCTCTTATTGGCATATAACAAGCATGGAAAGCTGAGAAATGGGGAAAAACGAAATTAACGAAATTCATCTTGCCACATTACGGTGTGTTTGAATGTAGTCAAGGACGGAGGATAAAAGAGGGAGAAAAAAACCATGTAAGTGGGAAACTTGTTTGTTGAGATCCACTAACGCCTTATGCAACCAAACACTTTAGAAAAGTACGGCCGCGCAAGTGATTGAGGTACAAAATAATGAAATAAAAGGGTTTGATTAATTCTATTTAATGTGATGCCAAAAATGCACCCTTTTGCCTTGGTGAAAAAAAAGAAAAAATTGGCCACAAGCTGGAGAACAAATGCTCAGATTAAAAGCTAAAAGGATTTATTCATGTGTTCAGCATGCAGGGCAACACAACCATTCATTTCAAAACCCATATTTCATCATGGCATTATCATATATCACTCACACGAGATTGGTTTGATATGTCGCAAAGCACCTACAGTTAGCATCTAACCTTTCTGCTGGGTTTTAAAAAACACATTTCCACTGCCATCTCTGATTTTCCTTTAATTACTAGATGTAATTTATCACATGCCTTGCTTACTCAAGACACTTAGTTTGCCATGATTAGAGAAAGAGGATATCTGCTGTTTTTCACTTATCTTGATTTCCACAGAAAATGAAGGCGTAAACTTACATTATTTATTTATAATTGTCGCTCATTATCTGTTGTACTTTGTAGAGAGAAGGAAATTAAGCACAGAAGCATGACAAACTACTTGTTACAAAAAGCTATCTCTCAGTTGTCACTCTGAATGTGACTTGCTGAAATGTCCACACTGTCTCCACCAGCCCTGATCATCCCAGAGGGGAAGCTATATAGAAAAAGTCCCTGCAGTCTTCAATAAAATAGCAAACTGTAAAAAAAAAAAAAAAAAAGACAATAAAAAAAACTCAACTTTCTCGGTCGTGCAAGACAGCCACTGCTGGTTGAACTAATTTGTTCGGGTGTTGTCAAAGTTATTACAAACTCATTAAGCCTCATGAGCACAAATTAAAATTTCCTAATGTGAAACAGATGTTACACTTAGATTGGGATGAGATGGTTTAACTGACAAAACGGAAGACATGATTATTGCCATGTGTCAGGATTTCTGCGTTGAAAACTAATTTGTCAAAGGAAGAGACTACAACGCCGAACAAACACTCAGCGCTCGAAGGCAAAATGCGTTATTGACATTTTTGATGGATGCAAAGGAGAAAATCCTTCGGCGTCATCTCTTTTACAAAGCCGAACCGCAGTGGAAAATCTGTCTTCGGTTTATTTCTTCGGTCGGAAAGGTCATGACAATTTGATTAAATTATCTCCCAACAATTTTTGATACTGCCTTTCAACAATCTTCTGACCATATTTGTATCCTTACAAATCAATTATCCTTCTAGTGTGGGTTTGCAGGGCAAGACATTTATTGACAGAATCAGAATCAGAATTAAGACAAGACAGACAATACGCTTTAGTTAGCGTATTGTCTGTCTTGTCTTAATTCTGATTCTGATTCTGATTCTGTCAATAAATGTCTTGCCCTGCAAACCCACACTAGAAGCTCCCACATCATCAACTGAACTGCACATTATGGAGTAACGGTTAGAGGCCAGGTTTTCAGAAATAACTGGTATGAAACGGGAGCTTAAACGCTGATTTTTAAAAGGTCCCTTTAAGGCAACGTGGATCCGTTAAAATGTTTTAAAATGACCTGTGTCGCATCAAAGGCTGAAGGAGTTAAAATACATTAGCCCCTTCAACGGTGCCCATTCCCCACGGAGCTGGGGGTGTACTCTCCAAACTGAACTGAGGGCTTTCCTTTGTAATGGGCTATAACAAAGAGTTATGGATATGAGATGTCACACGGATAACACTTGCCATTAAACAGTGCAGCAGACAATGTCAGGCCTCGTCTTCACCAAAGCTACAAAGTAAAGGTGTGGGATAAAGATGTAAGGAGAATTATCAGCCTGAAATGCTTTTGCTTGGTTCCCCTTCCTTTAAAAGGTTGCCCTGGAGCAATTAAGGCACTGGGGAAATTTGTGGGGCAAATAAAAGCTTGAGCAGTGTGATATAGTAAACAGACACTTTACTTCAACCTTTCTTGCTGGTGTTAAAGTGAGCTTCTGGCTGTGATCTAAAAGCCTGCACTGTTTCTCCATGGTGCAACAAAAATCAAGAGGCTGTAAATGAAAAACATTACTTTAGCCAACTTAAAAAGCGCTGCATAATTAACTCAGCGTATTACTACGAACTTGCAGTATACTTGGGTACTACTTGTGTCACTCACAAGTGAAGCACATTCTGGAAACACAGCTGGAAAGCTCTTTGAGTACTAGGATTATAAATTGATTGCCATTACATGATAAAGTGATACATATACTACCGTTTAGCATAACGATCTTAAGCACCGTGGTTCAATCTAAAGGTAATATTCCTGAGAGCTATTTCCTATATCCGTTTTGCAATAGCTGGCAGTGGTCAGCGCTGAAATTAAATTAAGGTAAGCACTTTATCGTTGACCTCAAAGTTCTCCACATAAGTGCACAGAAACCCTGTTATAAAATTATTTCGTTATACTGTGAATACTAGGAACGCGAGCTGGAGTAGGTATCACCCCTGCATGATTTCATTAATCAGATCCCGCATTGTTCTTAGTTGATTTGTTTTCTCCTACTCCAGATCCTTGAAAACATTATCCCTGGAAGATTAGAAGGAATTATGGGTACTTTAGTTGAGCCAGTGGGATGGATTAGTGTTGTGCCACTGCTGTAATAGCATTGGTAACAGCCCCCATTTCGATGTGGAGCAAAGTAAATGCTAATGAGCCAGGAACAAGGGAATAGGCTTGCAAGAGATGTTGCAATAATGTCAGAACCTAACGTCTTGCATGCATCTTTCCCACTTCAGGGCAAGGCTCTAACGTTAAATCCCACAGGGCAAATCTGGCCTTTATAGGTACAATTGATAATGCAATATGGATGCAATTTCCTTCAATACTTAAGAGGGTGATAAATCTGCAAGCTGGTCCCAATATTTATCAGCCATTTGCAACCATTTGCTGCTGCAAATAAAATATTTCTCTGAAGTGAAGAAATCGAACCCCATGATTTCCAAACCTACACTCTTGCAGCAGAGAGCCGAGACATGACAAAACCTCCGGCACCCCCCACTGCAGTGTCAGTGGGTATCCCAGAGGTTAGATGTGGAAAAGCTGCTGGGCCAGGTGAACAATTAATCCCATGTCAAGAGAGAAATGTGAACCCCTGCTACATCACTGGATTTGCCAGCAGGCGAGCTTTACCTACTGCTGGTGCACTGCTGTTCAAAATACAGATGTTGTCAAACAGAGAGCGAGTGATTTACTATCATACAATGGCAGATTAAAGCAGTACACCTAAAATATTTGCCCCAAAAAACACATTATTGAGGAAAAGTGAATGTCTGCATGCATCCATTTGCTGCATTGTGTGAGCAAACAGTAGAAATCTCCATCAGTCACTAACTTTACTTCCTACTTCTACCTTAGCCAGTATTATGTCTCAAGGGGAAGACTTGTTTTTCCTTCTTGTCTGATTAACATTTGTTTTTCCTTTTGCCTTATGCTCTCCAGCACACAGCGGCATCACATTGATCTGTACTTAACCTGACTTTTAATAAAACAAGTTGTATAGCTGGTTTCCCTTGTGTCACCAACATTATCATAAAAGAATGTATGTCCAGCAGCCGTCAATTGATCCGTCCTTTTGGGGATTCACTCCTTCCGTGTCTCGCTGGTGGTCTGGCTCATCGTCTAACTTGTGCTCTAATGACCCTCCAGGCCTTACATGCAGCTAATGAGCTGATGGATCAGTGCATCGATCCAAGTGCCGCAGTCTAGGAATGCCCAATTACCTTAAGTAAACAGTGCAGAAACTCAGCTTTGAGCACAGCCTGAAGACTACAACAGAGTTCAGGAAGGAAACACAGAAAGCAGGGAGAGAGCACACTATGCAATTCAAATTGCATTGTGTCACACTGTGATTTTACTCTTTGCTATTTGTCACTTGAATATCAAGTAGGGAAAAATTGAATACATCGATAAAAAACAATTCTGCAAGTAAAGCAGAAAAGCTAAACAATAGTGATCCCCCACTCAATACACTTACAGCTCAACACAAAGAAACCTGTTACCTGTGGCTCTCTCTCAGGGCTTCCTTTCCCTTCCGCCATGAAATCATGCCTCGAGGAGACATCCTGGGCTTGCATTCGATTAGAACGTCGCCACCCTGTCGGGCCAAAGTTTGGGCCTTCAACAAGTTCTGGGAGAAGTCTGGAGCAATTGCTGGTGGACAAAAAAGAAAAGAAAAGTGGAAAGGCATGTGAATACTGTGAGGGAGACAAGAGAGGCGTAAAAAAAAGGAAAGGGAGAAAAAGAGACCGATGAGCAAGGTGGAAGAGCTAGAGTGCCTGAGCTTCCTAAAACACGCAGGTCACTAAATCCATTAGGCAGGTCAGCTCTCACATCCTTTTCTTTCAACACACACATATCCACTGTAATGCATCCGTAAATGCAGGAGAACAGACGTGGGACATTTTATTTGAAAAGAAAGTGATTTTCCAGATTTCCTTGGGACGACATTATGCATTAAAGATAAAACCGCGGGACTCTGAAGCAAAACGAGCGAATGTAAAACAAGAGGGAGGCTTTGCTGCTGTTGCTTTAGGCCTTAATTACTAAGGCGCCGTCGTCCGGAGCTGTTTTGTATGCGAAACTACTCAGCAGAAAGCTCTTCAAAGTGAATACACAGCCTGGCGCCAGTGACATGGCTGAGCACCTGCCAACATATGCCGGTGCACGTGCGTATGCAGCACTATACAACAATGTACGCTTGCACCTATGCACATATTGCCCCCTCACAATTATTTCTTGACACTCTGTGTGAAAAGCAAGCCAAGAGTTTCTGTCTTCCTCGTTTTCTCTGTTTACATGGGTGGTTTATATGACCTCGGGACTTTCAGTACAATCTGTTTATAATGGGTAACTTAAAAGCAGGTCGCGTAGACCAATGTCTGTCATATTCTCTACTTGAGAAAAGAGAAAAAGCATTAATAATAATTGAATTTAATTAGCCAGGCAAGCTTAACATAGTTAATTATAAACAAATCCACCTACTCAAGTTTCCAACATATTTAGATGTCTTATAACTGAAACTATTTATTAATTATTCATTATATTTCTGATGCAATATGCAAATCCAGTTAACTTTCTGTGACAATACAACAAGTTATTGGCATTAGGTATTAGTAATCGCTGACAATTAGTGGCCAAGCTCTTGTGTGGTGACTGTTTTACTGCTACAGTAATTTTAGACCTTCGCACCAAACATTTAAGCCGAGCGGCTCTGTGACCTTTACATCATCAACCCTGTCTGCATTCTTGCAGTTACTTTATGTTCAGCTGACTGTCAGCGTTAGATATGTTTCTGAACAGAAAGCGTTTAAACCTCATCTGTCGAGCCGTGGCATTGCTCCTGAGAGTTTTACAAATGTTATTGCATCAACCTGAATTCCTGTTGCCAATTATGTGCCTGCCTTTTGACAATTTCTCCAAACCAAAAGCCTTTTACTCCAACTCTACAGTATACACTGCATATTGTGTCAGCTACTGCAGCTGTACTTTGAGACATGCCTCATCTTCCATAATTACACTGCATCTACCGAAAGTAACCATACATCAAAAACACAAACGCATGTGATCCATGAACTTCACAAGAAGTGGAGGTTTTCTGGTAATATTCTGGAAACTGTGCATAATGAGCATATTTGCATAATTGACAGTAAAAAGTTGTTCTTATTTATGTTATGCTTGGTATCAGTGCACCCTCTAAGGTCATCATCTGTCTGAAACAAGCCATTTTATCATGTGCCTCTTGACGATCTAGCTGAAAACTCTGCCTGATGATATTTGAATAACATAATATATAACTATTCAACATATAGTTGTTTTATCCTGGTATACACAAACACTCAGTCCAGTAAACATGTCAGTCACTTCGGCCTTGCTAGGCATGGACAAGCATCAAATAAGGTCATGTGCACAGAGCTAGAGTACTACTGGCAACAGAACTTCAGAAATAATTGTGTTTTTTCCTCAGTCTCCTTCACAGAGTGAAGAAAACTCATATTTATTGTATTGCAAAGACTTTTCTGAAAGAGTAAAAAAGGAGAATGTTACTGGAAAAATGTATTTAGCATTTTTATTCTAGCAGGTATAAGAGATATAGCCTTGGGTTAAATTCTGTTTTGTTAATTTAGACAAATGAACAGCTTTCTATCTTTGGTCTTACCTACAACTCTCAGCTCGGCATTGGTAAAGATTCGACCGTGCTTGTTCTCTGCCACGCACTGGAACATGCCAATGTCAGCCAGGTTCAAGCTGCTGATTGTCAGAACTCCATTATTCACCTGAACTCTGTCCTGTTGGAGACAGAAAGACACACATGCATGCATCAAATACTTAAAATGATCTGAAATGAAAACTGCTCAACAGCCAGACAACAAACAAGTTTAGAGAATATTCGAGGAAGCAACTGAAGGTTCTTGCCTCAGGTGCAAAATATGCCCCAGTACACTCCAAGGTTCGCATCTAATCAGGACCACCATCTTTGTAGATGGTATTCTGGTACTCCACGTACTCTGCACTTCAACTGGTGTTTTACTGAAACCGAGGAGAACTTGACAGCACGTCTCTAACGGTAAAATTAGTATTTTAATAAGTATATGATACAGTAAAAGTGCTAGACTGAAAAGATTTACAGTGGGCAGAGCTATATTGAGAGATTTAATTAATATTCATTACAGAACAATAATTAAAATCAAGCACATCAAACTTGCTGCTGACTCTTTTTTTACTCCACCAAATACTCAGGACCTAGTTTATAAATATATATAGATATAGATATACAATGCTATTAATTGTTTTAAAATGAATACATATACCTTCAAAAACACCTTCGTAATAAAACTGATACAAAGTTCTTCACTTTCCACTGCTCGTTTGACCTTTACAAGGTTTGGCACCTCTTGTTTCTCCCGTTTTATAGTTACCCCAATTTAATTGTGGCAGCACTCATTGTTCTTGCCCTTGATCTTTCCATAGAGTGTAGCTGGACCTTTTAATGCCTCTGACAAAGTAGTCCAGAGGGTCCTGCCGTCAGTCTGTCTGTCGTCTGGAATCATTACAGCACTGGCACTTGAAAAGACAAGGACTGTCCCTTAACGTCAGTCTGTGACACCGCAGAGGACTTTCAAATAGAGTTCTTTCTGACGACTAGTAACAAGATAAGAGACATGGCTGACCTAGCAACTAAAACCACCGCCAGAGGATGTCCTGGGTGTTGATGCATCCAGCAGTTTCCAGGTGGAAAATAAGCAGTCCCATAAATTTGGCTACGGCTGGGTGCATGTATGTGTATTCAAGGAAAAAAGAAAATGATAAAGAGAGAGGGAGAGGACCACAAAGAGAGGGAGGATTTTGAATAGATGATAGATGGTTCTTTTCAGGTTACACAGTGCACAAGCCCAGGGCTGTGCACTTATGAACCCATAAAAGCACAGGTTGGTGCCATTCTGCACTATTCTGTACCCTGACACTTAGTGGTAGCTCTATCACAATCTCCTTAGCACTGAAGACAAATTGTGGCATTGTCTACTTTATCAGCATCTTTAATTATGCTTGACTCCTGTCTGATATGAACACTTTATCAAACTGAGCTCTGAAAAGTTAAGTCATGGGCACCTTGTTGCTGCTTTCTCTGTATCTTGTAGTGATCCTATCGCTCACCTATAGTAGCTAGACTGTCGCAGGTATGCAACTACACCATTAGAACTGCGGAAGGCACGTAGCAGGTTTTGAGGGTCGTAGGCAGAGAAACCATCTCTCGTGTATGTAACTAAAAGGCGGAGCTGGTAGTGTAGTGAAAAAAGTACAAGCATGAGTGGGTTCTTGTTTTGCCGGGGTGACATTTTGAAGTGACAGCTCTCCTCTGCGCCATTTAATTCCCTTGGAACAGACGGAAAATGAGGTGGAGAGGGAGGAAAAAGCTTGAAAGATAGCTTAAGAAAGAGAAAGAAAGCGCCGAGGATGCTGAGACAGAGAGGAGGGAGAGAGAACTGATCCATTCTAATGAGGAATAACAAATGGCCCCCTTGGCCTTCCCCTCCTGCTCCCTCTCCTTCTACACTGCTGACCTTTGGGTTTGGAAATTGATTTACTGTTGCCGCGGTTGACGGTGGCATTTTGAAAATGGTAACACCCCACCTCATTAATATAGCCACATGTACAGAGAATATGTTACCTTGGCTACCTGCCAAAGGAAGTTTTACAGTTATTTACTAATCAATGCTGCAAATGCACATGTGGAATGATAAGGGCTTCCTGTGGTTAAGCATGTGTGGGCCTTCAAATTAAATAAAACTTGAAATGGCTCAGAGATAAAATGTTTCAAATAATATTGCCTATTTTTACAGATTCAGACTTAAGCTGCTCCTCATACAGACTTTGCAGATTAATACTTTGGTGTCATAATGGCAAAAACGTAATCTTCCTTGGTGCTTGTGTGTTGACATTAAGCTCTTAAATTAAAGTGTCACATATTTGGGGTACCTATCTCAGTTCCAGACAACAAAACCCCACCAGCCCCCCCTTTAAAAGCATGTCCAAACTAAATAGGAACTGTCCAGTTTTGAGCCCATTACACCCAGCCCAAATTCTGACACAATCGGTGACTGTGATTCTCTAGAGCTGGTCTTTTTAGGCAGAAAGCACACTCACTCCAGCAGCACAATAACACAAAACAAGGCAAATTGCCTAAATGTGAAATGCACTTTGGATGATAAGGCATTTCTCACCCTCCCCAGAGAGGAGAGACTTAATGATCAAATTGAGAGTTGCAGATAAGAGTGAGATTGAGCGCTAAATTGTCGACAAAGTCCCCAGTTGATGACAGGCAGAAAATGGCATCACTTTGGCTCCTTTGCAAAACACATACAAACACCCACCCCCGGCACATACACACACACGTTTGATGCCAAATTTAGTCCCAAGCAAATAGAGGCATTTCAAATTGACATGTTCTTGCCAAGTACAAGCCTATGAGTTGGAAGCATTATTTGCTTCGAAGCAAAGTGAATCCCAGCAAAACAGCGCAGTAACACGCAGTGCATCCTTTAACCAAGATGCACTGCGTGTTACTGCAGGAATCTGCTGTGATCTTATCATCTTTCATCTTACACATTAAATTACGTTCATCTCCACCCAATGAACTGGTTAAGGGCTGTTGACGGAAAAAGAAATATTGCTATGCTGCTAACAATAACAATACCATTTAACTACTAGCCTATATACTTCAGTCTTTCAGTAGTCTTAATGTGCTTGTTTTCAAAGCACACCTTCGTACTACTTGGTATTGATTAGAGGTGGAGAGGACAAATTAGTATGTTTTTATGCTGGTAATTAAATGCATCTTTTATGGAACCAAATCTAAGGAGAAAAGTAAGCACACAGTGCATGTTTATTATGTGTGTGGTTAAAACGTGTAGATGAAAAAATAAAAAAGCAGGATAGCTAAACTGTTCTGTTTTTTGCTGCTATGTTGCAAAGTCTTACAACCAACCACCTGAAACAGCAGAGGAGTTTGGCCAGCAAGTGATTTGCACAACCACAATTTTAAACTGATTTTCTGGCATGAAAGTAGAGTTATCATTTGATTATCTTGTTTCAAAGAATCTTCAGTGTTTGACAATTCAGCCAAAGTTAATTTGACAATTCAGTCTGAAAAGGTGATGCTTCTTTGTTTCAGACTGATTTTGTGATCAAAGGTAAGATCCTTTTCTTTCTTTTTTTTTTTTTTTTACCCATTTTGTATTATTTTAATTTATTTTTCATTTGTTTCTTTCTATTTTTGTTGTGCTTTTTTGTGGGGGCCAGTGCTGCACAGAGGAGGGAATTGGCTTTTTTATGTGTCTTTGCAGCAATGTAAGAAATCTCAGTTTAGGAAGAAATCCATTTTACCTCCATGGGGTCCAGAGGCTCTCCATTCTTCAGCCAGCGGTACGAGGGTTTTGGTTTGCCACTGGCCTTGCATTCCCACACCAGAGTCTCATCAATGGTCTTCTGTACATCCTGAGGCTTTTCAGTAAAGTGAGGTGCAGCTAGAAAGTCAAAATACACACACACACACACACACACACACACACATATATATATATATATATATTTTTTTTTAATTAACACTTTATACCTAAACACATGCCTTAGCATTACCTCAAGCAGCGGAATTTGAAAAAAAAAATCTATGAATTAGCCAAGCACGGCAATTACTTCTTTAAAAAGCATTCAAGGGCACAAATCATAAATGTACTCCTAATTAACTTGAAGCTGACCTCGACATGGAAAATATATAAATAAGTAATGCTTTATAAGGTTAGCACAGAGAAAAATCAATAGTGAATAGGTGAGACCATCCACGGTAAAGTGTAGAAGTTTAAAAAGATGCGGGTCCACTGACACTAACAATGGCTCTCTGCTTCTTTGCTTTCCGCAGTGCAGTTGGTAACATAGGCAAGTGACTTTTTGACACTTGTCATATCAATTTAAAGACATAATGGTGGTTTTCCTGCCGCACAAATAGCCAGCACCTTATATAAGATTTATGGACCCCAGGAAGCACCCACGCAAATGCATGACACCCTGCCAGGGTCAATGAGAGTCAGTCAGGCTTGATTAGGTGTGCTACTTTAATAATGTAATAATAATAATATCATAAAGTATTAGCACCTATAGCACATTCAGTGCCAAGGAGGTTTTTTTGCAAAGGAGCTCCTCACCCACGTACAGCAACTTCAGCCAATCATTTTCCATTTAAAATACAGTGTTTTATAAATGGTGTCATTTCAGATCAAAATGTGATTATTTAATAAGACAATCAATATAAATTAGTTGTACCGCATTTTATGAACCTTAGCATAGGGGTGGGGTTACTGCCATATAAAAAAATTCTGCTGTTTAATAACATAAAAGACAAACAAACAACAAATCTTTATATGGAAGAAAGGATGGCTGCTTTTATGGACTATTGTGTCTGTGAATACAACTCTTTGTAAAGCAATATGAGTAGCTATGGGTGCATTTCCTGTTCAGTAGAGATCCGATAATATTTTGTTATCAAATGGTTATTTTAATGATCATTTTGATAGAGGGAAGTACATTTAGTATGGTAAATGTGCAAAGTACTGAAAATGTGTGACTATAGAAACAGGAGTGCATGACAGCCTGTTAACAACATTACAAATGAGGTTGTCTGAGATAACATAATGGAATGGAAGAAGCCATGCAAGTGACTTCTACACAAAGTCAATCTGATTGAGACTGAGCCCATTCGAATGCAGTAAACCATGATCTGATTACTTAAAACCCCCTGGAACTGCAGAAGGACAATTAAGCGGGGAATGAAAGGAGAGAGGCCGACCCTTATTGTTACTGTGCTCGTTCTGTTTTGTTGTCACTAGCTCCACATCCCCGTATTGATTCTTCTATTCTTCTGCAGAGTTGATGGATGTCCCACAAGCCCCTGTCTATGGGACTTTAAAATGAGATTACTGATTTTTATCACCTGGCAGCTGGTCAATCTGTGGGGCTTTGAGATGAGACACGACTTAAATCTTACAAAGAGAAACATGACTTCCCCACAACTGTAGCTGAGATGAGGCACAGAGGCCAGCGCTCTAGCTATAAGTTGCTGAAAAATCACTACCTTGTTTAGAACATGACCATAACACTTGATCATTTTACTTATTTTAAGCATTGTCAGCCATGCTACTGCTTGGAGTAATGCATATTCAGTCCTCAGCCTACCAACAGGTACTGTGAGCATTTCATCTAACCCACAGCTCCTGCAAAAAAAAAAAAACCCCTATTATCATATCAAAGACATCCTCCTTCACAGGAAAGAAAAATCTGGATTTGATGATTTCACTCAAGCACATCCCTATTGGGACTCGTGGGCAGATATCATCCATGCATAAACTGCAAAATAATGGAGAGAAAAACCATAAAAATACTTAATCAAGGACTGCTAAAAGCTTTTTCAGAATATGGTCCATAAGTCCAGTGTGGTGAAGGAAAAATCACGCCTCTCTGAAAGGTGGTATAAATCTGTGTGCCCCGTCTTACCTGCTGGCTCAATAAGGAGCTTGTCTGAACTGTACTACTGGTAATAGGTTAATTTACTACCACATCCCACTATATGATGCAGTTGTATACAGGCTCTAATAAAAACCACAGATTGCATGACAACATATAAAACTTTCTGTTACACTCCACGCCAATGGTGCACTCCTGTTCGAAAGATTTTCAATCATACTTCAGAGCAGTGAACCTCTGAAGAGGTTTAAATAAGGTTATGACTCAGTGGGTAAAGGATTTGGTAAAAGTCTCTGAAACTACATGACATATGAGGAAGAAGACTGACAGGTTGAAGGCATGAGATATTTTTTTAATCTCTGAGAGGTGTGAAGTAAGGTAAGTTTGAGATCAAACACAGGCAAACCGCGCTCCTGCTCACCGTAATAAGACAGCTTTCCTTTCACCGAGTTTTTTCCTCTGCTGTTCTCTGCCACACATTCGTACATCCCGGCATCCTCCTGCTGGAAGTAAGGGATTTCTAAAACTCCACTGGCTTTATTTATGTCCACCTTCCTGGTAAAGGAGGCTCCATCCACTTTTTTCCAGCTGATTGTTGGCACAGGGCTAAAACCACAAAAATACACACACACACGCAAAAACAACATATATCAACACTGGTGTTTAACATAATAAACTGGTGACAGTCCATGCTAATATATTCATTGGTTGTTGATTGTTTATTTGACTTATATGGATATGGAGCCACCTTTTTGTGACAGAAAAATGAAGAAGGCTTGTACAAATATTACGTGTAGAATTTAAAAATCTTTCTACAATTATTGAATTTGCACAATTTCAATTATACAAATTTATGCATTTCACAAATGTCTTTGAAAGCAACTTTCAAATATTAGAGCTGCAAAACTAAAAATGGCCAATGAGTATTTTGGTATATTATTGAGATCTACCTTCACTTAATATATGAGAAAGAATAATGAATATTAGCAATAAAGTGCTTTTAAGTAGAAATAACATGAAACATGAAGTTGTGAGTGTTTCTTTTCTTTACAGTCTGTGAAACAAGAAGAGTATTTTTTTTTTGCTCTTACCATGCAGCTTACAATGGCAAAGCAAACAGCTCAGTGTGTAGTTATGAAAGTGGCGTAACAATTCACAGCGGGACGTACTTTCCAAGTGCAAAACATTCCAGTTTGACAGTGGAGCTCTTAGCAACGGGGACAACTTCAGGAAACTGCACTTCAATCTTTGGCTCATATTCGCCCATCACACCTGCAGTTACAGAGAGAAAAACAGATTCATTTACCACTTTCTAAAATAACATCATGAAATGCACAGTGCAAAGAGGTTGCCGTGCCTGGAATGTATAAAAATAAATTCATCTGACTTTGACAATAGTGTTTCCATCTTTTCAACAATCAGATCAGAGAATATCAAAACACTCTGAAAACACTCTCAGACTTGGCTGTGAAAATTGCCAAGTTTTAATGAAAGTCAATTATAATTTAATAAAAAAACAAAAAAGCCTTTCTCAATTTTACATGTCTCAAAACACAGTCCCTGTGTGTATTTTTAGTAAATAGCTTCTTTCATACCATCAACGCGCAGGACCAGAGGTGTTGGTGGACCTTCAACGCTGCTTTTGGTGACCGTGTTGGTGACTACACAGGTGTAATTCCCCACATCAGAGGGTTCCACTTTCGTGATGTAGAGATTGCCCGTCTTCTGGGACACAAATCGCCGCGTGTCCTGGGTGACATACGAGGGGTGCTCATTGAAGATCCATGTGAAGCTAAGTTCTGTGAACGCAATCAAAAAGCAGCAGATGAAAAACACATGCTGTGTTTGAGCATCGCCTACACCCATATACAGATAATGTGTGCTTCATCAGCAGCCTCGTCACTTCAGAGGGTAAGTGGATGCCTTCAGGGATAAAGCAATTAGTGGATTGGACTGAGCACCAGCCTTCCTTGATTAAAAACACAATTTATAATTGAAGCGCAATTACTCTTACTCACTGTTGAATAAATGTCCTCAATATGGTAAAAGTTTCATACGTCCACTAATCTGAAGTCATGATGCTGTGAATATGAATAATTTGCTATTCAGAGAGTAAGAATTCTGTCATAGGAATCCATAATAACACATAATAAGTGAGTTTTCCCGATTTAAACCCAGCTTAAAGTAAAATTCAACTGTAAGTGGACCATCCTTAATTTTACGTATGCTGTTTAATTTTTATTTCCTGTTCTTTATTTGACTAACCTTTTCTTTCTGGGATTTATAATCCAATAAGAATTCAATTAAGCAACAGTGGATGTACACAGAAAAAAAAGCATCTCCCCTTGTGGTTGTTATGTAGCTACGGAAGGCCCTAAATCAAACTTTAAGCTGCACCTCCTGCATAAAAAAACAGTTCAACGCCCAATAAAACCAATTTATTACAGATTTGGTTATTTGGTATTGTGCCACCTCGTCTACTATTCATCATCCATGATAACATGGCGCCGAGTATGGCAGCCTCGTCGCGAGCTCCCCCAAGCAACGGCTTTCTTCTGTGTTTAATTTTACTTTTCCTTTATTTTTTCACGAGCAGCACTTGTCTCCTTGTGTACGACCGACAAACCTTACTGGACATAAAAGACGGTCTTTCTTATAACTTTCCGGAGTTCAAGTTTTGCAACACGGACGCTCCGTTTGCAGACCCCCCATTCATCTCACCTGAGACGCCTTTGTTCTCTGGCCCTGGAGGCCGCAAACGCCGACGCAGAGGGAGAAGATCTGGCGTTCTGGTTCGACTGAGACGGCGCACTTACAGACCACCGTTACCCAGTTTATTACTGGCTAATATGCAGTCTCTGGAGAACAAGCTGTGCGAGCTTCGGGCACGGATCTCATTCCAGCGAGAGATGCGGGACTGCTGCGTGATCTGCCTCACAGAAACCTGGCTATCGGACAAAGTACCGGACTCTGTGCACCGCGCGGACAGGTCACAGGATCTTACTGGGAAAAGCAGAGGCGGTGGTGTGTGTTTCATGATCAACAACAGCTGGTGTGATTATGCGAACGTGCACCCGGTCAAATCCTTCTGCTCACCGGACCTGGAGTACCTGATGATTAAGTGCCGGCCATTCTGGCTACCGAGGGAATTTACAGCAGTGATTATTACGGCTGTTTACATTCCCCCACAAGCCGACACTGACCGTGCACTCAGGGAACTGTACAGCGCGATCAGCAGCGAGGAAACCGCACACCCAGAGGCAGCGTTTATCACAGCCGGAGACTTTAATAAGGGAAACCTGAAGAAAGTCTCACCAAAACTCCATCAACACATCCTTTTCAACACACGTGGAAACCGGCAACTCGACCACTGTTACACCTCTTTCCGGGATGCGTACAAAGCCCTCCCCCGCGCCCCATTCGGCCAATCAGATCACTGCTCCATCCTGCTCCTGCCCGCCTACAGGCAGAAGCTGAAACAGGAAGCTCCAACCCGGAGGGCGGTGCACTGTTGGACGGACCAATCGGAGTCTGCGCTGCGGGACTGTTTTGATCACGCGGACTGGGAAATGTTTCACGTGGCCGCCAGAGACATTGATGAATACACAGACTCAGTCTGTGGATTTATCAGGAAATGCGTGGAAGATGTCGTCCCATCCAGAACAGTCAAATCCTTCCCAAATCAAAAACCCTGGATTAACGGAGATGTTCGCGCGGCACTGGCGGCACGGAACACCGCCTTTGCCTCCGCGAACACATCGGACTACAAACACGCACATTACCAACTCCGGAAGACGATCAAAGCAGCCAAACGTGAGTACAGGGACAGGGTGGAACAACAGTTTGACAACCCTCGGAGTATGTGGCAGGGACTAAACACGATCACAGACTTTAGAGGGAAAACCAGCACACCGCAGACCACGGCCTCTCTGTGTGAGGATCTAAACGTATTCTACGCTAGATTCGACACAGCGAACACCATGAGACCGGACAGTGTGCGCACCGCGGATGACGTCAGTGCGCACACTGTGTCTGAGGAGGATGTGCGGAGGTGCTTCAGGAAGGTGAACGCACGCAAAGCTACTGGTCCGGACGGGATTCCCGGCCGCGTCCTCAGGTCATGCGCGGCTCAGCTGGCTGGAGTGTTCACGCACATCTTCAACCTTTCCCTCTCTCTGTCTGTAGTCCCAGCCTGCTTCAAAATGGCCACCATCGTCCCTGTACCCAAATCCTCCACCATCTCCTCATTGAACGACTGGCGACCTGTAGCCCTGACCCCCATCGTAAGCAAATGCTTCGAGAAGCTGGTCAGGGACTTCATCTGCTCTGCACTACCCGACTCACTGGACCCTCTACAGTTTGCATACCGCCACAACAGGTCCACTGATGATGCCATAGCCCTGACACTACACACTGCCCTGTCACACCTGGAGAAGAGAGACACGTATGTGAGGATGCTGTTTGTAGATTACAGCTCAGCATTCAATACCATCGTTCCCTCGAAGCTGGACAGGAAACTGCAGGATCTAGGACTGAGCAGCTCCCTCTGCAGCTGGATCCTTAGCTTCCTGTCTGACAGACGCCAGGTGGTCAGACTGGGCAGCATCACCTCATCCCCCATCACACTGAACACTGGTGCTCCACAGGGGTGTGTACTGAGCCCTCTCCTGTACTCACTCTACACCTACGACTGCACAGCCACTAACAGCTCCAACATCATTGTGAAGTTTGCGGACGACACTACAGTGGTGGGTCTTATCACCAACGGTGATGAGACGGCTTACAGGGAGGAGGTCAGCGCCCTGACCCACTGGTGTCAAGACAACCATCTCACCCTCAACGTCGCAAAGACAAAGGAGTTGATAGTGGACTTCCGGAGGTGCAGAGAAGTACACACCCCCATCACCATCAACGGCGCTGCTGTGGAGAGAGTGAGCAGCTTCCGGTTCCTTGGAGTACATCTGGCTGAGGATCTTACGTGGTCAGTACACACAAACAAAACAGTGAAGAAGGCGCAGCAGCGCCTCTTCTTTCTCAGGAGACTGAAAAGATTCGGCATGAGCCCCCGCATCCTCAGGACCTTCTATCGCTGTGCCATTGAGAGCATCCTCACTGGATGCATCACCACCTGGTATGGCAACAGCACCGCCTACAACTGCAAAGCTCTCCAGCGAGTAGTGCGGTGCTCTGAACGGATAATTGGAGGTGAGCTTCCCTCCCTCCAAGACATCTACAGGAAGCGGTGCCTGAGGAAAGCGGGGAGGATCATCAAGGACTCCAGTCACCCCAGCCATAAACTGTTCAGACTACTTCCATCAGGAAGGAGGTTCTGCAGCATCCGGTCCCGTACCAGCAGACTGAGAGACAGCTTTTTCCATCAGGCCATCAGACTGCTGAACACGTCATAGACACCTCAGCTTCACTACTGGAACTTCAACATTATGCACTCCACACTGTATATAAATGCCACTTGTTTTGCACATATTCAACTCTGTATATTTTATATATTTTATTATTATTATTATTATTATTTTATTTTATTTTTTTACTATTTAATTTGTAAAAATGTGTATACACACACACACACACACACACACACACACACACACACACACACACACACACACACACACACACGTAGGAAAATATTTAGTATACACATCCAGAAATGCATACACTATTATATATTGTACATATATTTATTAGTTTCAGGTTGGCCATTCTTGTATTTTGCTCGTTTGTGTTGTTGTGTTTGCACATCTCTGTTGCTTGTGGGGCTCGCACACAAGAATTTCACTCGCATGTGCTGTGCTAGTGTGCCTGCACATGTGATGTGACAATAAAAAGTGATTTGATTTGATTTGATTTGATAACAAGCTTCTGGAAAAGCCTCCCAGTACTATCAACCAAATGGAGTGCAGTCAGAGAGGCTTTGCACTAACAATCAGCAACATTATAAAAAAGGAATGATGGTGTTTTGACATATTGACACTAGGATAGATTGCTCTGGACCATATTGCATCCCTGTCCCAAAAGCAATCTTGGCTGTTGGTAAAAACTTGTCTAAGTGATGATTCTGCACTACAGTACAGGGAATAATTGAGATGTGAGTCGGACACTCATCTACTGACTCAGTATTCTTCACTTCTGCTCATTAGGGGTCAAGAGGATGTGTGGGCTTTGGCATATTACTGCTAACCTTGCAGATCACAAAGTGATACAGAGATCATAATCTTGACAACGTGTGTAACAGCTTTGATTATTTTATTCGTACTACCCTGGTCACCTGCATTCTCTTCTTTAACTCCTAGTCACAGGAAACTGGCCTGACGTCTCGCCAGATGCAACCTGTAGGGCCCTAATCTGAGAGCTGAGTGGTAAAATGCAAAGAAAAATCCTAAAATTATGACATTTTCAAAAAATCCCTGTACACAGCTAGGAAATCCAGGTAAAGATAATGGCATCTTAGCCCTTAAGAGAGTTATTAAGGTGAAAAACTGCCAGGAGAAGGGAAGAATTTCAAGAGTTTTAAGCTTAAGAGTTTTTTAAGGAGTTGGAAAACCAGCAAAGACAATCATCACAGAAACTGATGAAAGCTGAGCCAATTTCTATTAATATGTAGGTAAATAAATATAAGCAAAGACATAAAACAACTTTCAGCACTTTATAAAAAATGCACATCTGTTTTCATACTGTGTGTTGTAGGCACTTTTAAAGTAGTATCTGTCGCTTCTTTGGTCAGAGTACCTCTGAGAACATTCCTAACTAACACCTTTCTAGAAATGTTTACACTAACTTAGTCTGTTTTATATTCCCTGTAATTATGCCAGCCTCTTTCCTGTGACCCTGTAAGTGAGTTTTTGTTTGAGTTCCTGTATAATGAGCATGTGAAGGTGTTCCCTTTTTACCAAGCACAGAGCAGATTTTTATATGCATTGGAGGAGTAAAGGACAGCCTGACCTTGTGATCAACACAACTGCAGATTGAAACTTGGACCACATATTTCCATCACACCTTTCTCTCCAAGAATGTGTCAGTGATGCCCAGAACTCCAATATGAGAAATAATTTTTACAGTATGTAAAATCATGTGTGTAAGCGCCCTCTTTTTTTGGCCTTGGTGTGTGGCTTCTTCTTTGGATTTACCTTTTGAGCATACTGTATAATGTACATGGAATTTGTTACCACCATACATATTACCTCATGTTTCAAAAAATTAAATACATGAAATAGTCAGTAATTAGTGAATAACAGAAATATGGACAGGTGCATATTTTTAAAAAACTTGATTCAGACAAAAACAAGTACTGCCCCCAACTGGTTCTTCTGTAGGTTTCTTCCTCTTAAAAGGGAGTTTTTCCTTCCCACTGTCGCCAAGTGCTTATTCGGAGGGGGTTGTTTGATTGTTGAGGTTTCTCTCTAATATTACAGGGTCTTTACCTTACAATTGAGGCGACTGCTGTTGTGATTTGGTGCTATATAAATAAAAATAAAATTGAACTGAATAGAATTGAATTGAACTTGTATTTTGAATTATTTAGCAAAGCTAAGCTAACAACCTTCTGACTGTACGCTTATATTTAAGAGTGGGATTGTTCTTCTCTCATAACTCTTTGCCAGAAAGCAAAGAGGTGTATTTCCCATAACATTGAACTAATCATTTAATTATAGCCATAGCACTTCACTTTTAAGGCATCTCCTAGCCTCTATGACTTACCAAACATAAATTCTAGCTCTATCCATTCAAACCGCAAAGGGAATCATTGAAATATCCTCCTCTCTCATAAATAATACATGCCAGCTCTCATCCAGGCATTTCCATGTATATTTAATGTCTGTTTTTGAAACAATACCCTCTGTAGATGCAAAGCGTGACACAGTGAACAGCAAATAAGAGATTACTAATTGGTTAGTTAAAGATTTATGGTGAGAAAAGGAAGCAGGAAATAGAAATTGCAAAGCACCATTGGCTGTATCTTATGATTTGACTTAAGAGCCTACTATGGATGGGCAGTAATGGAATAATGCAATCATGACTGACAGTGAGTGGCAGATTTTCATTTTGTTTCCATTTAGCCTTTGTATAATGAACAGGCAGCATCAATTCCCCCTTAATGATCTGAGAAGAGGAAAGAGAAATGGAACATGACAGGCCAAGGACATACTGAATCAAGAGTGGGTTTTTGCACAAGTGTGTATTATATCAAAGAAAAGTACATGCTCAACTTTGTGTCAAAGTTTACTCTCACAAATCTTTTACCTCAACAGAAACAACCATCAACCATGGCTTCCTCTCTGTATTCATAATACAAAAGCTCACTGAAAAGGCTTAGGTCATGCACACGGGAAAAATCCCTGCAAGCAATGTGGGCTGTTACTAGCCAGCGAGCCCCCTCTGTTTTGGACGAGATGCACTGGGTTGACAAAACAAGTGATTTCAGCCTTGAGCAAATCTGAAAGGCCCATTTCCATTAGGGAAAGGAGGTCAGATGCATTAGGTCCTGGACTAACCAGAACAGCCATTCAAACTGTCTCAAAGCAAAAGATGATACAGAGTGACGTCTAATGCTAATACAGTACAGCACAGGGAAAGAATTATGTCGGAGCCGCTCTTGGACACTTGACAATATTTCGATCATTTCGAAACGTGCATCAACACTCTCTTTCAGCTTTAGAACATCCTGGCTGCACCACACTACTTCCTGCTGCGGTCTGAAGGGTTTCGAGGCGTCGTTAAAGTGAAATAATGGCTTCCTGAATCATGCATGGGGCATTGAAATCCTTTACAGGAGAGATGAGGCAGATCCGTGTCCAAGACCACATTTTTTGCTGATCGTGAATTATGTCCTGTCACCCTTTATGAGAACATGCCTTACTTTCCAACACTATGGCAGTCTATTTAAATGCCAGTCAGGATTTTCTGTATCAGATGAAAAACAATACAGCCACAGAGCCATAGAGCATCCCATTATATGTCTTTGCATATTCATTTTTCAGACCTTACCAATTTTCAAGTTTTTGTTTCTTTTATTCTAAATAATCTTTTTTTATATATATATATATTTGACAAGATCAAACCAAATTTCTCCAGTGAACCTAATCTAATTTGAACAGCTAGATCAGGTACAATATAGCCATGCAGTGAAAATGAGCAGCCGAACCAAGACGAGAATGTGTGGGCGTGTGTGGATATGTATGAATGTGTAAGCATTCATGCATACTGTGAGCTACCCTTTCAGCGAATATGTCATAAAACTGAAGGTGATTCATCCTATAGCACATCTTAACATCTCCGTCAATCGCTATTATCCATGATGACAGCTGAATTTGACAAAACGTTGCCAGAAAATAGAGTATAACAGGCACTGGGCAAGGCCTCTAGAACGGCTATCAGTCTATTTGTACATTACTGGTTTGGACAAATGCAAAGAAAACAGCAGAGAAACAAACTGGCCCAGCTGAAATGAATTTGACCAAGTATAGCAATTGCACCACTATAAAATTATGTTGTGACAGTCTGAAAGCACTTAATATGAAAATTGGATTTTTTGGAGATCCCTCTGTTTCACATTATCACAAGACATGTCCCGCATTCTATTTGATTGTGTTTATTTCATTCAGCAGCAGTTTAGAAATTTATCAGAAAACCAAAAAATTAATTTCTGTTTACTTGAAAGATGCCTGTTCTAGCAAGAGTTACGAGTTACTTCAACATTATTTTGGAGTATTATTATATTCAAAATAGAAACTTTTCAAGAAATGTTTAATGGCTTTTATCCAGCAGGTTCTTTGTTGCAGTTAGTTGTTGAGGAATTAATAAATAGGCAAAACAAATGTTAACATAAAAAATGTGCTCATCCATTTGACATGTTTATAAAACCACGATAATTACTTTAGCTGGTGCAGCCTTGGGTGTGTGCACTTCTTCACCAATTATTCTAATAAAGCCTGTTTTGTTCAGTAAAAAAAATAGCGTGTGTGCTGAATTGGTGTCTCCACTTGGTTCCTATTCAGCCAGTTGTTCCGCCTACTCCTTCCTTCATCCAACCTTCCACCCAGACTGAATAGACTGCTGCCCCAGTACTCAGGCTTGCTCCATGTCGTCACTCACTTCATTAAATGATAGCCCACACCACACTATTCAGGGTAGCTGTGATTTAGAGTGGGCAGCTTGCCTGAAAGCCTCATGTTATGTGTTGTGTTAATGCATTAGTGGTTAGTGTATCCCAGTACTTGGCTTGTTAACTGTTGTACATAAAAGCCTTACTATCTCTCACTTAGTGACTGCTAATTATTTCGTGAGCTATGTTGCTTTGTTATTTATCCATGCCATTTATAGACTGAGGCTCTCGGAGGCTGCACCAGAAAGTAGTTTCTCTTGTTTGCCACAATTATCATTCAACTACATGTTGCAGTATGCCGAGGCAAACAAGTTTTTGTGTAGTGGTGCTCCGTCTTGTACCTCTGTTTAGCCCCTTTTTGCAACCTATTTCACATGGCAGCTGCCATCAGCCTCCAGCAACTGGTCACCAACCCCTTAGGGAATACACATTTCCCCTGGTGACTGAGGGTTGCCAGATCATCATCAGCGGATTCCTAGGGCTGTATGGCTGGGGCCCATGCAAAGGGAATTTGTAGGTAGGTAGGTAGGTAGACTGCATTTAGCTTAATTTAAAAAAATGGGTCATGCCATTGCTGTGCATCTACTTATCATTCCTTTTTAAAAGTAGGTAAAGACTCTGTATGAGACTGGATGTGACAGATATGGGCTTGGTACAATGTAACACACTGACAACAATCGCTTCAGGACTCCAGTCCCAAATGATGGGCGTCACGTAGGAAAGAGTAAGAAAGGCGTGTGGAGTTTATCTAAAAAAGATTGCATGTGGGAAAAATTGACATACAATATCAACATGAATTATTGAATAGAATCACAGAATAAATCTATTTACATTTGCCTGAAGGAACCCCCCACATCACCACCACCATATCTCCAATGATTTAGTAATTTTTTTTAGCCAAACATGCTGGCACTCATCTTAGCAAACATCTATGAAAAATTATGTTGTCACAAGATCCGAGATCACAGTCACAACAAAGCAGCTGGAGTGAAATAGACTGCCAAAGTGAAACATCAGAAGACTAGAGAACCTTCTGAATGTCATGCAGAGGAGTTTATAATCAGAGATGTTATATTTCGGATTCTAATTCAAATGAAATGGTACCCTGGTGATAAATGGGAGCGGAGTCACAAAGATGAGTACAGAAGTAGTACAGAGTACAGTACAGAAACCCCTGCTGATTTCACCATCTGTTAGTTAAAAGTAAAAACAATGTATTTCTTCACTCGTAATAAAAATAAGGCATAACATACATATATCTATTTTTTTACAAAAGCTGTGAAACTAAAAGAGTAACACTCTACGCATGCGAAGAAAAATTACCAAGTTCCAAAAGCTTTTAAAAGGTGCACATATTGTAAGATTTCTCACGTATCTCGCATATTGTGAGAGTGAAACTCTCAGCTGCTGTTAATGTAAATAAAGCTGGATTATGTATTATAATTATTGTATGGTTCAAGTGCAGACTTTCAGTGCAGACATAATTTTATATACATATATATATATATATATATATATATATATATATATATATATATAGATAGATATATATAGATAGATAGATAGATAGATAGATAGATAGATAGATAGATAGATAGATAGATAGATAGATAGATAGATAGATAGATAGATAGATAGATGGATGAACTGATTTAATACTAATCTGGACTTCCTATTCTGTGCTACCTAAGGCTTTTAGATGTTACTGAGGTTTGTTTATTATTTTTAAGAATGTAAAACATTCTGTTGATTTAGTCACTCCCAAAGTTTTATTTTCCCATCTTGTGGGGTTTCTTTTAAGCCAAATAATTGCCTCCCTCACTTGTTCTGCCAGCTCTTTAGGTCTAATATTTAAAATTACAGTGAAAAGTTATAAAATACAAATTCAATACTTTGAATGTGCTCATTTGTCATGAAATACCAGTGAAAGGGACCAGACCTCACCTGGCCATGAAATTGCTTGTCAGGCAATAGTCCAATTAAATTTGAATTTGTATGAATGTGGTCTGTAACCAAAAATGACTGTAATTCCTAAATAGCTAATGCAAGTTTTTTGTAAAGCCCCATGAATTAAAGCTTGAAGTCTATACTTCTGTATGTGACTCATATCGATACCTTTTTTTAAGTAAATGAATGTAAATGTCTTTTTGATTAGGTGACTGTACATACAATCAGTACAAGGAGACGTCAGTCAGGATTAATTAAAACCTCATTTTTGTCCTCTTACCCAAAGAGAAGACTGCCCACAAAAGGTAGTCAAAGCACTCACAGTGAGACATTGGGCAGGTGATTTTACTACAGGTGGTGCTGTAGCTGAAACTCGAGACAAATATGCATATCTTCCTGATTAAACAAGCGCTGCTGTCTTCTACATAATGCATAAACTACTGGATTAAGATTTCTGTGCCCAGTTTTTTCCAAAATATTTTTGGACACCGTCATGACACTGCTATTACAGCTCAACACTCCAGACAATGCTGCTGTTCAGAATGTGTATTTTGGCTTGTGGACACCTTAGAGTACTTGTCTGTAAAAGAGCTATTACATTTCAAGTCTGCCAGTTGTGTGCATATGGCTCATTATTTTAACTTGTCTTGTTACGACAAGGTGAGACATCTCATTTCAAACACAAAACATAGCACAACAAATATAGGCCTTCTCTTCAGTTTGCAAATGAATGAGACAAAATAGCTCCGTTTGTTCTGCAGGTTTAACGCCCCAGTAGCATAAATGAGGGTTATCGTCTAAAAACCAACACCTTAACAACGTCTTTCATTCCAGTCCCAAAATTAAGGACTTGCAACTTCATCTGGATGTAAAACTTGGCGTACTTGTACTACAGAGTATTAGGGCCATAAACAGTGTTCATTTGGGGAATAGAGTTGAAATTTCGAGATTAAAGTTGAAATACTACTTTGAGAAAAAAGTCAAAATGTGGAGATTACATTTCAAGCCAGACAACTGCCACATCTTCTATACCTGCTACGAAATGCCTCATGTAGATGAGTTAGTGAAACAACTTGATCAGCTGACTTAATGTGTATTGCGAAGTAAGCCTGAAACCTCTCCTCTGTTTCACAATTTAATTTTTAACTAACCTGTGACTGGCAGCAGGACAATACTATTATATTTACAGTAAAACCCTCTGTCATGTGCACTAACATTACATCCACGCAGTGGATAATTACATTCAGCCTTACTGGCAAAAGTCAATCTTAAGACCGGTGTGTAGGAGTTAATAGCACTGGATGCTAGCTCGCATTGATAATGTCATAGATGAAAGCAGATGATGTGAAGCCAGCAAGGTATCTTCAGAGAGAGGCTCAATTACTCAGCCTGGCGGGACCCCAGCCGCAGTCAGCCTCTCCAGTCTGTATGCCAAAGATTTTCCTCGCCCCCATTGAAAATCAGGCTGACAGACCAGAGTGTCCCAAAGTAAAAATAACTCACTTCGCTGACTTTAAAAACACAGACAAACAGACAGGGGATCTGAGCTGGAGAACGCAAACACTACTTCCACTTTGTTCAAGTAAAGGAGAAGATAAGGAATCAGAGAGATGATACCACAGTATTTCTACGTTTCTAGTAAAAAAAAAGAAAAAAAAACCAGATTTATGTAAGGAGGATATTAAAGGATATTTAAAGAAAATGAAATGAAATGGAAAAAACATTGAGAGCAGTCCATCTTACCTCCAGAGTGGGGGGGAGGGCCACAGAGCAAGACCACTCCTTGACCTTCACGAACCCTCACTGGACTTCTTCTCTGAGTCTTGAAATTCTCCAAGTCTGTTTACCACAACACAAAAGCAATAAAGCAAAAGTAATCATTTCATTTTTCATGAAAGCCATAAGCACACAAACACAACAAGTCTGGGTGTTTATAGAGCTAAAATAAAGAAATGCACTGCAACTCATATATGTGGTTGCTCAATAATTTCATATCTAGTTAGCGCACGGCAAGTGACCAGAGTTTAACGGTGTTATATGATATGCATGCCTGCTGTGAAATACTGGTGGTAGTTTTGCATAAATGCAGACATGGTTCTATAAAGTCCTAAACACTTCTGACTGGAGCAGAAAGCAATTCTTCAAGTATAAGTCACACATGAGTGAATTTAATTGGAACGGCGTATTGTTATCACTTTCTGTGTTTCATCCACTGCACACAGACCAGCAACAATTAAATGACTAAGACTGAAACATCATTTGTATGGAGGCCGATTACTTGTTGACAACCTGCTGAGAGAAAGCAAATAGAGACAGCAATCCTTGAACACTTTGCCTTTTCTTGCCTGCTGCGGCTCTTGGAGATATCGCAGGCATAGCAGCCAAATACGCAGCTGCCATATAATGACATAATCAAGACTGAATTCAAAAACAGGGCGAAAGAATGCAAAACTGACACCTCCTGTGTGCGAGCACAGTAGGATGAGCGTTCGCAAAATAAAAGCAGAGCGTGATCTTTTCAGACCTTGTGACTAATGGAAAAATTGCATCCAGCAGAATGTTATCACAACTGAGAGCTTTTGTTTCGGTTCACAAATGATTTTATGAAAATCTCCTGTATGGCTTTCACAAATTAATTAGCAGATCATAACTTTTTTTTTTCATTTGGAACAGACAGGTTTAATGGATGCTTCGTGACCATCTTAAACTCAGGATGAGCTATGGTTGACAATTACATGCAGCAACATTTAGGTTCTTTCTGGTCATCCAAGACATAAATACTACCACAAGCTGCTGAGGCAATCTAGAAAATATTATATTATATTATATTATATTATATTATATTATATTATATTATATTATATTATATTATATTATATTATATTATATTAGGCAGTACACACTGTCATATTATATAAAAATAATAATTCATGCTAGTAATCACTGTAAAAATCCATAACAAAATAATAACTATAAGATATAATTTCACTGAATCTCTTCTTCTTCACATCTATTATCTATTTCACACTGAACAGAAACGAAACTTTTAAGACCATTGCAATTTAAAACACTGGTAAGCCTGGAAAAATGACCGTTTCTGGCTGATCCGAAAATACAAGTTTCATCTAATTTTATCGGCTTCACTGAATATATTGAGATTTAGTAGAATCTGAACAACACAACTTCACAGGCATGCTTTTTTCTCAGACTATACAATGAGATAATGGCTAGTGTCAGAATGAAAACATGCCTGTTGCATTAGCAAAGGCATTTGTTTAGGAGACTCAAGGTTAGTTAATCTTGTTTCAGGATGTAGGAATGCACACAAGAGTTATTAGGGGTTTTTTTTAGTGCAGGAACTGGACAAATGAAAATTTTAGTGATGTAGTGATTTTTTTAAATGGACGTGATTACAATCCATCATGAACAGGACATGAAAGTCATGTGGAGTTCAACACCTACATGAGTGCAGACATGAAGCCTTTTTTCACAGCAGACATTTTCAAAGTGTTCTGTCAGACCATCTCTCCCTTCTGCTACACCCAATATACACACAAAAGATCAAGAGCACTGGGATTACAACCAAAACCGTGAGAACATGGCCGCAGGATGCTATTCCGATGCTTCAGGACTGTTTCCACTGCACAGACTGGGATGTATTCAAGGTGCAGGACACTGACAATCGTGTCGCATTGGACAGTTACACCTCCACTGTCTTGGACTACATCTGTTTCTGTGTGGACAATGTAACAACTTGGAAACGATTCCGTGTGTTCCCTAATAATCCACCCTGGATGACACACGGAGTTTAACAACTTATTCGAACAAGGAACAACGCTTTCAAATCCGGGGACCAGGAGGCATACAGTGCTGCCAGGGCCAACCTGAGAAGAGGCATCAAGACTGCCAAGCAGCAGCACAGGAGGCGTATCGAGGCCAGGTTTGAGAACAACACAAACCCAAGGCAGGTCTGGGAGGGCATCAGGGCTATCACGGACTACAAAAGGAGAACACCATCACCCTCAGCCGACAGTTCTACTCTGGCTGAGGATCTAAATCTCTTTTATGCCCGTTTTGACAGGGAGAACACCGACCCTGTCCTGTCCCCTCTCCCCTCAACCGACCCTGCTCCGGTCCTGAGCACTCATGAGCTGAGGCGTGTGTTCCGGAGCATTAACACCAGGAAGGCGGCCGGGCCGGATGGAGTGCTGGGCCGGGTGCTAAAAGACTGTGCTGCGGACCTGGCGGACGTCTTCACCTCTATATATAACACCTCGTTGTCCTGTTCACTGGTACCATCCTGTTTCAAAGCAGCAACCATCGTTCCCATCCCAAAACAGTCAAATGTCACATGTCTGAACGATTTCAGACCTGTGGCACTCACCCCCATTCCCGCCAAATGCCTGGAGAAACTGGTCATTAAACACATCAGAGCTGCTTTTCCACCATCCCTGGACTCGCACCAGTTTGCATACAGGGAGAACCGGTCAACCGAGGATGCGATCGCCACAGTGCTGCACACATTACTGAAGCACTTGGAACACAGGAACACCTATGCACGGCTCCTCTTTGTAGACTACAGCTCGGCTTTTAATACCATCCGGCCATACAAACTCCGTCCCAAACTCCACCAACTGGGACTTAACTCCTCTCTGTGCAACTGGATTGTGGACTTCCTCACTAACCGTAGACAGAGTGTCAGAGTGGGTAAGAACACCTCTTCCACCCTTGTGGTCAACACCGGTGCCCCTCAGGGGTGTGTTCTGAGCCCTCTGCTATACACTCTCTTCACCCATGACTGTATTTCCTCCTGCGCGTCCAATCTCATTGTTAAGTTTGCAGATGACACTACAGTGCTCGGACTTATATCCAACAATGATGAGACAAACTATAGGACAGAGGTGCAACAACTAGAGTCATGGTGCCACGACAATAACTTGGTCTTAAACACCAAAAAGACCAAGGAGATCATTGTAGATTTCCGGAAGAGGGGCCATAACAACCATCTGCCTCTCTTCATTGGCAGTGAGGCGGTGGAGAGGGTGAGCAGTTTTAAATTCTTGGGGGTAACTGTGACCGAGGACCTGTCCTGGGGCAACCATATCACCTCAGTTGTACGGAAGGCCCAACAGCGCCTCTACTACCTGAGGAGACTGCGGAGCGCACACATTCCCAGATCTCTGATGTTGAACTTCTACAACTGTGCCATCAGCAGCGTTCTGACGTATGGATTTCTAGTGTGGTTCCCCAGCTGCACCAAGGCCGATCAGCAAGCACTCCAGCGGGTGGTGAAAGAAGCTGGCAGAATTATTGGAACAAGTCTGCCAGAGATCAGTAATATCTTCCCCACTCGCTGTCTGAGGAGGGTGCACAGTATCCTGCGGGACCAACATCACCCTGCGCGCCACCTTTTCCATCTGCTGCCCTCAGGGAGAAGGTACAGGTCTATACAGGCCAGAACATCCAGACTGGCCAACAGCCTGTATCCACAGGCTGTGAGGCTCCTGAACTCTCTGCCCCCCTCTCACGGACAATAACCATATCCAACTTCTTAATAGCAATGAACTGGTCTGCATTGGTGCATCATATCTTTATTCTCTTCCCCCTCCTGCCCCCCCCCCTCTTTCTTAAATAGATAACTATCATATCTGATATCATATCTCACAGTACAATAATATTGAATGGGTTGCATTGTTGTATTTTGTCATGTTTCTCAGGTCTTTGTCTGAATTTCTACGAACATTATTGCTAAGGATTGTCTTATTGCATTGGAGTCACACTGGGTTAAATATGTACACTTGGGTTTTAAGGGGTATTTATTATTTTCTTCTTTTTTTGGGGTTGTATGGAAGCCCCAAACGCAATTTCATTGTTCTTGACAATGACAATAAATAAATAAATACTAAATACCAAAACATGGCACAGTGTAAGAACGACTGACCGCGAGCAAAAGAAGGATCCTGATAGATATAACAGTTTTTATGATTTACACCCATGGTTCTCGTAGGGATGATTATCATTCTTAAGACGACAGCGCTAGCAAGCTGAAAAGCAAGGAGCAAAACTTTTACATCTACCTAAACTTCCTACATTATTATAGTGAGAAAGGTAACCAACTATCTGATGACATTTAAAGCTAGACCTGCTCTGATAGCCTCACAGCAGGAGCAGGAGCTTTTAAACCTGCTCTATGTGTGCTGTTTGCACGTACTCACGTACCCTGTGTTTCTGGGTGTTGATTCTTCCAGACATGCTCAGTAGGTTAGGCTCTATTTAGGCCAGAGGTGTGAGTCTGTCTCTGTGTAATTGACTTCACCCTGCCTTTCATCCATTGTCAGCTAGGATATGCTCCAGCTGATCATTCAGAGGATAAAGGTACAATTAATGGATGTTGGATGCCCTGCCAGAGCCACTACCACTGCTGGACTGGACAGTGTATCACAGCAACTTCATTTGCAAATACTTTGAATGATTTGATGCAGTTAATAGTGTGAGGAATCACACATTATTAAAGATAAGAAATATTATAATTATAAAAATTATAACACCCTGTGGACTTGCAATGATATTAAACAAAATGAGCCGTTTTCCTTATAGTTCCTATAATACAACTTTTCGAAATCTTTATTCTCCCACGTCGTAGGGCTTTATTAGAGCACAGCAAGTAATAATGTACCTTTAGGAACTTTTCCCCCCTAAATTCTCTAAAAGTAATGATGAAAATTAAAAATAACATTTTATGGTAATGTCCCGATCACTATAAAATGTAGGTGCAAAACTCTTTCTCCTTTGTAAAGCAGTTTAAATTTCTTTTTCTGAAAGAAGATGTGAAATGTTCGAAACGCACTAGTGTGTCACTTTTCTTGTCAATCTAACTGTGATTTAATTTACCGGCTACACAACGCTAAAAAAAGAACTACTTACTGCATTCACATTGTTAAGAAAATAGTTGCAAGGCTGTAACTGTTGCAAGTATGGTGGATATATAAATATATTCTATTTATTTATAATACTATGTTTCAAAAATTTCTGGGCTCATACATTAGGAAAAAAAAACAGAGGTGCTCAGCTCACACTGGGAGTGAGTCTGTCCTGATCAGTATTCCTTTGGTGTATAGCGGGGCATAAATGAGCTAGACGCACTAAAAGCCAACAATGCCTGACAACCCAAGCTGTTCGGCACCACGTGCATCATCTTATCAAGCCCATCACACTGCACCTCCTTTTGCTTCTCCGTGGCAGGGTTCAGGCTATTTGGAGTGTTTTCAGATCCATGAAATTGGATATGAATTTGCATTTTTGGGCTAACTCTTTCAATGTGACCCATTGTAATGAACAAGAGGAAATTATAGAGAAACCAAAAAGTGAAACTACTCTGTCAGAACTGCAGCTCAATTTTTTTCCCCAGCCATTAGACAAAAGGCATAACAGAGTTTTTATTGTCAGAGAAATTGCACCTACCACCTCACACCTGGATTTAGGATTGCAGTAACAAATGTCACATGTGATGCTGGCAGCAAATGTGTCACCCATTTTGCATTTTGACAACAAAGAGCATCTTTAAACTTCTGGAAGACTAAGATGAAATGTCGAGGTAAGATAAAATCCTATTAGCTAACACAATAGTATATGTGATGCAAAGCCATAACATAATGATGTGCCTTGCCAAGATGACTGTTTTTTTTTAAATCTTGTTAATGTTGGAGAAAAGATTGAAAAAGGGCGGATTAGTATTTCCTGGTTAAAGTTCCAGATTAGTACATTCAGTGGAGTTTGGCATCACTATCATGTATGAGTCTAGCCAGGTAATAAGTTTGATGTCAAGCTATAAAAATATTATACTGTGTTACCATTTCTCAGCCCATTTATTTACTTTTTAGCACTGCCATTAACATTTAGTTGTTTTTGATGCAATAAATAATATGCTATGTAATTACAGCTTCACACTACAGTAAATAGTTTTATACTGTATGATTTTCTGTTGAAGAATGAAAAAACAGAGCGACTAAAAAATTATTTCAACTGTAGAAAGATGGGTTACTCATCAGTATAAATTCTTTCTATCTAGTTGCTACATAATAAGTGTTCAACTATCTTGCAGACGATGAATTGCAAGTTACCAATGAGGAAACCAAATAAATAACTAACTGCGATGACCACTGCTGTGAAACCGTCATCTTCTCTCATTTTGTCTGCGTCTTTTCTTGCCTCCCCTCCAATCTCTGTTCTCAGAGAAGAATCATTGAGTAAAACCCTAACAGCGTGTGATGCATGACATTTAAGGAGTGATAAACATCAAAGGAGCCTATTTCTCACCGCTGGTGTCTCTTGACAAGTACAACTGTTAAGTGCACATGGCCTTTCTTCTGCAAAAAGAAAAAAAAAAAGAAAAAAAAAAAGAAAGTCTTAATTTTCACCCTTGTCAAAAGCAGTGAAGAAGCCACAGAGCTGATGGAAATAAGAGGAGCAAACAAAAGAAAGACACGGAAATCTTAGAAGCTCAGAGAAGCTGTGAGAAGCTGTGAGACTGTGTCCTCACTTTTTTTGAAAAGTGGCAGCACAAAGAAAGGACTGTGAGAAAGTATGAAACTGTTCCATGGGTTTCCAGTTATACTGGCAGAGAAAACATGTAGTGATTAGTGTAACTAGTTGCCTCATAAATATGAAATTATGGTCACAGTTTTGCAGAACAGTATGATGTCACAGTGACATTGAACTATTAAGGCTATTCACTCCATCGACATATTCAATTACACGTCTGTGTGAAAAAGTAATTAGAAAATTCATTCTTGGCGGCTTTTTTTTAAGGTCAGACAGGAAAGCAAGCCAGGTGGAAGCGAAGGTCTGCTTTGTGCCCAGACCATAAAAAAGGAGAGCTATACAGCATCAATAAATTGCTAAGATTTACACTGCTAAGATAAGCTGTTACTGCTGCACAGAATGGTGCAGAAATGGTGCAAAGCCCAGGAAGACAGGCTGTAAGGAAAGTCATTGTTAACTAAGACTGTTTGAGAAGACTGCTCAAAATCACTGCGCCGCTAGCTTACGTAGCATTGCCTTTATGCCACAGGTGGGCTGCCATTTACATGTGGCTCCGTTATTTAGGCTTAGTGATTGTATGTGTGAGATTGCTGGTTTGTATAAGCACAGGGGAAGGTGACCTTTGGGTAAACGCATCAGTCTATTTCAAGCGAGGAAGCTGCACATACTTAAATAACTTGACAGACACCTTGATCTCCGAGAACCCCATTCTAATCACACCTGGATGGGGGAAAAGGCACGGTCAGGATACTGTTTCTTGACTTTTCCAGTGCCTTTAATACCATCCGGCCCTGTATGCTTCAAGAAAAACTGAACAGGATGGAGGTGGACCCCTGCCTGGTGGCTTGGATCTCCGACTACCTCACCGACAGACCACAGTACGTCAGGCTGAAGGACATCACGTCTGACACTGTGGTCAGCAGCACAGGAGCACCACAGGGAACTGTGCTGTCCCCTCTTCTCTTCACCCTGTACACCTCTGACTTCTGCTACAACTCTGAATTATGCCATATTCAGAAGTTTGCAGATGACACGGCCATCATGGGGTGTATCTGGGATGATCAGGAAGAGGAGTACAGAAGTCTGGTGAGGAACTTTGTCGCATGGAGTCACACAAACCACCTGCAACTCAACACCTCAAAGACTAAGGAACTGGTTGTGGACTTCGGGAGGTCCAGAGAAGGTCCACTGCCGGTTCAGATAGAGGGGGAGGAGGTGGAGGTGGTCAACAAGTACAAGTACCTCGGGCTGTGGGTGGACAATAAACTGGACTGGTCATGCAACACAGAGCACCTGTATAAAAAAGCCCAAAGCCGACTGTACTTCCTCAGGAGGCTGAGGTCTTTTAACATCTGCAGGAAGCTCCTGAGGATGTTTTACCAGTCGGTGGTTGCTGGAGTACTTTTCTATGCTGTGGTGTGCTGGGGGAGCAGCACAGCAAAGAAGGACTCATCCAGGCTGGAGAAACTGATCAGGAGGGCTAGCTCTGTGGTCGGCATGAAGCTGGACACTCTGGTGACAGTGGCAGAGAAAAGGACATTAAAGAAACTGATGGACATTATGAACAATGCTGGGCATCCTCTGCACACGGCCATAAACAATCAGAAGAGTCTGTTCAGTGACAGGTTGCTTCTCCCCAAGACAAGAACTAACAGACTTAAAAACTCCTTTGTCCCACACGCCATCAGACTGTTTAACTCCTCTCTGGAGGGGAGAGGGAGGGGAAACAGGAGGACAAAGGAGGGGGGAACAACTAAGCTGTAGTGCCTCTTCACCTCACTGTACAATACCTTGTGCAATACTTTTTGTAAATAGTCAACAGTGCAATAGACTCAATACTTGAAATGTGCAATTCACTTGTATTTTTATTTTTTATTCCTATTTATTCTATTTATCCCCTTTGTATATTTTATTTATATTTGTCTCTGTATTTATATATGTGTGTGTGTGTGTGTGTGTGTGTGTGTGTGTGTGTGTGTGTGTGTGTGTGTGTGTGTATATATATATATATATAACAATTCTGTAACTGTAACTTCGGTCGTTGCTGTGCTTTTTGGAAGTCGAATTTCCCAGAGGAACCCACCCGAGGGATTAATAAAGTTCTATCTTATCTTATCTTATCTTATCTTATCTTAATCAATTCATGCTTGAGTTTAAGGAAACATCTGTCACAGATGTGATGAAATTCGCTGCAAGTGCTTCTAAGAATAGGATAAAGTGGGGTCACAGAGACCTTGAGCTTTGGCCACAAAATCTAGGAACTTCATACTTGAGTACAAATTAAACTTTATGATAAAACTTGAAGAAATTCCCTGAAAGACTCAAAAGATATTGCCCTGATGGACAACCTAAAGACAACTCCGGTCAGGGTTATCTCCATGAAGGAGGCATTAAAATAATCATGTCGTATGCAATTACAGACGTGAATCTGCTCAGAAATCACAGGCACCGAGATACAAGGGAAATACATCCTAGATTGCGGTCATAAATACAGCTATTTCACCCTTCATTAAACACTGTGTTACCCTTGTGGCTCTATAAGCAGCAAAGAATCTAGGCAGCACCATGTTCCGTCTTCAGGACACACATTCAATACACTTTGCTTCGTTTGCAGGCCTTGCAATCTGTTATATAACGTTGCATCTTGCATCAGTGGAAATCCTTTCACTTACATAAAAAAAAAACATCCCTTGGGGATTAAGAAACTTAATCTGGCTCGATCACCAACTAAATTATTCCTTCCAGCACTCCCAGCAGGCAAGCAGAACCTTTTAAACGTGAACTGTGTATTGTCAACAGGATCAGGACCCTTTTCTACTTTTAGAGATTTAAGCCCCTACCAGATGGTAACAGAAACTGTTACATCATCCATCTTTCAAAGGATTAAAAATGTAGGCCAGCTCAATTATTATATATGCAATAAACTTCCATGAAATACAAATTTGATGATATTAGAACCATTAGATGGTGCAAATCTAAGACTTTAATCTTGTTCACCAACAACAAAGACTGATTGCATTGTTAAAGAGAGCAAAATATTCAATTAGGAGAACTCTGCCGTCACTGTTCTGGATTTGTTTCAGCGGCAGTGCCTTAAAGCTCTGTGTGCAACGTTTATCTTTATATTCACTCTGTTCACGCCATTACCTGGTCTTTGTCTGCTGAAGTTATTAGAAGAAGGAGTGCAATCCCCTTGATTTCTGAGAAAGCATTTTCAGCAATTCTGAGTCACAGTCTGTTACAAATGACATGATGCTGACTTTCATAACAGACTGCTCCTCTGTGAATGATTCCCTTGACCTGAAACCCACTCAATCACACAGCACACTTAATTAAGTTAAACCAAGAGCAATAAATAAGATGTACGACACATCACCACTGATGCTTGTCCTCATCCGTTGACAAAAGCAGCAGGTCTCAGGTCAGGCCCGGGCGATGGATGAGACCAATAACAATGACATACAGTTCAAGCCTGTCCCCAAAAATTGATAGGAAATGTGAATATGATCAACAGCCCACTGGCAACTCAGCACACAGATTTGCTCTATATGCTGAAGATTTAATGCTGCTTTGCGACAAAGAATTGCCAAATAGTTGCAAGATGAATATCTCTGGTGCTCTCCCGCCAAGGATCATCACTGTGTCTACTGTGGCAGAGAAACAGACATCAGAATCCAATCTAGCCGCACCATCTGTTCCCAGATATCAGGGTTGTCATTTGATATGGGCTGCCCATCAAGAGTGGAGGACTCAAGTTCACCTTGCCACGAGAGATGCCTTAGACTGTGGTCTTATAAAATGTGATGGATAAAAGCCGTAAAGAATCAGCTATAAGGGATCTGTCAAAGCCCACAACGCGACTGCAGTCTTCATCACAGCAGTGTGAGAAGTTTAGAAACACCTAGCAGAGTAAACACTAGCACTGGAGCTTTAATCAGGGTCAAAGGATTCAATCATGAAAGGACATAAAAAAAATGGCCCATTCATTTGGGTTTTCAATTAATAATTTCAACATTATGAGCCTGCTGTCTCTTGTTGCTGGCTGTTTTTGTTAAAAAAGCTCAGGTCTGCCAACAAACAATTTCCAGAGAACTCTACTGGGGCATTATACTTTTCAGTGAACCGCAGGGTCTGATGTTCAATGAAGCTTTTACTTTTCTAAGGCAGAATAGACTGAACTAAACTCAAATGAAGTGAAGTCAAATCTGAGTGACCTTAACACAACAGAAGAGAAACAATAAAAGACTAAAGAATATAAACTGTTGACAAATGCTGAATTAAAGGCTTTGTTGGACGTAACCATGCCAAAGTTGCACCCGGTATCCTGCAGCTTTCTTATAAAAGTACTCTACCAAGGAGTGCACTTCTACTCACAGTATATATGCCATACTCACAAGGGTGTTATAGGATCAACAAGCAGGACCGGCTAAATTACCTTTTTCAATCTACGTTCTCTTATTAACTGTGAAAATAGCACCTACATTACTCACAGCAAATCCTGATTGCCAGATTCAGCTGCAATGTTTGGGCAGAATCCAAATTGTAGTCTTCAGATCCAACCTCCACTGAGTGAAACGACTGGCAAATCCGGACACGAAAAAAAACTGCGAATATACTTACATGCAACATGAAGGCTGGCCTCTCTGCTCACGATGGTGCCGAAAGAGTTCGATGCCATGCACTGGTAGATGCCGACGTCCTCCTGTTTATTAAGATGTGCGATGTGTAAGTTTCCTCCCATGAGAGAGTAACGAGACCCCGGTCTGGGCGTGATGAAAGAGTCGTTTAGCTTCCACCTGTGAATGCAAGCGCACGACGCATCACAAAACCCTTTGTAAAATAATTTGATCTGCATAATAATGTCATGCACATAAGAAGAGTGTCTGGTGATAAGATTATGATAAAGTCACAGACTGTTAGGGATTCAGAAACAAAGCCATATGCATCCATTTAATTCATACTGGATTAAATAAATATTAAAAGAAATGACAGTGACTGATGTTTGCTGCAGGAAACCTGAATAAATATACTTAAATGAGAAGCAATCATCAACAGTTATTTCAAACAGCTGTTTATTTCTATGTCTTTCAGTTCAAATGCTTCATGATCATTTTTTTTCTATTCCATTTATTCCACAAGGAACATGATCGACTTTCAATATTTAAAATCTTTGGGCGACTTAAGTTGATTTGCATAATTAAGGTTTATGTACTAAGAAACCTGTCGAGTTCATGATGCATCACATGACCATTACCTCCTCAATGATTGCAAAGACTTCAAGGTTAAGTTTCCATTAAGAGTATCCCCTAAATGTTCTACAATCGATGTTTTGCAAAAAAAAAAAACAGACCCAAAGGATAAAATTGTTCCACTCTGTTTCATAGCTACTTTTACATTTAGATAAATGTGGTCAGTTTAAGAGTTGATGATGATGGTTTTTGCCTTATAGTCAGCCAATGCTAGTGTACACAGGGCACTTAGAGTCAGGAGAATAACTGAGAAAAAATAGGTATTAAAAAATTCTAATAATGCAGAATTGCAGATTTGATTAGATGATCACAGCTCGCAGAAAGAAGGAAGTTTGAGGTTTCTATTTTAGACTTTCTTGCTACGGACAGTGTTAAGGATTAAGGCAAACGGAGAGAGGGACACCACTGAAGGAGCGAGGGAACGGGGCCATATGCAGCAGTGCGGCGTTCACCAGCAGATATGTTGGCTGGACTGATTAAACGATTTGTTTTGCAGCTAGAACAGAAGTCGAGATGACACAAATTTAGGGGCCACGTGACATCGTGATAGCTTGGTAGTTATAGACAAGTTAATTTGTCCTTGATACCTTGAAACAAACTTTCAACATGTGGCATCTTAAACCTCACGCTAAATCAAAACCACCGCTAGCTGGCACACGACAATAACAGGCCGTAACAATGCCCCCGATATGTCTGTCTAAATATCAGCCCCATCATCAAAAGAGATATCACAGCAGCTGTCATCAATCTGGAAATCAGTTACTGATGTGGTGTACCAACTGCCACAGTTGGTGGCACCTGCTATAATTAAAGAACTAATTAAAACAAAATTTGATTTTATGTGAATCCAGGCGTGCCCTCAGAACTTAAACTAAGAAGGGCAGAACAATTTGCAGATCTGAACTCGTAAACAAGTTTTCGTTTAAAAACTAAAATGACCAATTGCTTATTAAGTATTCCAGCCGATCCAAGTGATAACATCTTGTACATTCATTTCAATTTGTATCCATTAGGCATAACACCAAGGATTTTCAAGCTACATTAACGCCCGCATATGCTTATGTATGAGGGATCATTTTGAGCTATTACACATTAAATGCTTGGTTTTTGCGATTTGTATTTAATTACCCTGCCAGAAAACAGCTATGTAGCCCCATTTGATAGATTATAAATTAATAGCTTATGCACTTGATGCACTTTAAAGTAAATCATTGCTTCTCATTTATTTTAATTTGTCAACATTTTAGAACTGTGCATTAATTTTTTTTTTAGCACTGGGACTCCTCAGCTACACAGGGTATGTGTACTGAACAAAGACAACCTGCAGCAACTGTTTACTGCACCTCAATCCGTCAAGTGATTTGCATCATGTTTATCATAGTGATAACCTCAGATCAGATGCCCCGTGGCAGTGTCTGTGCATCTTTACCAGTGGGACTGTAAAGAAAGCCTACAGCAGAAAGACAGTTTCTGTCATATTATTCCTATTGTGTGAAAGAAACTCCATTAATGTGTCGCTCTATCACCCAGTCTCAACAATGACATCAGAGAGGTGGTGCTTGACTCTCTTGATCTTTTCACTGGTCAGGGATAGCAACGACAGGAAGCTCTTTCACTGAACTGTATAGATCAATGTCAAGCTGTCAATGGTAAATGGACTGATTCTTATATAGTGCTTTCCTATTCTCCTGAAGCTCCCAAAGCGCTTTACACAACATGCCTTATTCACTCAATCATACAAGCACTTTTTCTATGCTCAAGTGTTTTTTTGTCTAACATTCACACACATTCACACACCAGTGGATGCATTGGAGAGCAAGTTGGAATCAGTATCTCAAGGATATTTGGCATGCAGACTACAACCACAAACCTTCTGCAGATTGTAGCTTCTACCTTCAGTCTACCTCCTGAGCTACAGCCACCCCAGAGCAAATATACAAAACACCTGCAACTAAGGGCAGTTAATTAATAATTAATAATTTACAAAGAATGAGCAATGACATCAAATCAGTTTTATTAAGGCGATAAATCCTTTTACCATAGATTAATATAAGCCTTATTATTAATGTTATGTTGCTTTTGAAGTGAACTATTTGAATGACAAAATAGAGCAGCCAACACTCGTGTGCTTGGTTAACAAGCTGCATTTATAAACTGTATGGCTGTGATGCAAGGACCTCTTAATTAGGGCTAAGTAACAGATTAATAGAATTTCACTTACCCAAAGTGGAACATAGAAATGGTTTTTCTATTAGATTCTATTAAAAAGGCTCCAACAGGCACAAACAGCACAAAAATACAAGCGGTCCAACTCAGTTACTGGAATTTACTGGAATTAGGGGAGATGAAGCTTAGGAAACTGTAATAAGCCTGTACTGGCTGTGACTGAGAGAGACACAAATGTGTTATTGCAGGAGGCAAGCATCTACAAATCACAGTGGTCACAGTTTATAAAAATAAAAAAAATATCCATACTGTACAGTTTTTAAGAAAATTTCTGGCTACCTTTTCCGTCTCTGGAATATTACTTGGGAAGCATGCATAAAGCCATGTCTGCAGCTGTTACCTGTAGAAAGGAGGTGGGTGTCCCTGGGCCTCACAGCTAAACACCACCTCCCTGCGACTTTCGCCAGAACGAATGGGAAACACCACACTGCCAGGTTGTTTGGTAAACATGGGCCTCAGCAGGACTCCGCTTCCTGGGTGAAGAACCAACAAAACTAGATCAGCTTTGATGTCCTGCTAAACTGAAAACCACTTTGCACAGGGTTTTTTTTTTTCTGCAAGCAAGTGGATATTGAAGTCCTAGCGAGGGAGCGAGGGAGGAAAATTCTACGCAGGAGAAGCATAAACAGTACGCATTTCATGCATGGATCTTTCGATCATGTGAGTAGAACTTGCTTGATCCCTGCAGTACTGCATAATCAGCTGGTAACCTTCATAAAACTTTAATGCAAACATCTGAAGGTACAGACTTGTCAAAAACAAACCACACTGCCACCACACTTAAATTTAATTTAAACCCTTCAAACCTATTGCAGCCTTCCCAGGGGATGTCAGCCAATAAAAGATCTGAAGTAAAATGCCATAACAAACACTTAATTTGAATCTTTCTCTCTCATTTGACATGTCAAATTGTACCCTCGTAACTTAAAGTAAAAGACTCTCTGATTTCCAAAGTTGAGAGGGAGGAAATATTTGAGGGTGTGAGTGTGCTTTTACACATCACCTTGAATTACACTTTAAAGTATTTGTGCACTAATGCACTGTGTTGATGGTGGAGAACTGTTACAATACTCATTCCTTATGTGTTGCTTTATATGGACGAAACACCCAATACATATATATTAATTACAACAGTGTATTTAAATTCCTGGAGTGATAATAGAGAACCTTGATTAAAAAAAAATTTAATACAAGAACAAAAAACATAGACAACAAGGACAGGAGCATGTGTGACATTCGTTTCCTGGTTAATTACTAAGGTACAACAGAGATTACATGTTATTCATCAAAAGCATAAGAGTGATTCCTGTGGTAGTCAGTGCTTCATTACAATAAACATTTCTTTTTAAGGTGGAAGGGGAATTCATTTGTGTTTACCACAAAGCATTTGCATTTCAGTAATGGCACAGAAGTTGGAATATTTCATCATTAGGGCAACTAATCTGTATGAGAGACAGGTATCATCCTCGCGTCTCTGGAGTCCTGGGAGTACTCAAGATTCAAAATAACTCTCTGAAAGGGTGGAGATGTTTGACAAGGGACCTCATTGTTCCTTTCTGCAAGCATAACCCTTCAAGAAAGTTACACAGAACAAAAGGCTGTCTAATTATAATCTTTGTTACATGTAGCATGTCCCTCAAAGCAGAAAGGAGAGATGAATGATTACTAGAAGATCCTTATTGTGCAGCCTTTATTAAAATAAAATTGCACGGGAACTTGAAAGGAAGACAAACATGAGATGAATCATTTGGCTTATTAAAGTGACTATAAAGGATAAGAAAGTTTAGCAGTTTACATTTAAGAGTAAAATCCCACATTTTTAATATCTGTAATATTCTGAATATTTATAATTGTGCTATTTGTGTATAGTACAGCTATTTCTTATATTTTGTAACTTTGTAATATATTTTATTATTTAATTTACTTCAGTCTGTTACTGTTTGTATTGTCTTGTAACAATCGTAACCACATAATTTCCTTAAGGATTAATAAAGTATTATGATTCTGATTTCAATAAGATAAACATTTATCTTCAACATATGTCTTAAGCCACCTCACATTTCTTTGAATTTGCAAGGAAAATGGGAAATGGATGAAGTAATTTACTAAAGCATGTGCAAACATCCTTGGAGCTTGAAAGCCAACTGCATTTTTAAATATAGCATGAAATCTCTTAAGCAAACTTTCTTGTAACTTGCATAAACAGTCTTCAGGAATATCTTTCCAGATTTCTTCTTCTTTGGATGCTTTTTGTTCTCTTCTCAGTCACGATGATCCTATACTGTTTCAATAATGTTCAGGTCTAGGCTCTGGGGAGGCCAGCCCAGTGTTCTTCTTTGTGTTTTTCTATCCAAGTCCGCTTTTACTCCACTGTTAGTGTGTTGACACTTTTTTCCTAATCCCATCAATTATGACAAGATCCTCAACAACACTGGCTGAAATGCAGCCCCATATCATAACAGAGCCTCCACCATGTGTCACAGATGGCTGCAGGCACTCACTGTCGTACCTCTCTCCTCACCTCCCTACATGTTGACAACGATTTGAATCAAATTTTTCAAATTTGATTCATAATTTAATCAAACCTGTTGCGACTGATTTTCAGTTTAGTTCCCATGTAACATCTCACCTGTTTCTCCTGGTTTCGCTTCCTTAAGAATCGCCTCTCAACTGTCACCTTTCCACTGAGACCATTTCTGTTAAGGCTTCAGTGAACAGTAGATGGATCAACCGATGGGGCGGAATTTATTGTCCTATTTCTTAAGGACATGATTTCCAAATACTGTTCATCTGCTGTAGATGTTTGGGGTTTTTGGGTTGTTGTTTTTTTAAGTATGCCACTTCTTTTTCTGTCCTCCACTTATCCAGTTTCCTCATTTTTTTTAAAGTACACTTTGCACACCATGGCGAGATATGACAAAATTTCGACCAATAGCTCTTTGAAAATCACCTTGTTCGTGTAAAAAAATATTTTATGTCTGTCAAACTGTGTTATCTTTAGCATTTTTTATACATTCAACTGTTTTTGTGACAGGCTGCTAGTATTAAAGTTGCTAAAGATACCATTTAAAAAATATTCTTTGCTCAGTTGTCTGTTATGTGTGGACATAGCATTGGTTCATAAATTGAGTTGGATGCCTTTTTCTCTTTGATTGATTCAGAGGTCAGTGTTAAGTGATTTAATAAACAAACAAAATTATTCTTCTGAATCATTTCAGGTACAAGGACTGGACTGAAAATGAGTGAAAAAGCAACAAAGGAAAACTCTGAAAGACCTTCACAAAGGCCAGAGAACTTGTTTAACACCAGTTTAAAAATTGAAAGAAGGTCTGGCTCTTTGGGACTACAATACAAAGAATTGGAGGGTGCCTCCAGACTTTTGCACAGTACTGTATGTTTGGTTATGGTGCTAAACTTACCTGATCGTTGCCAGCACCATGGCAACTGTTATTAAAAGGGTGAATAAGAATAATGAGAAGGGATTGAGTTCCTGGGGCTGTGCCTAGGGGGATCAGTTCAAACTGATGCAAACTCCCTGAAACTCTTTCGTTGCCTTAACGGGAATGAAAGCAAGATGCGGTAGGGAATGCAGAATGACTGTCAAGCTTGCTTTCTGGTAATCGAACATTAAGGTTCTACACGCTACACCAGTCTGAAATCCACAGGCCCAAGAAATCAGTGAGAAATTTCTTTTCTTCCCAGGAAGGCGTTATTTTGGAGGTATACTTGCTGGCCTAAAAAGAGAACAGATACATATTGCAAAGACATCTGGACAACAGAAAGTTTTCAATTTAAAATCAGTACTGACACTCTGGTTGACAGACTGTTACGCCTTGTAAGACATAAAAAAAAAGTCAAAGTCATGCTAAAACCAGGCTGTCAAAATCTGATAGCAGGTCCAACACCAAGACCCATAAAATACAGAAAGTAAAAAGATAAAAGTTCTCTATCAGAGAAGCGCAGTGATCCAGAATCCTAACAGGAAGTTGGCTGGGGAATGCCGCAGGATAAAGCTGGAGGTCATTATGAAATAAGCCGGCTTTGCTCATATCTGTCACCTGCTGCCAGATGGTGATACGCGCGTGTTTTCTAAGACTCCTCAGACAACACAAGACTCAGCATCGGAGCAAAAGTGGAAGGCAGAGAGAGCTGTTTCAGAGGCTGAAATAAAAACTAATCTCAAATTCAATACTAGCTGACAGCAAATGAATTCCTCCAGCTTACCTCAGCATGAATAAATAGGCATATGGGGAGTCAGCTGTGGGGGAGGTATCGGCCGTTTGTGAGGCCCCAAATCCATTAGTTTCAGCTCAGGGTTTTATGCATCAAATAAAAAAAAAAATGAAAAAAAGCCAATCTTGCTTTTTAAGGCATCTTCCCCGCTGTCCAGGCCGATAAGGTACATCTTTAAGGTCTGTCATTTAGGAACAGCAAATGCTACTCAGTTTGGTTCAGGTTATTTCAAGCACAGTATGAGTTTGATCAAATCTTATTCAAAGGCTTGAAAAATGTGGTAGTCTTTTTTTTAATTCATGAAAAACCGAAATATTGAACTATAAAGAATAAAATAATTAGAAACTTCACTAGAAAAGAGAGGGAAAATTAACACAGTCTTGTGATTCAAGTGCTACAAACTTACAGAGAAATACTGCAAATACATAAAAAGAAAAACAGGAGTTAACAGAGCTAATAAAAAAATGTGCCAGCCAATACTGCTGTGACTATCAGCTGGGGTGTGCTGTGCTGTGCTGCATTTTCACTTACACTGTCTTTGTAAGAGAAATGTGACATGAATGTTCCAACCATGTCACCACATCTTCTAGCAAATCAAAGCTACTGCATCTCAAATGCAATATCACCAATTGCACCAAGTGTTTCCAGAGCTGTGTACACTGGGGAAACAGAATTGATTAGGTCCAAGCCCATATACGGGAGTAACAAATTAAAGTTATTTCTTTGTTGTTCTCTGTTGTATATTGAATGTCTACATAAAGACAGGTATATATTGTTTTGAGAAGGATATTTTCATCTAGTTTAATCAAGTTTCCTCCTGTACATGAGTAAGAAGGTCATTTGTCAACCATCAGATGTCAAGATATAGTAATAGGGATATTTATTATAAATGTGTAGAATGTTTTTAACCACAGCCACGAATGCCTGACCATTTTTGGTTTTAATTTTCGTCAATGTAGTATAGATTTCTTTCTTTCTCTACAGACTAAAAACCTAATATACAGTGATAACCCATATGGAAAAGATATATATAAATCTTATAAAGTTTGTATCTGTCTTGTGTGAAAACAGGTATAAGATCCCTTGAAGAATTATATAATGAAACTTGTATGTTTTGGAAACTTACTAAAACAATATATGAAAGTAATGACAAAGTGGCCACTTTCATGAGTAAATCATATACGTTTTTACTATTTCTTTTCTATATAGGAATATAGTGTAAAATATTGTATTTGTCTTGTTTATGATTGCATACGCTCTAATTAAACTACGCTATATGAGTCAGTTATGACAAAGAAATCCCTGAAAATAAATGACTGGGGAAAACAATCATTTTCATTCATTCTTTCAAATAAAAACTAATTTGATGATAATTTAAGAAAATAAGTACAATTGCATCTTTGCTGCTACACAAGGTAACAAACATAAGCTGTTTACATTCATGCACAGGAATGCTGACATGCTGTGACGCAAAAAGTAAAGTCAATGTCTGCTCACAGCAGTTCTCCAAGCTACTGTTTTTCTTCCATCGCAGATATATATTACTGGTAATGTATTTATAAGATGCATGTAAAAAGAGGGAGGGTTGATGTGATCCAGTTATCAGGGAGTCATACAGCTTAGCCTCACTAAAGTTTTATTCCAGGGTGATGCAAAGGAGGCTTCAACTGACTGTCAAGCTGTGGGCTCAGGAGAAGCAGCAGCCATGGAACAGTGGGCTCTTTTACACTGTGGGAAGTTTTGTGAGGAGTGCTACAACTATATCCACCCTGTGCGATATGACCAAAATCTCATATCCCGATATAACAATTCTATCGCCCTGATAACGATATAAATCACAAAAATGTAACATTTTCTGTAAATTCTGTGAATCTCGGGCAGCTCGACTTGCGTGAAGTGTTTCCAGCTGGGCGTCATGTAGCTGGAGTCGAGTGTTTTAACCGATGCATGAAACGATACATTTTTAGACATAAGTTGTAAAGACGTGCTGCGGGGAAAAGCCTGTTCTAACGTTTGAGTCTAAGGTTTATTTTTTAGCACCTGGCGGCTCTTTTTTTACTTCTCATCTGTAAATAATCTGCTCTTTCATGTGATTCAGTTTATTTTGAAAAAGTCTCAACAGGATCTTGAGCTTTATTGTGAAAGGTTTATGTGGAACATAAACAAGCGGACACGCGATGGTGTTACCGTCGTTGTTGCTAATGACAACGCATAAGTAGTGTGGTTATATAAAATATAAGAGAATAAGAGAAAGAGAGAACTTTAGGAAATTAATATAGCCACTACAGTGACCATCAAAAAGATGAAAAAATATTGCTGTAAACAGTTTATTTTGCGACACCACGAAACAGACGATAGCATAAATGAAACGATAGATGTTTTTATATCGTCATCCGATATATATTGTTATATCGAACAGCCCTACCCCACTCCTTGTGTAACCAAAGTGGTACAAAGTCAGGTACATTTCCAATGGATGATAGATTGTCAGGTTTTTAACTTCTCTCTCTTCATGATGGTGACTAAGGATATGCTCTGACTTCAAGTATTCAACAGGCTCCTGGGCCAAGGATCGCTTTTATGTTCCTGACCTAAGATCGTGACCTTTGGGTTCAAATTGATTTTATTCCATAATGTTGCGGGTACCAGCTTTCCAAAGGGAGTTTACAGTAAAGACGCTGCTTTTTTTCCAGGTAGTATAGGAAGCTGATTAGGATAGGGTACTTTCCATTGGAGGCTTGCTGAGCACATCCAGCTGGGAGAAGACCCCAGAGTATGACCCACAGAACATTTAGGGTTCCCGAAACAAAGCTAGAAACAGGTGTTTGGGGGATTCTTTGAATACCCTGTTAAGTCTCTTGCTGCTGTGACTTGAAAATGAATGGATGGATAGATTCTCAAAATTGTTATTTATTATTCTTGATGGGAGGAATATTCACAGGGAGGAACAGTCCACATCTTTACATATCTGTATAGAAAACTTCAAAGACACTCTGAGATCTTGCTTGAGGATTCCTAAAGGCTTTGCCATGTACTGATGAATCAGTGAGTGAGTCAATATTTGAAACTCCACTCACGTCTTAGATTCATACATGAGGGTACAAAGGAAAGTGAAAGATGTTCCATTACTTTGTATTAGACTGCTAGCTAAAAGTTTCATTTTCACTTGCGTCACTAAGCCATTTGGAGTCAGTAAAATGTGTATTTTAAAACATGTTTTCAATTTAGAGTAATAGCTGGCTGTAACGAAAAACAAAATTCAGGTTTATCTTAAAAAATCTTAAAGAACCCAATCTACACTAAAAAGTTTTGTTGGGAATACAAATCCATATTTCAGTCAAACATTTTCATTATGTGAGCTTTTGTTGACTGCCACTATCCTATTGGCAAATAAAATGGCAATTGCAAACACACTGGCTGTTGTTTAATTTTTGTATCAGATCAGTTTTGCACTTGTCATTTGTTGCTAAATGCAGTAAAGAGCAGTATTTACAGCACTTGGAGCAATCAGTATTGTTATCTTAATTTTACCAGTCGTCCTCTGCTTGTTGTGTCAAGAGAAGGGGCTTTGCACACTTGTCAAAGTGCACAGTGAAACAAAGAGCTTAGGAAAAATCCCAGCAAAGACTCCCAACAAAGTATGTTCAAATGAAACAAATGCATATAAACGAGGTAAGCAACATTAATGTGTGTGTGTGTGTGTGTGTGTGTGTGTGTGTGTGTGTGTGTGTGTTTGTGTGTGTGTTTCTTATTTTCCCTTTTGTTTTTTCTTAATAAAAGTTTTTTTTTTCCCTTCTACTTAGCTTAGCTATGCAGCAAGCAGAGCAAATGGATCCCCCGTTACACAATTAGGGGAGCGCAGTTTTGCTAAAAATCATAAATATGTTTATAATGATATGCTTTGAAAAGTAAACATATCAATATGCAGTCTGCAAAATCCTGATTATATTTAAGCAACCTGTGTCGGGCATTAGTTTACTATTCTCAACTATGAAAAACAAGTAATAAAACTGATTTTTGGGTGAGCCTTTAAGTTGGTGCACTGAAACCTGTTTGGTGTTTGTATACCACATCATGCTTTGGCTGTCAAACAGGGATTATAAACAGCTAAAACTCTGATTTTAGCATGGCTGAAATGCCCAAATGATCTGTGAGCCCAAATTAGCCAACTTTATCAACTAACCTGCTGATCAGAGAGTATTTGTCTGTGGTTACTCTTATATCAGGTAGGACTCCAAGATGCCCCAAGGTAATTATGTGTTCATTCAAACCTGGTCCCTCAATTTGAAACACAATCCCTCATAACTGTTGTTTTCACTGGTTTCTTACAGGTTTCCACAACATATAAACTAAAGAAAATCGTGTGCAAGCCTCAGTGACACCACTGCTTTGCCAAGCTACTGGCTGTGCATTTTGGCTGTGACAATGAAAGTCAAAATATATGACTTCTTAAAAGGTGAAGACACGTAAGGCAGATTCTTCCAATGTTATTTCTCAGTTATTGTGAAGAGAAAAAACAAACAAACATTTGATTGCTGGTTAAACCTTTCAGCTTAATGGGATTATGTGTTTTTGTATCCAGCTTTGCTAAAATTGTTCTCCTTCAATGCCGACTATAGATCTTTCTAGGATTGTACTCCTGCCAATTATTTTTAGGCAGATGCTTGTAAATTTGTAGAACTTTGAATAAAGTGTTCAAATTAATATTTTGCATCAATAGAAGATCATTTTTGGCAAGCTGCTATCCACAGCAAATGACAAAAGACACACGAGTATTTTTTTTCCCTAATGACCAGATTGCTGTACACTACCCCTTTGATTCATTTGAATATTTCAGAATTTCGTTTTTAATTAAGCAGAAATTCAATCTTTTCCTTCAAGGCTTTACGTGTAATGACTTACTTCATAATAAAAATGGAATTTCTCAATAAAACATGAGTAATAAATTTTTATGATGCTCCACTGACTGTTTTAAGACAGTATGGCAGAACCACAGAGTCACATAAAAACCTTTGACCCAGTGTTTGAAGTTGCTTGCTGTGTTAAGTAGTGATACAACAATCCAGCTTCATCAGGTGTAATCTTTGGCTTTGGGTATCTGTCAACGCTGAGTATCAATATGATACAAGGGGACAAAGTAAGGCTTAAACCATAAAAACGATCATTTTGACTATTAATTACATATTATTTAACATAGTACATGGATAATTTTACATGTGATTTATTTGAACTTCAAATAAAAGCAATTTTAAATTAAAGCTGAAAGCAGAGAGGGCCGTCGCATTGCGGTGGAGTCGAGCCCTGCCCAACATCTCCTATGCCCACTAGGTGACAATGGAGAATACCATTTACCAACATGTCACACTGATGCATGCCATTTGTGGAATCACCAGTTAAACGTTCATCTAGATCGAATGATGATCATAACCTACTGTGCATTTCCACTTCGCACTAGCTGGTGTCCTAACTATTGCTGAGAAATGGCATATCAATGTGTTCGGGGCTCGATTCTCATCCTGCCTGTGAAGTTTGGGAGACATTGGACAATGTGCCTTTGAGTTACAGCAGTTTAGTAGTTCATGGCGGCCATGACCACACCATTTTACAAAACCCCAAAAGCTTCACAATTTAACATGACCAAGGTCTTCAGGTTCCGCACAATATCATGTTGATCTGATGAAATCTCTAGGGGGACTTCTTCGTGAAAGATTGAGGCCTTAAAATGGAGAAAAATGTCGCCAAATTTGCTAATTAAATTTTAAATACATGATTTCCTGTTAAGTTTAGTATGTGGTTCCAATAGACTAATTTTTACGTCTTCATTTCTTACATAAGGCTGCCAAATTTGAAAGCGACCATAAAACATGAAAGCCTTCATCACATTGGAGGTCTGTGTCAAGATTCATGAGTTTTAGAGCTTTCCAAGTCCTTCAAAACCTATGTCCTATTTCATGGTGATTTACATGGCAACCACGGTGCGCCGTTCAATGAAACCTCACGGTTTTCACACTGAAGCATCATAAAGGTTCACTGTTTTTTTTGGTGGAGGGGCTCAATCTAAGTGGAGCAGTAAGTGCTCCCACTAGGTGGCGCTCTAACCACTCTGGCAATGGTCATATGAATCTGTTCAGGGTGGGACTCATGCCTGTGAAGTTTGGGGGAGATTGGCCAACATTTCTTTCAGTTCTAGCAATTTTGTGCTTCATGGTAAAACATCAAAATTCACCATGCCGCTAGGGCCACGCCTTTCGACGAAGGCTCACAGTTTTGAATGTAACCTAAGACCAACTCATTAAGGCTTTCCTGGACAAATTTGAGGCTGTTGGGATCATCCGCCTTGAAACATTACCCCAAAGTGTAAAACATGACATTTCCTGTTCCCACTAGGTGATGCTGTGAACACTGTAAAATATTGCAGTTGAAATGTCTTCAGGAGCAGAGCCGCAAACCTGAGAAGCTTGGTCCAGATTGGACAATGCATGTGGGAATATGAACAAATTAAAATATCATGGCAAATTATCGAAATTCGCTATGGTGCCACGTGGTGAAAATTGAAAAGCAGTTTAATGTGGCCCAGGTCTGTAGTTTAGTCTGACCGAATATGAAGTTGAAGTTGATCCCTAGGAGGAGTTCACAAAAGTACAATGCCTGGAAATTGCAAAAATTGCCATTTTCAATTCAAAATGTTGGACTTCGTGTTGGGTTTGGATCATGGGGTCTCCATGGACTCTTTCGTCCATCTTGGCATGTTACATACATGCAATAAATTTCGTTCATTCAGCTCAAACTGTGTGTCTGTAGTACTTCAACATAACCTGCATAGGTGGAGTGCTAGAGCCATTCTGAAACGCCCAAGTCCAAAGGGCAAGGCAAACTGAAAGAAAACTAACATTAACCTAAACTGGGAGAAATAAACAAACAACATGAAAAACCTGGACATGAAACCTAGAAACATGGCGTGAACAACAGATGACCTGACAAAGAATGAGCAGAAACACACAGACTAAATACACACAAGGGTGATTAGGGGAAGTGGAAACACATGGGGAAACAGCAGACACTAGTCTGACATAACCAGAAAAAGGAAGCAAAGCTGACTACACTGACATAGGACACAGACCTTCAAAATAAAACAGGAAACATGAGACGCAGACAAGACAATATAAACTTTGACAACAGAAGAGGGAAACAGGGAGAGGGAAACTTAAACACAGGGGTAGAAAACACAAAGAGAAACTAATAAACAAAACTAATAAACAAATGAACTTAGCTAGCCTAAAGAACTTAAACATAACATCCAAATAAACTAAAACTCAAAACGCTGGATCAACAGACCCAGGAACGTGACAGAGCAGATGCAACAAATTACAAAAAAACTGTGGAAAAAACAGGTGGACATGGTGGAGGACATAGTGTACGCTGTATGGGTATTTTTGACCTAAAAGACCATTCCACAGGAGCAACTGACACCCCCACCTCAGATGTCAGACCAGAAGCTGAGGCAACATGCTCGTGCTCCTCATGAAATCTGCACAGTAATCACACAGAGAGCGATGCAGAGCGGACAGCCTACCAATAGCTCAGCGGCACCACACCAAAAGCAGACTGAGTGAAAAAAAGTCCACTCCGTGATCCAGAGACAGAGGCAGCTGCAAATATAACTCATCCTTTAACAGGGTCACCTGTGGAAACCTTTTACAGCATTAACTTCTTTCTCTTAAGGAAAATTGTGCAATGAACATGTAATGAAAACCATCTGATTGATTAATTAAACAAAAATAAATACAATTTGAAAATATATATTATTCACATGTTAGAGCTCAGTGTGAGAGTCATTAGGTTAATGCAGGCCGCTGCCATTCATGATCATGCTAGTTCCTCATTTCCTTACTCCTAATCTCACTGCGCTCACTTGACCAAAGTTTGGCATCAAGTCAAAAACCTGTCAGTACTGCAGGTGTGAAATACCCTCAACTGCTGACCCCGTCCCTATGATATGATAGCTCTGCCTTTAGCAACCACATGCAGTGCTTGTGGTTTTACTTAGCATAGCTTCGTAAACACTGAAATCCTAGAATTCAGTTTAGCCCCATAGACGATGCAAATGTGTTTTCTGAGGATCAGACCAATCCAAATATTGGACTGGTGTATCCCTAGTATGAAGGTTAGCTGCATCTATGTGGGCAAACTGCATCATGATTGCTCTCTTGCTCTCTGTCTTACTCACTCACTCCTGTATATAGTGCACACCCATGCAACCAGACATTGAAACCTTCAGAGAGCAATAGGGGGAGAGGCGGTTAACTTCAGATAAACTCACTATGGGAATAACTTCCCCTTGGCCCTACTGCTCTCCCACACAGCCAATGCTTACTCTTAAAAAGAACACAGAGTCTGGATAAATAACCTACCAAGTACTGTCTCTACCAAGTATTTCAAGTCTGCATGCTGAAAGAATGATCATGTCTTCTGTAGAACACAGAGGCTTTGGAGGTCTGTACTTACATTGCACCATGCTTTTCTATCGTAAGCAGAACAATGTAATGTAACTCCACACTGAATATTAATGCTCAGTTACTCTGTGTTACCAACTGTGAATGTCAGGCTCAGGACTGAAGCAAGGGGTGTGCAACACAATGCTTTTCAGAAACGATTTGCCCTCTGCTCCTTTGTTAAGCGTTAAATTGCTTTGAATAGCAACGTCTGAATGTGGGTTCTGCAGCTCGTGATTGCAAGAGCAAATTTTGTGACTGCGCAGACTGCAGCCCTAAATTGTCTCCTGTAGGCAGTTTGTCTGACATCAAAACTCTTCCAGGGTTTCCATCGATGTCAAAGACACTGTCTTGTCTGTATATTTAAGAGAATGCCTAAGTAGGCCATAATATGCAGTCCAGAATTGTGGTATAGATTGTAATCCCATAGCAAGTCACAGCTCCCCGAGGAAAGCCTCATTAGACGTCCACTGATGTGTATTGGAATTAGTGATAAGTGGTGCTAATTGCCATGTAGGCAATTTTAGGTGCCGACATGCCGTCGCGCTTTTGAAAAAGAAAAAAACAAAAGACCCGCGTGTGCACGTAAATTCACACAGTGACAGTCACAAACACATGCACGCACACTAATTATTTTAGGTCCCAGCTGTGAGGAGGGGCTGCTATTTTGAGCAAGGCAACATGAAAGATTACTCATTCCTCAAGATACTGTGCTCATGCAACAAAGCCCTTATTCATCTTGCTCTCAGTTTCAAACTCTGACATTCTGCAGAGAGCTACCATTTGACCCCGAAAAATTTGTAAGGGAGGAAAATTAGGTTTCTCATTAAAAGCAAGATCACAAAGCAAGATTCCAGTACTACGACCGGCGCGATCTCATTTAGGTAACAATTGAGGCGCTATTTAAAATGAATGACTGCACGCTCAACTGATAGAAAGAGGCTGCCTTTCAGAGATGGAAACCTGGCTGATTGTTTTTTGCAACAGGATGCAATGCCTGGGAAAAAACAAAAGAAAAAGAGAAAGAGAGAAATAGTTGCTATGCACAACTGAGAGATTGTCGATTTTCTTGCCTTGAGCTGCCAATGAAAGGAACAGCAACATGAACATTTCCTAACATTTGTAAAATTGTTCAAAGCTTTGGGCACTCTTTTCCTTAAAAAAATCTTTTATTTTTCTCTTTTAATTTTAAGAGCCATCTGTTCTGAATTCAACATAGACCATAGGCATCAAGACAAGAATACACGTTTGGGAGGCTTACCTGCCAGGCGTTCCACCAATGACAGCAGCACTATCAGTTTCCATAGCAACTTCATTTTAATGGTCTCAGGTCAATAAAAGCTCACTTCCAATCACAGGTGTGTAGAATCACAGCTTTGTCCTTTCCAGCACTTTCACTGTTGTTCTGTCAAAAAAAAAAGAAGAAGAAAGAAAGCAAAGGGGAGGAAACCATTAAACATTCAAAATCTCTAATCTCGATTCAAAAGAGTTGGATGGATTTCATGAGAACCATTACTGTCCATGTTTGTGACATATAAAACAAGAAGTTAATGTTAACATGTAGAAAACGTATTTTAGGTAACAGGTAATATTTGGCAGGTGCTTTTTGTTTTAGCTGCAGATCTTGTGGTGCACAAAAGGCTTCCACTGTTGCAGAGTTTGCTTAAGTGTGCTCAACGTTTCATAATAGGGATCATGGCTGCGAGAGAAACATAAAGGGATTGCTCACTTGTGCTCAAACTTACTGAGACAAAACAAAAAGCACACTGGTTGTCAGACACATCCCTAGCACGTAATAAAGTAGCGTCCTGGCTCCTGGATTCTGCCTGAACGAGGGGGATTATGTACGTCTGACACAAAGCGCTGACTGTACACAGTACAAAAACATTTTCAGTCCCCCTGGGAGACTTGCAATTGATTTTCTCAAAGGCTAAACTGTAATTTATCTCTCCTTCTTACTTAAATGAAGTCCCAAACAAGTTGTGATATGAGAATAAGTTGCACTCCTCCCGTCACTGATAAACAATGATGCAGCCTGTTTATTTGTTTAAATACACATACATCCCTAACATGGTGATAGCCAAGATCCTTTCTGATAAAGCAGCAGATAAATGTTTGCGTACGTGAGGCTGCGTATGGAGTGAAAAAGGATGAAGGGGGGAAATTAGCCATTGCCTTTGTTCAAACCGACTCTCCCTGGAACATTTAACTGACTGATGGTAAAGCTTCCTCTGACTCCAAACCATAAGCATGCTGAAATAAATGAGAGGGGGGAATTAATAAGAACATACAGTGTAGTCTATCAGGAGCCGCGTGCCAAAAAAGCAGAGACAACTGAACGATTACGCTTTCTCAGTTATATGCGCGCCTTCTATCCTTGCGCCGCTGAAAAGCATGATAGAGCATACTGATGCTTATGTGAATATATCAACTGCGTCCCTGACACATTTGCCTACACTATTCCTCCTTCTGCATGTACTTAACCATTAAAGGCAACACTTTTCCCCTATAAATCTCATTATGGAGATTGGGTTTAGAGAGTCATCTTAGTTCCAACTTATCTCGCAGTTATTACGATGCAAATGTCAGGAGTAAATGTTGGCTTTCATTAATAAAACAGAGACACTTCAAATCCCTCCAAGGGCTCCTGGATATTTTTGGAATGTGCCTCCTTTGAGTGAATAATTGTGAGAAATGTGCTGAATAAATTACTCAACATTATGTCTTTAATTGAAAAAATAGGAGTCGTTAAAAATTCCAGCCGCACACTTGCGCATTGCTACTTCAATGTCCGGGCGACATCTAATGTAACGTGCATGTGTACAGTTTTAATTTGACTACTAAAGTAAACGTGTGTGTCACCACGGGCTGCAGATTGAACTGTCACTGCAATTTGACACTCGCATTTCGACAAACACTTCATGTTTTTTTAAAAAATGTTCAAGTAATTGTTTTGTCAGCCATTAAACGTTTTACAGTCTGGTCATCTAAAATTAATTTATCCTGCCCTGACAGCAACACAACTGAACATGACCGGAATGTGTGAACTACTGAGAGGCCCCATTCAAAAAAGCTACTATCTGCTGGCCTCTAACACCAATCTTTTGATCTCTATTAGGCTGCAAGCCTCGAGACACGAGACATCAGACAACAGGGTTAGTGGAGGGACAAAAGAAAGCCTTTTGATCCAAAGAAGCTCAGCACTAAGATGATGTCTAGGGGAGTTGAGTCGTGGCCAGCATTTGACTTCCTATTCAGTGCAAATCGATTAGCCTCGTGACCTTAAGTGGTAGCGACAAGGCCAATGACTTACTTTCATCACAAATTGATTCTCTCATTTGTTTGCTTTATCAGATGAAAGTTAATGATAAGGAAGGCTTTCAAACTTTGCCTTTCAAGTTTCAACCTCTTTCATGTTGTTGGAAAAAAAGCCCGTGTTTGAAAAATGGATTATGATCAAGGCCTGGAATGACAGTCCTGGCCTAAACATTTCCTGACCCAATTTGCACAAACTCAACAACACTTAAATGGAACGCAGCCGCAAAGTCAGCCTCTCACTGCACATATGCAGATGAAAGTAAAGGAGAATAAAACAGGTGCACTGCATGTAATGAAGAACACACATTTGTATGGTTTCTTTCTTTTTGACTAATGCCTTAACCAGTTTTTCAGTACAAATCCAATCAGAATATTTGAAATGGTTTGCATACTCATTTGCCACAATAACCTTATACCAGTACCAGCTGGGGGACCCTGTTATTTCTTCTCTCAAGCAGTGAGATGACACGCAAACACTCACTAACAGCGCTGTCTTCTTCTTGTCACTCGTCAAGTTATTAGCCTGAAGCTTTCAGGTCGGCTGGTTGACAAGAGCTCATCCAACCAAATCGTCCATGTTACTTTGATAAAGAGAAAACCCTGCAAAGTTTTGAAGCTTTGAGACTGAAAATATCTGAATTGACATATTTTGCTGTTTGGTCTAAATTTGTTCTACACAGCTTTGAAGGCTCAAGAGACTAGAGTAGCAGCCGCGTTCAAACCAAGCTGGACGGTTTGCCATCAAATGGAAAACGATACACAACAGGAACTGTTACGGCTCAGGACATGAGGCTGATTAACAGTTTTACTCAAAATTATTGTACTGCGATCCAGAATTGAGTCTGCATTATTATATTTTTGGTAATATATACAAATATGAGCCAGAATATGTTGAGTTTGTTGTTATGACTGAAATAAAATAACTATGTGGAAATTCTTTAATATACAACACTGGATTTTGTAAATTATTTAATTTAAGCTAAAAGAGTAAGGCTCTACATTTAATTAATCTGCAATGTGGCAGATTTAGTTAAATACAGACAAAAAGCTTCTTTTTTTCTGTAACCAATCAACCAACTTAGGCATGACTTCACCAAGATTTTCTTTAGTCAGCTACATCACTGTATATCATAGCAAGGCAATTGAAAGTGGTTGCTGGGTGGGAGACAACCTTTCTCCAATCATTGTGTGACTAAGACAACACATTGCAATCAATCCGCACTAATGAGCATAATTCATCAACGACTTGGCTCAGCTATCTGCCAGCTGGTTGTATTTCCCTACGTTAAAGCAATGTTGCTGAGCACCTATGTTATCATACAGTTAAACTGCCAGCTTACAGCAACTATGTCACTATTTGTGGAGGAATTTCTGAATCTCTGTTTTATTTAACTATGAGCTTCTGGTTGGACTCTTAATGTAAGTAGTTGGTGTGATTCTTGCCATATATAGACAGCAACAGATTTGTGTCTTTTACTTATTTATCACAGTTAATTGTCATATTATGACAAGCGGATTGCAATAATTGCCAACTTGACCCCTGAAACTGATAGCAGACTGAGTACCTTATTGCTGTGGTAGCACCATCTTAAAGAACCAAAATCACTTTGAAGATGGCAACTGACTGCAAGTGGGCAAAGTCCAGATCCCTGTCTTCAAGGCAACCATTTCAAAGACAGTTAGCAAGTTCATTACACATGGCCACAATAATTTTAATGAGCTCCAACCATCGTTTTCCTTAGTGTGTCTCTGGCATATGGTATGTCAAACCAGCAGTCTTATCAGCAGCCAAATGCTCAAGCATCCACCCACCCAGTGAACTTGTCTGTTTTAAAACCCAAGGAAACGGAATTTATTTGCGCATATAAGACAGGAAAATCAGCTAATACCCACATTTAAGAAGCTACGCCCATCAAATATTTGGCATCTTTGCTTAAAAATTTACTTCAGTGACTAAATCGCGCTTGTTTGGTTTCTGTCAATCAGCTAATGAGTTAAACTTGAAATCTTCTCTGACTTAAAGGAGCTTATGAGAGAACAGCAGAAAGAACTTTGAATGCAAAACCGAGTGTTTCGTTTTACTTTTGAGGATACGCAGCTGCTTCCAGGGAAGCTTCAGATTTGTAGAGACAAAGCACTCCTCCAAATTTCAGCGTTGTCAAAGTGACACCACTCATCCTCTTGTTCTCTGACAGCACCAGCTGGAGCTTATAAACCATAGACTACAGTTCAGTAAACCGCACACTTTGACAGTGATGGCAACTGATTCGACCCTCTCCCCTACACCCGATCTTTCAGCTGTCATCAGTTTTTAGGGCTTAAAAATATATTAATAGAAGGTTACTCTGGGTCCCTTTTGTGGTTGGAGAGTCCAGATGAAGATAAAATTCACACTAAGAAGCAAGAGCATCCCCCACACACACGCACATGCACTCCCTCCAGCCCCTCCCGGCCCCCAAGCTCTGAATCATGAATGAGGCCAGACTCCCACACTCTGCAGGAATGAGACAAGACCAGGAGGAATGGCATACAATGCTGCATCTTTAATCACCTGAGCTGTGGCTTCACTTAATCTGCAGACACCAGCTCGATCAGTGTTTTCCTTGCACGTGTGGCTCATCTCACAGCTCCGAGTGCCTCCGGTCATTCAAAATTTATTTTGTGGTGATGCTCAACTTGAGACTGGTAGTAGTAGCAAATGTGAAATTATTTCTATGTCCTGCATTCTTGGATTCACCACACACAAATCAAAGTTTAACAAGCACCTCCCAGACAAGTGCCACTAATAATGGAGTAGATAGTAGTGCGGTGAATAAGTCTTTGGCCCCTTCTTGATTTCTTTTTGCATATTTGTTACATTTAAGTGCCTCACATTATCCAGCAAGTTTTAATATTGGACAAAGATAACCCAAGTAAATACAAAATGCAGTTTTAAAATGATAATTCAATTTATTAGAGAAAAAAAAAGCTGTCCAAACCTACCTGGCTCTATGTGAAATAGTAAATGCCTCCAAAACCTTCTACCTGGTTGTGCCACCCTTGGCAGCAAGAACTGCAATAAAGCTTTTATGATAACTGGCAGTGTGTATTTCACATCACTGTGGAGGAATTTTGGCCCACTCTTCTTTGTTATAATTCAGCCACATCAGAGGGTTTTCAAGCATGAATGGCCTGTTCAAGGCCATGCCAAAGCATTTCAACTAGGTTGAAGTCCAGACTTTGACTCTGCCACTCCAAAACCTTCTTTTTTTTTTTTTTTTTTTTTTTTTTGGTTTTGTTTTTTAGTCATCCAGAGGTGGACTTGCTGGTGTACTTCGGATCATTGTCCTGCTGCATAATCCAAATAAGCTTGACCTTTAGGGCAAAAACTGATGGCCGGACATTCTCCTTCAGGATTTTCTGGTAGAGAGCAGAATTCATGGTACCATCAAGTCATCCAGATCCTGAAGCAACAAAGCAGCCAGGCCATCACACTACCACCACTATAAATGGCTGTTACTATGATGTTCTTATTATATAATGATGATGTGTTAGTTTTACATCAGGTGTAAGGGGACTCAAACCTTCTTGTCTCATTAGTCCAGAGAATATTTACCCAACAGTCTCGAGGTTATCAGGATTTTTTGTGTTCTTTTTGGTCAGCAGTGTTTGTTTTCCTTGGAATTCTCCCATGAATTCCATATTTCCCATTTTTTCTGATTATTGAGTCACGACTTTAACTGAGGCAAGTATGGCTGCAGTTCTTTAGATGTTGTTCTGGGTTCTTTTGTGATCTCCTGGATGAGTCATGTAATACTAAATTTTTGGTAGGCTGGCTACTGCTGGGAAGGCTCACTACTTTTTCTCTAGTTTTCTTCATGTGTGAGTAATGGCTAGAAATGGCTCTGTAACCTTTTCCTAGCTGACAGACGTCGGTGACTTCGTGTGTTGATGTGTCACTTTTTTTTTAGATCTTTTAACCTACTTATTAATGAAAAGATTATTTCAAAACTGCATTTAGCTTTTTCACAGGTTCCTTTTGTCAAGTATTAAATATACTTTTTCACTGCACTACATGTATTTTAGATGTTTTTTTACTTTATTTTTATAAAGGTATGTAGATATTGACTATGCTTTGTTTTCATTGTCACTATGGGTTTTGCTAAATTTTAACATGGTGCCATATCTGTATTTGTAGCCCCTTGCACAATTTAAATGTGACTGTACTTCTCACTGTATTAATTATTGTACTACGTATAAGAATTCAACACAAGTGCAATGTTGACGAAGCACAGAAGAATCTATTTGCATATGATGAGTAACAACAAAACTTTCTTTAGCTAAAGATTTTATGATGCCCAAATATTTTTTTCCGTCTTTCCCACAAATGGCACACCGCAGGAGGCAAAGGAAGTGCCAGTGTATTCCCCAGCCAAGATTCTACCTCAAATAGTGGCACAAGACAAAGAGACTAATAGTGTTTTGATCTAAGCACACAAGCTGCAGGCGTGACATAACACATGCCAGCTTTTTCATTTCTCCAGACCGCACCAGGAGCGCTCCACTAACGCGCTCATTCCAATCTCCCCTGTGACAAGAGCAACTGAGCATGTTGAAAGGTTCTCCCTGCTTGCATACATGCTCCAAGACCAGATTTTAGCATAATGAGCCAGTGTGTGGTAATAATTTAGAACCGAGAATAGAGCCATGCATCTAAATCCATTTCAACATTTTCTAAAAACCCTTAAAAACATTGCTGCTTACGTGGTTAAACCCATAGAAACAAATTAATTGAAAAAGTCTGAAATTAGTAAGATATATACATGGTTTTGGGAAACAGATATGTAGATAGATAATAAGTACTGATTATGTACTGTCTTTAATTTTACCTCATGTTTTTTTTAGATCTTAACGCCTTCTTGTGTTTTATAACCAGAGAGTCAAAATTTCATTGCCTCGAGCAAATGAACTCTACAAATCAACCTGCCTTGCCTTCTCTTACAAGTAATTTTAACACTCTATAAATGTTTTTAGGCACAAGCTGACAATCCCAGTGCACATGCTTTTACTAAATTACCAATTAAGGATGCCAATTAGGATAATAAAAGCCTCCCAATTAATAGTTCTTTAAATACACTAATTTAGCACTTGCTTGATCTCAGCTGTCATCATGGGAGGTAATTTTCTGCCCTTGATGGAGAAAAGGCAAACTGCTATTACTGCAAGGAAGACAGATCCTCTAAGACAGATTTTAAGTCTCCGTAAGGACCATTGTTTAAAGCATAGATAGATAGATAGATAGATAGATAGATAGATAGATAGATAGATAGATAGATAGATAGATAGATAGATAGATAGATAGATAGATAGATAGATAGATAGATAGATAGATAGATAGATAGATAGATAGATAGATAGATAGATAGATAGATAGATAGATAGATAGATAGATAGATATTCACAAGCCAGTGGTCACACAACACTGTAATGGGTGCTGACTTGCCGTGACTGACTTAAGTTGACCTGACTACTGCCATGATGGCAGGTTTGCATGTCCATGATAGCGGTACCAACATGAAGTGCTCCCATCTGTACTTGTGACATTCTTGCAGCAGAACCCCGCCCTGCGGCTGTTTAGAAAGGACAATACCTGCCTGCCCACAGTGGGAATAGTGAAGGACTTTCAGGATCACAATCATATCCGGACGCTTCATTAGCCAGCAGTTAGTCCGGATACGTCTTTTATTGAAGATGTGTTGATGTGCTCAACAGTGGTAGCTTCGATGAATGACCACTGCACAGCTGCAGGATGCACTACTCCAGGAATGGAGACACTTGTGCAGTCCATGTGTGACCTGCATCACATCCAGAGGAGGCCAATTCCCCTTCTAAACATTTTACACATGCATATATTATAGTGTTGGTCTAGAAAATATCTTTAAAGCACAAACTTGCACTTTTTTTTATCAGTGTGGACATATATTTCCTTTTTTAATGATAAGCAATTATGTATTTATGTCAATAAACTACAATTGAAAAAACTTGCCTATTTACTTAATTAATTTTCTGAGCTTTCTCACAGTTCATGTCTAGCTCATTTTTGTCACAACCACAGATTGACAGAATTTTGTCTTTTTACAGATTTGTCATGTTTAAAACTAGTATATAAAATGTCATTTTAATGCGCTTGTTTGCTGCTTCATTGGGGTTCATAATGCAGAAAACTTTGCTTCCAGTTCTCAGAGCAACTGCGCCTTGTCAATGTAACTTCTCGTATACATGCAAGAATTCTGCGTTATTTCACTAAACTGAATACTGATGTATTACAGTTGTCATTATTAATATTCCTATAAGAAGAAATTCAAGCAGTCAGTTCTTTTGGTTTTGTTTTTTTACTTTTTAATGCAATAGGTAAGCATATTGTCCACACGGATTAGCTTATGCACTGCTGGTGTCCCACTTACTTATTGCATAGACAACTGAATAAAAGATGAAGACTAAAGAGTTTAGCTCTGCAGGTAAAATGTCCATAGTCTGCACTTCTTTGCATGTGAACTCAGAGACAAGTATGAACAGCAGAAACACAAAACTGAAACAGAATTTTAAAGAAACCAAGTGACTCATCCAAATAGATTTGCTTACTTGTTAAAGTAATAAAAAAAAAAAAAGGCAACCCCTACTTGAACCAATCAGAATGCACATGCGGTACTTTTGTCTTTGCCAACTCAGACTCCTCTTTCCTCATCCAGACCAGGCTCAGCGGGGTACTATGAACTTCATGTTCACCCTCCTCCTTTTTCTGTCCCGGTGACATCATCAGAAACCTGCCCAGCCATAAGCTCACTTCCCCAAGGAGATGTGTAGTAACTCTACAATTCCAGTCACTTTAATACAAATGTTTAAAAAGGAGATACTGCACTTCCAGTTCGGTGGAAACAACAAAATCAACAAAACTATACCCAAACATGCAGTTGAATGTATGCCAACATGAAACAAAAACAGTATTGTGAAGCATCCCCTGAGGTATCCCTAAGAGAGGGGCAACACTAAACACTGACAAAGGGAAGAGTTAATAATCAAAACCACCTCTAATATATTTAATAGCAAAAGCACTTTAATTTACTTAATAGCAGAATCACAAGCAAAGAAGATCCATATGAAACATATGGACGCTTGATTTCACGAGATTAACTATTTCCAGCAGAGTCGGATGCTAAAGGACTTTAGACAATCCGAACCAATCAAGCGAGGAGCGCGGTGCAATCAAAGAAAAGGAGAGATGATGAGACTGGACTGATTCCAATCCCCTGGTGATCACTGACGGCAATGTGTTCTGCCAAAAGGTTTTAAATGAACGAGGAATGATGGTCTGGATTTGTGCCTCACAGAAAAAGCTGCACGGTATAAATGATGGCCATGGCCAATTAGGAGACGCAGAATGTGATTTTATCTGATGAGAAATGGCACCAGTCAGCTGGGATTTCAAAGCTGTTAGTTTTCTAACTCATGCATGGCAATAATGGCATGGACACAATGCCGTCACTTGTGCAATTGAGCGCTGAATGTCTAATATGTGGGTGTGAATGTGTGCTCCGTACTATTGATGGGATACTTCAAAAACAAATGCATATTATAAAATGAGCAAGGCAGTTTCTTTGACATCACGTTTCGGTAAATACCTAAAATATTCAGCTTTACTCCACTTTACTGTGGTTTATTTCAGAAGTGGAAGTTGTAGACCGGTGATAACAACAACCTCGTAGCACAGGCATAAGAAATAATCAGTACTGTATCGGGAATAGTGAATACTGCAGCTTCCGTAGAATACCGAATAAAGTAAATAAATGTATTTCCTTACCGGAATACATATCCTCTGGTGTTTGCTGTCGTTCATCCCTTCTCGTATATCCATGATACACCGCGCATCTCCTCACTCCTTCACCCAAGCAGGTCCCCAGATCGAGTAGACGACTACAGTTTAGTTGGTCTCTTCAAAGTGCGGGTGTTGCTCTCTCTAAATACACCCAAACTGCTTTCTTTCTCCTTTCTTGAGGCAGACTACCCTAAATGTAAGCGCTTACTCTTTTCATCGTCGGTCCCAGTGTTTTCAGCGTCTGAGTAATTACCAGCACCTCGGTCCTCCGCTCTCCTCACTGGTACATTAATGTAGGATATCCCGATGGTCCCGCATGCACCGCGGGCAGGCGGATTTAAACCAAGCCCTTAGCGGTGGTAGTTTGCGTAGTGAACGTTTTGAGGTTGAAATAATTGTTGTTGGGTAAATTCGTTTAAGGAACACAAAGAGTTCGCGAGCAGCTTAAAACTGGTTTTTGAATGCGCGAGTCCAGCTCGTCTACACGGTGAGGACTCCAACTGCCTGCGCGCGCGGCGCCGCTGGCACACGGGACATCAGAGGTGGATGCAGGAGGGTTTGGCCTGCGTTTTTTTTCCAAGCTGCAGGTCTTCGACATTTCCTCAAAATGTCATGATCACCTATCCGGGTACAGCAGAACGGATCTGTATAAAGTAACTGTAGTTTTATTGTTTCTGGCTGATAAGGCAATAAGGCACGGGAGTTATGTATGCACACATTCATTTTATTTGGGGGGATAATGAGGATTGTCTAAAAAAATGTATTTCTTAAGCACCAAAATTGCTAATTACGCAGAATTGACCTGTAAGCTATTGCCGCAAATTCGTGGGCTAATGGTTTCATTCTGATGTTTAGTTGGTACTTATTATACATAATATGGGTCATATTTTCTAAAGTGATGCCATTTATTGTACGCAAAATCTTAAAATGGCTTTGAAGCCAATTTAAAAAAAAAAAGTTCAATTATGCAAATTACGTAAAAACTGATTTCATTGCTGAAAAGTTAATAGAATGAGCTAACATGCACAGTGCCACACTTTATAAGCTCACCTTAATGGAGTAAATTTCAGTATCAGTTCTGAGTATGTTTTTCCTGGTGGTACCACAAGCCAGTGTGTCTGCTATAAAGCGAGCTACAGATCTGCTCCATATACGTATCCCAGTAAGCCATAACATTTCTACTCTAAAACCTGCAAAATGTGATGACGCCATTGCTGATGAGTCAGAATACCTGAAAACACCTGCGTGCATGTGAAGAGCACGCTTTTATGAGTGTGGAAATATTAAATTATTCTAATATATAATTATTTAATGTAAGTGGAGGCACGACTTGTAACCCTTTTTTTTATTGACTTACAGTCTAAGGCCACAAAGAACACACAATTAATAGTTAATGAAAGAGAACTCAAACACAGAAGTAACTTATAACTGTTCTGTACAAGAGCATCAGGTACAGTGGGGCAAAAAAGTATTTAGTCAGCCACCGATTGTGGCACCGGGAGTTGAAAGTCCGTGTTGCTCGGCGACAGCCCCAAAACATCACTGCTCTCGAGAAGATCTGCATGGAGGAATGGGCCAAGATACCAGCTACTGTGTGTGCAAACCTGGTAAAGACCTATAGTAAACGTTTGACCTCTGTTATTGCCAACAAAGGTTATGTTACAAAGTATTGAGTTGTATTTTTGTTATTGACCAAATACTTATTTTCCACCCTGATTTACGAATAAATTCTTTACAAATCCTACCATGTGGATTCATGGATTTTTTTTCACATTCTGTCTCTCACAGTTGAAGTGTACCTCTGGTGCAAATTACTGACCTCTGTCATCATTTTAGGTGGGGGAACTTGCACAATCGGTGGCTGACTAAATACTTTTTTGCCCCACTGTAAGTTCATTATAGTCAGGCACTGTGTCAAAAGATGCTCTGTGTGTGTGTCTGTGTGTGTATGTGTGTGTGTGTGGATTGCTTTTTATTTTCACTATGTAACTCTGAAAAGAAACTTCGTTGGAAAAGTTAAATTCTCACTTTTGCCCTCGTTGTTTCCCAGTAGCTTTCCCCAGGTAGCTGAAATAGCTTAAGGTGGAACAACCAGAGTAACTGTGTCAAACAATAAAGACCCAATTGTTGGAAGAAGCGAAGAAGATAAAAAGGGTAAGTGATAGAAAGGGACAGGAAAACAAACAAGAGTGAACATGAAATAGAATTTCACCTGATTTAAAGGCAACATTCAGCTGACATTTTTTTAAAGAAATCAAACCTTCCTATTTATTTGAATGGTAATGCTGGATGTTTTTAAACCAAAAACTCACAGGTGAAAAGTTGCTTACTGCCACTTTAAAGAATTTAGAGGTCCATTTACTATTGTTGGTGCATTTCTGTGTACAGTCTACCTCATGAAAGGGACCATCTTTCACAGTGACTTTTTTATATATACTTTAAGTGTATTCTGATGTACTTCAGGAGACATTAAGCTGTCTCCAAGATTTTTTCAGTTAATCATACATCATTACTTGTAGTATACAAAACTAGAAAGACTGCCAGCTCATAAAGTTCAGTCAGGACTTATTACAAACGCTACGCCTCTGGCTCACAAGCTGCTCATAATGTTGAGGGGGATTTAAAAGATTCTACTTCTTTTTGAGCCAATGGTAAAATGATAATTACAGACAAAATTAATGAATGCCCCACTAAGCCTTGGAAAGGCAATGGGGGAAAAAAGAATATTTGGATTAACCTACTGAATGAACATTTAGTATTCCTTAGTCATTCATGCACGCAGCTAATAATGGCACATCAAAGCTCCAAGGAACACTTAATAGTATAGCCACTCTAAACACAAATATCTGCAACTAGGCTTGAATATTTCATGAATTCTTTAATGCTCATGGCTGGAGGGAAATTTTCAAATCGTTTTACTGTGATGATTTCTCTCCAAAGAAAAACTAACTGAATTTTACCTCATGTAGTTTTACTCATTTCCCTGTGCTCTCCACTGAGAGAAATACGTTGAGAGAAATGCCACCATCTTTATGCAACGATGAACTTTTCATTGTTGTTTGGAAGGTGTCAGTTAAATACATGAATTCTGTTTGTCCCGAGGCCATAAACGAGATGCTGAAATGAGAAACTTGCCAATACTGTCAGGAGACTGAAGAGCCGGAAAAGGTAGATTATTCTCTATCTTTTCTTCCAGACAAATCAAAAGAGAAACAACGCTTAAATAAAATACTGTCTTGAATCATAAGCAATGATACTTACTAGTATGTACCGTATTGTTAATGTTGTTAGTATATTTTGCAATAACAGGAACATAGTGGTGCAGCTGTTTTGCCAATTTATGCATTGTGATGACTGGGAAGGTGTGAGGTATAGATTTGTTTCATAATTTTCACTTCCCAAATAAACCAATTAAAAAAACAACATTTCATTTATCTAAATTCTTGTATCTTGTATCTGCTTGATCTCTGAGATTTAATTTGTTTGTTTTCTTGTTTTAAAAAAAGGCAGTAAGATAAGATAACCTTTATTCGTCCGACACGTGGGAAATTTGTTTTGTCACAGCAGGAAGTGGAGAGTGCAAAAGTTATGAAGCAAAAATTAGAATACAATAAGAATAAATACAGTAAACAACTGTACAGAATAGAATAAAATAAAATGCTATGTACAGTAGAATAAAATAGAATAAAATATACAATAAAATAAAAATAGAATACAAATGCTATATACAACTGAGTAAAAATACAACGATGCCAGAAAAGATTATTGTACATTAGTGTTATCGCACATTTGTGGATGTGTGTGTTTGATCAGTTAAAGTTAGTACTTTCATCATTAGCAAGTACTGCCTGTTTCACAACATACCATTTGTTACTTGAACATAAAAGCAACAAAGAGAAAAGAAATCATGTGTGTAGGCTGTAATCTAATTTATGTCTCTTGCTGTTACTTCAGAATTCTGCTTATTTCACAATCTTGTTAAATTGCATTTTGTTCAGACTTTTTGTGCTTGTGTGAAATGTTACTGAGGTGAAAGCAGATTTGAAGTCTCTGTTAGAACAATATTACTGCAACAGATGGTGGATTGGGTGTGCAGTACTGACTTAGGGCAATCCTCCTTGCCCTTGTCTCGGCATGATGTCACTCAGTTTGAATCAAATGCAGGACAGCCAGCATCTCAAGCAGCTGCTCAGCAATGCAGACAACACAGTGGAGTTTTTTTCTTAAGGCCAAAGGATGTACAGCTAAAACCAAGACATATACCTTGTGTCAAGGTACTCTCTCATACTTACCCCCAAGTTGTTGTAATGCATTACAGTGCTTGTAAGGCATTTTACTACAATGGGTAGAATATCCTACTTGATCTGTTTAGATTTTCATCTTTATTTTATGCTGGTGACAGCAGAAACCTGAAAGGCATCAAGTTTCTATAGTTATGTATGGAGTAAAAGCTACAAAGTGATAATTGGATATGATAGAAAAGGCTGTAGGCACTGGACAAGCATTTTGGTACTAGAAGCTTTCCATTTGTCAGCTGACTTCTATTAATCAATCACATTTAATCAAACTGTCTGCGCAGGCCTTTAAACCTTTGGCTATCATCTGATGTTGACTGAAGTTCATGTTTGGATGTTTAAATCTCCATCTGACTGCACTCAAACTCACCAGATAGTCCACATCTGCCTTCCAAATAACCTGGCTACACGTAAAACCATAAAAAAAATGGACTGTTGTCCCTACAGGCTTAATAGTTAGCAGTTAGTGTAGTATGTGTCTGCATGTGTGTATTCATATTAATTGTATTTTAAGTTTATATTATATTTTATTGTAGTTATCCCTAGCTTTGAAAGCTTTAACCCGCAGTGATCAGGCTTTTTAATTCTTATACAAATAGCAGATGAGCCATGTCAGACATATGAATTTCCATCTGGGATCAATAATTATTTTTATTATTATTTTGATTATTCAGTGCTTTGTGACTGCATGTCTGTGAAAAGTGCTTTGTAGATCACCTGTACTTACTCACTTGCAGCAGATAGCATGCAAGAGTGCATTTGAAGCAGCAGGTTGGTTGCTAGAAAACACTGTAATGCAAAGTGCTGAAACAACCAGTTAACTACACAATTTTTACTATACAAAAAAAGTTAAAGTGTTTTTTAAACAGAAAAATTGCCCATTTCAGCTTCTTAGATACGAAAATTGGTTGCTCTGCTGCTTCTGCTGTAGACCAGCTTACAGAGGATGAATCATGAAAACTGCGAAAATGAAAACAAATGGTGAACACTCACTAGTCATTAGTTACAGGCATAAAATTCTCTTATTTATAGTTCAAGTCAAAGACACAGTGTACTCATCTTGACTTTTCAGACTTTTTAGTTTTTTTGGAGTTGACACCCATTGTTCATAAAACTGTTTATTAACAGAAGAAGCTGGATGGACACACTAGGACATATATGCGCTGATGTACAGTTTGAGAGCAAGAAAACACACATGGCTGTTCATCTGTTCTTGTAGCCTGGAGTTTGACAGGTAGCTGCCTTCAAACTGTCAGATAGTCCTATAACCGCCCACTCATTGAGGGAGCAATGCACAGCTGCAACACATTGCCGTGGAGCATATTCAGGGTAATGCTGTTGAAAGCACAGGTCCACAGATGGGATTCTGGCAGAGAAACAAGGAGCAAAAAAATATAGGCTGGTGCTGACTGTATTATTCAGCTGGGAGATGTAGGAAAAGATGGGCTTGGAAACACAGATCTATATCAGGCTTTGTTGTGAAAAAGGTGAACGCCAGGGGTCCGTAGTCACAGAGGTACAGAATGAGAGTGTCCTTCATGTGTACGCAGCAATAGCATAAAATACACTTTATTTGAAAGTAAAAATTGATTATGGGCAAATGCAGATACTACAATCAACACGTGTTCAGGAGACAGCACAGTTGCTGTTTGGCCTCCGTCGCGTGCTGATGCTTTAAACCTAATCCAACACATTTTGAGTCTTAAGTGCTGCTTTGACTTGTTTCAAGGGGGGCGTCATTGATTTGCAACATCAAAGTGTTTACACATTTTGAGGGGAAAAGAACCACACGTGGACTACAAAAGACATTGACTGTGCACTCTTGCATTGACTTTCGAAAAAATGTCAATTGTGAGGGAAATAATATAGGTGTGTGCTGCTGTAATGAACATGAAATGTAAAAGTAGTGCTTATACATTCACTATTAAGAATGTTTCTTTATTATATTGTAAATGAGCAAAAGATGGTTGATTTTTATATTTTAGAAAGCACGCACCTGTCAAAGAGGACACGCCCCTAATAATGAAATCTTCTTTTTCAGTTTGTGGGGATTCATTTGCTTTTGGAGCCAGCATCAAGTTGCCAATCTCGTACCTGAAGTTTTTGAAACTTTTTTTTTGCCTTCATTCTTTAACCCTGGAGATTTCAGGGTTGGAATCTCCCATTCATTGCCTAGCACCACAAGTTTAAAATGACTCCAGCTTATTCAATCAACCTGAAACTTGACACTTAGCTTGCTCTGCCACATAAATAAACTCCCTTCATCCAGGTGGATTGGATAAAGGGTTATTGAGAAACATGAAGAACACACAGACACATGTACTGAGATTCCTTGACTTATAGCTGAGATGCACCTGACGTAGATCATGTGATAAGCAAACCTAAAGGAGTCACATTATTTATTAGTTTGTAATTTGCTCATAACTATTGAGTTAACACGCTGAAAGAGTACACCTGAGCTCCGTGGCAGTCTTTATGAATGCAGCCTGACTAAAATGAGCTTAGTTTGGCAACATTAGTCTTCTGACAGGCATACTTGTTATCTAATATAGTACCAAGCAAGTACTTAGAAATAAGTCAATGAATGCACTTGACTCTTATTCTGTAATTAGTCCTGTTAGTTTGAAATGGTTTAAGGGCTTTCAGATTGACTTGTGACTTGGCTCCATGGGCCAAATTGTCTGTGTGGGAGTTATCTCGTAGAAAATCAAGAGGTAGAGGCTTTCTCTCTGGCCACCAGCCTTCGGTTGCTGCACACTAATGACCATCTTGCCAAAGCATTTAACCTTGAGCCAATCTGTCTTCTCACTTAGAAAAGCTGAGTTCTTGAACCATGAAATAGAGGTAGTTGTCCCTGTGAAAGGAGGTTACAACCCAGACTACTTCAAGATTAATCAATTATTGCCATTGCAAATGTCACGAAGGATAGAATCATTATCAGAGTTTAGTTTTGTTTGTTTTTTTATAGTTGTTGTTTAAGTTTTTTGTTTTTTTAAGGTTTACTTTCAAAACTGTATCCTTACATGAAGAAAACACTAGGCGGAGCTAACTGTGATTTAAAGAACTTTAAATGAAATGTCCCGAAGCTGTTGAAACACAGTTGATGCAGTGACAAATTAACAGTTTAGTTCATTTTACTTTAGTCGTAAAATAGTGGGAGCATGAGATAGCTGGAAATATGAAATGTGGCAAATCACTGATGGTAACTCAAAGTGAACCTGCATGAAGACGTTCTCTTAAAATTTTGAAGTGTGCAAATTAAACACATTGCCCTCAGTTTGCATATGGATTTACATGATACCCATCCCCTTGAGGTTTTTGTCACTCTGGTAGGTAAGTAATACAGATTTGAAGTGACAGATACCATTTCAAAGAACAAACTGACACTGACAGAATGACAACTTCAACCTTTACTGAGCATAAAAAATGTGTGAGTGATTCCCTTGAGGTGTTTTTACTGATCTGTAAGTATTTGCTATATATGTTTTTGGATATATGCCAATCTCTTGGAGCATACAAAGGGCACCCACTTCCTGGAACATTTTGTATAGGAGCAGCATGAATAATATGTTCACACACTGTATTTAGCCTGAACTTAATGAGCTGAGGTGACTTCAAATTGAATACAAAATAGATTTGTCTGCTGTTGTAGTGAATTAGCTACATGCTCTGTTTTTGATTAGATTTCTTCTTCTCATCTCTGAGCTTAAAATGGAGCTATTGGCAGGGCAAATTAAAAACTGCTGTGATAACACCTAGATTCAAGCAGAAATTATGTCAGTCAACATAATTACGTTAAATAATGCTATTTGATGAGATTCAAAGTTATATTTTATTTTTTGTTTTGTTTTGGGGGCTTTTTTGCATTACGTTAACCACATTAAGTCAGTATACTCTTCAGGAGTGCAGCTGAAGAGGATGTTTTATTTCCAACATCCTCAGAAACTCTGCCCTCACACTAAGCAAGCAGGACAAAACCCAAAACACCAGGAATTACAATATTCTGGTGATTTAGGGAGTCACATGGCTAAGCTAATTCGTATTGTCTAGTATAGCTCTGCAATGGCAGAAGTCGCAAGTGTCTCTCTTCTGTCTAATGAATAATGCACAATAAGACACCCGGAGTTATCCAAAACCAAGTCCTTGTTATCCCTGTTTGAGTGGATTGATTTCCTGGCTCTCACGAGCATCTGCGGAGGCTCAAAGACTGCCCTTGTGTGTGGAATAGGGGAATAGGGGAATAAAAGAACAACAGCAACAAGGCAAGCATCAAGCTTGTAGTGCTCTCGTGGATACTCTGGAGTTCATTACCTGCTGTTCAGATGAAAGCAGAGGCCACGTCATCAATGCGCTTATGGTATCTCTAATTAGAAATTCAGCTGTACAGATCTTGATCCTGGCTAAGCCCCAGTTTTGCTGTGATCATTTTCAAAACAGCTAGCTGACCCATGGCCCTGCTGTGGCTTAAGATATTTAAGTTGAAGGCTTGCAGTAAATCCTGTGTAATATTCTACTGGCACCCGGAGAGAGCTTTTAATGAGCTTTGGACAAGAGCGCTGAAACAGCAGATGAAACCAATTCTCATTTTTCCACAATCAGTTACGTTGCTCACCCAGGAGAAATCATTACATGTAACATCTATTGCAATCATAGCACCATATTAGTGAGAATAAGAGCAGCTTGTTTGTTTATTTGCGAGATATTAGAGCTACAAAACTCTATTTGGTCAGAAATGTGTTTAAAGATAATGAAATCTTATATCTTCTACTCTAGGTCAGCAATTTCTAGCAATATCATTTATTGTTGATTTAGTTTAGTACTCTGGGAACCCTGAATATTGTCCACAGTTTCAATATGTGACAGAAATGTACATAAAAAGGACAAAGTAGTGCACAATTACACCTTGTCTACGACTGCTCCTGGTCTCTGTGTCACATCGCTGTCTGAGGAATGCACTTTAATAGTCTACAGAAGCCTTGCCTCTGTGCAAAAAGGCAGACACCAATGTATTGTAACAGACAATGCTGTCAGAATTCAAGGTCTTTCTACTGTCACCGTGTGCCCTATATTTAACAATTTTAGATTAAATCAATAATAATCTTCTGCTGACCAAAAGGGACGTCACTGCTATTCAAATAAACCAATCCAATTTGATAAGAAGCCAGACTATTTGGATAAGCATTGCAAGAAAATCAGAATGAGATACCCTCTTGGAGATTGTCTATTTTCTCCTTATCCTTGATTGCTTTAAAGGACTTTTTGCTCTGGGAAGTAAGTTTAGTGAAGTTTCATCTCTACTAAAGGGACAAGTCATAAAAGAAAGGCTTGCTGAATACTGAAATAACTGAAATGTTAAAACAGAGTATAGGGTATATTCTAACCTCTCGAGTCAAATTACAGGAATCAGAAAAATGATGAGTGGCCTCCAGTAACGCCCCATATAATCCAACTCGAGAGAACATTTTTCACTGTGTTCCAAAATGTATAGAAATCAATATTTAATCAGCACCAAATATTGGACAATGCACAAAAGAGCCTGAGATGCTAAATGCAAGACAGTTACAGCGGTTTGCTGTCAATGGAATGACTAATCTTTTAGAAAGGATTAGAAATAAACATTGCGCCTGGAAATGCATCACTGTAATATTAAGTGGATTTCTGGAATACCACCATTTGCGTTTACAGTAACTCAAGATCTCCAGAGCCCCACACCCTCTGTAGTAAGCAGAACAATGGGCCTGCCAGTGAAAATCCCACAGATTCCTCGCAGTTAACAAGAAATACATTTTCCAAGTTGTACAAAGAATCACAATTGCAGACAGCCTAATACCACATCCAGACTTGGCTTGATGAAGGTGACCCCAGCATTAGACAGAACAATAAGTTTGCGTGACATAACGACTGCCGTGGGTATGATCAGGATGGTAATTCATGCCTGCTTTGTACAACGTCTTGTCTCCCTAAAATAGGTTTGGGTGTGTTTGTGTATGTGCATGTGTGTGTGTGTGTGTTCTCAGTTCACAGACTGAGGGATATGTCTTATGCTTGTTCTAATAGGCTTTGCACCAGTGAGTGCAGGGCTTACAGGTGTACTTCCTCCTAAATACACACATGCATGTGCGCACACACACACACGGTCACATTAGCTTTCATGAGTCACCTCGCTTTTCTAATTTGCATGTCACTTAGTTTTTCCCTGCCTCTAAGAGGAAAGTTGTTTTTACATTCCACAATATGCTTTATTTTGAAATACACATTCTTTTCAGGAAACAAATGGCGTGTTGTTTACGGTTTCCATGAAGTGTTACTAGTGATATGATTCCACATGAATGATTACATATGTATTAAATATTTTTTTTAAAAATAGCGCACAGTGCTAGCATGATGCTGCACTGGTGACCGCTTCTCTGTTTGACCTATTCAGATCTTCAAAGACACAAAAAAATAGGTAGGCGATAACTCACCTTGAGCACACAAAAGCGCGCCCACCAACCAGGCCACATGGCAATCCACCTGTCACAAATATCTCTCACGCCTCCTGGACGCAGTAACAGAGTGAGCAGGTGAACCCAGACCACAGAGCTACCAAGGCCCTGCATGGGCTCATTTCTGACAACACATACATCTGTTCCTGAGCATTTTTTTCCATTAAAGAGCAGGCAAAACAACATTTAATGGCACAAATAAAAATGTGCTGTTCTTACAGCGAGCAACGTCAGCATAAGCAAGATTATGCTTCCGTAAAACCACAGTGTGATCTTCATTCTTCAGATTAATAAAACAGCTGCTTTATCTTGGCAAGAAAGATGTTGTCATGGAAATGCATTGGTGAACCCTTTCAGATATTCTTCCTCTGAATAAAGGAATGTGCTGGCAACATTTCCAGGCCTGTCACCTACAGACACAGACCCAGTGAGAGACAGACAGCCGGCCACACAGTTGGCCATAGCATCATCTAGCCAAGGTTAGCAAAGGTCAAAGTCACCACATGCTTCTTAACCAGAGCCATATCAATGACGCACCTCCAAAATTCCACATTATGCATAAGTAGGCCATTGCATATTGTTCTATTGTTTCTGTCCTTGATTTTAGCAAACTTAATGTGACTATTTATGTTGCTATGTCAATGTTCAAGATGGATATGTAATTATAGGCTGTATGTCATTTGGTGGAATAATACTTTTAGTATATATCGACGTCTGCCCAAAGCCATGCCTGACTTTTCTTGGAAGATCATCATTATGAAAAAATCACAGAAGACCCAAAGCGTTAATTTTTGAAATCTGCAGGAGACTTTCTCAAAGCCCAGTACTGCTAATGAACACTTAAGCCCCCAACAGACTCTGTGACAGTGTGTCTCTGATTGCCCATGGTTTAATATTTCATGCATATTAGTCCCTTACATTTTAGAAGGTACTAATTTACATTAAGCAGCAGGCCAATACGTGTGTAACACTCAGGTTTTTTTTAAGGATTAGTTATTCATGCACTTTAAACTATAGCTGCTGCATATATAATAGAAATATGCATCACAATATCATTTGATTTAAATAGTGGAAAAGCACTTGCCTCTTATCTGGTAGTTTATTTTGTCACAAAAATGACGAGAAAAGATCTCCACTGGACAAATTTGCAGCAGATTTGTAAGGTGTACCTGAGATTTATTTATCTATTTGTTTATCTTTACAAGGTAAGTTATTAAAAATGCCACTGCACCACACTCTAACCTTTTTGTTCTGTTCATACGCGACTGTACAAATAAGCTGTGTAATTCTCAAAATATTTGTTCTTAATCATATTTTAAGCATCGTTCTTGCGTCGTTGTTAGTTGTATCTTAGGGTTTAATGTTTGCTTCAATGGCTGACTTAGATAAAGGAAGCGCTAATAGCAGTAATACTCTTAATTCTTAATTTTCATCTTTCTGGTAGTCATTTTGACCTCGGCATATTATTAAAAACTATTTTGCACTTTTAAGTAGTTTATGTTCCTTAAAAGCTTCCCAAAAAAGTCTAAAAGAAACAGAAGGGGGGTGGGGGTTCACTGGAGTGGACAATCAAAACGCAAGCGCGGGTCAGCACAAAGATCCTCCCGTAGGCTACAACATTCAGCTAAAGGTGGAGCACTCATTGAGGAACATTATGTCAGTGCCAATGATTCTGCTTGAGTTGAGAACAAGAGGGGCGAGAGTGGCTTTAGACTCAATAGAGCAGAAGAATGGCTGACAGAAATGGTGGTGGTGGTGGGTGAAAGAGGCACACTTGTGTCGTGGTGCTGTACTCTAAGTGAGGCTGTATTGAAAGGGAAGTCAGTGTGTGGTCGAGGGGAAAGGTGTGTGTTGGGCAGAACATCCCTGTTGATGACCTCATTACGTGAACATCAGCTAATGATTTAATGGTATGTAATTAAACAGATGTTGTTTGGGGATTGTGTAACACTTTAGCTCGCATCGATGAAGCTGTGGTGGTTGCTGTGGTGGCAACTGTTACTGGGATGGATTCATATTATCATTGTCTGGGCGTAAATGTCAGATGCATCCTGTTTTGTTTTCATTTCAGCTGGAGCCACAAAGAAGTCATAAGATGTGCTTGAGTGCATAGCAAAGGCACAGATTTGGTGTTTATCCCAATAACCTTCCTATTTGACCCCATTCAGTCCGATCAGCTGTTAGTTAAACCAGGCATGGGGCGGAATAGCCTGAAGGCTCTGCTGTGGGATCACTAAATTGACCTTGCAAAAACATTACAGTGAACAATATTTTTTGAATTTCTGAAAATATCCGAACCAGGCATTTAAACTGAAGTCTGCAACATATGTAGACAGCAATGTTTTTTAACATGTAACAAACATTTGCCTTTTCACATGTCCAGCAGTTGTTTTTGCTACTTGGATAGGTATTCATATTTTTTGCTCTGTTTTTAGCCATTGCTAACTCTGAAAGGACCTATCTGGATCTTTTACAAACACCCCTCCCCATCTCCACTGACACAGCAAGAAATATCTTATTGTAAATTGTCCTGAGCGAGAAGGAAAAGTAAAAGTCTCTTGGATGTCAGTGTGACTGCTACAGTTGGTCACAACATTTCAAAGAAGAAAAATTGGATAGCTGATTTGATGTTTTCTCAATGTCCTGCAATGTGAAAAGGCAGAATAATTTGTTGCATATGATTGTGGTGTTGGAGGGCTGTTGTATTAGCTACTCTGAAGAGGTTGCACCTGGCCACTTGAATTGGCCAGGCTTAAAGTTAGACACACAGTCAAGGAAAGTGGGATCAAACAGTGAATGATAAAAACATCCAAGAAGGATGCGGAGGTGTTTCCTTTGAGTGGATTGCGTCTATGCATGTGCACACGGCACGAGTGTTCATGAGTCTAAGAGTGTGAAATTGTATGTTACTCTCGGTGTTCTTGTTTCATGTAACCCGCGGTGCAGATGTAAATTGTTGCCACACCTCAGCAGCTGTTTTGGTGTCATTTGGTTTACTTGTCTCAAACATCTTGCCCCAACAGCTCCATTAGTTTTCAAATGGAAAGCTGTAGGATGCATGTTGTTTTGCTGTTCAGCAGAGATTGACCAGCATGTCTCTTGAAAATTACTTTGCAGCAGTAGCAGCAGTGGCCACCGGTTTCCGTCTGTTCTTTTGTGCAGTTAAAACCAGTGAGGCATGGCTAATGTAGAATTTGTAATTTACATTTGTTCTCCTGCTTGCAAAAAATTGCCAGTCTTCACATCATCTAAATGAGGTGAAGCTCTGTTGTTAAGGTGAAGTGAGTTATTCCAGGATTTTAACCTTGTCTTTCACAGCAATGAGCTTAATCAAGAATAATTTAGCAGAACAATCTTATTGAGAACTGCTAATAAGGTGCTGATGTTTTGGCAGTTTTCTAAATTTGCAGCATTCAGAGATGTCTTAACATAATGCCACAATCTTCCCAGGAGTGAACTTTCCAGCAAATTGACCCTAAGGTCAGACAATGCTCAGACAAATTGCAAAAACCCTAAGAACCACATCTCAGACTCTACAGATCTTACATTTAGCATGTCAAATGTTAAAATTCAACTCTTCCAAAAAAAAATGTGGCTTTTTTTTTGGAAGGGTTTCCAGCACATGTCAGACCAAAACCATGGCAGCGCAGCTTAAGTTTGCAAAGCTGCATATGAACAAAACCTTCTGGAACTATTTCCCGTCAGCAAACAAGACCAAAGTGGATAATGCACCGTTCCATATTTGGGCAAAACACAACACAGTATACTGGCACCAGCAACCGTTAACTGATAAAGCCCAGTGGTGGAGGAGGTGTTAATCATGGCTTGTTTTGCAGCCAAAGCACCTGGGTTCCTCACAGCTATTAAGTCAAAGATGAACCTTTCTGTATACCAAAGTATTCTCGAGTCAAATGTGAGGCCATCTGTCCCATAGATGAAATTCAGCCCACATTAGATCATGCAACAGGACCCTGATCCCAAGCACAGAAGTAAATGCCGACAAAATGGCTTAAAAAGGCAAGTCAAGATGCTGCAATATGACCGAGTCAAAGTCCAGACTTCAACCTGATTGAAATGGTGTACAGGGACCTTATAGGTTAACAAATGAACTCCAAACCTCAGCGAAATGAAGCAACAAGAAGAGTGGGCCAAAATTCCTCGACAGTGATGTGAGAGCCTGATAAAGTCATACAAAAAGAATTACTTCAAGTAACTGCTGCAATAGGTGGTTCTACTGAATCATGGGGTGTATTTAGTTTTTTATGGGACTGCAGAGTCAATGGCACTACAGTAAGCTACATCAATAAACCCCAATAACAGTACAATTAAATTGGGGAAAAGATATTTTCTAGTAGCCTTTTAACCTATTCTTCAGCCTCTCATAGAAAATTTAAGATCTTTTCATGGTAAACAGTGTAAGATGCCAAGACTGAAAGCCTTTGAAATCTACATAGGTATCCAATCTGGTTCACTCCTGTAGTTCACAGGAATAAATTGTGCCTGGGCCTGAAGTGCAATCATCTGTTGCATAGGAATGACAGGAACTGTATTAAACAGAAATTTGTTACCCAATAAGGAGGTTAAAGTTTCAGTGTTATAATCTTAAACATTTTGTGGAAGAACACAAGATGGAAGAAATTTTACATTCCTTTTTTCAGTCTACCCAGAGTCAGTTAGGTTTATGGAGAGAGACACTAGTCATGTAAGCACTAACTGTTATTATGAGAGAAGAGGTGATCTAGCTGTCTTGAAGGCAAATGGTTATAGGCCTTCCATCACCCTGTCCTTCACACCCTTATTTTCGCTGCGCTACAAATGTCACATTACTTCCCACACTGGATTTGACAGTTGGCACTGAACATAAATAACTAATGTACAATATCTGCATATTTGGAGCCTTTGGTAGAGTCTTTATACAGTGCAGCACATGCTGCTTTTTCTTTACTTTGAATATTCTTTATGGAGAACTCTTATAAGCAAATAAAAATAGATCAATTTCTGAAATATAATTACTGCATGGAATTCAAGTGCCTATCAAGTGCAAGTAAATAACCTTAGATGATTGTTGATGTCAACTATGAAATCTATTTGGAAGGAGCAGGGCATTTTTTTTATTTGGATGAGGGCCTGATATATAAAGCTAAACTACAAATATATTCATTAAAAAGGCTGGAATGGAGCTTTTTTTGAAGTATCTTTTTCTTTTCATTTTTTGCTTCGTGGATTACTTGGAAAGATGGTAGGAAAAAATTGTAGTGGAAAAAATTGTTTCAGGTCACAAAAAAGGAAGCACTGACAGAAAGCAAAAAGGAGCAAAGTAAAAGTCAGAAATGCACCCACAGGCGATATTACACAGACTCAGCCGTGGCAGTTCCAACAGAGCTTGGAATGGCTAAAATGTTCAAAACACAGTGGTGACACCACTTCAGCAAAAGTCATCTCCGCCTGTCAGAGTTAAGAATCTTCAAAGCCAAAGCAACTGAAGAGCCACCTGTTCTGTAATGCCTCCTATAACTGGGTGCTGATAGCAGCAAAGACTGCTTCTAACCTTATTAGTGACAGTATTGGCTCTAAAAAAAAAAAGTACCATCCAAGCTATGCAGAAATGTCCTTCAGAAAGCCAAGTGCATGAACACAGCACAAAAACTACAGCGACGCCATGATAGTCATCATGTCACAGAGTCGCTAAACAACTTTGAGAACGACATTTGAGAAATGAAAATGTGTATTTTCGTTGATGAGCGAGAGAAATATCTGGCAGTGCTAATTTTCTACAACAAGCTGAACACTAGCATGAATGGATAAAAATGATGGAAGTATGCGTAGCATTTATGCTTGTTTTATGTAGTATTTTAATACAATATGCGCTCTCTTCTTTCGAGCCTTATGCGCTGAGCTACAGCATATGATATGATAAACTGACAAAGAGGAGAAGCCAGTTACTGTTTGTTTCTTTCGTAAGTCGAAGATTTTTGTAAGTTGAAGCACCCATCGCGCCTTTTGAGTGAACGATAGGCTATAGGTTAATTGCTAACTGCAACAACAATACGTTGTTGTTCCAATGCACAAGGCACAAGGCATTGTGGCCATTGTAGGCTCAGCCAATCAGAGCCAGCGGATTTCTTTTTTTTTTTTTTTTTTTTTTTTTTTGGCCTGTCCCGTTTGGCTCTTTTGCCATCAGAATTGTTGTCTAAAGGCAAAGAAAGATGCCCAACGGATTTACTTTACCAAACTGACCATCCCAGCCTTGCCGTAATGGTCCATTTGATTCACCTTTTATTGTTTATTTTATTTTCACTTACTGAATACGGGACAGACTTGACTGGGGGAAAGAAGGGGAGAAAGAAAGAGGGAAAGAGAAACAGCTGAGAAGAGGGACGGGGGAGAAGGGCAAAAGACAAAAACCAACAGAACGGGCAGAGAAAAAAAAATGCATATACCAATCACCTGGATCACCTGCTGAGAAAGAAAAAAGAAAGCAAGCAGAAGAGAACAAGAGTACTAGAATAAACAACATCACAATGATATATGGGAATATGACAGTAAATACTAAATATTAAACATTATTGTGCAGCACATAAGATCAACAGAACACAGTGTGCTTTGAGGTAGGAGCCAAAAAGGGTGTAGTTTGTGGGTGTGATCACCCGTGTGTACACCTGTGAGCATGGACGCGCTTGTTTTTTAAAAGGTTCCTTCATGTAATAATCTGCTAGAGGGTGTGGGGGGGGGGGGGGGGCCACAGCCCCGTCCTCCAGGGCGTGAAGCAGGTGTGGAGGAGATCAAAACTCCAGACATCCAGAGGCCCCCAGAACACAAGAGACCAAGGAAGACCACCAGAGGGGCAGCTGCGCCACTGTCCCGGAAAGAGCTGAGGAGAGTCCCAGATGAGGGCTCACTCAGCAGCCGCGGAGCAGAAGCCAGGGGGAGTTGCAGTGACGCGCCCGTGAGCTCCGCCGGCAGCCAGCTGCGCCTGAGTGACCGAGCCCCAGGCCGAGAGGCCGGGGGCACCCCACCTCCGAAGTGGCCCGAGCGAGCCCCAGGCTCCAGGCCCCGATAAGCGGCCGCCAAGGAGTGAGCCGGTGTGTACCTGGACGCCCATCCCCGGACACAAAGAACCACCAACGCACCGATGTCTGAGGGGGTCCGCCACTGGCAGGGGAAGTGGTGGTAGGGGGAGATAGGCCTCCAAACCTTGGAGGGCCTGAGATGTCCCCAGAGAGGTGGCGCCTGACACCCAACCTGACATATAGACACAGACATACAGGCACACACAGATACAAACATCCATTCCCACCCTCATGCTCTCATATGCACTTACTCCACACTCAACCAACGTGGAGACAGACATAAAGAGACGTTGTACACACGATCACACTCCCCAAGCGTACTCTACAAGCGGATTTCGTTATGTGGGCATTTTGCCGTAACACGGGCAGAAATATTGCTGTTAAGTGCCTTCGTAACTTGAATTTTTTGTTAAATGGGGTATTCGTAAGTCGGGGTTCCACTGTATTTACACCCCCCCCCCCTTTTTTTTTTAGTTTTAGAAATACAATATTGATTATATGTCTGAAATTAAATACAATGAGAACATGATAATAATAATAATAATAATGGATTGGATTTAATTTAACACTCAACAGTGTTTTATTTAACACTCAGAGGTGTGGACCCATATAGACACTCTCTAGTGTTAATTTAACACTGGAGATTTTGCTGTGTAGAATTATTCTCGTGTTACTCAAAAATTGGGAAAATGGTGATTCAGCTGAAGCCAAATCACATCCTGGATAAATACTAACCTAAAAAAAAGACCACAAATATTACATTTACAGAAGTCTCTTAGATCTGTCTGGTTATGACTCATATGAGTCTGACAGTACATTCCCAGTGCAGGTTTAAGGCTGGTGAAATGTCTCAGAGTTCTGACATGCTCATAGACCCTCATGTGCAGAACCAGAGGAGTCCCCCTACAAGCCAGAACAAACAAACCTGCAACAGCCCCACCAATGGCAGGAGTGACATAATGAGGACAATGAGAGCACTTCTCTTACAAGTTCTCTTCTCTTATCTGCACCCGTGAAACATGGTTGGAGTATTGAAATCCCATCAGCTGACCTTCACTGTTTTCAAAAACAATTGAAGTGCAAATCAGACACCATTTGTGCTAAAGTGTGAGTAGTAAAGTACTGGCTTGAGCCTCTGTCTGCTTTTGAAATATGACTCCTACAAATGCTCAAAACATCTGAGGTTCAAGATTTGAGAAATTACAGGCATTGCGGTCATAGCTGCCAGTGGGTTTGCACCTGTCCCAACAGTTTAAAAGACTGGAAAAAGAACTTTTGTGGGGCTGCTGGGACTTAAAATATATGACAATTAAGGGACTAGAACTATCAGTTTTGGGGTCAGTTATTAAAAAACAAAACAACAAAGGTACAAATTACACACTCATTACTTCAAAATAAAATCATACGTTATACTATTTAACTACTCAATGGGGAAAATAATATACTTGCTATATTACTTTGCTTTGTAACACCGACTGAAATTCACAGGTACATAATCAGCAGCAAACCTTGGGCTAGAGTGCCACTAGCTCACACAAATCCCTACACTAATGAAGAAATACTTTCTTTTAGTGTTAAAGGTTGAAATCAAAGCCAACAACACAAAGTAGAGTTGAAAACCAACCAAAGAGACTTCAACAAATCATCCCTGCAATTCTACTGTAGAAACAAGTGCAAATAGAAAAATGGAGGTTAAAATGCTATAAAAATGCATCTATTAAGGCTGTTGTCATTTTAACTTGTGGAAATGCTTCTTTTTTTGTTTGTTTAATATAAACACACCCCCTAACAATAATCAGTGGTCACTGTAGCCCTCTCTGGCTTTTTATTAGCACTATTCATGTGCAACACATCTTTCAGCTCAGTTTTTAAAACAACTTACAGTAGACTATGTGCACCTCAGCATATGCTACTTCCGGTGGGGAAATTCCTGTAGGGCGCTTTGTTTCCGGTGTGATATTCGCGTCTTGTTTACGGTTGGGTTTTCAAAAAAAGAAGTCAACCAAATTGATGAATCAAGTGGCGAATTACATTTCTCAAGATGCCTTGGGCATTTACCGAATATATCTGTAGATGATGTTCATCATTTTTCCCTCGCGCCTCAGAGCAAAAGAGAGAGAGGGTTGACATTTCTCAGTATTTGTATATAGATTTCCCGCGTTTATCGCGGGTGTTATGTTCTAAAAATAACCAGTGATAGGTAAAATCTGCGAAGTAGCCAGCTTTACTTTTTAAAAATATTTTAAGGCTGTAAAACTCGTCACTAAACACTTTATACACTTTTCTCAGACAGGCATGAACAGTTTCACACTTTTCTGTCTTGTTTAAACACTCTCAAAGTTCAAACCTTCGTAAAAAAAACTCTCAGTATATTTGTTTTTCTATAAATAATAATGACAGATTTTAGAACTAATGAATTTAACTTTAAGCTTAATTGCTTAATTTAAGCTTAATGCACCTTATAATCCAGTGCGCGGTATGGTAAAAAAAAAAAAAATACGGTAACTTCTACCTTCCTTTGGCATGTCCAGAAGTCCAAGTTTTTGTGCATGGTGCTACCGCAGGTGCCTTTGACGGTGTAAAACGTTTCGTTGACATTGTTGCGTTTGTTGGGGAGAAAACTTACAAACATACAGTACAGCACTTCAGAGTCACACTGCTAGTGATCGATGTAGCGATTCTGTACTGTACAGGAGAGCACGGCATGGAGGAGATCGACAATGATCTACAGCCGATCGGGATGCAGAACACAAGGCGCTTTAAAAACAAACAAACATGCAAACTTGCACTAAAAGAATCCGCAAAACAGCGAAGCTGCAAAAGATGAACCGAGTTATAGCGAGGGACCACTGTAATTGTGAAGATAAGTCACAACATACCCTTCGTAAATACTAACATATAGAGACCCTTACCCGCAATCATTCATTTTATTTTTTTTTTAACCTTTTTTTCACGGTTTGTTGACATGCTGTGTAGGTGTGTACTGATATCGACATAACGGGGAAACATCTGGCTTTGACTATTTTTCACCTGTAGTTTGAATGCTGGACATTTTCCTGCTTAAATCATAACAGCTGTCACTATACAGAGATGTGCTTCTGAATGTGGACGATGTGTCTTCTGCATGCAGTGATGCAGTTCTGCTTGTGTTGAGTGATATAAACAAACAATCGATCTACGCTCTTCAAACATCAAAATTGATCATTTGATTTTTTTATGACACAGCAATGGTGAGTGTTCCCACCCTCTGCTGTTTTTAACTCAACGTAATCTTTCCGTTTTTGTATTTTGGACATGATGTTTGAGTCCACCTTCGCAGTAGCAATTGACTGCAAAATAAAGCTACCGGAAATGTACAACCCTACATCCAGTCTTTAAACAGGAAGTTAGCGTTTTCTCATGCACAGGGTCTAATTGAAATTTTTTTGATAACATCCTATTTCATAGTGCAATCTTCACGTGCTTTAAGTACCCGCTAATTGTTTTCACAGTATTCATTCACTGTGTCTTTAGAGATTTGCTATCTTTTCTTAGCTAGTAGCTGCCTCTCTAGCAACACGGCCTCTTCACCTGTTCCTCTTGCACTTTCTTGTTCATTGTGTCAGATGTTTAGTTACTCCTCGGCCTCCTTTAGCAAAAATGATACTTGTAATAAATGTAGTCTATTCACAGCTCTGGAGGCCAAGATCACTGAATTGGAGACTGACAAAAAGTTAGCTCTCTGTTGAGCCAACCATTCCTTTAACATTAACCAATAATGACTTCATGAATTTCTTCACAAATAAGATTTTAACCACTAGAGAAAACATTACTCATAATGATCTCACAGGTGTAACATTATGTCGGCTACTTTCAGTACCACTGACATATCGTAAAACAGCTAGCTAATCATCTGCAGAGAAATGGCTTATTTGAAGAGTGCAGCATTCAAAACTGTTGACCATAATATTTTATTAGAGCGATTAGAACATGCTGTAGGTATTACAGCTACTGCGCTGCAGTGGTTTGAATCATATCTACCTAATAGACTCCAATACGTTCATGTAAATGGAGAGTCCTCTTCACACACTAAGGTTAATTATGGAGTTCCACGGGGTTCTGCGCTCCTTTAGGCAGCATCATCAGAAGGTATAGCATATATTTTCACTGCTATCCAGATGACACATAATTTTATCTGCCCGTGCAGTCTGCTAAAACATACTAATTAGTTAACTTGCAGAAATATCTTATAGATATAAAGACCTGGGTGACCTCTAATTTTCTGCTTCTAAATTAGATAATACTAAGGTTATTGTACTTGGTCCTAAAAATCTCAGAAATATGGTCTATAACCAGATTCTTACTCTGGATGGGATTACCTTGGCCTCCAGAAACAGGAATCTTGGAGTCATTTTTGACCAGGATATGTCCTTCAATGCACATATCAAACAAATACTTTTATTTGCGCAATGTCTCTAAAATTCTAAATATCCTGTCTCAGAGTGACATTCAAAAACTAGTTCATGCATCTATTACTTCTAGGCTGGACTACTGTAATTCATTATTATCAGGATGTCCCAAAAACTCCCTGAAAAGCCTTCATTTGATCCAAAATGCTGCAGCAAGAGTACTGACAGAGACTAGAGATATTTCTCCAATATTGGCTTCTCTTCACAGGCTCTGTGTTAAATCCAGAATCTAATTCAAAATCCCAGCAGTGCTAATATGCTGTGCAGATAGTAAGTATTGACAACCTACAGAGCAAGAGGTGACATGATAGTAGGAGCTTAGTGATTTTGTTTGTGTTGGTTGAAAGGATGTTGGTATAGTTCAAAAGTTCAGATGCTTGCCCTGTTCCCAAACCTGATGGCAAAATTCAGGCTGACAGCATCAGTTCAGACTCTAATGCACCTGGCAATATTTTTAACCTTTCTCTTGAACTCGTGGGCATAGAATTTCTCCATTGCTAACAATCTAGACTTCATGTTGGCCAGGTTGTCCTGTTCTTACGTCTGCATTTTAATTTTGCTGCTGAGGTGCAATGCCATTGCATTACAAGGTGGTCAAACATTCTGTAAGTATCTTCCTAATGGTGCATCAGTAAAAGTTGCACAGTGTGATTTGTTCATTTAAACAGGGACCACTGACTCATTATCGTGCAGACGATGAAATGAGTGAGGAAAGGACCCCACTAACATGAAGTCAGGATTCTGAAGCTGCTGACTTGTTCCTCTAAAATCCAAAATAAGGGTGTGCCATCCTCTATGTAAGAGTGTGTGTGTGTGTGTGTGTGTGTGTGTGTGTGTGTGTGTGTGTGTGTGTGTGTGCGCGCGTGTGTCATTTAACTGCAGCCCTCAATAAGCACCTTGGAGGTTGTTGTCATGGCACATTGAAGTCTAGGGTTTAAGTTGTAGAACATCTGTTTTTCAAGGTCGTGACAGTGCATTTAATCATGGCATGTGAGTTGCGCATGTCTGTGCAGTCATGTGTGAACGGTGAGTACAAGATGGGGCTGAGGACCCATTCCCAAAGGGGATCCAGCATTGAGAGGCAGCGCTGAGCCAGTGGAGCTGCCCATCTTCACATCCTGGGGTCTAACAGCGAGGAAGTCCAGGATCCAACTGATCAGGGAGGACCTGAGTAGTAGATTAGGGTTCCTACGTTATAAGTTATGTAAATGAAAATCCACTTATTACTGACCTCTGGTGCTTATGCAACAACCAATTCAAACATGCGTCAATACATTTGACATCACAATGACTATGTGGCTGCTGTGGTAATGTTTCAAGAATAGATGCTACTGAATAGTGGGGCTCTTAAGCCTTTTGTAAAGTTTTTCTTTAGGGTGAACTTTCCAGATTGAAATGATGGTTTAGTTTGTCATTGATGACAAAGTGGTCTAAGAGTATAAAGAACGACTGAAAAAACGATGTGATTATAATCTAATAGAGGAATATATCTGTGAAATCTTTACATATTACAGAACAGGCAACTCTTCTCATCTTCCCACACTTATTGGAAATGCTATTAACAACAATAGATTTCTTATTGCCGGAGGGTTCTTATTCTTATCTTTTTTTCCCAGTTCGTTAAATTTAATGTAATTTTGCATAAAACAAGAAAAAAAATCATTAACTTCCTAGACTGTTTTCCAATAATTTATAAAACATCCCTGTGTAAAGTTTTGTATTTTTGATGAGATTACAGCCAGTCTGTTCACACAGCAGATATATTCACAAGACATTAAAGTACAACATATCTCATATTGATAAATCGTGCTCAATTTACAAACTGCAAGAAAAATATACTCCTGATGCATAATGTATTTGTGCTGCCTTGTATCAACAAAATGCCATGGACCTGCCTTTAAAATCCACATATTTTTTGTGTCAATCCTGTAATGTTCTGCAAAAAAAAGCCTGCAACATAGCCAAAAAGAAGATACTGTTGGATCAGGCAGTGGTGTGCACACAGAGGAAAATCAAACACTCATCTAAAGCATGGCTACTTTCTTCCGCACTTTGCTCTCAGTATGTTTATGAGCTTCTGAAGTGAGTGAAATGCACAAGGCTGTGCAGGTTAAAGCTCGACAAGGCAGGATTTCATGTGGGGTTACAGGAGGGAGGAGAGGAAGCAGCAGGGTGAAAGTTATGTTGTCAGGGAGGAGAACAATGGGAGAGGACAAGAGAGGCACAGAAGGTAAGAAGCACAACAAAAAGCATCATCTGTTTGTGAGGATGCCTTGCTGTATTGGTTTTTTCATTTCTTCAGGCAGAGCTAAGGCAGCAGAGAGTGAGCACACAACAGAGCAAGTGAACAGCCTTTCTGTGATGTTTGCACCTATAAATAACTTTTTTTTCAATCTTGACATCTTTGTTTTTATCTCTAAATCCTCCCCACGGTGCAAAAAATCTATGAGATGTAACCTAAACATAATTTACACTGCTAATTATCATATCCTCAATATACTGAAAATGTGCCTGCCTGTGTGCGAACTCTGATTTAGTATCCAGCACATCTAACCTTTAATGCACAATTGCCATCATTAAAGTCTCCAACCAAGCCCACATGAGACCATTTGAATGGGATTAAAGTGGCGATGTCAGTTTTGGTTTCAAGGGAGGATGCCTTGACTTTGTGTGGGGCAAATTGATGTCAGGAATGGTGGGGAGGAGAGGCAGTGGGGGGGTCTCCTGATGCATTCTAAAGTGGCAGTGAGTGGACCAGCATCTATTATTTATCCCCCCTACCCACCATTAAGCCTGTAATGAGCTGGTTTAATTCACTGGGCAAACAGGCTTACAGCAGTCATGTATCAATAAATGTTAATTATCCTGGCTCCTGGTCGCATCTTCGAGTGCCCCAACACTGCAGTCTTGGCCTGATTGCTCCAGCATGGAATCCAATATGTTAGATGTCAATGCGGTATCAACTGAGGAATGTGGGGTGTGTTGTTTAGACAATTACTGCTGCCCTCCCAAGTCTTGGGTTTAGCATAATGGAGCAGGCCCTGTACTGTTAGGGCAATGCTGGCTCATCTGGATTCTCTGTCAACAAAGCTATTGATCCAGCATTGGAACAGTGTCAAATCATTGTCTGTCTTACAGCACTAAATCATCATCATCATTTGCAACCCATAACAATGATCTAGGTAAAGTAAGTGGGAAGCAATGGAGATTTGATTCAAATGGATAGGAATGGTTTTTTTTTTTATTAATCAGATGAGAAATTACAGTTAAAATTACCAACTTGCAAGTGCTGTTTTTAATGCCTGTGGATCTTAATTGGGAATACAGTCTTATACTTTAAGAGGTGTTCAGTGCTTGAACAAATGAATTCTTAAAACAGGCCTATCTAAATCATTGTAACTGTAGCTTTAAGGAGTAAAGTGTCTCTGGTGAACCAGGCCAAGCCACCTGTCAGCTCATGGTTTAACCAGTGTAAGCCGACCCTCCTTTGTGACTTGTCTCTAAAAAAGAGTATGGAGTGAAACCCGCTTGAACTGGAATCCCAAACAAAAATGCAGATGAAACATCATGAAATTTAACCCAACTTCAGAAAAAGATTTAAATAATAATACGAGCATTAATTTACTTTCATCCATGAAACAACAGCGCAATAACCTCATGCCAGGAAACCAAGAAATTGACGTTTAGTCAGAATTCTGACTTTTTTCTCAGAATTCTGGGGAAAAAAAGACGTCCTCACTTCTTTTTTTTTCCCAGTGGCCCTTATCCTCTTCCATACATTCTTGATGCTGTTCAGTTGATCACTTTCGATGACCAGCAAAAATAATGTGATATGTCTGTGCCCACTTTGCCTCTGTGAAACAGAATCAGCAAGGGTGGCCACAGTGAGGAAAAAACTCTTTGGGATTAAGAAAGCACTTCAGAAGGAATGACATTACTAAAAGCCAAGCATATCCATTTGGACAGTACTGCTAGTTAAGCCAGCATCACAGCACTTTAATGTCTCTCTTGTCCCCCTCCACACACACACACGCACACACACACACACACACACACGCACGCACACACACACACACTCACACACACACACACACACACATACATAATTTTCTTAAGACACGATTTGGTTCATCTGCTTGAACTGCTTTATTACGTTTTTTTCCAGTTCAAGTACAGTTCAGTCCTCTGATCCCCTCAGCAATCCCTGGGGTACAGCCGGAGAAGGACGCATGACATGATTAATGGGCAGCAGAGGTGGCTGATGGGACATTGGGAGAGGGTACTTGTGTGGTAGGGGGATGTCAGTGGGCACGCCAATATTGAATCATTGCAAGCAATTGTAACGTTTCATTTTAAATGAAATGGATCTCTGAGTGCATTTGATGCTATCACCTGTAGAAAACAGTGACATCATGCAGATGGATTTGCTTCTATAATCATGAAATGCCTAAGTCTCAAAATAAGATGCATTGTAGGAACCAGGTATGACAAGTTGTCTCTGGTTCTTCGGCCTAGATTTGACCATTTCCAAAAAGCTGTCCTTTATTATAATGGTACAGAAATACAAAAGTGGCTGAAAAATGTATAAAGCACTTGGTTGAGGTAGGTAAAAGTTAGCAGTATGTGAAAATGAGATTCTGAGGTTAAACACTGATATCCAGACACTCTGACACTAAACCACTTTGGCCTTATTTTCTGCTGTTCCACGTTTAGTATGGGCAGAAATCTGTGCCATCAGAAACTGAATTTGAATAAGTTCAATTTGAATTTGAATTGCTCCGATTGAATCTGAATTGTAACTTGAATAAATGCTTTTGAAAACTGAATTTGAATTAGTCTAATTTGAAATTGAATTTATGGTTTGAAAATGATCATCACTAAATTGAAATTGAATTTATATTTTGAAAATGAATTGATTTGCTTTGAAACTGCATTTTATCCTTTAAAAATTCAGCTCTCGAATAATTTCAGTTTCACTTCTCACCATTCAGTTTCAGTTCTACAATTCAATTTCAGTTCCAAAATTCAGTTTTTTGGAACTTACATCCGGTTCCGGTTCAAGCGCAGATTAATAGAACTACGTTTTACTAGTGGACCGAAAGTGTTACCGACGGGAATCTACAGCGTCTTGAGCTGAATTAAGACTTCAGAAGTCATTCGTCATGTCGAATGACCAGCAGATAAACTCTCAGGTTGGTAATAAATGTATGACATGTATAAGAACAAGCGTCATGTTAACAAAAGATAGCCGTAAGGTAACTTTTATGCTTATTGTAGCTGTTAGCTAAAAACGCTAATTTAGCGTAGTTTGCCCTGAATTCAGCTTTGACAACAAATATGATCGACTGTTTCTAGTAGAATTCCAAAGTTGTCATCTTGTACCCTCTCAGAGTGCCCCTCTGTATGCTTGCAGAGACCCCTACAGTAGGGAAACATGCAAAACGGTGTCCAAACCTTTGTGTTTTAGCTTTATTTATGTCTTACACAGCATCCCAACTCTTTAGCTAACTTAATAACTTTAGCTAAAGTGAATAGTTAGTCTAATTCATTAGTGCAGCATTACTGGATCATCTCTGTTTGAAGTGATATAATATGATATACAACTATCACTGTGTTTAACTACCATAATAATTCTTAGGGTACTGAGTGCATGCTTAATTAGATATATTTTTTAAACATGCTGCTCCATTACTATGTTTGACAGGCTGAAGTTGTCGGGTCACCTCCTAAATCGACCATCTTTTACAGCTGTTTTGTGCCAGAAATGGAGTGTCCACTGAAGACTGAAGATACTGAATCTCTACGCCTTGCCATTGATCCCTATTGTGCCTTCATCTAGACAAGAGACATTAACTTAACCACTCTCATATGCTCTGTACCTACATCACATTCCCTGACAGTCGTAGCTTGGCTCATCTGAGGGTGAAATTATAAGAATGTGTTATTTTGCAAAGTGCTCTCTAGTGTTCCTAAATAAAATATGGCATTGAGGTCATTTCTTTTGAATTAATCCCTTCTTCTGAAATATAAGAACCTCTTCTGGTTTTAATGGCACTTTGGATTTCCTGACTTTCCGTTCCACTTCCAAACCCAAATAGATGCTGACAAGCTGACACAGTAACATGGAAGAGGGAAAGACGTTGGAAAGGACTACTACAAATAAACCTAATGCCTAACCATGAAAAGTGTAAAATAAGAACAACAATAATAATAATAATAAAGATAAAAGATGAAGTAACAAGTTTTTAGTTTATTCCAAATGATCATCCAGATGTCTGTGACATGTGATGACAAACACCATAATGGAAGGCCTTAGTCATCACATGCTTAAACTCATATATTTTTGCATATGCTGAACAGGCAGTCAGACATGCTGTAACTGTGGGGTAGAAAACAGCATGAACACCATACGGCAGGGGTCTCAAACTCCAGTCCTCGAGGGCATGGAAAAGTTGCATGACTCCAGTCCACCCTTGAGGACTGGAGTTTGAGACCCCTGTCATATGGAATATGACAGATGTGGTTGAACTGCATGAAGACTCTGAAGTTTGTCTTCTCTTCTGGCAGGACAGGAATGTGGCCTTGTCCTGTGAGCCACAGTAAGGATGTACTTAGAGTAGAACTGGACTGTCACCGGCCTCAGGCTCTTCACCCTTTTCAAAGACAAAGCAGTCATTTAGATAAAATATTAGATATTGTTTACCTGTAAATGCACAAAGAGAATTTAGAAATGTAATTATTGTCAAGAGTGAACAAGCACTGATAGTGTAATCTACAGCTGTGGCCAAACGTTTAGAGAATGAGAAGTGTTGTTTGCTTATTTACAAAGTTTGCTGTTTCAGTGATAGTTGTATATCATATTATATCACTTCAAACAGAGGTGATCCAGTAATGCTGCACTAATGAATTAGACTAACTATTCACTTTAGCTAAAGTTATTAAGTCAGCTAAAGAGTTGGGATGCTGTGTAAGACATAAATAAAGCTAAAACACAAAGGTTTGGGCACCGTTTTGCATGTTTCCCTACTGTAGGGGTCTCTGCAAGCATACAGAGGGGGTACTCTGAGAGGGTCCAAGATGACAACTTTGGAATTCTACTAGAAACAGTCGATCATATTTGTTGTCAAAGCTGAATTCAGGGCAAACTACGCTAAATTAGCGTTTTCAATTCAAATTCAAATTTAACTTATTCAAATTCAGTTTCTGATGGCACAGATTTCTGCCCATAGTTTAGGGCTCATTTTTTTCTAATGGCACTAAATGTAATCTGACTGTTGATGCACGACTGGTTTGAGGTTTCTCTGTTTCAGACAAAACATAACATCATTGTTGGCTTGGACCTGCCAGTTTTATAATCTTGCTGTCATTTAGCTCCATTATGACAGTAAATACAAGAGCAGAAGCAGATACTTCCAGGGTAAAAATTCGATGACCTAACTTTTCAAAGCCTGACATGAAATGAACAGGCAAAAGGCCACCATGTAAATGAGGCCATTTCCTCTAAAATGTCATGATATGGCATATTTTACCAGTGCCTCCTGAAACAAGCAAAAGCAAACAACAACAAGCAGGTATTATGGTGGAACTGGAGTTAAAGGTAATTTCAGTGTCTACCTGTGAACGCTGCAGTGTTCCTCCTGACATGTCACTGTTGCTTTTGTGTGCGTGTGTGCACGCATGCCTGCTCGTGCGCGTGTGTTATATGACAGAGAGAAAGAGACAAGGGTAGACAAAATGTGCCCCTCTAGCCTTTGTAATTATGTGCCAATTTTCTCCCCGTCAGTTGCCTTTATCATCCCTCTTAGATCTCACCTAGGGGTCGGAGACTGTCACACTCTGGCACCTCCATCTCTCAATGTGTGCCGGATGAAATGTAGAAGTCCTCCCATTGACCTCTGCCTGCCAGCTCCCGCTTCCCTCTCCCCCTTATTTGTTTCCTCGTAACAGGAGACATTTGGAGATAAGAATAATTATCAATCAGCAATCTCAGCAGCTTTTTATGCAGCCACTGAAGAGGAGACAGTGGATGGGTGTTACTTTCTGACACTGACTTGAGATGCCATGATAGATAGTCGCTGTCATGGCTGCACATCTCCTGCTCTCAGAAAATGATCTGTAAGAGATTTCAACATGAGGACAAACAACATTAAACTTATTTTTTTATTAAAATTGACTAAAATGCATGCTATAGGAAGTAATTTTATATTTATATTTTAATGACTGTGAAATATGTAAAAGAAAAAAAAATAACATTTAGGCTTCAAATCACCAAGAAACCTGACATTTTGCAAGCAGACCCTTGGGTTAAATTGATGTCAGTGGCCTTAGTGTACACTCATGTGACATGATGCTTCACCCTAGCATGGAAAGAAAACTAGTAATAACAATCCCCCATCATATGTGACATTTGGGCAAGCAAAACTATAGGATAGGAGACAAGAATAAAGAGCATATCACTGGGCTGCACACAGCCTTCCACCCTAACATGCAAGTTACGGTTGCACAAGAGAAGGTAATCCCACTTAAGCCTTAATTGTCTGGCATTCCTCATTTTTAAAATGTCACAACTCTATTGCTCAGAGAACATTTCTGTCAGCCCAAGGGGACAAGGCATAATTAGAAAATATGTTCAACTCAAGGAAAACATGATTGAGCTTAGATGCCTCTCAAGGTTTTCAGCATCACTTGTTTTCTAAGCCACGCGCGAGGAACATTGTGTTTTATACAGCAGTGAATTTCCATGTTGGAGGCGGCTCTGGTTAGTTCACTTTCTCATTTGATTCTAATATAAAATAATAAAATAACTTGCCAACGTTTTGGAACCGTGAGGCTTTCTCTCGGCTTAAAGTGAGACAAATTGTGGTTTTCTGATAATAGACATTGACATGCCAATTAGGTCGGCCCCACTGCGTGGTCAACCAAATGGACCCCAGCTGTCCCTATTAAAGCAGATTGATTCCTGCTTTAGCTGAGTAGAAACACCAATTGAGTTTAACAGTTTGTTGTTGTTGTTTTGGATTCCAAAAGCAGCAATCCATGTGAGATAATAACCACTGGTCTCATCTTTTTTTTCTTTTCAGCGACAGTAAAATATCACATTTAATCAAACTGTATGCAATCTGCCAACTGCAGATGTCAAATTAGGCCAGTGTGTCTGCATGGTCCACCTTCTCATTTACTGAGTCTTACAACATGGTGAATAACAGATATTTTCCAGTTTTCTGCAATCTTCTAACTTTCTCATGCAAGCTGAATGATTGATTAGCCATGTTTAAGTATAGATGTGGTTATTAAAAACCTACCTCGCTGCCTTTCAGGTAGAATTGCCTGTCTTGACACTGAGACTCAGCTGGACATTTGACAGGTCGGTGTAGTTCATGCATGGGGGTGTTATTTCTCCCAGAAGTTAGAGCTGCATCCACCTACGCCATTTCAAGTCAGGGTGACAATAGACTCGATCCTGGTGGCAGAATTCTGTTTTTTAATTTCGTCTACAGAGTTTGTTGAAAGAAGGAAGTTCACAACTTTCAGCTTTAGGGACCTGGTGTCAAGATGTTTCAAAGCACTGAAAAAACAAGTTTTTAAAAAGCCTCTAAATGTCTGTAATCACAACACAGTAAATGAGTAAGTCTGTACAGTAAGCAGTAATTGTTTGCTTCTCTCTCTTTTTTTAATTCTTAATCTAGCACCTCATTGCTTTGTTTTCGAAACTGCTCAACTAATGATTATGAACCTTTTTTTTAAAAAACAGACTAGCAAAACACATTGCTTAATTGTGTTTTTGCCTTAATTGCCAAACAAAGAAGTGCTTAGCATGTGAATAAAGATGTTTTTAAACTACGCTACAATGACCCTGAATTTTGAGGGTCTATTAAAACATGATTCCGTACCCCCGGTGTACAGCTACAGCCTGAAGAGCTCTGTTGTCTCCACATTGTGTCATCACCATCTGTTTTTACATCTGGGACCCCATTTCCCCACAGAAAAGCTGTCGAACATCATCTCATCTATATTTAGTGAGGCTAATATCAACTGGTGTTGACATTCCCTTCTCTCATTACACTGTTATCACAACCTTGCAACCTTTGAATTAATTAGCTGCTGCAAGTCAATTAGCCTCCCCAGCAAATGCACCCTGCCTGTCAAAACACCCTTCAAAACCTTGAGACTCCAAGAGTTTTAAAATAACTGCTTGGGGTTGAATCTCGCTTGTTGGCAATTGTCAGCTCGGCTTGCATCAAATAAAGAGTAAAGCTAATAGCTTTTTATCTTTGATGAACCTTCACGCAAGCTCAAAAACTGTTTAATGACTTTAAATTGAATTTAGGTCAGATACCATTTTGCTCACAGTTGTTTTGCAGGCTATATTTTGGGGCATTATGCCCTCTAATTTTTTCTCTCTCTACAATATGACAGCATGCCAACCAGAGCATGAGAATGAATGCTTTATTACTCACTGGTACTTTTACTTTGCCTAAATCCAAAAGCATATCATTGCAGCATACATGTACTGCACAAATGTAATTTACTCACAAATCACATTACACATTAAATCATAAATGAATACATATAGTCTCGTGTGTAAATGTTCAATTCATGTTAAATTCATTTTAGATGATAGCTTCCAGCTGGCATTTTTGTCCGTTTAGTTTGTTATTTATATCATGTCCGTTGTTCCGCTTTTATTTATAGTACACCAATATTACAATCAAGCCAAAACCTCCGAGACTGAAAACTGCAGCAAGAATGTAAGTGCCAAAAACATGTGTTTGATTGGCCACCTGAGGTTGGCTCCAAACGTGAGTCAGTTGATTTTAAGATACCCATTTTAAAAATAAATACATTTAAAGGTTGGTAGAAAAAGTAAACATCCTGAGGTTAGTTGGTAACTTAGCATCCTCCTGTCCAAATATGATCACCTTTTCTTCCACATGACCAAGATGTCACTGCCTCAAAACAGGACTTTACAGACTAATGGCTTATGCTGGGTTGTTGCATCTCTTATTAACATATGTAAATGTATTTTTTCTATATTTCACTGTGTAAACTCATTGAAGTTTGCAGACATTTGTTCCTGCCACAGCATTTCAGTCTGGTTGAGAACTAGACTTTGACTGGGCCACTGCATCACTTCAGCCATTCTGTTGTAGATTTGCTGCTCTGCTTAGGAACATTGTCTGGTTTCTAAACCGAGAAGGATAATTGTGTTAGACGGATGGATACAATACTTTGGTATACAGAGAAGGTCATCTCAATAACAGGAAAGTGCCCAGATCCTGTGGCTGCAACAAAAGCCCAAATCATCACCCCTCCATCAACATGCTTGACAGCTGGTGTAATGTGTTTGTGCTGATATGCTGTGTTTGGTTTTCTCCAAATGTTGTGCTGTGAATTATGGTCAAACATCTCCACTTTGGTCTGATCTATCAAAGGTTACAGAAGTCTTGTGCTTTACTCAGATTCAAGTTTGCAAACTTAATCCATAGTAACATGTTTTTTTCTAAGTAAGAAGGTTTCCTCTTGGAAACCATTCCAAACCAGCCATACTTGTTCAGTCTTTTTCAGTTGTGCAGTCATGAACTTTAGCATTAAAGTTGCAAACTGTGGGCTGTAGAGTTGTTTTTTGGAGTTTCTTTGAGCACTTCATGCTCTGGCCTTGGGATGAATTTGCTGGAACGTCCACTCCTGGGAAGATTGCGGCATTGTATTATCATCAACCTGAATGCTCCAGGCCAGCAAGCTGGCACAACTTCTGCTTTTAGAGGTGATGATACTACTACCTACCCTCTCATTACTGTGTAGGCAGTAAGAGTTTTCCACAAGACTTTATCCATTCCTGGGAAAACTTTTTTTTTCACAGGAGTGTAAATTATACTCTAAGAATATTTGCTGTGCTCTGGATCTTAATGAATAATGAAACAAAACAAAAAGTAGTTGTGGTCGTGGTCGACATAGTGATGAATATAAAATGTAGCCTCACATTTTGATGTTTCCACATGGGCTCTTGTTCCTGCTGTGAGCCAAATTTTATCAGGTACTTGCTCCTGAAGTGAAACAGAGGACTCTATTGATTAACTGTGCCCTTAAAGGCACATTTAAAAATAACTTTTAAAAATGCATATTAAACATGGTGCTCAGCAATCACCTAGTTTCTCTGTTGTTAAAAATAAATAAATAAATAATAAAATAAAAAAAGAGAAAGCTTCCATTTTGTTTTATTTATTTATTTTTGGTTTGCTTTGTTTTGTTTTTCAACTGACTAGACTGTGATTTATGCTGCTTGTATAGAATGACCTCAAAAACTCTCTTTGAAAAGGTTTTCAGTGAGTCATTTATAAATATAATGATGTCAAGGGCGTGTGTCTGCTGTGGGCACGTTTTTTGTTTGTGTTTATATATTCATATATATTCACATTAACCCCTTCTGCTGGGATTACATGCGCAGGAGCGTTCCAACATTATATAAGGAGACACTGTCCAGCCACATTATTAGGTACACCTTGCTAGTACTGTTTGCTAGTTTGCAATTTGCATCATAACTGCCTTAATTCTTCGTAGCATAGATTTAACAAGGTGCTGAAAAGATTCTTCAGAGATTTTGGTCCATATTGACACGATAGCGTCACAGTTGCTCCAAATTTGCCGCTTGCACATCCATGATGGGACTCTCCCATTCCACCATATCCCAAAGGATCCTCATTAGATTGAGCTCTTGTAACTCTGGAGGCCATTTGAGTACAGTGAACTCATTTTCATGGTCAAGAAACTCGTTTGAGATGATTTGAGTTTTGTGACATGGTGCATTATCCTGCTGGAATCAGAAAAGGGTTCATTGTGGTCATATACGGATTTACACAGTTAGCAATAACAATGCTGGTAGGCTGTGGTGTTTTATTTGAGTTACTGTTGCCTTCCTATCAGCTCGTCTGGTCAGCCATTCTCCTCTGACCTCAGACATCAAGAAGGCATTTTTACCCAGAGAACTGCCATTCACTGGTTATTTTCTTCTCTTTTTTGGGACCTTTCTCTGTAAACCCTGCAGATGGTTTTTTGAGAAACTGTGCCACATTCAGAGTCATCAAATCACCTTTGTCCCCCATTCGGAAGCTTAGATTGAATTTCAGCATGTGTAATCATGACTACATGCCATGTGACTGGTTGATTAGATGACAATCAGTTGAACAGGTGTACCTAGTAAAGTGACTAATTAAATAAGTCTGTGGTAAATAAATGGCAGAGGTGTTGGGGTGGGAATAAAACCAACCAGGGAGCTGAAACTCAAACCATGAACTCCAAATGCAGGCAAGGTTCCTCCCAGATCTTTTAGGGGCACTGAGTGGCTGCTCTGGGTTTCAGGTCATGCTTGAAATGGATTTTTCTGGCTGTTACAGTCACTGAGAATATGCCTCAACTGCCAAGAGGTAGATGAGAAATAGAGTTGTTAGACCTACAACAGAAACAATTATTTATGTCCCTGTGAGTTTCGTGGCTGGATTTATGATTCTTTTACCCGTCTCTTGAAAATGCAATGCTATCTAAAACTAAGATATTATAAAAACACTCTGCACTCTGTCTGAAGTCCCAGATCAAAGTTATACACACACACTTTTTAGTGATGTAAAATTGCAAATCAAGTTTTTTAATTGTAACTTTTTCTTTTTCCTTTCATGCACCTTTACATTACATCTTGTTTTCATTACATTCTACTCTGTACTACTTCGATTTATTTTTTTCACAGAGAATTGAGTAGAACATGTTTGTTGTTCTGGATCCCTTCTACTCGGTAACGCAGTTTAACTTGCCTTTGTGCTTTTGTGTTTGAAAGTTGCGGTACAAATAAACTTGCAGTGTTTTGCCTTGGCATACAGATAGTTTATCACTTAGAGTAAAGGGAAATATAGTGTGAAAAACAACAGAGGGAGTGACAGACAGTTAGAGGTATTGATGCATTTCGGCAAAAGCTACAATAAATCTTGACCTGCTGTCTACCTGTCAAAACAGTGGTGCTTTTTCTGAGAGTCGCTTCTGTAAAGATGTGAAATTCAATTTAAAGCAAACCGTTTTGTTTGAGCAAATTCAGTGTTTGTGTGGTGTATGATTTGTGGGATTTCAGAAATGATATACCGACTGGCGTAGCCTTGCATATCCAGGTTTTATTTTTCCATGCAGCTTTTTCCCAAGCACGTGCCTCGTGTTGCTTTTAATCAAAAGCATTGTCATGTAGGATTCATATTCATTCCTTTTCCATACTAGCGGATGCAATCGAAACGGCGCCTGTGTATAAACAGCAAATCTCTATCCTGGAATATAGATCAACACGGGGAAAATGCAAAAGCACATGGATGAAAAAATGGCGGGGGAAAAGAGATAGATTGAGTCATGAATTTGAATAAGTGTGGAGGGAAATGGCACAGGTTAATAACAGGGATAAATCATATCTTTCTCACGGCTTGAGGCTGTGGCTTGTCAATCCTTCTTTGTCGTTAGTCATCCTCTCTCAAAGACCTGACAGAAATACAAACGCATAAATAGAGGAGACAGAAATCTCTAGCAGCAATTCTGACCTTGCTTCTCAGAAAAATCAAATGAACAAAGTGACTTAGATTCAAAAGCAGACAGTGCAAAAGCGCTTTGCTCATATCTTTACACCAGTTTCGTCTGTTTTCAAAACTCAAGAACACACACTTTTTAATTAATTATTATGGGGATGCTCAGAATGAATACAATGCATTCAACCACCCCCCCCCCAAAAAGAAACGTATCTATGAGACAATTCTATTCTTGTGAAAACGGTGTATGAAATACATCTTTACATATAGTATGATGTTCCAAACTTAGCCACTACCTAGGTCAATATTCAAGTCGCCTATTAATTTTTCATGACCAAGGATTCACAGGTAGCAAATTTCACAGCTCGTCATTGGAACGATTGTGTTTCGAGCAGGAGTTAGCCTGAAACACAATAGCTCCGAGGATACCCGAGCTCCTCTGGGGTAAACTGAGGTTAATAACAATATGCAGTGGCTTTCTTGGGTCTTGAGGTCAGACATTGTGTTCTCACAATGTTAGGTTCCGCTAAACATTCATAAGCCCAGTGAAAATTGATTGATACGGGCATATAGCCAATAGTTCTCCTGTGGCTGATGCAAAGAAAAGCTTGGCTCATCCATTAATGAAAAAGGAAAAGCATGAACAAAATGTTAAAATCCAATGTAATGATTTCAGATAGTTAGTGTTTCTTTGGTGAGGTTTAGCGCTGTTTTCGCTAAGATTTTCCCACTCCACAATTAAGTGAGATGTTGATATTTTTGAAATGTCAACATTACTGCTGTAGTTAAAGGAAAAGAAGAATGAAGCCAGGTAATGGCGCATCAGTCAGCACAGGAAATGTAAGAAATTTCTATCAAAGATAACAAAGCAAGAGCGTGAATTACACGACCTGGGGAACGTGTTAAATAACATGCGCCGTTGCAAAACGTGTGCGTGTCTGTAGAATTTGCACTCGGGCTAGAAGGAAATCAGGAACGCTGATTGGTAGCGAGAAGAAGAATGGAGATGAGGCACAAAAGTAGCTGAAACTTTTAACAAGCGAGCAGTGTGATAAGATGGGACTCCAGAATGATGTTTGAGCCATTATGCCTGTGAGACAGACTTTCAGTCACACACACTGATATGCACAGTTTCCATAGCGACACACGTTTTTTTTGTGCCGAAAATATTACTTTTTTGTCCGATAAAATAAAACATAAAGGTTCAGTCAATGGGAAGGATTGCTGAATTTTAAATGTGTGAGTGTCAAAAAGGAAGTATCAGTCTAACTTTTTAACTCAGATGGATTTGCCAGATGTCTCACTTTGTGGCTCTGAGTGTTAGCTTTGTTTTCTCAACTTGCAACACATCACAGTTAATGTGACATAAAAATATTCAATTATGCAGCAGGTATATATTTTCTGAAATGTTTTTGTATATGGACTATATTTTCTTCTGCACACACAGGTTGGGACACATCCTGCACTTCTCTTGCCTCTGATTTTTGGCAGTTAAGAGGAGCTTAACAAAATTTATTTTGAGTGTTTATGAGGGAACCATGATAACTGGTTTGAGAGTAATTGGCTTAACTATTAAAACAAGTGTAAAACCAGACAGGAGTGTAAATAGTACAAAAATAAAATTAATCTACATAAAATTGACCCTTTAATGAATCAGATATCAGTTGTGTGACTTCTGTTATGTTGCCTGGTTTGTGAGTGCACACGATTTTACACACTTTCGCCCAAAAGTGTCATCTCCAACTAACAAACACACAGAGACCCGACTCTGCAGATGTTCCTCCAGAGAAGCTGCTTGTCTGTTTGTGCTGCTCAAATATAAACTGTGTGAAGGCTGACAGCGACTGGGAACATCCACGGTGCCACAGTGAAAGTATTTTATTGCCACTTTAACTTGCTGGACAGTTGGCCCTTCTGCTTTGGCTTCTTTTAGTGATCACTAGAGCTAATATTTCTACAGATACTTAATTTTTGATCATGGGGTTGCACAAAGACCGCTATCATGTTATTAGAGGAGATGGCAAAAGTACACAAGTAGAAATACTTGTGTTTAAAAAATACTCTAGTTAAAGTTGAAGTGCTGATTCAACATATTTATTCAAGTAAAAGAGGAAAAAGTATAGGCTCTGAAATTTAGCAGACACATTTAGTAAGAAAGTTGCTCTCTGAAGGGCATTTCTACCAGCTAGTTTTATCCAAAGCTAATCCAACCTGATGCTAAATTAATATAATAATAAAATAATATTAGTAAAAAACTTTTTTTCTCTTTCTTTTTACTGTGCCTCCACACTTCAACAGTACAGGCTGTGATCAGCTGACCTGCTCTTACTGCTGCTCTGAGGTTTACTGCTCTTTATTGATTTACACAGCTGAATTTAGCAAGATGTAACCCACTATTTCAATTAGTATCAAGCTCGGCTTGCCAAAAAATATATCCAGCAAAATTACATGGTCGGTGTAAATGGCTGCATTAATAATAAATGAGTCTGGAAAATAATACACAAAATTCACAAAATATTCACATAAATAAATAAAGTGTCCCGGGTACTTAAATTTAATAATCGAAATTTTAATCATATACGTAGTAGCTTAAATATGAATGTTGCAAAAACTTATTTTTACTCAATGATTATTTCTCATATAGATTATTGTTTGACGTCTTGGTCACTTGCTTGTCCAACAACACTTAAAATTATTGAAAATATTTATAAAAGAAGTTTAAAATTACTTAACAAAAAATTGACTTCCTATCCCCACTGTCATGTGTTAAAAAACATAAATTATTGAACTTCAATAATTTAGTGAAACTTAAAAGAGTGTGCTTAATATATAAAGTTTTACACTCCCTTGCTCCACCACCACTAAAGGAGTTCATTAGGCGTAAAGAAAGCTTAGAAAGGACCACTCGAGCCACAACCTGCTGAGACTTGTTTATACCCCACAGACGGACAGCATTTGGGCAGAACGTCCTCTCTATCCAGGGTGGCCACTGGTGGAACAGTCTTCCTCAATCCATTAGAGAATGCTCTACATTCAAATTGTTTAAGATACAGGTTAAAAATTGGTTATGGACAAATCAAGTGTGTGATCATGTATAAGTTGTATAGTTTTAATGTTTTACTTGGGAATAGAATGGTATGTATGTGTGAGTTTGGTGATGGAGTTCTTATTATGTATAAATTATGAACTTTTTTATGAATTAATATGTCCATTTTCTGGACAACAGATGGAAATTAGCCTTTGGCTATAATCTGGTATGTTTACATTCATGTAACTTCTTTTTTACATGTATGTTCATTAACATCCACTGTCCCAAATAAATAAATTAAATTTTATGTGTCCTGTGTGTAAAGGCCTTAAGAATTAGCCAGCTATTGTGACTAGCTATGCTAACCTGCTGCACTCAGTTTATTATGGTGCTTTAAAGCCACACTGCTGCAGAGACAAAGGAAATAAACAACCACAAATATTTTCATCACCTCCAAAAGTAGGAAGAATAAAATACACATGAGCAAAGACAACATTTTAGGCACTAACAACAGATACTCAGCACCACTGTAGTTAGCATCCGAGGGTAGTTGTTACAATAGTAATAGCCTACATAATCAAGAGTGTTGGGGTCTTTACTTTAAAAAGTTGTGTATTACGTATTGCTTGTTGCCTTATTATTATAATACAAAACGTAAAACACATTGCAAAATAATTTATTACACTACTTTCATGTTACTCTGTAACACTTCATATCAATTACCACTTTAATTGTACAAACAAGTACAGATACTGCTCATCGTTGCCTTTGTTGAACATCATGCTGAGCTGGGGTTGGCATGCATTCACCTTTAACATCACTCTGGATTCTTGGTCAGGTTTGTTTTAGCATCCTGTCTGTGCAAATGCAAATAGCTGATCCTGTATTTGCAGTGTAATGCAGTTGTTTCTGTCTTGGACTTGGTTTGCACTTCACTGTCACAGCAACAAGGTAATGTTCATATATCCATGATTCAAATGTTACAGACTGCTCCTTTTTCCTCCTACCTGGCAACACACTGAACTCTGCTGAATAGAAAAAGCATGGCTGATGTTATTTTTGTTAGTTTTTTTATTTCTATATGCCCAATCCTGCAGATAAATGGATAACCTGTGTAACACAAGTAATGACATAATAACTGTATACTATATAATTACTGACATAATAACGGTAATCTGATTGCTAAATTTAGTACAATTATCTGTTACAGTACTGCATTACTGAAAAGTAATCTATTGTTGTAACATATTGTAGCATATTACACTCCACACCGCTAATCAAAACTTGCTTCCAACCACTGACCCATCACTGTCAGTCTGAGTTACTCTGCAATTAAAGGGATCATTGCAATCTGGCCCACACACCAGTGCTAGGTTCGGTTTTGAAGTAGTGTATTTGCATGCAGCGACATACTCTAATTTTGACAGCAGCTGTGAACAAACAGAGTGGCTAGTCGTTCATGCAACGTGCTGAATTCATATTGCATTTGGGCGAGACAGACCTTACAAAGCTAACTGGCAGACAGAGTAAGAAAACCTTGTATTGCCCACTAAGTCGGTGCTCCTAAAAGGACGTAACCTCATGTCAAAAACCTGATATTTAGCATGCAGACATGAGCGTGATATCCATCTAACAACTCTTAGCAAGAACACAAATCATCATATCAAAGTGGTCCCTTTCTAAAAAGCATTCAAAGACATCAACAGGTACAGTTTGAATTTTCCAGAGTGAACAAGCTATGAAGCGTGACAATGTGAGTGACAAGGATGTGATAAATTCTGTGCAGTGATGTTTGATTAAACAAATGAGAGGAATAAGACTGCAAACAGAGTGGCGGTTCTTTTCCAAGCTGCTATTTCACCTCATGAATGTCAATGAGGAGGTGGTGCGAGGTTATATATAGTCGAAGATTGAATGCTGGGTCTATCCCTCTGCCTGATAATGCCCCTCTGTTTGTCTTCATGTGTAGATGGAGAGATGTTTACGCTTACAGCTACAGAGCCCTAGCATCACGCTCAGCTCTCCCATACAGAAAGAGGCAGAAAGAGTAAAGAGAACGAGAGGAAGGCTTAGAAATAGAAGGACAACGAGCCTGAGTTATATTTGTAGAAAATGCCTGTAGCAGGCACGCAGACACAAATACACTCACATGCAGATAACTCAGTAGACAGTGTGTGGGCCATGCCCTTCCTGTGACGCCAGCTCAGTGGACACACACAGCATGCAGGAGTCATCCCTGGCTGCCATGGATAATTACCATAATGACTGTAAAGGCCCAGACCTCCAGACCACTGTAAAAATAGCCCACGAGCATATACAATACCAAAATACTAACTGATGTCTTATTGAAATAAAAATTAGACAAGTGAGGCATTGATGTGTGGCATCTCACTAATCCCGCCATCTTTTTGACATTGTGAATATTATTCATGGTCAGCAGTCAGAATTAATGATGATGAAAAAGCCTTCCATAAACTGTATATAGTACAGGCTCATATACACAAAAACTTGTATTTCTTCACAAATGCTGAGATATTACCTCAGTGCTCTCTAGGACATACCTGCAATTGCCCTGCCAACGTTTTTCAAAGGGTAAATAATCTTGAAGCTTCACAGATCATACAGAGCTGCTGAATAATGCATGCTCAAAATTACAGTTGCCGCGATAGCCGCCTCAGTTGTATCACCGCACCTCTCTCTCTCTCCTATTGATCACGGCCCATAATTCCCTCTGTCTAAAAAGCGGGATGTCACAGGAAAGACTCCGATAGGATATTCTGCTTTGTCATCCTTGGGAGAAAAAAAATGAGTCCCCCTGTCTGCAGTCTCACTGCAAGTGAAAATTGCACACTCCACCAACCCAAGGATACGAGCTTTGGAAATAATGCCTGTGGAAAAGCCTGAAATAACACTCGGAATACATACGTACCTCTGCTTTGGTGATTCTCTGTGTTGAACCATCCTCATTGCTTGGTTTACTACACATTACTTATGTCTATGGTTTTCTATAACCCTCAGCAGGATGAAGTCCATAAACAAAGCCATTATTTATGACTGTGGGCAGCTCACAACCAGTTCAAGTGAACATGGAAACTCCGCAGTTTATTTAAAAAGACCAACTGATGATGATGATATAGCTTGAAAAATAGCTCAAATCCAACTAATTCCCATAAAATATAAATGATTTTCATGATGTTTGACCTTGTTTTTATTTGTTTGTGTCAAAAACGTTTCAATAACATGTATTTTGCACTTTTTTTTAAATGCACAGTAAGCTTCCTCTTGAAATGCCTGAAATTAAAAGGACTGTGTGGTAAAACATGGGGTGGCTTTTATTGTGAAGCATTCACTGCAGAAGCAGTGGGGTTTTTTGTTGTTTGTTTGGGGGAGATTAGCAGTGAAAGGTATTTGACCAAACTGAAAAGAAAAAAATTGCAACCATTTTCAGAATCTTTTTATTTATCTTTAATAAATGTTTTAATAATAATTGTAGGAAACTGCATGAAGGATTGGAACTCCTCAGCAAAATAACCAACCCCCTTCACTGTGCTCTGCTGTTGTGTGGAAATCGGCTTGCACTGCGCAGCAATTATTGATCGACTTCTTTACTAATATTGTGAGTTTGTTCGGTTGTCTTGTAAACCGATACAGTACTAGTTCTTCTGTTGTATTCTGACAAATCAACTGCTTGCAGGGATTGTTTTCTGCCTCCAGAATTGCCTTCTGTTGTAGCTACCACAAACCACCGGTACTGCTAAGGGATTATTTTAACTATGACTTTGACTGTGCTTAGACATTTCAAGTTGCTAATAAAAGAAACTTATTTATGTACTGTCATTTCTGATACAATTACCAAAAAAAATAAAGAAGTCTTTTGATTTAAGCCTTTCAACTATTACATCAGATTTTTAAAATTGCTTTTTTCTCAGTAACAATGCTGGAGATTTACAAACCTACCTACCTGTTGACAACACATGTAATACTTCGTCTTCTTCTTTTGGCCTTTAGGAGTCGCCAAAGTGGATCAGCTGCCCCCATCTCAGCCTATCTCTAGCATCTTCTTCTGCCACAACAGTCCTCTACATGTCCTCCTTCACAACATCCACAAGTCTTTCTCTGCGATGGTCCTATTTTCCTCCTGTCTAGTAGCTCCATCTTCAGTATTCTTTGTCCAGCATGTCCAGTATCCCTCCTCTGCACATGTCCAAACCATACATCATATCAGGTCTCACTTCAATCTTGTAAACCTTCCCTTTCACTCTTGCTGCTATCCTTCAGACACAAATCGCTCTTTGCACTTGTCTTCATCCACTCCACCCTGCCTCCACCCTCTTCTTCATCTCTTTCGTACACTATCACTTCTTTCGAAGGCGTCCATTTTTTTCACTCTCCCTGTGTTTATACACCACTTTGCATTTAATCATTTGTTACTATTAATTTCTGTTTCCCTTTTAAAAGGGAGTTTGTCCGTCCCACTATTCCTTCACCAAGTTATTGCAATTTGGTGCCATATAAATAAAACTGAAGCAAATTGAATTGAGTCCACCTCCCTCCCTCTCATTCACATATATTCTGTCTTTCTACGTCTGACTTTAATTCCTGAACATACCTCCACCTCCACAAAGACTCCTGCCGGCTCTCGTCTGTTAACCTGTACCCACGTTTAATTTAGGTAACATTTTATGCCGTATGTTCTTCCAGACACAACCATTCCCATATATCCCAATACAGATATAGTACTACAGGTGCTGAATCCACTGAAAAGTTTTCCCTTTACTCTGCAGAACACAAGAGAGCACGACATCAAGTTTCTCCCTGATAGAATTGTGATTTTACGATCTGCTGTGTTGTTTTCTGATTACACTCCCCACTGTGTCATGGATGCCTTCCAAAAACTTTATATACCACTGAGCTACCTACTGTCTGGGGAGACAGAAACACATGGTCCTTCAATAAAAGATAATAGAAGTGACAATAAGATTTACCATCTTCATTCATCTTGTTCATTACCATCTTCAGGATACTGGAAAAAAGCCAAACCACAAACCCTCAAAGCCCACCAGGTATTCTGGAATAACGCTTATGTGAGGCAGCTGGTAATTCATTACATGTAATAGGATGCTACAGTGTAGTTGTGCTTCAGGGCTACTACTTATTCAGTCTTTGATAAGAGATATAAAACCTATTCCTTATAAGTTTCTCTGTGAAAGAAGCTTAAAGTAAAAACTCTGAAGAAGGGCTTCTATAACAAATACACCAGATGGACAATAAATCCAGTATAGAGGATGCTTACACAATAAAATAAAAATACTTCCATATAAATATATACTTTCATTCTCTGTGTGTGGTGCCTGAGATCAGTGTCACCATAGAAGCTCTTTTTTCTCTCAGACTGCAGTGAAAGGCGAAAATTGGTCTCTAAGGACAAAAGTAGTATTAATATACTGTAACTTTAAAAAGGTGTCGAGGTACGGTGAAGTAACTTTTTTGAATGCGTGGCCCCGTTGAGGTGTTATTAGCCACATAAATGTCAAGCAAGTGCCTTACTGTGGAGCTTTGATCCATGTCTGAACATGCTGCCTCCTTGCAGGAATCATAACAAATTAATGATTACACCACGTAGATGTGAGAGTGGGGCTCTTTACTGGGGCGAGAAGAGCTCACAGGGCAATGAGATCAATAATAGTCTATGAACAGCTCATGACCCTTCGTTCCCTTTTAAGCTTCACTCCCTTGATAGGGTCTGTTGGCTTCCTATCATTACTTTGCATGCTGTTATCAATGTGGAGTCACCAAAACAGCGTGGTCATTAGATGTTTATACACATTTTACTTTTTTCCTTTGCAGGAACAAATATAGAGGAGGAAAAAAAATGACTGACTGGCTGAAAATTGCTGTCCCAACGAGCAAAGTTCCATCCAAATACAGCAAACGACATATAGAAAAGAGTGAATTTCACACTCCGCTTTCTATAGAGGCGAATTAGGCTCCATCACAGCTGAATAAGTATGATGGGAAAGCACAGTGAGAGGCTTTCTAGTAATCGTGCATGTCAGGAGAGATTTCTCTCAGGCAGAAAATATGGAGTTAAGAAGAAGAGTGAAGTGCAGATAAATGAGGTAGGCAAGGCTTGATGGATTCCAGAGGAGGATGACTGACCACTAATTGAGGAAGAGGCGCCCCTGTTGTGTCTTACTGCATGTCGCTGAGACAATGTAGGGCAAATTAGGTTTCTCTGAAGACATACAGGAGATATAAGGCGTGATGGAGTATAATGGAGGCAAATGAAATGAGGTGATTTAGACTGAAAGATGCAGAGGATGCAGCTCCTTAGGGGAGCTTGCAACCACTGGAGTGTAAAACGTTATAAGAACTTAGGCATTATGAGTGCCGACAAGTCAAACTTCTTATCATAGGCTGTAGAGATGTCAAATCCAACAGCGCAGGTAAAGTTTGACATGGAGGCCGATTTCACCAAGTTCACGCTATGTGAACATCGGAGGATGAGCCATGAATATGTCATCGAATGTGTACGCTTGTATGTGTATGGAGTGAATGTCAGAAAGTCAGGTTTATTTCTGTTGTCTCCAAAACAAATGTGGGATTCTGTCACAGTTTGAGGGGTTTTGTAATCCTCTTGTTAGCCATTTTTGGTTCCAAACACTGCTTCGGTTTCTAAAATGAACCAAACGCTGAGGGACCACTGATTGTTAAAAATGTTTTAAATTCTACCAGCTCCATTAAAATGATCAGTATCCATGAAAAAGAGGATTTATGAGGTTTAGTGGAATTAGATGTTAGCAGGAAATTAGCAACCTAGCTTCCACTTAAAGATAATATATAGTGTTTTTACTGAATAATTTCAAAAAAAAAAAAACAACCCAAAACAAAAAATACAAATCTGCTGTAACTTTGCAAGTAAACAAGGAAGAAAAAAATGAAATAGCAGCAAAATATGAAGAGCTAGGGAAGTTGGATTAGCTGACATATAATGATGTGCTACCTGGTGGCTAGCTACGTAGCTGTGATTATGCTAATGTGAACGCATTTGCACAGAGATGTTATGAGTTACCGGTCAATGACCATTGATGGTCCCTGATGGGCACAACCAGATGCCATCACATAGCAGGAAGAAGACGCTGAAAATAAACCAAACCTCAGCCAAGAGAACATCTGAGATGATCCATCCACAACCAGAGTTAGGTGTGATGTATTACAAAGTAATCCCGTAGTGTAATCACAGCATATTTTTCAGTAATACAGTAATGTAATGTGATACTGTACTAAACTGAGTAATTACATTACATTTACAATTATGCCATTGCTTCCATTACAAAGGCTCTTCAGTTATAGAAAACTAACAAGCTCTTTTTACATCCTGCTAGCTTGTGCAACAATCAGCTGATTTCAGTTTGTGTGCCTGGAGGAGAAAAACAGTGGAGTGGCTACAGATTCTGTAATTCATTTTATTACATTACTTTTATTTTTATTGCATACAAGGATAAGAATGTGATGGTAAAGTGCAAACTAGATCCAGGACAGAAACTATTGAATTATACTGCTAACACAACTTTAGGTCTCAGTAAGCATCTGCACACATCGCATGCTAACAAAAAGAACCCAGAGTGATGTTAGAGCTGAGTGCATGCCAACTCCAGCCTAGCAGCCAGTGCCCGATCTTCAACAGGTAACAGAGACAATTAGAAGCAGTCAGGCTTGCAAGATTTTTGCCTCAATTTCTGCCTGTTTCTGCGGTAGAATCACTGTGTCTCTTTGGGCTTGTTTCTATCTTTGCTCTGTTTTGCTAGTTTTGTGTTTATATGCAAAAACTAAAAGAAAGATCCTATTGGATGGATTTGCGTTGGTGTGTTTAGCTATAGCGTTATGTTTACTTTGTTAATTGGTAGTTATGTGTATGCCTTTGAGATCATTTTAATAAGTAATGCGCAAGTATTGCAACAGCTATTGTAACAAATGACCTTCTCCAGCGTGTAATTAAATAACATAGTGCATTCCTTTTAAGAAAAGTAAATTACTTTTTTTAGTAACAACCCTGACACGGTCCACAACACGAGGCTAGTCATCAGTATGTTGCTGCTGCCATATTTTTGTGGGGCTCGTTTGTATTAACTAAAACGAAAGCACAAGACACATTAAAACAATGACAGCCTCAATGAACACAGTAATCACTTAGACCCAGGATCATCACATATCCAGCAGATAATTTTGATTGTTTTTTTATATGTCACAATCATCATTTCCTTTATGTTTCACTCTGTGCTTTCTGTTTTCTGTGCCTTCCTCTGTTGTCTGGGTATGGCTCTGTGCTCCATATCTATCCATTACTTCCTGAAGAGTCTTTTCTTGTGTGGCTTGTGTTTTCCTTTCCTCCTTTTGTTCTTTTTCCAGCCCTCATTAATGTCTGATTGAGTTCACCTGTTCCTGATTACCCTTCTCTCCCAGATGAGTATTCAGGCTGTGTACCTTCCTCTAGTCTCTGCCTAGTGTTTCCCTTTATGTTCCCACAATCTATCAGTGATTACCATAAAATATTATCAGTATCAAATACATGATCTGTAAGTATACCAGAGCATACTGACACCTGGCTTATGTCCTCCACATCAAAAAGTGTTTTGCTAAACAATAAATCTTTTTCTGGATGGTTTGCTCTAATTCCCATTCTGAAGATGCATGCTGCTGTCATTTCGAGCTCTGTTACATCCAAAACATTACAAATTATCCGCAAGAAGCAAGGTAAACAGAAGGCGCAAGTTTGTCAAAGCAATAACATCTAGTACCACTGAGCTTGTATCCTAGAAGTGTTTGAAAGGTGCCTTCAAGGGAGATCACATCATTATAATAAATGTTGTAATAATGAAAAACACATTAAAAAGAATAGAAAACCCAGTAAACACATAGTACCCATCTGTGCTCATTGCACCAGTATGTGACTGTGTGTGTACGGGCATGCGGTTGAATTCTCAGTGGTAAACATAGCATGCAAAAGGATCAAGTAGTTTCATGGTGTAGTGCTGTACAGAACCATTACAGTAATCAGCCTGTGTTGAAGGGAATTGAAGGAACCGAACATGCAGCCTTTTCTGTTCGTGCTCCAGCAGGATTTGGAGTCGATTGTGTGATTATGTCTGGCCAAATGATGCCTTTTGCACCAGTTTTATTTGCCATTTTCATTCATTGTGATGTTTCTCAGTTTCACAGTGAATTGAGATATTAAAGAGCAGCACAACTGGGAGGGTGAAATGGAAATCACACATGTATATTGGGCATTACCCCTGGGATGTAACTTTAATACACATGTAACATGAATGGATAGGTCGAATCCACAATTGAATAGTTCTCTGTCTCTCTGTGTTAGCTTTGCAGCGGACTGGTAACTGTCCAGGGTGTACCCCACCTCTCGCCCTACATCTGCTACCCACACACAAAAAGCTCAAACTCAGCAGATTAGAAATAACTAATATGAACACAGTATCAGCTATTAATAAATAAAAACAAGATAATGTTTTTTATTCATTTGAGCATTGGGCCTTTTAGATGTTGTTTTCCTATTAGATCAGATCTTAGATGGAAGTATATGGTTCTAAATATTTTACTTAATGAAAACCTTATTTATTATTATGTGTGAATTTGTTCATATGTCTGTCCTGATTTTTGGGGCAGCACAGTGATGTGTTAATTATTTTTGTTACTTCAGGCAGAGCACAAAAGCTCATTATCGGTGTGTGTTTGAAAGGAGCAATAACAATGAATGGGGCCATTGTGCAGAAGTCGGCTTTCACTGCGTGTATGCATGCATATTTTATTTAACTTCTATGACTCTTCAGATTTGCCTATATGGAAGTATCTCACTATTTTGAAAACATGGAAAATAAATTTAGGTCTGAGCAGAAGGAACAGCCATTGTTAGCACGCTATGTACTAAGGACAAATTAAAGGAGAATGTAACATAAAGCAGTGCAGTAAGGTTTTAGGTCACCATGATATACCAGAAGAACTACCGTGTTCTTTGGCATTTACTATACAAATCTCTCTGTAAGGGATAAAATCCACTATTTCTAAAGATAATTTGGCATTTTATTCATAATAGTGCTAATAAAAGTGTTGGATTGAAAGTGTAATTGTGAAGATCATAGCATGTGATTCACATCATTTTCATATGCCTGGAACACACCACCTTCGCAAGGATAAAAATGTTTCCTCACAGAGCACCATAACAACTTGATTAGTGCTGATTAGTGACCTTTCGCTTCCTGGAAGAAAGTGGACCTAAACATGCTAGCAAATTACCGAGCTTGCAGCTCCTATCACTAAAGAAATCAAGTATTCATTTGCTATGCTGTTGGTGTACGTTACAAATCCACGCATCCACTTGTCAAGAACAGGGTGAAGCTTGACTCATATATTATATACTCCATATCGCCAAAAGTATTAATTCATCCACCCAGATGTTCCAATCACTTGCCATCAGTCGCGTTGAAATATTCCTCAATCGACTGTTAGTGTGTCCCTCAGATTAGCCTACGAACAGTGAGTAGAGATCTTCATGGAATGGGTTCCCATGGTCAAGCAGATGCATCCAAGCCTTACAACACCAAGCGCAATGCTAAGTGTCGGATGCAGTGGTCACTCAACTCTAGAGCAGTGGAGACGAGTTCTTTGTAGTGACAAATCACGCACAAAGCCAAATCCAAAAAGACATGAATGAGCGAGTTTGGTGTGGAAGAACTTGACTGGTCTACACAGAGTCCTCACCTCAACTCAATAGAAGACCTGCGGGATGTGGGAAGACTAAGTCAGGCATCCTTATCCAGCATCAGTCTCTGATCTCATAAATGCCCTTCTGGAAGAATAGTAAAAAATTCCCATGAACAAATCCCTAACCCTTGTAGAAAGCCTCCCCAAAAGAAACTGAAATTAAAACTGTTATAGCTGCAAAGGGTTCGCTGACATCCTCTTAAATCCTGTGGATTAAGAATGGGATATCACTCAAATTCGTATCTGTGCACTTTTGGAAAAATACTCTATATAAGCTATTGTCATTATGTTGAAGTAAACGTTAACAAATGTTCTTGCTGACAGTATGCTCAACATGTCACTTTAATCACTATTCATGCTGAAATACAAGCCAGCTGAGCGGTGTTTGTGGCTGAAGCTCCTGCCATCTGCGCCACAACAATGTATCCTCTTCCAAAGTCACTAAAGAGCTTTTCCCCCTTGCCACAATTTAATTCCTGCCTCAGAGCGTGATTTGATGTTAACTGTTTAATTGTACCGTGGCGTGCACCTGTGTGGCAGAACCTGCAATTATTGTTTCTTCACTCATTTATTCAGGATTTTCTTTTAATTTTCCTCCACCATCAGCAAGTTGTTTTAGCACTGTTGCTAAAGCTTGTTTTCAAGTACAATATGTGACATTACTTTAAATTAGCAAGGCGAACCTAATGCACCCACAGAAACATTTCCCCAGTTAGACACAGTATTAATGAAGTTCATCTGTAACTGTGTTTTGGGCTCAAAGAAAAGTACTTACACCTGTCTTTCGTGCATCTTTCCACAATTCAGTCTGTGCTCATTAGATTTATTGTCGCAACCAGAGACCAAATGCAAGCAGCAGACTTAAATTGTGATGGGTAGGTGGCAGTCAGGTCAGGTTGACATGGGATTGAGGAAAATTTGCACAGTCATTAGCAACACATCTGGAAAAACACATTTGCCAGACAACAGTCACTGCCTCCATCAAAATAGTTAAGAAAAATAAATGCTACAGCTCCTCCAGTGAGACGGTAATGTCCCCACGACTCATCACTTCTTTATCATAGTTATTACACCACAGGGATCTTCACTGACCCACTTACATCTCATCGTTCAAACTTTAAGCCCAATAACGTTTATTATGAGATTGCTTTTTTCTTTTTCCTTTTCTTTTTTGAGACATTTAAAGACTTCCATGTTAGTGGTCCAGTTAAATTACTTGACATGTACAACAGGATCAAAAGCCCTAATGCATCTTACGCGGCCCCGGTGTGTTATGCAAATAGAAGTGTTTTAATGAAGGCATCATGAATAATTCAGGAGTGGTGTTCCACAACAAATACACCACAGGAGCAAATTCTCAGGAAAAAAAAAAAAGGATTGCTTTGGAAAAATAAAAAGTGAAGTATCTCTGGCTTTCGCTTCATATCCACAACTGCTCATCACTTTCTTATTAACAAATGTCAGCAAATGGAAATAACTCATTTAACTGCTTTGTAAAGTGCAACACATGCACTCGCTGCATCCACTTAATTTTTCTCTCGCTGCCACCTGCCTTTTTGAGCATTAATTTTAAAAAAATGAATGTAAGGGCAAAGCTTCAGACTCAATTTGTCTTTTCGCAGTGTTGCTTGTATAATACCAGAGTGTGATTACTGCCTGCAAAGCAAAGAAAAGAGGGACGCTCTCCAAGCGAACTGAATGATTATTAACAAGCTGCTGGCGTCCTAAATATAACACCAAAAACATCAACATTCAAACAAGAACAAATTTTTAAAAAAGACACGTTTGTTTTACCTGTGCTAGTTAACGGCTTGGCTTAGCTGGACAACACATGCTTCAACCATGTGACGTGGCTGTGTCACATGGTTCCAGCAGGCTATTGTGTACGGATTGTCTTTGATGCCAAGTTGTTGCCTTGACAGCCCTGAGCTAAGCAAGAAAGGTGAGAATTATTCTCCACCCACACAGCACTTAGAAGTCTCTTATCTAATACTCCAGCAGTAATCAAGATGAAATCCTTCTCTGGATCAAACTCAGGACATGTTGACCTAAAATGACCGGGGCCGCGTTCTTTAATTTCAAATTCCGCTTCGTCATGCTTCGTTGTTTTTTTTAATGTGTTTTCATTATCTAAACGACAGCCAGCGTGAGCATCATTTTCTGCATCTCCACCCACTGCCACTTCGCTGTCGCTCACAGTGATGCGGACGCACCGCAAATGAATATCTCAATGTCCACTATGACCTGTGCAGATGTCTCCGCCAAAGCGCCCCCCTGGTCAGTGACATAGCCAGGCTGACTTTGTAATCATATTACTAATGCATGTCTCATTAGTTTGTGCCAAGGCTGAGTGTCTCTGCTTCCTCCTGCTCTTCTCATCCTCTCTCTCTCTCTCTCTCTCTCACACACACACACACACACACACACACACACACACACACACACACACACACAAAACCACACACAACCATCTAGTCAATTGCTGGCTGGCATTTGAGAGTGTCTGGGCTTGCATCTAAAGCAGTTTACTGGGGAAATAATAGCCCTCTAAATGGATTCTCTGTATGCAGAATCATCCCATTCTATTTGAATTCTGGTGAGACAAATTAAATTTTGCCAGGTGAGTCTTGCACCATGTTGAGACGACAAAAGAATGAGAGGCAGGGGAGGAAAAGCTAAATTAGACGAGAGTTCTGGGTGCGACTGTGACAGATCTTGTTTGAGATATCGATGCATTTAGATTTGATTTATTTTCGTTCTTTCAAAAGTGAAATCAATAGAAGGTATGCGTTAGGAAACTTAATGAAAGACTGAGAGAGAGACAGACAAAATGCATCTTCAACTATTCCCATTAGTTTCTTGAAAGCGTGTCGAAACGATGACTTGCTCCACAGCTGTTCTTTTTGTCTCCTGTTAGTTTGCATTGGATTTTGGTAAAACAGTAAGCATCCCACATCCTCCTTAAAAAAAAAATTCCGACCTGGGGAAGGCCATTACAGAAAATATTACGCTGTCATTTGTCATGAGCTGCCTATCTTAGCTACTTTTCTCCCCCTGCACTGTTGCTGAAAAATGCTTGAGTGAAAGTAATGTTGCCAAGGAACCTTCAACGCTCGCCCTCCTTTCTTTACTTTTAACCATTTTCTCAAGCAAACCTCTCACAGATTGAACATGCAAACTTTTATGTGTTGCTTTAAATAGGTCCGACTGGATCTAATGCTGAGTTAACTCCTGATATTGATCCCATGGAAAAAGCTTTAAGTGCATTCCTTCAAAACAAAAAAGATCTTCCTTAAGAGCATCTTCAGAAACAACTGTCACTACTGCCCTTTCCATGAACCACACAGCGTTCAATATTGATGAGATCATTCTTTTTCACTTGGTTTTTGTAGCATAACTGCAATATGTGGCACCCCGAGAAAACGACTTGTTTTCGCACAGCATCCTGTCCTTGCAGCGTCAGTCGGTTTAAAGTTGGTACCATGCCGAGGCAAACACGCAGCATGCATGAGCATACTATCAATTTCCTCCCACCAGGCAGTTTCCAAGGCACTTGGCCTAAATATCAACTCCAGTCAAATCGACTGAAAGGGAGTGATCTGCTTCGGGCTGTGATCTATAAGTTTGTGTGTGAGTGTGCTGCACTCTCCAGTGATAACAACAGCAAAATGCTTTACAACAAGTACTGGCAGTCCTTTGAACGAGGATTTGAATGATACTAACGGCCTGACCTGTAATCGTTCCAAAACAGAGCTAACATAACTTTATTTGCAAGGGTCACTTATAGGTCCTCAAAATAGATTTAGTAAAGCCCAAAAAAAAGGAAAAAAAAGCTGGCTGTGTGACACTCGGAAGAGCTTTGACTAGAATAATCTTCTGTTGTTGTTTAGAGGCTTTAACGTTTCACTGAGAAAGCAATTTTAAAACGGATGAGGGCGTAATCCCTGACAATACTGGGATTATCTCTTTAAATGACCTTTATCTTGCCATGAGCATAGAGTGCTTTTCAACTCCACTATCCCAAGTCTGGTTTGATTACAACATGAATGCCTCTTTAAAATCACAAGGCTGTGGACAGGCTATATAGCTGCATGGAACCTGTGCATTCAAAAGGAAAGATAAGGGAATCAGGTGTATTTCAGAGATATGGAACAAGCCAAGTGGAACGCTGCTCCAAAATAATAATAATAATAGAAAAGTTTACTAAATGCTCAGATCGTGACTTACAAAAATGTGTAACTACTACCCATCTCGCTGTCTTGTGAATTTTAAACTCACATTTGAAGCTGTTGATTTTTTTTTTAGTTACTTATTTTTTGATTTTGAAACAAACAAATATGGTAAATACAGAAGAAAGCTGTTGGCTGTTTTTTTTTTTGGTTTTTTTTTGAACAGCTCAAAAATAACAGAGTGAAGCAGAGGGGTAGCTGGGCTGAGTGATTTAAAGAGGCTCCCACCAAATGACAGATTAGTCGATCATCTCCCGTCTTCGTTAGTTGGAATTTCTGCCTCATCAAAGGTGCAACATTTTCCCCTCAGAACTTGAAGGGAAGTGCAAGTATCGCTTTGGTTCAGATAATTGGAGCCTTGGGACCTGGTACAGTAATGGGAAAGAGATTGACTAAAAAGTTGACTATATTTCACAACTTGTGTTGTTTTTAAGTCTAAGGCTCTCTTTATTATCCACTGTTCTTTTCTCATGTTCTTTAGTACGTGTGCAAATGTTTGTCTTTAATATATTTGAAATAGTTGCAGTTCTATAAGTATAGGTATGTAAGTGATATGCTTTCCACAAGGATCTCCTTTAGTTTTCAAATGGTCTTTGTACCTTAAGAGGGTTCAAAGGTTAATCTTGCACCTAAAAACGAGCATCTAACCAAAGAAACCTTTAGCACTGCTGTATCCCAGTTTTCTTAGTTCTGCTTATCGAATAGGTCAAATTTCAACTTTGAGTTATATTCCTAATGAATATTTTAGCAACATGCATTATGCATGTGGCGATTTGCAGCACGTACTGCAGAGATAACGGGAAAAATATTGTGGGGATTTAGAGTGTGTTTGACCTTTCATAAAGTCGAGCTTAATTCAGCCGTGAGTGTATCATTTTTCAGTGTTGCTTTGTGAACGAAATTTCACAAAGAATGGGTTTCCATCATGTATTTCCATCCCTCGTCCAATGAGAGGACATCTCTCTTCAACTTCAACGGGATTTTTTCTAAGTTGCCAAAAATGAACTGATGCTGATGAGTCACCAAGTGGAAAAAGAAGAGAACGTACCCGACATTAAGAATTTGACAGGAAAAAAAAAGTCTTGCTTCCCGGTAATTCTTCGAGGATGTAGAGTGATTCATCCTGTTATATCCTGGATATTTAAGGCACATAACTGAAAAAGTCCCAAAAAATTACAAATAGGTTTATGACAAATTGTTGTGAGTGCTGAGGGCTTGAGGTGAAACCTTTTTTTTTTTTCATGATTGCACTCCACTGCAAATGCAAGAAGATAACTCATCTGTCTTTCTAAAAACTAATAAATGCTGCTGAAACATTTGTCTGTTTGATATGTAAAAGCAAGAAAGCACACGTTTGATATATTGACACAAAAAGAACATCAACATTTTGATTATAAAAAAATTACAAATGATCAACTTTGACATTTGCATATTAACAACCAAACTGTACAGTAAAAGAACAGTATTGTAATCATAAGAGTGATTCTGTCTTCAATAAATATGACACCCTGCGTTGAACTATACGGCATGAATATGTAAACATGCTGCAAACACATAAGCATATCTACTGTATGTGTTAGTTTCATCTGCTGTGTAAAAAAATGTTTTGACGTTTAAATGCACACTTACTCTGTGGAAAGTGATTTATCTTATGCCTTTGTTACAGTAAAAAACAAAAAAAAATTAACAATGTAGATGTAAAACTGTGGCTGAAAGGTTAAAAACACTTCATCATTAATAAAATTATCAAACTTTAAAATCTTACATTAATCACTTTTCATACAGGATGTACAAAAACACACTTTCCCCCCTTTTTTCTTACCATTAAAGGCTGTGGGCAAAACTTCTACCCGCTTTTTTTTTTTGCTTGAGTCAGTTCCCTTATTTGGGTGTTTGAGCTTTACTGAATGTTGGGAATCTGAATGAAAAAGTATCCTGAAAGGATCTCAAGTAGAAGTCAGTTCAGTTGGAGCTCGGCTTTTATACGTTCACAAGACTGGGTCCGTTGGGCTCGCTAACAGAGCCTCTATGCCTGTGTCCAGAGTACTCCCCAATAAATGAGCCGTCCTCATTGAACTCTCTTCCACCGTCTGCATAGTCGCCTAGGGTGTATCTGCTGACACTGTCCCCAGTTGCATCATCTCCTTTCAGGGAACACAGGCTACCGCCCTTCAGTGGCTTTTCATCGCTGTCGCTGTCATTAAGAAGAACAGAGAAGGATGGCTGAGGTCAGCGGTGCAGTGGGTAAAATAAACTCGTGGTATAGCACATCAAACAGTTTTGAGCGCAAAACATGTCGCCTTAAGAGGCCGTCTTTGACACGAGCACACTGCACACTATGTATTTCACACGAAATTAAAAGCTACACACACAAACACCAGCAAACAGAGAATAATCAGCACATATAGCCTGCCAAATACTTGCTAAGAGAAACACGGGCTCATGAAGCAAGTTCTTATGGTTTCAATACATCACTAGAGGCAGTAGGCAGGGGTGGATCCAGCGGCTGCACAGCAGGAAAGGGAGCACAAGGGAGGCAGGAACGGGTTGGTACAATCACTTCACTAATTGCTAATTGCCAGGGCTTCAGGACCGAAGGCAATTTCAAATCTCTTTAGAGCCAGCAATGGAAATTGCCAGAGAGCAGTGAGAAAGAAGCCGAGAGGGAGGTGTGTGTGTGTGTTTGTGTATTGGGGTGGAGGGCGGAGTGGAGGGTAAAGGCTGAGAAAGGGAGAAGGAAGAGAGGAGTGGAGGTGGGGCATATGCAATCCCAGACAAACAGCCTGTCATTCGTAGTATTCCCATGGGCCCACACTCCGGCTGAGGAGATTAGATGCCAATTTAAGGCTGGGCGACTGGCCAACTTGCAGGTGTCTTGCTACAAGACGTGGGGGTCACCTCAAAGCACTGAGGATATTTTTCCTCCCTGTCTTTCTTTTCAAATTCTCTAAACGATCAGTGTTTGGCAACACCTCTATCCCTCTCTCACGCGCGCGCGCGCCCGCTCTCTCTCTCTTTGTATTCATAACACAGAGCGTCTGCGTTGCTCAGGTGGCACATGCATGATAGCGCCATTTGAGGCATATTGCAGTTGACACCTGTGTCAAACAAAAGCTCAACATTTTGAGCAGGATTTTAGCACAGAGACCCGGTTCAAGCTGAGATTTTAAAATGGCTCTCCTTCGCAGGGATTTTTTAATAACAAATCTTATCTGCCCGTTTTCATGAGGCCGTTTACAATGCAAGCCACATAAGGTCCACATTTCAGCCCTTATCAAACCTTCTTTCTCTGACGACTCTAGAGTGCTGCAGATAAGTGGCTGTTATCTAACAGCAGTGGAATGCCACCGCCGCTGCAGCCCGCCCACAGTGACTTTGAATGCCATGATAAAATGGGGCTGAGTGCTTTTGAGCCCCTCACTCAAAAGCTACAGGTGGAAAGGGGGGGGGGGAGGTAATTAAATTTGTCTTCCTGTTGACCTATGTTGACTTGGTTTTTTGGGGTTGGGTAGAGTGGGGGCAGCAAAACTTCAGGTGCAAGGTGTATTTTTCCCGATCGTGAAGCTGAAGTTGTTTGTATTCTAGTTTCAAGGTGTCTGGAGAAATAACTTCCCTGCATCTGCTGCCTTCTCCCAAATTGCACATAAAAATATGAGCAGTATGAGAACATGAGAGCTTTCACCAGACTAGGAAGGGGAAAAAAAGAAAAAGAAACACATAAACCGGCTGAGGAAAAAATTGCATCACACGCTTGGCTAACGGCCTGCTCCAGCCATGACACCTGCTGTTCTTGCAGTGGACAGAGGGGCAAAGCAATAGAGGGCTGTCTACAAAGAGAAATCATCTGAAGCATAATTACCACTTGTCAGCTCCCCAGACACGTGGCATACCGGTGGGTGGTCTATTGCCTTTAGAGATTCAAAGGGCACTACAGAGCCCTGAATCCAGCTCTAAAGCCAGGAAAACAACATCATAGTAAGGCTAAGGGCACTCTGGGGGACAGTAGTCAGAACAGACTCATGAAACTAACCATGAGAAGCATTCTAAACAGATAGTTGCAGCAAAGCATCTGCACTGGCTCACAAACAAACACCAGGGTTTCTCCTGCCCTGTGAGCTCCGAAATAAAGTTTGTCAGAAAGAAATTCAATATCACAGCATTCTCCGTTTTTTGCCAGTTCTTCACATGTGGAAAAAAAGAAAAAAAAAAAACTTGGGCACATTCTTGAGACTTTCTCTACCATTTCATCAACCTTGCAGAAAATAGTACTTTACCAAAAGGATGCCTGGAAGTCTTGCAGCACCTATGCAGAATCGTAGCCACCACTTCATTTTTTCTTTTTTTTTAAAGCATGCAGCCCTAAATGAATACATGTAACCTATATTGAGCCAATTAATGCATAATACAGTCGCAAAACTACTAGAAATGAGTCACTCAGAGGGTGTGGACACAGTTATTTCTTGCTTGCCCTCACTGTGTGAGCGTTTCTCTTTCAGAATACAAAATCTTCAGAGTACAGAATCACACAAATGTGATTTATTAAAGTTTGTGGCTAGCAGTTTACTGCACGTTGCACCATTTCTTATCTGGCAGCTGATTTGGCTGCGATAGTTGCTGCTAAGAGTGTTAATTTATTTGGAAAGTCAGGGGGAGAAGTTATGAGAATGAGCATATAAATAGGACTGGTGGATGGCCCAAAGCTGTGAGTGCTGTGCCAAAGCTTTGGCTCTGTCCTCTACCACTTCACCGTGATTATTTGGAGCTGTGCCCCAACATATTTGTGGTCGTCAGTAATACTGCTACTTTGATTCAACAGAGCAGAACTTCATGTGGAGCATCAGGAGGAGAACAGCTATCCAGGAAAAAAAAAAGAAATTTAATTAAATTTTAAAAACGCATATGTGCCAGGTACCTTTACAACTGTTTATACTGACCCTGTAATAGAGGTGACGTGTCCACTGCATACCTTGTCTCTTGCCCTATGATGGCCAAGAAAGGCCCCAGTCTCCCATGAACTGGATAGCAGGTGAACCAGGGCTGTTAAACATAAGGCCCGGGAGCCAGAATCGGCCCACCAAAGTCTCCAATCCAGCATGTTAAAGAGCTTTAGAAAATGTGAAGGAGTGCATAGATTTAGCACTTTTAAGTATATTTTTTACAGTTTTAAGTTTTACAGTGTTTCCTGACAAAGACTGCTCCCTTACACCAAACACTAACAGATAAACACTGAAATAACAGGGACGTTCTTGTTTTCCTACTATTACAGTAAAATGAATTTTTACTCGTTTTTATAATGAATTTTCTGTGAATTAATGAAAACTTTATATTTTATAATTTTTATAATTACAGGCCAGCTGTGGAAATGGAGTAACATAGTTTTCTGTAAATTTACACATTTATCATAAGTGGGTCCCATATGTGGCGCACGTTGTAAATTGAGTTTGACAGCACTGGGTTAAAAATAAATAAATGGATGGATAGTATCAAAAATGTCTCTAGATGCTCAGACCTGGAGCAGGTTAGAATATGTCCTTGTAATTTTAACTGTAATCTTACAGAAAGTGATTGTTCCCACAGCTGGCTGAGAGTAAGATTCCTTGATTTGACTTAATAAATAGCTGCAGCTTCACACGGCATGCACGAAAAAACAAAAAACAAAACAGGGATGCCTACTCTGGATAAACACTCCGACTGAGCGATTGGATTTACCAAGAGAACAGCTGCCACAGCCTCTGAGACCCCACAGGCGTTTCCCCTTGCTCCAGAACGAACAGCTTTCTCAGGAAACGCATGGATGGCATTTTTTCTTAGTCAATTTCTTGCTCTATCATCAGGTCCGCTCATTTTTGACCTGCTAATTTACACGTCTCTTGCTAATTTGTTTTCATTACTGAAACGAACCGACTGCATCTGTTCATTTAGTAGATTTCCTGCAACACTTTTCACTCCCATTGGCACTTTTTATCACAATTGCGACATCAAGCAAATCTGAGCCACAAAGTAACTGTGGTCCGTAATACAAAAACAGGGTCATGGACACTGGACAATCCATTCTTTCCTGTTTAACAGAATTACAGTCTTGGCAAGAAGCACAGGAACGCAATTGGCAGCAACCACACAATTGTGAGTAATCATGTTCTGAATAATACGATGACGAGAAGAATCAAAGCAGGCAGAAGAGGCTATTTTAGGTGCTTTCTGCACAAACAAACACACCATTGTCACACAGTTGCCGCAATGCTGTCAAGCAAAATAGGATTCGCTCGATTCCCCAAAATTATCACCGTAGCAGCTAAACAATGCAAACAATGGAAATTCAACAGCTATTATAAAGTACAACAGCTGCCTGCCTCGGGCTCAAAGGCCTGGTTTTTCACCGTATATTTTCCATCAGCAATTATCGTGTATCCAGAATCTGTGCGTGTGCAGTAGGAGCTTCCTCTTTTTTAAAACTACTTAAAATTATTTAAGTAAATCTGCATCTATTAAGTTCCCAAGTAAGCTGAGGCACTACAGACAGGAACTAGTTATGTTTCAATAACCTTTATTATGCCTAAAGTCATCTTTCCATGTTAAAGTTTGCTAAACTATTTTATATATACATATGAGCAAGCACTTGGCAACAGTGGGAAGGAAGAACTCCCTTTAAACAGGAAGAACTATTAGTGGGTCTAAGACTTAAAGCTAAACTGAAATTAAAACTTCCTTTTGTAAAAACAAGAAGCATGAAAGAGAACAAGACTTGCAAACTAAACGAGCTTCCTGTTTCTAAGTGGAATCCAGTCTTAACAGTATGGCGTGTCTTTCACTATGCGGCCGACTGCAAATGTCTAACTTTTTACGCAACACAACTGTATTTGAAAGGAGAACTTTGTCAGTAACACAGGCTCATGTCAGTAGTGTGAGACTGCAGTGAAATCACAGTTTAATTGTTGTCTAGATTTACCAAAAAAAAAAAACAGTTTAAATAGCTGGTATCAGAGCTGTTGTCTGAAAAAGATCTTTTAAAGACTGATCATATCTATAAATCTTTTCTCTGTTGGATTTTGAAGCCGTGCAAATGCCAAGTAAACAAATGCATTTCGAGGTTTGTTGATGCCTCCAGCCTGCCCCAGCTGCAGTCAAGGGTGTTTGTTAACTTTTTACCTGAGAATTTTCATAAGGGAGGGCAAAAACTATGGACATTAGAAGTCTATGGAATAATTGTAATATTTAGACCTTTTGACTAAAATTTGCAGCATTTATCTCAAAGAAATATATGCAGTAAGTTGCGTTACATAGAATGACAGCAAGTTAAAAAAAAAAAACACCAATAAAACACTCAAACGCACACACAAAAGGAGGCAAGCAGTGCACAAATATCCCCCCCCCCCCAAAAAAAAATATTAATGTCTATATAAAAGCATACACAGACTAGCACACAAATGGCCTACTGATGCCTAAAGCAACTACGTGACTTAAGCACTTTGCAGAACAGACACATGCACGTCATCAGGAGTAAAAGAACATAATTCCAACTAAAAGGGAACAAAGCTTGTGCTGTGTGTTAACCACTACTTTTAACTACACCGTGTGATTACCTAGCCCATTAAATGACGAGAGCACTGGCTTCTAGGTTCATCCTGGTAAAGCTCATGAATGCGTGGTTTGCTTTTAGGTTGGGAGGGAAAGACATCACAGTGATACATGACAAAAAAATTATTTTTCAGCCAGAAAACATTTAACATATGCACAACATATTAATTACAGCATAGTGATTTTTGAGATAATAAAAAATAGATATTTCTCATCAATCTTTGGTACTGCAGCGTGCAGAAAAGGGGTATAGCTCACCTGTAGTCACAGAAGGTGTCATCATTCATTTTCTGTGACTCCGTGTCAGAGTGGGGCTCTTCCTTTTCTTTCACTGCAGAGAGGGCAAGACAGGCACTTCAGCACCATTGTTAGTGCAGCACTTTCACACAAAGATGCAATCACATTTTACTCGTGTGTGCATCCATAAGTCTCCAGATTCAGATTTATTTTAGAAGATCTTGTCTTTACCATCCTACAAAGGGAAAATAACTCAAACAGCAGTATTTCTGGAAACTGCAGAAATGTCAAAACTGGACATATCTAAGCTTAAAAGATCCACTTAGCGATACGCAATCTCAACACTGTAAGATTAGAAATTGAGAAGTCATGACCAAAAGCATCTGAGAACAGCTAAATCTGTGTAAACATTACATTAAGTCTTTACATGGAAACCCTCTCTTCTGCGTGTCTAGCACAAAGTGCTAGATGTCAGCTCTTTGTGCAAACAACACTTTGAAAAGACCAGTTGCGTTTGAGAAAGCTAAAAGAGGGGTTCCTTGAAAAGAACTGGATGGGCAAAAGGGGGGAATCCAAAGGAGCTGATGAAAAATTCAGTACTTTTTGTCTACAGCTACAGCAGGCAAAGAAGTGGAGTAGGCAGAAGATGGGGAAGCATAAAGGTTCAGAGGAAAGAAACAGAGTGAACAGACACTTTGCAGGCAGGCCCATTGTGAGACTGAATTTGACTCTGATACATGGCAGCACAATAGTGAGATGGAAGAGCTCGGAAGGTCTCCTCAGGTGAGCAGGTGAGAGGAGTGCAACAAAGGCAGCTGATTCCCGCTTGTCTGTCTTGACAAGTATGAAATCAGCGGTACTAAGACAACTAACACGGCCGCACCAATTGTTTGCAGCTTGTAGCTGCTGTGCAAAGGTGACCCACATGCATAAACAGGTTTGAGCTCAGGGTTGAGGCCCAAGTTATAAAAAAAGCATCATCCTGATAAATTGGTAGTAGTTTTAGGATTTCAATTTTAGCTCAAAATGACTTAGGGGACTCAACCCTGGCTAAGGACTAACTGACCTTTTTCCATGGCGAGATTTTCTTGTCGCTGTGGCGATGGCGTACCTGCATACTTGCCACCTTTGTTTTTCCGCAGAAAGCAGGCAATGACCACAACAAGGGTGAGCAGTGCCACAGCGCACATGGTCCCAATCATCCAGCCGTGGGTTGAAAAGCTGCTCTGCTGACTTGCAGCACCTGAAAACAAGTGAAAGAGAGCTCAAGAACCAGCTTTACACACCGACTCTATTAGGTGGGCCCAACCACTCGAGCACTCTTAAACAACTTGATCTTTGATTGAAAAAAAAATGTGATGAGCTCAGGTTTGATGTCACACTGACTCTTTACTCAGATGTTAGACAGGAAGAAGACAAAAGCAAATGTGCATGGATTCATAAGAAAGAAATGAATAAATTCACACGTTCAGCACAGTCAGTCACTCACTCAGTCAGTTTGATAATGATATGCTGGTGTTGTTATCACTAAAATCTACTGACGCTGACAGTCTTTGCTTCTCTCACCTTTGGTGCGTGTCTCGATAACGTCTTCGAAAATACTAGCGTTATCGAGCAGCCTCTTAGCCATGAGGCGCACAGTGTACACCGTCCCCGGTTCGAGCCCGTCAATTATGTGGAAACTTTGAGAAGCGTTTACAGCCTCTGAAATCCGCCAGTTCCCATCACCTACACAGCCAAGCACAGGAAGTGCACAAGCAGCAAGTCTGTATTAGCAGAAGAGGATGTGCTGTTGGCGACTAATAAATGGTTCTCCAGTATTATGGTTACACTAAATATAACTTAAACACATCTGAATCCATTTTTAAAGGGAAGGGATTGAAGCAACCAAGGAGGCTTACGCTATATTTTTTAGGTGTTAATATAAAACATCCCTAGGTGTACCTGAACATGATACAACCTTAAATTCCTATCAATTTTTAGCAAGGCGGGGACAGGAAAAGTAGCTTACGGTTATTCATATAAGCCACATAAAGCTGCAAGCTCCTCTGCTCTTCTCTGGCAGTCCAGCTGATTTTGGCAAAGGTGTCACTCACGTAAGAGCTTATGTTCAACAGGGCTGGAACTGATAAAGAAAGAAGAAATAGGGGGAAGTAAATAAGGAGGAAAGGAAAACACAGACAGGCAGAGAGAAAAGGAGAGAGAAGGCAGGAAAAGAGGATTAGCAGAGGCAAATAGGATCCCCTGCAGCTTGAGAACAATCCGTCTAGCAGAAACCCTTCAAAAAGACAGTTCAAAAGGCATTTCCCGGCCCCAGACTTAATTGAGTGGAGTTGGATTTGGGCTCATAAAGGGTAGATATATAGATCGTGGGCGGGAGTGACATCTAGTTTTCCCTCTACGTTAAATAAAGCTGGCATTTCGTGGCGCACCCCCCACCACCACGAGTAGATATCAGAGCAGATTGAAACAACTCCATGCCTCGAATACTGTTGTTACTTGAAAGTTCAAGTACATCAAGACGAGCTCACAGGCTTAATATTGGCTGCGCATGTGTGAGTGTGAGCTATATACCTAAAGGAGGATGAGTAGAATTGCCTGAGATAGAGCTGGGAACAGAGAGAGAGCAGTTGTAGCCTGGAATGAAAGAGAAACCTCAGATGTTAGATTCCTTCTACAAAAGCTGTCAAGTCTAATATATTGTGCAACAAGCGAGACTACATAAAGGCGGAATTTGTTAGAGCGACTGGGAAAACTGCATTAATGGCAGTAACTGCACAAGCACAGCGCAACTTATACCGCGGTAGACACCCTGTAACTGCAGCACAACAATAAATCTGACTTGCAAATTTAAACCACAACTGTCACTTTCCGGCAAATGATTTGCACAAAGAAATGTCTTTCTGTCTCTCCCGAAGTGGTATACAGGACTCACCCAAATTATATTTGTACAACTATAAAGGACATGTTTTTGCTGAGGCTATGGAAAGCTACTTGCTACACCAACACGCCTACAACCTCGTCTGTCTCTACCACCACTTCTATGTTGGCTAGCTACACCAGCTGCAGGCGGTGATACATACTGCTCTGAGCAGGGGCCACAGCTGGAGTCTGGGACAAATCTTCAGAGGGATAAAAAGAAATCGAAGAAGCAGAAGATTACATGTTTATGAAAATCCCGCTTTAAGGTTTATAGACCAGGCACACAAACACATGCTGACACATTTGCAGGGCCACCGGAGAACAAAAGTGCATTCTCACAAACATATACAAGCTCTGTGTGTGTAGCTGCATCAAGTGCTGTTTGGATTTGAAGTCTGGTTGACATCTGCACCACTAGAGGGCACTGTGCAACCAAAAGATGACACCTATGTTTTTTTTCTGACAGTTACCTACGGAAAATTACTAATAACCTTATTCTAGTGATGATACGTGCATATATAGCAAATAAAAACAAGAAAACACAAATATTTTTCGTTTTTTAAAAATGACTGAATTCCTGTTTTTTGTCTAAATTTGATCTGGTTTCTCTAATTCGTCATTTTAAACAAAGAGCTTGCACATACAAACATAAAAAAATATTTTGGTAATAACCAGTGTTATAATTTAGTCCCTTATATTGAGGGCTGGTCTTCATACGATGAAGCTAAACATGTGCTACAGAGGTGTTTCCATGGAGAACAGAGAAGAGGATAACATCTGGAGAGGTGAAAAGCACCAGCAACAATACCAGCAAAGTATATAATTATAGCTAGCAATATAGTTATTGGTTAATTGAGGTTATTTAACAATTTTGACATTTTTCACCCTTTTATGTCTGAAATGCTGCATTGTTTATTTCAGAGCTGTTTCTTTAAATATATGGAATACACAGATGCAGATGCTCAGCCTCAATTAAAATGACCTGTCTTTATTTATAGCCAGCTAAACTCTTCATGTGTTTAGTGAAGCAATAAAGTATTAAATGTAGGATATAACCTCAAACTAAGCTACAAAGAAAACGAAGCTGCGCCTTGTGTTTGTGGGGTAATTCAAACTCCTCATCATCAGCCGTCAGGTAATGAGTGATGTGTCGGCATGTATGATGGGATAGTCGACAGCCGCACATCACCTCAGCAGGAGAATAACAGTGATTGCTGAATGGCATCGAAAGGGTTTATCCCGATTCAGCTTGAGCCCAAAAATTTAAAAAGGAGGGAAATGAAGATGAGTAATGTGTACAGGGTAAAGGTAAGGCATTTGTTAACAATGTAGATTCGCTTGTGAGGTGGAAAGGGGAGCTAGTGTTTGAGCCGCCTTGCTAAAAAAATGTCAGCAAGCAGACATGTTGTGGATGATAAAGGCTGTGTTCACAGTTACACGCGGTTCCTTTTAAACTGCAACATAAACACTGCTCTGCCTCTGGTTTTACTACTTGCACTTCAAAACAGATGCTCGTTTATTGCATTTTAATATGCTATTTTGTTTTCATCTTGTGTTGCCGTCCGCACATTTGCAAGAACGCTGGTTACATTTTCATTCCAAGTAATGGTTTCATTTAGTTTGTGTTTATCTGGACCACAGCCCAGTTTATTTACTTATTGTTTTATTGTTTTCTCATGTTGAAGAATTTCGTTTCTTAAATTTAAAAGAATAACAATAATTTTTCTGATTAAAATGCAGCACCTGGAGCCTCACAGTTTACCTTTTATTATCATTTTCTCGGTCAACCGGAGATCGTTGAATTTAGATTTACCCCCCCCACACACACACACACATCTTGCATTGGGCCCACCAAACAGCTAGAACCAGCCCTGCATGTTTACATTATTCATAGTTATATGAATTTAAACAAGGTTTGAATTTCTAACTGGGGAGGAAAAAAGGTATCTTTACCTGTGGCACACATATTACCTCATTTGTGAATGCGGTGAATTCCTGAATGTATTATCTCTCACATCATTTGGTGCGAATTAAGTGTGCCGCTACCTGAGCTTACATTAAAATATCCAGGATCCAAAAACAGAGCGCAGCATGCAAGCAAAAGTTTAAATAACAAGAAAATCTGCAGACTGAACACTGGATAGCCGGGGGGGGGGGTGTACATAGATATCCGAGGTATAAGTTCAGACTGTGAGTGTTTTTCGAAAGAAACTCAAAGTAAATAAATAGATGCGTTCGAGCCATTAGCAAATTTGTTGCCGATAACAACTTAGGTGTTCAAGTGCTGTGTCGGGGAGCAATAATTTAATCTCCAGAGAAACTGGTTATTTTTGTGTGACTTTTGAGGCATGTGCTCCTCTGTGCTTTTTGTCAAGTTTGCAGCCTGCTTTATCTTTGCTCCTTTGTTATCTCCTGAGACCTGATGGAGAAAAATAGATATTTCTCCTACTGTGTGCCACGCTGTTCTCTGTGGCTGTTAGCTTTGTTTTTTTCTCCCGTTTTTTTTCCTGCTCGTGTTTCTCATGTTTCAACACATTCTTTTACCCTTTTTTCCCCCCTTTTTTTGGCTTGCCCTCCAGAAACTCACTGGCATTGCAAACTTTTCAAGCACAGACATGTGGACGCATGCACGGGTCTGCGTAATTGTTGTAGTTCAGACATGTCACTCTGTGATTTGTCCAGAATATTTTCAAGGCAGGCAGCTGTTTATCCTAGCTAAATGGTGAGAGGCATTAAAAGCTTATTCAGTCAAAAAAGTGAACTATAAAAGGACTACTTCAGCGCCTGACCTCACTAGCTCCCGTGCATTCATCTTTCTTTTTTGCCCTGCTGTCACTCCATCACTCCCCGTTAACGTCTCTAAATTCACTCTGCCCCTGCTCTGTGCTGTTGGTCTCCATAAATCTCCTCCACTGCATTGTGACTAACGTGCCCCGAGGACAGCTCTCTCAAACAGAGCTATTTTATCTCCGCATCGAGCCTCTACTCAACCATATTCACAAACAATGCATCTAATGGCTCTCGGGCCGGACATCCACCTACAAGATGCAGAGCTTCTCAAAGGAAGCATAAAAGCTCAGGAAGACTGAATAACTTTTATCAAAATATGCAGAGCCAGCAAATGGATGCTAAGCACTAGAAGGAGGAGCTCGTGGAGAGGATTTTATTCAAGATATAAATTAAAGCCACCACCATCTGTGTAGTTATTTGTGAATTAGTGAGCATTTTTTGTCAAATATAAGCTTTATTATGCTCTCATGTGACTGATTTGCTTCTACCTGACATCAAGGCTAAGCAAGTGATCTGCTCCAAGTCTACAACTTCTGGCTCCTCTGATAAATTCATTTGGTATAACATGAGTCAAGTTAGCCCTTAATTCTAAGACTTTTGTGAGGGTGCAGGCATTTCTTAGTTAGCAAAGTGGCACCAGCTTAATTCCTGCTTTCACTTACAGTCTCTTTAATCACATTATTGTAATTTCTCACATCGCTTTATTTAAAAGAGTCTTTAAAGCATAAAATATTTGCACACGTCCGTCGCCAGACTTCAAAACAAAGTCAAAAAGAGGAACCACAGCGCTCCGGTTTTAAATGAGCTGCACTCAATATGCTCAGCGTATCCTTTCAAAATTTCCAAATCGTCGTTTTGCTTTTAAACTCTAACTGGCTCAAGACTAAACCGCAGACTCGGAGGTTCACTCGGATCCTCTGCTCGCAGGTTTGTTGAATATTCACAGCCGCTGTCACACGAAAACTGGAGATGTACCTTTTTATATGCAAACTGCGGAAAGCATTTACAAGGACATTAGGGAGGCAATTTCACCGAGCTTTTTAAGGCAGCAGCTTGACACTTAATTTGCCCGTTTCGGTTACAGTAGCTCCCTCATCTTATATATATAATTTACAGTCTGAGGGGGCTTGTGAAGATACTTCTATTTTGCATTTGCTTCGCTTTTCTCATTAAAAAATGATATGAGCTTATAAATTTGGGTAAAAAGTTTAATCTTCAAAACATGTACATAAATTCTAGAATTCTGTAATATACTCAATGCTCTGCCCAGCTTTTGCTTTAATGGCATTGTGCACTTGAGCTGGAATGGACAAGCTGGTGCAAAGCCTGATAACCTGGTATGATTCGATGCTCCATGGCTTTTGAGCTTCTTTTAGTATTCAAGTAGTTCTACAAAGCTTTGAGTTGTGTTGGGCTCATTATCCTTCAGTGGTATGAAGCCTTCTCCACAAAGATGCAAACCACAGAGTACAGCATGTCATGCTGGAGTGCTACGTCATCTGGAGTTGATGCAATGCAGGTGCGGGTTTGATAAACTGCTTTTTCATCCTCTCTTCTCTTCATACATACACATTTCTGATTGAAGTGGGATTCATTAGCAAATAGGATTTGTTTCCAGTCATCCTCTGTGCAGTGCTGGCACATCTTAGCCCACCCCAAGTATTTGGCTTCGTTTCCCCTCCTGAGAATTGGTTTAGAGACGCATTAATGATCCACTAAGACCACAACAAGACAGATGTTTTTGATAGGACTTTTCTGATAGGGGTCTCGCTTTCTTTAGTTAGCAAATGTATTAATTCTCATTTTCTCAGTGAACAAAGCGTCGTGTATTGATCCTCTGATGGTGTGGTCTCTTTTGGTCTGCCTGATTGTGTTTTGGATACATCTGAGTTCAAGCAGTGTTTTAGCCCCTTTAGAAACATTTGCTCTGAATAACAATCTGACTTCTAACACTTTTAGTTAGTTACAATGTCATGTTTCCCCCTATCAAAATACCAATTAGTCCTTGAGCCACAGACATATTTGTACATTTCTGCCCTAGACAAGCACATCAAACCCACCTTAGTATCTTGAAGGACATTCTCAACTGAAGGATTTGTACAACAGAGCTAAAAATGTTGTAAAATTGCCCTTTCGTTTTATTGCTGACCTTGAAATTGTTACACCTTGTGTTTTTTAATGATTTAAATGTAGTTGTTCTCAGCTTTGCATGAAAATATCACAAATTTCTGATGTGATTTCAAAGTGGATTTTACTACAAATATTACTATATTCTGCTGAACTAAACAAAAACTGGTGCTAGATTGTTAAACAGTGTCTGACAAACACTCCTCATTGGAGAGGTTAAGCTGTGATGAGTGAGGCTCTAGAGAGGAAGTAATATTTCAACACACAGGTTTTTTCCAATCTCATCTTTCTTAGATGGTTTCTAAGTTCAGTTAAGTCCAATATCACTATCAGGACAATCCCTTCTTTTAAAACACAGCTTGTATGCACAAAAATGACAGTATGACCTCTTCAAAGTCTGATCTGTACTCACTTGAATTATACAAAGTAGTTTTGGCCTTAATAATGATGTTTCTCCCTTGTATGAATGAATACATCACAGCAGTGCTGTGTTTTATCTGTGGGATTTTCATATATTAATCCAATAAACAGGCACACTACCACCCAAGTTAAATGCATTTCATTAGCTCACCTGGCTCTGGAAAATCAGTTCGGCTCTCTTCGGCCTGTGGAGGCCCACAACCTGCTCGAGTGCACGCTCTGAGGTCGAAGCGGTAAAGGCTGTCCCCCTTTAATCCCTGAAGTGTCCAATGGTTGGTGTCAGCCCCGGTAATGTTGATCTCTTTGGAATCAATCACCTCGAGTGCAGTCTCATTAACTGTAGACGAAGAAGAAAGATGGTCAGGTCGGCTCACGTGCTGAGAGCGAGCCTACGATGTATCGATGCAGAAAAAGTCATCGCAGCTGGGTCGTGTGGGAGGTTAGCGTAACACGGCTATAATGAGGGTCAGCGGTCGAGGGAAGGAAGAGATGAAGAGATTTTATGCTGTCTCATGAAGGAAGTGAATATAGCAGATACATGTTGTGACAGGTAAGCTGAGGAGGAATACATTATGAGGAAAGAAGAGAGAAGATGAAAGAGGGAAATAAAGAGCTCAAGAGGAGGGGGGGGGGTGTAAACAAGTGGCAGGGCACGGATGAAAAGAGGAGGTGGAGAAGATGAGAAAAGAGAAAAGTAATAGGAAGTGGTAACCGAGCAGAGACTATGAAGGGATTTTTTTTAACTCTGCGTAAAAGGAAGAAAAAATTACAAAAACAAGTGATGGGAAGGAAGACAATGAGGGGGAAGAATGCATAAGGAAGCAGTAGAAGGAAACCAGAAGAGCTACAATCACAAGTAGCACAACATATCACCAAATATGCATTATAGATCAAAGTACAGTATGTGTGCACTGCTGAAAGCAACACTTCTTTTGAAACCTCCCTCAGTGATGCCATTACTGTGCCAATACCGAACCACAGGTGAGAGCTGATGTGCCAAGCCCATTGTACCACATTGCAAAAACAATGTTTGGGTTTTTTTTGGGGGGGGGGGGTTGCAGCGGCAGTAGAGAGCACAGGATATTTTACGTTGTCGACAACAGATCACACAGTGCTGTCAGGAAACCAAAGGATACTGCACATACAGCGCAACATATATTGTTTATTCATAGGAACCAAATTTTCATTTAAGTGATATGGTGAATCAGTTCAACTAAAAAAAAAACACACCCACAGATTGCAGTGTGTGGGAATAACTGTGTAAAGTCTTACATCTGATATGGGAAAAAAAAAGGCAGAAATAGAGGGACAGAGTGTATTGAAGAGCTGGCCAGACTCTGTGGGTGCTGTTGGAGGCGGCACAGGGCTGTCTCTGCCTTCACATTTTACACAAAAGACTTCAGAAATGTCAGCCAACGAGAGTGTAGGCTTTGAAAACAGAGAGTGTAATGAAAGCCCCTCACTCACTTGTCCATTCTTACTGTACTACAGCATAAAGGTGCTTTTTCTTTTTCTTTTGCAAAAAGAAAAGCTTCTGAGTGATAAATGCAAAAAAAAATCAATGCAAATAAAATAGCACAAGAGGCACATAGAGCACTGGTTTAAATGCTTCTTTTGGGAGGATATGAGATAAGAAACACAGAGGAAAGTGTCAAGCCACGGGCTAAAGTATCTTGAAACAATTAGGCCGTTGCAGACTGGAGGAGGGTTCAGTGTCACACAGTGCCACCTACTGTCTGGGACGACGCCACACGAGATTAGAAGGGAAAAGGTGATGTGCAGATGATAGTGTATGCAACAATGTTTTTTAAATCGAAATTAAACCTCCATATGTGTAAATCGAAGCTGTAGTATCACATATCCACCCCCTCTACACCTCCTTCTCTCTTTAATAATCTTTTCCTCTCTTGCGTCCCCTTTACCGACGCTGCTGTTGAACGACTGTTTACACTTCGCCCACTGTAACACTACAGACAAAGCCCTGAGTTACAGCAGAGACAACTCTGTTATGATGGAAAACCTCATGTAGGTTCAAAGGTCTACAAAGTGTGGTGTGTTTACATACTGAGGTGGTACTGCAGGAGGTAACTGGTGAGGATGCCATTTGACTTTGGCGGCTGTGCCCATTCCAGCCTAACTGAATCTCTCTGGATGATGGAGGAAGTAAGGACGGTAACTTGCTCTGGAACTACACAAACAACAACAGTGGTAAGATAAGCACACATTTTTTTAAAAACTGGGATGAAAAACACACTGATCTAAAACCGATCTTGTCACAAGGATGCAATTCATTTTAAAGCTGAATTCATAGTTTGTACAGTTTTCAGCACGTGTGCATAAACGCCTGAAGCATGGGTTGTTTAGCGTGTGTGATCACAGTATCACCTCACCTCCCTCTGGTGTATTAAAGGTCACCGGATCACTCTTGGGTCCATTGCCCTTCTTGTTGAAAACATAAACAGTGAGTTTGTATTCAGAAAAAGGTTCGAGTCCTGGCACAATGACATGACTTCTGTTTCCAGAAAAGGACATGGAGTGACTCAAATCTAAAATCTTGTCGGGATTCAGGAGACTTCTTCTCCTCACCCAGTGAACCTGTGAGAGGGTGGAATATAAAACAACAAGAAGGACAGTAAGATAATGAAAGAGCTCCTTTACACACACATCTTTTTGTCACTCTTTTACTTTGCCACTGTGCATCCTTCAAACTTTCAACACAAGTACAGCATTAAAACTCATTAAATGATAAATTTGGGTATAATTTTTTAAAAAATGTTTAAAAATTATATCCAACCAAAAGTAAAACTCTCAAAATGTGCTGTCACGATGAGAGTACATGCAGAGATCTCATTTTAGAGTTTGTCCTCCAAATGACAAAAATCATTCCACCAGAAAAAGCGCGCTATTCAGAAAGCAGACATTGGAGGATTTTCAAATACCGAGAAAAACACGCTGCTGTTTGAAGTTCCTTTGCTGGAATTGAAAATGCAGAGATGTTTGAGAAGCTGACAACTTACATTATAACCACCCAGGCGACCTCGCACCGTGGCAGGCGGAACTGGGGTCCAGCTAACCCTCAGAACAGTGGTGTTGATCACCTCCACAGCAATGTCCCGTGGTGCCGCAGTAGGAACTAAAGACGGTGGGAGGAAGTTGAGAAACACAGAAAGTCTGTGAACAGCAGACCTTTATTCCGACTTTTTTCCCAACATATTGAAAATAAAATGTTTGTAGTTGCAGAAAGTTACAAAATACATCAACCTGTTAGATTAATACAGTGTTTTAAGCTGAGGAATGGTGTTCTGTTGCTTGATGAATTGATGAGTCAAAACATTGGTGCTGGTATAAAAAGCCAAGAAAGTGCACAGAAAATATGCTGAGCTACATGCAAAATGAAGCAAATTAGCTACTGAAAGCAGGGGGAAAATCCACACCAGACACAAAATGGCACTGTAAATATTTTCTACTCTACGCGTTACTGTAACGACAGGAGCACGGCAGACACTGGAAAGTGAAGCAGCCCTCGTGCCTCAGTAGGCCTACAGCGCAAAGCGTGTCGTGATCTATCAAATCCCCAACAGCTTCTGAGACAGAAGTGGAAATTTGACATCCCTCTCCTCTACAAAGGTTATCTGCCACCTGCTAGCAGTGGTGTTTTTTTGTTTTTCCTTTTACAAAAGGAAGGAAAAGTCACTACTGCACCACCTGCACAGGGTTAAAACCTTGGGTAAGTGGAGGGGGGGAGAAAAAGAAAAGAACTTAACCTGACACATTTTCCCGCAGACAATGCCAAAAGACAACTGAGAACACGGTAAAGAATCATAACACGAGAAGTTCAGAGTTAAAAGAAAACCAACAGACAAATATGCCAGTTCAGCTTTGGGGTATGTTGTAATGAAGTCAGTTGCAGGTAATTATATCGTACGCTGAAATATATTAATACATACTACTCACCATCTTCCCCAGAGTAACCTGTAACAGGCTTAGGCTCTGGCCCCCAGCCGTAGCTGTTTCTGCTCAGGATTTTAATCTCGTAGGGGACAAAGGTGGGCGTGTTGTTCACGAGAAACACAGATCTGTTGACCATGTGCTCCGTGAAGCTATCTTCCACCCCGAGTTGGCGGTACTTCACTTTGTACTCAAAGCCTGGGCCGTTGCGCTCAACAGGTGACAGCGGCTACAATATGACAGTGCAGAGAAATTGTTACAATCCTATAACAACTTCTAGTGAAAATTCTTACAGATAACAAGTCTTTTAAATTTAAATGAATAAACAATTCTCATACCTCCCAACTGATTTCCATTTGATGAGGATGATGGCCTTGAATTTTGATGTTTTCTGGGTTCCTATCGGGTGCTTTGGAGACATGTGTGCATTTGTATAAATCATTTTTTGCAGAATAAAAAAGATGCCATTTTTAATACTAAAACTTGCATGCTTTGACATGTTACACATAACCAGAGAGACATTTTTAATAAATAGGAGCTGGTCTCACCAGCAGGGGGTGTTTTGTGTCGTTCAGTCGGCTCACTCGGGGGTCCGGGTCCAATGGCATTAACAGCATACACTCTGAACTGGTAGTTAAGGTTCCCGTATAGTTTTAGCTCAGCTGTTGCTTGGTTACCGGTGACTCTCTGTAGCTCCTTCCACCTTCCAGGCTCCCAGCGGTTCTCTTCATACTCCACTACAAATTCTGTGCTCACAAAGAGAGAGGACACACACAGTTGTGACAATGACACTGATTATTAAAAGCATATATTAGGCTTTTATACTTTTGCTTAGATTATATCATATAGAGAGGTTATCTACACCGCCGATCAGTATCTATGAGTGCTGATTTACCCCTTCCTTGATAAATGAATAATTCAACATTATCAATCAATATGAGATTACCAATACCACTCATGCATTTCTAATTATGAACCTGGAGGCAGGGACCATTAGTGTAGTACAATGTGAGTAAGAAAAAAAGTACCAGGGAGAAAAGGATTTCTGGTGGTATTATGAATTCTCAGATAGACGATTCATATTAACCCCTTTTATCACCCTTTCTGTGCCACGAAACTTCTAGGATTAAGGGTTGTGCTACCTTCTCTAATTTGAATTTATTAAATTAAGAACTGACAGTGGTATTAACGCTAGGGCCAGAGCTGAAGGGGATAGTGAGAAGGCGCTTTACCACGCTGTCATTAACAGCGATCAGAAAGACAAATTGGCACATCACAGAAAGAGCTAAAAGCCTCCTGTCCATTGTATATTTTTGCGCTTCTGATTTTGTTATCTTCCTAAAGACTAATTATGTTCATTACTTTACAGTTTTCTTTCAATCCTATATTTTTGGTTATGATGTTCATTAGCATGCACTTAAATAAACTCTGTATAGATATGTAGTATATAGGGTTTTTTTACTGCTAATGTTTTGTGTGTCTTTTGAAAGCGCCCCCATGAGCCTGTGGGTGACTTTGTAAATAATCTGGGGGTTTTTTGTTTTGTTAAAAAAAAAGGCGTTATGTTGTTCCTGATCAACAGGTGGTGATTATGTGCCAAAAAACCTAGAAATGATACAAAAAAAGAAAGAAAGGAAGAATGAAACTAGTAAAAATGGCTATAATGAAAGATTCTTCTAAGAAAAAATGCTGTCATCCTTGTTAAATATTAACACTTATTGATGAGTATCACGGGATTGAAAATGCTTTTTGTTCTAAAAGATTTATCTGATTTCAGTCACAAAAAACAGCCATTTTTTCCCCACTGTAACAACCATCACAGCTAAGAATATTAATAACACAACACTGATGAACCCATACAAATTCTTACCACCAAAAATAATTTCACCCTCCCTTTTGAAGCCTAAATGAGAGACAAGCTACCTTGCTGGGATTCTCAGCGCTTTGCAGCTTTCTTCACTTGTTTAAGTGATCACAGCATCAACTAAATCTCTTTTTCACACGGGAAGCATGAAAACGCTCAGTGATTTGCAGTAAATCACTTGAAAGTTGCATCGAAAAAACAATTTCAGTTTTTAATAATAACCTGCAGACTTTTTTCCAACTGTGAAGCAGCTTTAGTCCGCATACTCGGGCTCTGGTCAGTGCATGCACGTACAGCACAGGTGTGCCTGAATGCTAATTTCAGTTGCTCCCTTGTCACAAGGGGTCGCAACATCGAATCGCCCTGGATGTTTTGATTTGGCAGAGCTCTACACTGGAGGTGTTCCTGACGCAATACCAAAGGGTTTTGTGTCTTCAGCTAGAATCAAACAAGTGACCTTTCTCTTACCAAGCAAAAGTGCAAACTACTACACTATGGAGGCACTACAGCTGTGTGCATGCATTTTATATGCTTTGTTTACTGATTATGCATTATACGATTCTTTTTCCCAGTGGCGAGGCTAAAGAACTGCAGAACTAGACAATGATATTGGACTCTCATCTGATGGTTGGGGTTGTGTTCTAACATTGCAGGGTCTTTACTTTAGAGCATGAAGTGCCTTGAGGTGACTCTTATTGTGAATTGGTGCTATGTAAATGAATAGTATTGAACTGAATTGAATACTCTGTTCAGTTAGGGTGTGTCTTACATGTAAAAGTAACTAATAAATGAAAAGTATTCAGTCACGTTCCATTTTTTTGTTATCCTATCTTTATTAACAAGTATTTACAACAATACACAAAAACCTTCTTCCAGGCTTTCTGCTTTTTGCCCATTAACTTTTACCTGTTACGGTGCTGTTATGATCGCTTCCAGATATCCAAGACAAAACAACATTCCTTGGACTGTCAAGTTCGGACAGGTCTAACTTTATCGGAGCATCAGGAACATCTGCCGTGCAGAACAAAAGAGCCGTCAACCGTCAACGTGATAACTAAAACATCTAGAGAATCTCAAATGTGTTAATGAACAAATACCAGAATATTTATTTAACTGTTTGAAGCCAAATCATTTCCAAAAATGTGCGATAAATATTTAACCATACATAATTCATCTTACCCCGTACAGTGAGTACTGCAGTGGCAGAGTCCTCATCTAGGCTTGTTCTAGCAGTGCATGTATATGTTCCCTGATCACTCAGGTTTACATTCATGATCTCCAGCATGGCACCTTTCACAGAGTATCTGAACATAAGTGAAGATTTGTCAGAGTAAGTAATTTCAATCCACCTCTCAAGCAGAGGCCCCTCCACCAAAGCTGCATAATAAAAGAGAATTTAACGCCATGCATAATTTAGTCATGCTAGCCTTTTATTATCCAGTAAGTGCACTGGTTGATGCTACAGCCTAACTTTCTAATGTCTGTAACTAAAACCGTAGCATGTTAAACGATAAATAGAGATGAGCAGACAATATGTCAGCAAAATGCATCCTCCGATCAAGATACACATAAAAGTTTATATTGATGAATTTATTATTCTACTCAGTAAGAGCATCAGCATAAAAGCACCATCAAAGCAAAACCAGTTACCTGGAATTTTTCTCAGAGGAAAGTGGGATCTCCTTGTTTTCCTTTCTCCACACCAGCTCAAACGTGTCCTGCAGACTTGCATCATATTCAGTCTTGCACATCAATTTGGCCAACTTCCCACTGTCAACCTGCGTGTTCTGAGGTGGACCTACAATTTTTGTAGCGTCTAAAGATAACACAAAAACCAGGGGGGAAAAACACAAGTGAAATAATCCTCACAAGCCCAGCTTGATTTAAATAGCAATGTGAGTCTCTGAAATTGAGCCAAATCATTGATTTCATAAATGACTGTTTATGGCTGGAACTTCCTTCAACATACATTCAACATATATATATGAGAGAGACTGCCTAGCTTTATTAAACTACTTAAAGCACAGAATATTCAAAAGAAATACATTCCTTCTTTTCTTCTTTTTACCTTTGTGCGCAGCGACTACGAATATCCCTGCCTACAAAAAGCAGTAATTATGTTGCTGAGATACCTTTCACATCCAGCACAGCAGTGACAGCCGACGAGCCCTCCATGTTACTCGCAACGCAGATGTATTTCCCGCTGTCACCTTTTTCCGCGTTAATGATTTTCAATGATTGTCCACTCTCAAAAGCAAGGAAACCTTCCCCCTCGATGGCTTTTTCATCTTTGGTCCTAGGAGAGAAAGTTTTCAACTTTACTTGGCGCTTCCACACAACTTATCCAACACCTCAAATGCAAATCAAAAGGTGCCGATTTGCTGCAAGTTCAGAGTTTGAAAGCGTCTGGTGTTTTCACTTTTGCGACTTTAAAGAATGTCATATATTATTCCGTGTTTTATTTTTAAGGGCTTGAAAAATAGGAGGCAACTAGATCCTATCATGTGACCTATTGAGGTCACCTGAGACAAGGTGTGAGTGGGGGTTGAAGTATTCAAAGGACTGCGTTGTAGGTGGCTGATGTAGGTCAACGATGGTCATTCACAGCAGACAAAGATGGCCTCCTTTACTCCTTTTTCAAACCATCTTGATGCAAAAATGAGAACTTTGCCATCCTCAAAATATTTTTTGTCCTTTAGGTGTAAATGTACAGGTGAGTCTCATCCTGTGGAGGTGGCTCTTCTATGTTGTTTGTGGAGTGGCTGTTTGATTTCTCCAGTGTAGAGCTCCAAGCACTCCTTTATCCTTGGGATGAAGAAGTTTTTCAAGCTCCCAAGACCACCACTAAACTTTAACAGATGGGCTACACAGTTTACTTAATTAAAGCAACACACAGGGTTGCTGATTAGAAATGAAGCGCAGGTTTTCTACAATGACAAGTTCTATCTTAATATTTGGCATTTGTGGCATCGTCTGTGTCTTGCCTCGGACTGTCTGTTTCTCTTTTGAGCAGCAGTGATAGTAAATGGGATTCATGTTGCCCAATTTCAAGGAACAGAAGATGATTATCTCATTAACCAGACATAAGTGTCAGCATCACAGCGTGTCATACAGACACCTGAAGCAGTGTGGGAGTGATAGCATGACTCACTGCTGTGATAGTGCTCTCGGGTTCATTCTTTAGACTGCTTCTCTTTACACTCTTCCACATTAATATGTAAAAGTGGCTATTTCTTATATTTTAAAAGGCAGGCAAGTGTAAATTACTAATGACGCTTTTAACTTGCTTGCTTGTCTTACTTGTTAAGACAAACCCAGCTCTACTTACCAAGAGATGCTGGATGGTGGAGAGCTGAAAACACTGCAGTTCATGGTGATTTCCTTTCCTACTACTGCAGCATACTCCTGGTTGTTCTCTGTCAGTATAAGCGGAGCCATATCTAAAAGCAAGAGGAAGGAGCTGACTCAAATGCCAAAGAAAATACAGATAATCACAGGCTCTGGTAACACTGCACAATTCTACTGATTTCTCAGTCCTGTGCCCTAATCCATAGATACACACCAGTTAGTTATGTCAAGTCCCCACAGCTGGATCAAACACGACTGTAGAGATAAAACTATTTGCCTGTTAAACAATACTTTAATGGACACAAACTAAACGGACGTGATCTTCATCATCAGTAAATTTAGTTCCATCTTTCGAATGACTTTTCTAATTTTCACATATTCGTGATTGATAATTGATCATGAAAGTAATTTGCACATATAAGATCACCGCATTTTGGTCATTTGAGGCAGCTAAGATAATAGCTAAAAGGAACAAAATGCTGTTGGTGTCCTGCGGTCTTGAAACCAGATGTGAAGATAGAGACACAAGGCAGGTCCACTCTAACACATATGTTGTTTTATCATTGTTTTTGATGTTGTATCAGACCAAAACTTACAAAGATCATTCAGTGAGTCCGGGAACTAGCAACTGAAAATTGTAGAAAACTAGATCAGATCCCTAAACCCTAACCAAGGAAGGTAAAAAAAAAAAAGGCAGATTAGCTTGGGTAAAAGACCGAAACACGTGTGAAGTTGAGGCACACAACGATGTGTTTCGCTGGTAAAGTTTCTGGGCTGCCTTTCCTCATAACAGCCATCCCTCAAGATTTTCTCCATTTGAAGCAAAGCATTATCAGGGATTCTAACACGTAGTCCTTTTACTGAATAAGTATAATAAGTATTAGAATAATCTTAATTTATTTTATGTATTTATTTGGCTGAAATCTACAAATTCCTCCTAAAGTGTTGCTAAATTTTTCACACTGGTCCTTTAATGTCTCCTGGTGACTCATGCCTTAGAAGTAATATTAACAACTAACATTAACCAAGTGTTAAAATGTAGTAAATTACTTACTCAGCCTTAAAAACTGGATAATCTAAGAAAGGAGTTTTTATTCAAGGCTGTCCAACCTAAGCAATTCTTGCTGCTAAGACTGGCACAGACCAGTAGTTGCTTTTTCCTCCAGGTATCTTTGAAGAACTTTTTAAAATGATCATTTGAAAACTACATTTGTATTTACTGGGGTTATCTTTGTGTAATATTAAAATGTGCTTAATGATCTAAATCATTTAAGCATAACAAATACTCAAATAACTAAGAAATCAGTTACACTGCAGTTAGTCAATACGCTGAACCCTGAAATTGCTCCTGATGATCAGGCTACGCTTGCATTAGAGCTCCTTGCCACCACTGTGTGAATGAGAGGAAAGACAGAAAAGAGGTGCTTTGGATAAAGGCTCCATTATCATTTCTAAAGAATACTACAGCAAATGGAAGTCCACTCAGACTTCAGCTGAAAGAAAACTCTACATTCACCCTAATAGGCAAATAATGATTAGATGTGGATCTTAGATGTACAATGATAAGATACTGGAGAAAATCTCAGGGCTATGAAGCAGTGGGTGTAAGTGTTTCTTCTTATGAATCATACCAGGAAAACAATCTCTATCAGCAAAAATAATGAGACTGGCTAAAGAAAACTGGCTTCCAGTACAGTTCCTTATAGCATATTATTATAAGATGTTATATTATGAGCTACTTTTTAGGTAAAGCACTACAACACAGAACTTACTCATGATCACGATGTTAACGTTGGCTAGAATATTTCCGTGTCTGTTGGAGGCTTCACACTGGTAGACGCCACTGTCCTCTGCTTTGGCATTGAAAAGTATCACAGTGTCATCAAACACTTGCATCCTCTTATCTGGGTCATCTGACAGCAACACAGACATAAATAAATTACCAATTTTATCATCATAAAAGCAACTCAATATATCAACATGTTCTTTTCAGGATAGCACCAGCATCAGTGTTGGATAATTCTGTAAAAAATCTAGATGTTTTGAATACAACTTAAATATATAAGAGTCAGATAGCAGCTTCTCTTTAATATAACCTTTTAAAAACCCACGTAATTATGTGTATATTGCCACATTGCCACAACACATTTCCTTTTGAGAAATTTAATAATATTCAAAACAAATGATTCCTACTCAGACACTGTACAAGAGAAGGCACCAACTACTTTTAATTAGCGCATGCTTCTGTTCAGCATACCTTGCCTTTCAACTTCTGAAGGAGAAAAATAAAATCTGTTATCTCATCATTTCAAACACTAAGCAGACTGTTGCCTGTCACATTACTCCAGCTTGACGTCAGGGATAGCTGCTCATTGCACTGCCCTCCTGCCCGGAGGCGCAATATGAATTAAACCACATCAACAATTATTCTCACTCACCTCTGAACATTACTCCATTCCTCCTCCACGTTATTGCTGGTTGTGGTTTTCCACTGACGGAGCACTTGATGTGCACATCAGACCCAATCACAGTGAGCTGGCTCTGAGGAGGCTCTGTCAGCCACTTTGGTGGCTCTGGGAGATGTTAAGAGGAGTCATGATGATTTCAGATAAAACAAACAGCCATCCACATGTCAAGAGCTTTCTCTTTGATGCAAATAAACAAATGTGCCCACAAATAGAAGCGTAATTAGCTCCTGATGTTGACTAACCTTCCACTATTACATCAAAGTAGTGGACAGCCTTCCCAGCAGAGTTCTCAGCTGTGCACATGTACTTCCCCTCATCACTCTCTTCCACTGCTGATAAGCTCAACAGCTTGTTGTAGTTGTTAAATTTTACCCGAGGACTCATGACTTCTCCCATTTTTATCCACTTCACAGATGGTGTAGGGCTAGATTGTGAGACAATAGCGTGTTAACACCATAATGAACAAAACGGTTATTTATATATGGTGACAACATGACTGCAGAAGCGATGATACAGAATGTGCACTTACAATCCCTCGGGTATACATTCGAGCTGTAGATCCTCTCCCTTCAACAACACCTTCTCAGTCTGAACACCAGAGGGCAGCAAAAGGCTGGGTATTCTCACTGGGGGGGCCACAGCTGCATCGAAAGCAGACAATATCATTTCTTGCTCTGATGTATAATTTTATCCACTTATTTTCTAAACTGCACACACGCTTTATTGTCAATTTCTAGTGGCTGTTCAGATAATATGAAAGAAAGCTTTGATGTGTGGTTATCACTCACGAGTGTGGCTGCTCTCTGAAGAGTCATTGGCAGGTTTTACTGGAACATAAAAAAACATAATAAAATACAGGAGCAATTTTACTGGAAGTAAGAGTGTTGGCTTGTTTTCACCAACAAAAGTTACACAATCAGCAATATCAGTCATCAGTCTGAGTCATAACAAAAACTTCCTTCAGCATTAACATGACAAGGCAAGCCCCGCTTCATTACAAGATCAAAAGTTGCTTTGAAGAAGTCGTAGTGATTTGGTCATCTTCGATTGTGTGATAAGATGAGATGTACCACACGTAACATTTTTGCAGGTCTGATATTGACAAAATGCTAAACAAGTGAGCTACAGTGCAGTTTCCAAGCCAGAGAGATTTTGTCATAAACCTACAGCGTTTGACCACGACAGCCATGGCGTTTTTCTGGACAATTGTGCGTATCCTGTTGAAGGCAGCAAAGCAACCGTAATCCTGGCGACTGTCACTCTTTAAGGCATTAGAGAAGTACAGGTTGCCATCAGTTCCCATGGAAACCCTCTCATTCTGCTCAATGTGCTGGAGATCTGGAAAACAACATAGTTGTATAAATAATGTGAAATCACTGTTACAACAATTGTAACTCTTCATAGCATGTGCCTAGGAAATTCATGTTGGCTGATAAGAAGGCGCCAATTGGACAGAAACTTTTAAAGGGTGCATCAGAGGGACTTTTTTTAGATGATAACACGTCAAATCAGCCATGCCTGAAAATTAACTGCAGTGTGGCCTAATATCTTATATGGAAGTTATTCTCTAAAGAGTGTTCTTGCAAAGACCTGGTGAACTCATAAGTGCACTGCAACAGAATATAAGGTATATATAGCCAGTATTTCAATAATGGATCGGTGACACGCACAACTGTGGACGCAAAGCAGACACAGAGATGTCACCAGATGGACAACATCTGTTTAGTTTTTTAAGCTTAATGGCAGCCTTTCGATTCCACATTGCATCTTGTATCAAGAAACTAATAAAAAAAAAACAGATTGAAACATAATATAAAACAACAGCTCTGCACAAGTGTTTTCATTCATTCTGCCCTATGGCTTTGGATCTATCCTTCTGAGCAGCTGAAAGCCTCTTAACTTTTTCTTCCTGACATCAGTCAGGTTTGTTGGAGGAGGTTGAGGATCTTCAGTGAAGTACTTCAGACACAACTGAGGTGACCTTATACACAGTGAATTCTCTGGCGGTGGTGGAGGGAAAAGAACCCCGATGTGCAATAAACACTTGGACCTCAAGTGTGTACCTTTACCTGAACTGTCTTTACTGTCACTGCTAACTTTGCTGATAGCCGGAGGATACAATGTGTCACCAGCCACATTCATCTGTGGGGATTTTCTGGTGCAGTCAGATAGAGATTCACACTATCTAAAACTACCCCAGCTTTGAGCGCTCCACAGTGCAAGTCCAATAACAAACTCAGGAACAGCGAAGGCATGGCTTAAACTAAGTACTTTTTGTTACGTCAAACACCTTCCGAACTACTAGATGCAACATGTCAATCATAGACAGTAATAGACTGCAGTAGTCATTTGACCACACTGACAATTATGCTGTAATTGACCGGATATGTGGAAAATTAGGAAGCCAGGAATCTTTATATTATGTGGTTGGCACATTTATGCCCCAAGTGTGCAAAGCAGATCAAAGCATGTGGTTAAGCTCTTCCTGAGACACTACTCCTTTTTCCTGAATTTCTGGGTGCCTATTTGAACAATTTCAATAGCACTCATTAGAACATATGACCAACTTTACTAAAAAGTGGGGCTTTATCATGTAAAAATACAATAGTTAGTGTGCCTTTTTCCTTTTTCATCTACAAACCATTGAGGAAAAATTAAAACACTAGCTTGAGTGTTGCTGTGATCTTTTAAGCAGTGCTTTTAAAGCATTTCCTGGAAAAATGTTCATCGTTAGACTATCATTAGGCAGGTCAGCCTACTGATGAAGCACCGCTGCAATAATAATCCAGTTCAGTATGAGAGAAATTGTAGATTTAGACATCTAGTTTATGCACTCAGCTGGCGCCCCAATGTTGAGGAGCTACCATTATGACTGAATGCCTCAATATCACAATCCTGCCTAGACGCAGTGATACTGTAGTGTTGTGGACCTTTGGTTGGTCTTGCATAGCCAGCTCCACCCGGTGAAGGAGAGCTATGACTGGACTGAAGGACAGCTGAACAACAGTCACCCCTCTCCAATCTTACACTCCTGTTTGTGGAGACCCTGGTGATCAATACAGCTCCAAGTTCCTGTGGAGAAGCTGGGGCTGTATTTATTACTGCATTAAATACAGCATCTGGTTCGCCACAAACATGAGTGCGAGCCTGGAGTGGGGTAATAATCGTTCAGCTGTCCCCCAGTCACTTTTAGAAAAACTGCTTTGAAGCAGTAATAAGAGTTGTTTTTTCTTTTTAACAAATTAATAAACTGGAATACGCAATATATAAATCACAAAAATGATAAACCGCCTCATGGCTTACCAACAGTCATCCAGTAGATAAGACGTGGGGCCACACCTTCTGGTGGGTTGCATTTCAGGGTGATTGGTTCTCCCTCACTAACAACAATGGGACTGAGGGTTTCCTTTGGAAACTTAGGGATACCTAGTTGAAAAGCAAATGTTCAACAACATGAAAAACAAAACAGTGATGACATTGAAATGCAAAATTCTGGGTTTTGATCTTTTTTATCTAAAGATTACTTACTGAAAGCTTTAATCTCGATCTCATTTGTCATAGCAGTTCCCAACTTGTTCGATGCGTAGCATCTGTATTTTCCCTCGAACTTGGACATGTCCTCACTGTGAAGCACAAGTAAGCCCTTTGTCTGGTTTGCTCTGATTGTTTGGAAGTTTGGGGGGACAAATGCTTGGCCATCCTTTTCCCATCTGTACCTGTTAGAGCAAAATACGATTCACATCCATGCAACTGATCAAGGCTTCAATGTTTGGCTTGTTTGTTTTTTTCAACTCATGTCACTTGACAACACTTACTCTGGTGGTGGATTGCCCCGGGCTTTACACTTGACAGTAATGGCCGTGTCAAAATGAAGTACAATTATGGGACCTGATGTATACGTTATTATGGTCGGAGGCTGTTCCACTATGAAATAAAGCCACATACAAAAATCGTTACTGAACGGTGACAACTAAAGTTGTTGAAGTAAATAAGATATAATACACACAAGTGTATGCCAGCCATACTGCACAAATAAAGCCTTGAACGGTCAAACACAATGATAATAATAATAATAATAATAATAAACACAAACTTACTCTTACTCAGTTTATGTCAATTAGCTTTAAAAAGCTGTAAAAATGAGTGTTGATTCTGTGGATCTTACGGTATTCACATGAAGCAGAGCACAGGCATTCCATGTGAATTTAACTGTGTTAAATGACTCTTCATATTTCAGCACAGCACAAGTAAGAACTAGTAAGCACTTGTGTCATGACACTCATACCTTCTAGAGGGATATTAAGGCCTGAGGCCATGGTGGTCAAGGCCAAAAGCAGACGAAGCGACAGGCTCCCTGCCAAAGTCATCACCCTCCACTGGAGACAACAGAGATCAGGAGAATGTGTTGGTCAACTGCTGTCACTTGTAATTTGGAAGGCAAAGAGGACCTGTAAGAGTCAGAAAACAGAAGTCCTACGCTCAGTAATTCAACCATAAAAGCCCTACAAAGAGTTTTCAATGACCTTCTTCTAATCGCTGACTCTGGGCGCTTAGTTCTATTGGATTTGACTTCAGCCTTTGACACGGTTGACCATGATATCCTTTTGGCAAGGTTGGAACAAGTAGTAGGCCTTAAAGGAAATGTTCTATCATGGTTTAAATCATATTTCTTTGAGAGGTCGTTCTCTGTCATGATGAGAAAATATTCCTCTTCTTCTGCCCTTTTTCGCTGTGGTGTGCCCCAGGGCTCGGCATTGGGTCCTGTGTTGTTTTCTCTGTACATGCTGCCCTTGGGCTCCATTTTTGAAAAACATAATGTCTCTTTTCACTGCTAAGCTGATGATATTCAAATCTACCTCCACCTGACTGGGGATGTTTCATCTTCACTACATCCTCTGTTTGATTGTCTGAGGGATGTCAAAGACTGGTTATCGCGTAACTTTCTTACTTTAAATGATAGAAATATGCCTCTGGGACAACTGACTGGCACACTCGGGCCTGTTGCTAACCACCTCACTGATGCTGCTAGGAATCGTGGAGTTTTCATGGATAGTTCCTTCAAACTAGATAAACAGGTTTCTACTGTGGTAAAAACCAGCTTTCACCAACTACGCCTAATTTCTAAGGCTAAACCTTATATACCACGCAAAGATCTGGAGAAACTCATTCATGCTTTCATCACTTCAAGACTGGATTATTGTAATTCTCTCTACGTGGGCCTACAATCTTCTCTTCTTCAGCGATTGCAGCTGGTCCAAAATGCTGCAGCACGTCTCTTGACCGGCACTAGAAAGTATGATCCTATCACCCCTGTTCTGGACAACGTACATTGGCTCCCTATTAAATATCGAATTGATTTTTAAAATGTTATTGTTTACTTATAAAATCCTAAACAATATGGCACCTGTCTACCTAGCTTATCTCCTCTGTCTGTATAGCCCTCAGAGAGCACTAAGATCGGGCCAACTGCTCTTAGTGCAACCTGGTCTTGGCTGAAGACCAGATGAGACCGTGCCTTTGCCGTTGCCACACCCAGGTTATGGAATACTCTTAAACTCTTCATATTCGCGCATCAGATTCCATTCAGTCTTTTAAATCACGTCTAAAAACTATTTGTTTAACCTGGCATTCAAGGCTAATTAGGGTAATTTACATCTGGCTTTGCATTTAGATTATGTAATTATTTTATATTTTATTTATATCTGTAATTTATATTTTATATTGTGATTTTTATCTGTATCATGATTTTACTGGAAAGCACTTTGGTGTACTTCGGTCTTTAAAATGTGCTATATAAATAAATTTTGATTGATTGATAAAGCACAGACAGGCTCATTTCTGAAAGTCATCAAAGGTGTTGTTGAAAACACATAATGCAATAATAATCCCAGTTAAAAATATATTAAATGTTCTTCCTTAGTTTGTTATTTTAAATATGCTGAATGATTTCTGAACAGGCTCCATGATAAATATCAATGGATTACAAAACAAAGCAAACTTAATATTCTGAAAACGGTCAGTTTAAAGAAGCTGTGACTGCTTGATGCAAGATATCCTATTTAAGACAACAGCCATTTCATGTCCTTCATTGTTGTGAAGTTGTGGCAGAGCACTTGTTTTGTGATTACCCTTTGAACTGTAAAGCCTGGCTGGTGGCATCGCATGACATGCTTACAGTAAACCCGACTGGCACAAAAGCTAAGCTGCTGTCTGCAACGATCGCTAGATCCAAGATGGCAGTTTATAAATTGGTCTAAGCCCGTCACTGTTTCACGGCTTAGCTCTCACAGTGTTGAGACTGTGGCAGCAGCACCGGCAATGCCAAATGGGTTCACCCTCCAGTTAATCCTGCTATCAGTAGAATGAAGTCGGTGAGCTCCAGCAGTCATACAGTACGCTGCTTAACAATGGCTGAGCGCTACTCTGGGTTCTTCTAAGGACACATGGCTGCATGTGCTGCTCCCACTTAGTGAGCAAGGTTAATGTGGTGATTGTTATAGACTCGATTTAGGATTAAGCCACTCGAATTTAGAACCAATTAAACAAATTAAGAGAGATTGCTGCAAAGTATTGTTTGCAATAAGGTCTTATTGTGATTATCTTTCCTGAGTTGGAACAGTTACAAAGCTTGTTAGATGTTTGTTCCAGTGGAGTGAACAAACATTTTCATGCTGCAGTGAAGCTGGAAGCCACGCTTATTCTAGTCTGGTACAACAGTAGTGTGTATTTCAAGCCCAGAGGAAAACACACACTCGCACACCGGCACACACAGATAAAGTTTTTCCACTGGAGACCACCCAGAGTACCACTGCACTGGCATTAAAAACAACTTTAGTGACAGTGTTGAGATTTATGTGACAGGAAGAAAACTCCATCAGCCAAACAGACTCTGCAAAGTCGTCTTCAGGCAAGAGGCCCGCAAGTCCTCAAGTGACACAGGAGGGGGGAAAAGGAAGCTCGAGCTTTTGAAAAGATTTTCAGTTATCCTAACAACACGACAACAGATTTTAGGCCAATTTCATTCATGTGGTACAAATGCACTGTTGGTTGCTTTGTTGGTCAGGCAAATTACTCAACTCTGCACACACGTCGAGATCTGCAAACCTGCCACTTCACTGAGAACTCAAACAAAGCTGACATAGTCCATTTCAAAAATCCTTGGAGCATAAATGGGGTGGAGTCACTATGTAAACACATAACAAAGGATTTGTTTTCGGAGCTGAGAGATGCATTACCTGACACATGACAGCTCATAGCCACAAATCCACAGGGATTGTGTAACCCAGGCTAATACCTGGCCAGAAGAGAGTGTGTCTTCTACATGACTAATCCTTGTCAGCCCACACTGTATACAATGATCTCCTCTACTTCCTTAAAAGCAAACTTAGTACAGCCTTTCCTCGGACAGACCAGAAGCTCTGCAGACTGTGCATGTGCAGCTGCAGAGTACAGGCTGCAAACTTACAGACAACTGATTTTATGTCATTCCACTCAAATACAGAGGGAGTAAGCACAGAAACCAACCATTTCCCAAGGACTACAAATTAGCCTGTTCATGAAGTAACCAATACTTACAGTTTTTTGAGTCATTTGACATCTTATGTCCACCTCTAGCAGAGGCTCAAGGCAGCAGCCCTACAAGTCCGCATAAAAAGTACAGGACCTCCAGGGGATCATTCCAACAACTCTCTCTGAATCAACATCTCTGACATGTCCTTTCCTCCTCCACCTCACGTTGCTCCCCTCCTGGTACACAGACACGCCTCCCTGCCCGCCCCTCTACTCAAGCAGCTCAAGGAGCGACAGGAGACTCACTGAAGTGACATATGTCGCCAAAGCCTCTCACTTGGCAAAGAAGCTCTCTAAGCCTGTGACAATAACTGGGACAAAGGGTGCACTGCGGGGCTACTCAGTAAGCATTAAAGAATGGGTGGAGAGGAAGCGCAGGCATGTCTGTCCCCCTCTCCAGCTCACTCTCTCTCACCCTTTTTCCTTGATCTTTCCATCCTGCCCTCTACAAACTATGCACGCCCATTTACACCGGGCTCGGTCTCAATGATTTTAATGCAGTGTGTCTTAGCTCCATTGAAAAGAGAACGGAGTCATCTTCTCTCAGAAGGCCAGATCTTTTGTGGAAGTGTACTTTCATTCCCATGCAGTGCTCCAGGGTATTGATAGACGGAGGCATGGAAAAACACTGATAAAAGGCATGACTTGGCTTTACCTTCCTGTATTTTCTCAAGGTAGTTTCTTATCTGGAGATATGTTACGAAGGTTGCATTTCTCATTCAGCTATTCAAACAAATATTTCTCGTATGTAGAGCCTCTGATGTTATCTAACTGTAGTTCCCTCATCAGGTCTTGTTTATATTCCAAGTAAAAAAAAAAAAAAGCAGGGATTTGCAATATGGGCAAGACATATTAAATTGGTCTTGAGTTTGTTCCAGATTTGTTTTACAATACTCTACCTTAGACATCATTTTTTTTATTCTAATGGAGACATAATGACTGAACTAAGAGGGTGAAGAATTCTCATGGTGCCTTGTAGGGTCATCCAAGCAGGAAAAAGAGCTGACATTTACTCTCTAGTATATTAAAGTCTGAAGACTGCTAGTGTAAGCTCCTTGCTTGGCTTACACAATATTCTCTCACTTTTAGGACATCTATAACCCCAATTAAAAAGTAAAAATAAGCAATTAAAGAAAAAAAAGAAAAGCATTTGCACTAAAATTAGAAGTCTAAATATCTTAACAATCTGTCTACAATTACAATTACAAAAGCTGCACTTTTTAGTTTTACTGTTCAGCTTTTTTACTTTTAAATCAAAGCGTTTTATTCACTTGACTACAGTTTAACCTAAAGTCGCTTTTAGCACTGAAGGGCTGGACATAATTATGCACTTCATTTAAGAGAGCTGTCATCGCTTTAAATGAACCTATTCCATGTTTAGAAGAGCACAGTTCCTGTAAACACATAAAAACTTAAAAGGCCAAGCCTCTTACAGACTTCCGAATTCAGTCATCGTTTGACATGCTATTAGGCTGAATGGGCATTCAGATTAACGTGAATAAAAAGACAATCGCTGTAGCACGACCACTTATCTGATCTAAGTAAATACATCCAGTATAGAGTTACCTCGTTAAAGGTGGCTGCAGCAGGCACGAATTACAGCCCGATGAAAAGGAGAGAGGAGAGACTGTGTACGTTTGTGAGTGTGTGTGCGTGTGTGTCTGTGTGTGTGTATACGGATATTAACATTTTTGTGGGGACCAAAATTGGAAGTTTACTATACTTGTGGGGACCAACAGCCCTTATGAAGACCAAAATCCTGGTCCCCCACAAGTTTGAAGGCGTTTTTGAGACTCAAAATGTGGTTTTAGTGTCAGGGTTATGGTTAGGGTTAGGGTAAGGGACTAGCAAGGCATTATGTCAATTAGATGTCCCCACAAGATATGAATACCCGACATGTGTGTGCATGCGTGTGTGTGTGTGTGTGTGTCTCTCAGCATGTGTGTGTCCATGAAATAAGGCAGGTTGCCCGCCGATTGCTTAAAAATTCTCCTGAGAATTTTATGTTTTGTGGCATTGACCTAATATATTGTCCACTGTGTTTTAGTCTTTCGGCTATTTGCTAACTAAACCCCATCAAATTCTTGTGATTGGGACAGTCACCCGCACCTTCCCAACTCTAAGTCTAACAGCCTTGCTCTTTCTTAAACTAGACAGGACCAAATATTTGCTATTAAACTGTGTTAACTGACAAAAAGAAAAGAAATGATATACTCCAGATTCACAATATCATTATTCTAATTATAGCCCACTCCATAAATGACTCAGCTTAGCAAAGCTCCTACACAAATAAATAAAGAGCGTTCCAGGAGAATGGACAAAAAAAGTGTTTTCAGAGTCTCTGCTCATGACCAGCTTCACTGTGTTTGTTAAATCCACGCATAGCTTTTAAAACAAACGACAGAAACACGTCATTTGCAAATTCCACCCTTTCATGTTTTAAGGAGACTTTCGGTTCCCTGCAGCGTAGCCCTCCTCAGTACCTTTGTCATAATGCATGTCCTCTCTAACCTTCTTGGTACTTTCTGATAATTACAAGGCTTCTTTCTACAGACTTCATGGTAATTGCAAAATATCTACCAAACAAACTTGCCTTCAAAAAAGCTTGACATACAATAATGGAGCAGGGCGCGTAGTACGAGATGACTAGGTTAAAACAACAATACATGTCTGTGACGTGCATACAATGAGTATCATCGAAGAGAGGCACACCTATGCTTTATGTCGCAACGGCAGCTAAGATTGTAACTCATTCTTTCACATTCTTAGATGTTGAGTTACAATTTCAGTGTGTCAGGTGACAAAAGCGCACAGGAAAGCATGACTAGTTTTGCTGTCAGCATTGAAATGGCAGCTATCGGGTTTCTGACAAACATCTGCTGGCAAACAACTTCTTCAGAAAACAATATAATCATGAAGAATATTTGTTTGTAAATCAGAACTACTATGTTACAGAGTACCTTTGATTTCATAGTAAATAATAGTTATTTGGTTAGATTAACTATTATAAGTAATCCAAGCTGCCGTTCTATTCAGATTGTTTAGAGTTTGATCTACAAAATTGGAGAAAAAAAACTAACACCCAGACAAAATAAGTGTAAGCAATGTTTTGTGGAAGTGGAAGTGATATTTCAACTGTCCACAATTATGACAAACCCTGAGATCTCTTCAGATAATGACTTTCTTTCTATGATTTCTTTACCTACTCAGTCTCGCTGATGGGTAAGTATCGGTAGGCCACTCATTCCGGCTGTAATAGTACTAAAAAACAAAAAAATGTATTCAAAAATACAGAGCCATCTTAAAAACTACCTGTACTCACCAGTAAACTGGTACAGTTCCAGCTCAAAGTGGCTGTAATACAATATTAGCATTAGTGATATGTAATGTGGCCTTAACTGACCTGTTTCCCCTGTCAACAGCAACAACGTGCCTGCTCCTACCTCCACATTCAAAGCGTTGATCTGTAGTAACTTGTTGGTTTCATCGTTTCACTTTAAGTCCTTCAAGCAATTAAACATGCCGGTAATCATCTATGCCCGGAATTCACACAAACAGCTCCCTGACATACATCAAACATTTCCACATCAAACCTGTGCTGCCGGTGTTATGTAAAGAGGCCGGAGCTCTCCGCTTTACACTCTATACAGGCATAACAGGTTTAAAACCACAGATGTGCAGCAGCTCACACTCGAAACTAGAAAAAGCTACAAAAAAAACATTGTAATGCATACAAAGGCACGTGGCAAGTTACACATAAAAATGCTCCTTGTGCTATTAATCACTCTCCTGTAAACACACTTGTCTTTGTGCTCGTTTCCTGAAATTCATCTCCTCCGCAGATTTGTTATGAAATTTCAAACACCACACAGATTTTCAGTCATTAACACATGCTCATTCAGTTTAGCACCACAACAGAGGTTTCCTTGCGTCACTGCCTAATGTGAATGTAACTTGCAAAGCACATGTGCTTTGCGCAGGCCTGATGAGTGTGTGTTGCTCATGAAAGTGCTGCCAAGCTCACTCAGTTGTGCTTTAAGTGCTTCCCGCTGTGGAACACAGTGATTTGTGGAGTGACATGTGAAGAGCTGCCTCAATAAACAAGAGCTAGCCTGGCACGCAAATGGCACGCATTCCACGCACGCTATAAGGATTATAAATTCCTAATGCTCAACCCACAGTCTTTAAATTTCACTATGCGCAGGATAGTTCATTTGCAGATCTTTCATCTCAATAGAAATGATGTGTTTTCTTTAAAAAACTGCTAGATAAACTGAATTTCCATTCATAGAAAAAGTCAAAGTCCTCTGAGTGAGACAGCCTATAAAAGAACATGAATCACTATTGAAATATGTCCCTTGCAGTTGTAGGGTGACAAAGGGTGGCATTCAGAAGCTTAATCAGTTTCCATAGCTAGCAGCAAAGAGACAGACAGTTTGGAGACAAGCTGTCACACTCAACTTCCTCCCTTCAGACAGTCAGGCCACAAGAAGACCTCATCAAACCTGCCTTCATCTCAAAACATTGTTCATCACCGTTGCAGAGAGGCAGATAAAGGAGCAGTGTTGTGCTCTGTTGTCTGAACTAAGCCGGTAATTAGTTTATGGGATAATCTCGAAGGCCTAAAGTGGTATTTAGCTGGGTTAGTAAAGTCTTGTAAGAGTTTTTGCTTCAAAACAGTCATCTGTGCAGCAGCTGTCCTTCGTTAGATCAAACTTGCAAAAGTTGTCAGTTAAAGCACAATGTTTACATTCTGACCAACTTTTGACATTATATGTTTCTATATTACAACAGAATTACTATTATTGAAGACATTAGAAGGAAATCATTTAATATGCCCCTATTGGCTTCTGTTTGTAATGTACTAAAAATGATCAACTCAGTTTTAGGTGTCAGTGTGGCTCTTTTTAGCTATTGGGAGAACACATAATTCACATTGGCAGCAAATTTCATTTCATTCAAAGCAATGTTTCCAGTGACCCATAAACACATTGCTGCCACTGTTTGTGAAAGAAAGTAACAAATAAGAATGTGGTTTTCAGTCATAATTAATTCTTTTTGAAATGCCAGAGAATATGTGTATTCAATCTGTAGTTTTGTCATAGTGCATCAAGTATTTTGTGATGGATCCATATGGATCCACTGTTTGTAAGTGTAAAAAGAAATCAGTTCCACAGACAAAGTAATAAATCCTCACAGAAGAATGCAACTTGCCTCATCTTGTAGGATGAACACATAATTGCGGACACTCTCACTCTACTCAACATCACCTCTCACCTCGCCTTTTAAAGACTCAAAACACAGTTTCTGGCTGTTAAAACAGCAATCTTTGTATCATTTTAAAAAACATAAATTATTCTATCTCGCTTCAAACAAATTCAGCCCGCAGCCTCCTCAGTTAAGAAAAGCATTCACAGACACAGTTCAGGTCACTTTCATATGTGTGTGAGAATAAGAAGTGACATGAGTAACCAGCACAGAACGTGGATTATATCTATAACAGCCAAAAAATAAACAAATACCACAAGCAAAGGTAATTTATTATGTATCAACTAATTTAAAAAAGAATTCACTCGTGAGAAACTCATCAGAAATAAATTAGTTGTCTGCCTATTGTTGATGAGCTGGAAATAAATGAGTTTCAAAGCATCTGCTGCAACATGTCAAGAGAATAAGGCTCATGAGTCACTTCGAAGTTTTCCCTCAAACCTATACCGCAGAAATCTGCGGATCCCAGTAACTCAGTTAGATAACTACAAAGCTATTTAGAAACCAACCGAAAAAGATGTTATCGTCGTCTACTTCACGTGGTGATCACTTTCAGTCAAATGCAATCTGATTTTGAAAATCGAGGTTTGTACTTGTCCAAGTAAAATGCTGGGTAAAATGTAAATAATGTGCATTTGGTGACTGTTGAGGGCATTTCAGTACACTCAATGCTCTGTCATGTATAGGAAACCAGTTTGAGGTAATCTGAGCTTTGCAAAATGGTCAGCTATCCTGCTGGAAGCAGCCATCATTGGACTGATACACTGTGATCATAAAGGGATGGTTATGGACTACAACAACTCAGGTAGACTGTGGCGTTTAAATGATGCTCATTTAGTACTAAGGGGTCTAAAGTGAGCCAAGACTTTCCCCCACACCACTGCACAACCAGCATCAGCTTGAACCATTAATACAAGGCAGGATGGATCCATGATTTCATGTTGTTTATGTCAAACTCTGACCCTACCATCAAAATGCAGAAGTCCATTAATTTTGGGTGAGCCTGCGTGATTTGCAGCTTCAGTTCTTAGCTTAGGGCACACAGTGTGGTCTTCTGCTGTCATAGTCCATTTGTGTTTGGAGATGCTCTTCTGCATAGCTTGGCTGTTATTTGAGTTACTGTTCCCTCAAAGCCATCTTTTCACCAAGCGAACTTTTCTCTTTTGGGCCCTTCTCTGTAAACTCTAGGATAATTAATTATATGGGGAAATCACCTTAGTTGTAATGTAGCTCAGGAGGTAGAGCAGGTCACCTACTGATCAGATGGTTAGTGGTTCGATCTCTGGCTCAAGTTGCATGAGTGCAGCCATCGGAGTGTTTGTGAATGGTAGTTAGTAAGCACTTAAAAAGCATAGAAGACAGTGCTTGTGTGAATGGGTGAATGTGGCATGTTGCATAGCGTGCTTTGAGTACTCCGGAAGAGTAGAAAAGCACTACATGTGAATATAAAGTTACTTAAATTACCTTTGTTCCCCTTTCTGATGCTCAGTTTGAGCTACAGCAGATTATCTTGACGATGTCTACATGGCTTAATGCATAAAGTTGCTGTCATATGATTGAGTGATTCGATATTTGTGTTAATGAACAGGTGTACCTAATAATGTGTCCGGTTAGTGTATATCATCGATTAAATGATGAGAAGTCTCTCAACCTGCAGATTAATGGACTTTGACCACACTTGGGAATCCATGGTCTTCTCTGCAGCTTGGTGAGTGCAGCACAGCAGCACATGCAGTTATCTGCTGAGGTATGAAGATCATCACCAAATGTTGGCTGTCACTTGCATACAGCGATTCCCTGGAAAATGTTACGTATCTCAACTATGACATATAGAAATTCTTGGCACTGTCCACATCGTTGACAGCGTAAAAGGCAACTGGGGAATTTCAAGAATTGTTTGAGAAAAGGCGACAATTAGTTCTTCAGAATTTCAATCTGGTTTTTCCCCTGATTTCTTCCATATATGCCATGGCTCAGAGCCAGGTGCACTTGAGAAGATCGTTTGCCTTGGTAGGTTTAAGTTACTGTTGGGACAACTACCATAAGAGCTGTACCTTGCATCTCTCTGTCTGAGCAAAAGCATCACTGCTGTCTAACACAGGCTCATGACAGGGGTACCCCTGTGAAAGTGTCAGGGCCTTGCTTCATTAGCATTTTTGGAACACCATGAATGAAAGTGTTTGTTCTGGTTTGTGCGTCCAATTGAAAGGGTCCATTAAAGAGTGTTTTAGGGGCTCTTCTGTGTTAGGTCGGAAGTTTGGGAGCTGGTGTGTAGAGGAAAGCGCCAGAAGATGGACGAAAAAGAACAGACAGACACGACGCTACCTTTACCCTCCACCCACATTAGTTTATATGAAGACGACACACTGCTTTGCGTCTTTCAGTCACGAACAGGTGCACCGCGTAACATGTGACAACAGCAATCAGAATAGTAAATGTTTCAACAAAGACTCAACAAGCTGGCAAGCTGTGATTAAAACCAGGGCGGCTCGTCCCACATTCAGAGCCAAGTATCAAGTGAAGTCTCATAACTGCACCTCAGAGATTGCAACATCCCCCCAAGCGACTCTGCTAGCTTGCAATTAGCAAATACCTCCACTTCTCACACAAGGTTACTACTAGGACTGAGGAAGCACTCTGGTAGCTTAGCAGTGAAAAATGAGACTTCAAGGTAGCACAAAATATTGCCATGAAGAAAGAAGTCTGACAGTTTTAATAGTTTTTTTAAGTAGTTACAAGTACACATTTTAAAACACATGTTACTGCTACAATTACAGTTAGATGGAGCCCATGGACAGTAGTCATATGGTTACTAGTGCTGTTTATTCAGTTTTGGCAATAGCTCATGATGAAAAAGTCAAACAGTGAATAACTGTGGAGGATACACAATCACCATTTTCATACAATTAAACAGGTCTAAAAGAAATTTATTGCTATAACTGTCATTTTTTTAAGTAGCAAATGTGAGCCACAGTCTTTTTGCACTGGAGTTTTAGGGGATTTCTCCACCATAAATAAATAAATTATGTCCCCCAAAAGAAAAATTTTATCTGAATAGAAATATTAAGCCATCTTATCTTCATGGGAAAGTAGCATCTCTGGCAAGAAGGAAAATAGCAGTTGATTTTTCAGAGCCGCTGCATGACCTGATGGTGATGCATATGCATATTAATACCTGCTGGAAAGGTAGCGCTGGGTACTACCAGTTTAGTGCCAGATTGCTGTGAGCAAGGTTTCGACCCTGACAAAGAATGAAAGTTAGAGAGTACGAGAGAGACAAAAACAGAAAGAAAGCGGGGGGGGGGGGGGGGGGGGGGGCGGGGGGGGGGGGGGGCCTGTGTTGTTGAGTTTTGTGGAGGTGATATCTATGGCACAGGAGAGAGAAATCCATGGGAATTCTGCTCATTAGCATTTGAATTGAATTCCAGCAGGCAGAAAAGACAGACACTGAGTTCAGGACTGTTGTTAGTGAAATTATTGCACTGAATGTTATGGTCAAAGCTAATCTTTGCAACAAATGGAGAGCTTAATATTTCAGAAACCTGGGAAAGATAACAATTATTGTAAAAAAGTATTATTATTGCATACTGTGGTATTACTGTTGTAATGTGCACAGAGCAGTTAAACTCTGAAAGGCATCACTGCTTTTGAATATTAAAGAAGCCCCTGAGTTTAATTTTAATATATGGTAATAACATTAATTAGCAATAATGACATTAGGCGTTTACTGCAATCAACTGAACAGTTAGTTGGGACAAACAGTCACTGGCCTCTGTTACTGGTTATCCTCACTAGCTCTTTCAGTGCAAACATTGACTATTTTCATCATCTAAAAATGCTTTAATTACCTTTAATTACCTTACCTTAGATTTGAAAATGTTGAAATGGTTTTAGATTTGTAGATTTCCCAGCTACAACTATGTGATTATAATCAAATGATAATTATTTTAACACATAAATAAGAAATAGTAATCAAATGATATAGAGTTACTACTAATTGGAGGGAAACCTGATAAAACAGTGGCTTTTATTTACACACAATCTTTAATATAGAGCATTGTAAATATTCCTTTCACAAAAGTCTATCCTTTTTGTGAACATCAAGGAATACTGCCAACTAAATGAGTCATGTGAGCAGAGAAGAATGAAGTCTAAAAGAATTGCTTTCAGCCTTCTTGTTGTGTAGTGTGAACTTGTCCTGGCTCATGTAAATCAGTCTCAAAGCAGGGCAACATGTAAGAACACAGAAGGTATGTGTCATAGGCAAATTTTCTTGACTCCTGTTCAACAAAAGCACTCTACATTTTCACATTTGTGACCCAAGTGCAATCTCAGACTTTGTTTTGGTTTTGTGATATGCCCTAACTTTGCTGAAGTCTATCTAAAGGTGCACATCTCTCTCCAGGTTCCAGGAAAACAACAAAACTCCAATGATATATTTTGCTAGAGAGGATGTTTACTTCATAGCCGGGAACAGGAACACGCTGTCCCAGTCAACAGGGCGATGTGCTGAAGATGGCGCATCTTATTTCTGTCCCTTCTGTCTAAAAGTATGTTTTTGTCCTGGAAAAGGGGTTTAACAGTGAGGGCAGTGTTCAAAAGCGAGAGTCCATCAGAATGCTGTGAAGAGCATTTCAAGTGCCAACACACCATGCTCCCCACTCACTGGAAGGAATTCATCCTATTGTCAACTGAACTTGTCGAAAAACTCTTGAAGGTGCGGCATGGGGGGTTAAAGTAGGCTGAGCACAGCCTTCGTGACCGCTCTCAAAGCCAGATCATCCCAACCTTCTCGTGTAGAAGTATCAGTTGCTCCAATTTAGACGGGGTCCCCCTGCGTGAGGCGTTGATTTCACCCAACATTTGTCGGCTGGAGCAGTCATGACCTTTGCTCCTGGTAGTTAGGAACTGCCAGAGCTGAAAGGCAGAAAGCCAAACAACCATGGTAACAGAAATACTGGTATCTATGTCGGGAAGATTTACTGGGAATTTGTAAGGGATTTCCAGAGAATAAAAGCTTTATCCCATGATGAGTGAAAGTTTGATGCCTGCAAAAGCTGTCACCAATTGTTTAAATAGATGGCAAGATAGACAATCTGAAGACACAATCAGTTTCTCACGCTGCAGTGCCCCCGCTATTTTAAACCACTGTGTTGATGCGCAGTGACTCCCTGTGTCAGTGCCTGCTGTAAATATTTTACAAGCATTCCAAAGGTGGACTGGCTGTCCTTGGAGCAAAGCAATAAATTCCCCCACCAAATACGCACAGAGCTGTAGTGCATCTTCAGTGGTCATCTTCTAATTAACACGGACCAACGAAGCAGAACTAAATTATCGACCAAGTTTAAAGGCAACGTCTTGGAGCAAAAAGAGCCACCTTTGTCGAACTTTAAAAACCTCTTTCAGAGGTTTTCTTTCATTTTCTTTGGTCGATTTGTTTTGTATCAAAGGCTGTGCACAGATCGCGTATGGCGCCGTGGTACTCGATAGTGAATCAAATGCAAGAAAAATATACAAATACAGTTTGCACAAAGCATTAGTTAAACCTGCCAAGATCAATCAAGACACTATTCTCACAGCTGTTATCTTCATTCTCTACTCTAAAGAACAAGTTCAGAAGCACACAGACACACACATGCTCCTCTTAATTTATTCATATGTGTGGTATTCTCAGATTACCAGTTAATCCACACAAACGTGTTCTCTGAGTCTACTAATATGCAAAAGATGTGATCGCTGTGCTTCTCTAGGATAGTAATCATCCCTGTTTCGTTCACATTCCTTTTTGCTGCAGTATCCTGTTCCCTTGTTCGTCTACTTTAAAACACTAACTTTAATTTGTTCCCCTCAAACAGATGAATTGTTTGAAGCCTTCTGTGAATTATCTGTAACTTAACTTATGCAGCAAAGAATTTATTAGTTTACAATTTACTGTGGCTGCATAGCTGTGCACACAAAACCATTTAACATCTTCTGCCCATTAAGTCACAAAGACCATTATGATAAACAGCTAATCGCAGATCTGAAAATTTTATTTGACTTTGTTCTTTCACTTTCTCACAATGGCAATCTCCAACCGCCTCATCAGCAGCTTCAAAACAGAAATCAATTTCTGTTGAAAACAAGAAACGCGCACATTAAACTGCCTGAAATGTCTCTGGAAGCGACAGAAAAGCAAAGCCATTAGTAATCAGGTCTGTTCTACCATTAAATTTGATTATTGGGTTATGTTATAGTCATTCAAGCAGTGGCCTCATGTTGATACCATAATTTTGTTGACTATAAGTGACTGGCATGGAGTTTTACTCTTCCCCATGCATCACTGATTAAGTGGCTGAGAAATTCACCCCCTGCCTGGTAAGGCTCTTACATTAAACTATCTGCTTCTAATGGATAACCATGAGCTGCTCAAATGCTGACGGCAGCTAAATATACTCTGTTCTGTCACAACACATTTGGCAAGATATTAAATCCACGCGATCTATAAAGCAACAGCTGACTGTTGGAAACATATGCCATGTACAACAGGATATTAGAGTGTAACATTAAGTCAATAAAATGTGTATGTTACAGAGTTATGGAGGTGTCTCTGTCAAGTTTCAGCCTCTGAATAGAAGGACATGATTTACTAATGCAGCAGGCTCCAATTATATAATGCAGTAGAGTATATGTATGCAGTAGAGGGTTATGTAGGTTGCCAAAAAGCAATTATCTCGTCTTTTGCCTCAAAAGGTAGCTGAGATAGGTGGAGACAACATGCCTAGCATGTTACAACACATGCTGAAATGCCGGTACCGGGGTGACAATGTATTGTACAACCTGTGAAAAGCAGGAGCAGGAGGTGCTTTCCTGGCACTCCGTTTCATTTATGGTGTCTCATTGGTGCCACTGTGGAGCTCCCGTGTTTGCTTTTGAAAGTTTTGATTTTTATTTCACAGTGTCAAAGTGTTATGACATTTCCTGCATGAATCCACCATCAGTTTGCATTCAGTCACTTGCTTCACAATAAGTGCACTCAGAAAAACCACTCACCATCTGACATTTCAAATTTACCATCCTTTCTGTGCCTGTAATAAACCAGAAAATGCCGGTGAGTCATGAATGTGGAAGGTTCAATTCATGTTGTTCTGGAAGCATTTATTTAAAACAACCTGGATGATAAAAAAAAAAAAAACTAAACTGGGAAGAGCCAAAATAACTGAGCGTTTCTGTGCACTGTTTGAGCCAACAATAGAAAATTGAACTGACTAGTTTGATCAGCGTATTGTTTGCAGTCGTTTCTTCACCAAAATTCTATCCTGAACTGAGGATCTTTGACTTTGATTGCATAAAAAACATCAAATGCAAGCTTCAGTTTGGATTCAGGGAAACTGCAGTGGGTGTTTGAAATTTTTTATGTTTCTAAATGTGAGAAAATCGAATGTCTGGTTTTGTTTGACCAGTAAATATTTTTTCAGTATAAACTGCTTACCCTACTGTTGAAGGTTAAAAATCTGCAGCTGGACTTGAGGATGTAGAGCACCGGAGGCTGAATTCTGTCATTAGTCATAAGGTAACCAGTCATGGGTGATTTCTACATCTTGGAAAATGTTGTCCTATCTGCGGTGGTCATCAAAATTATGATTTGTCCTTTAAAGATGGTCTTCATTAAAAAAGAGAGATATATAGTAGTTGCTACTGTACACATAAATATGTCTCCTTATGATTGATTGCAGGCCACCCATCAGACAGACCAAACAACATTGTTGTCACATTCGTGTGTGCGTGTGCGCGTGTGCGTGTGTCTCACATATCCAAACAAAAACAGTAAAGACATCTGCAAAGAGCATCTGTATGCACATATTCACAGTGTGTGTTTCCATCGGCTGAGACTACAGGACCCTTGACACGCGAGAAAAAGCTGAAAAAGCTGACAACAATCGCAACACAGGATGTTTTTTTAAAATTAAAAGCTGACCCTGTTCTCGTGCCACAGCCTGTTCTACTGTAAATTACTTTATTGAAAGCTTTGTACAAACATCACCACAGGGAGTGAGGACCGCAGAATTCCCCAATTACCACATTTCAGTCATGTTGGGTCACGCAAAGAAAGAGATGCGACCCATTTCACCATGACAAAGCTGCAGAGTCCTGAATAGGCCAGCTTCACAGGACTAAGCCTGGCTAATGCTCTGGGCGACTCACCCACTAACCCACCACTGCTCCTCACCCTCTCAGAGGCGTAGTAACCGAGTAACAGAGAGTGAAACGCACTATTAGTGCTGGGCCATACTATAAATTTTAGTACGGATCTGATTGCAATATTTTTAACATATAAAGGCAGCTTATTTAGGGGGTGCCATGATTTATGAGATGAATCAACATCAATTTGCGCATTTTAAACATTTAATGACCACTAAATGGCTTAATTTCCACAATAAATAGATAAATGATACAACCCAACACACCTTTCACTATTTCATGTATTCTGAACCTTTTTTTTTCTTCTTCTACGTTTTTTTTGTGGGGAGAGATGGAATTTAAATGTATCTGTCTCTAAAGCACTTTAGGTGTGACAGGTGACACTAAAAGGCTTGTGCATGTATATAGCAAGGGATAGAAACAAAATACGGATCAGATACCAGTACCAGTGCTGGATCTTTTGCCCCCTTTATTGGCTATGAACCGTTTGCACGTAAAGCTTCCTCCATTTGGAAGAGATGTAAGGAAAGTGAGCAGGTGACTTTAACATTAAAGTAAGAAGGTAAGAGTCTAATGAGAACCTTTGCAGGGATTTGTGGCTCTCTATCTTCACTACATGATTTGGCACTTGAGCTCCGGTATCATGCTGAGGTAAAAGTGCAGGTTTTTAAAAGTCTGCCTCTGTATATAAACACTGATAAATAGCCCATCCACTCTTCTCGCATTATATCCCTCTATTACAAAGCTGAACGCCTCTTTCTTCCGCAAGTCAGACTAAAATAACATAAGGCAGTCACATGTTTTGTTCTACTACTCACCCCTACGAAGAAGAGCAGCTGGAGTGATGAATCAATCTATCAGGGATTTGCCCTCAGCTTTCACGGTAGGCGCTTCTGTTATTTAACATTTTAAGTGGATGACAACTTTTTAGTCCACGCTATGATTAAGCGCTGACGGTATGACAAACATCTCCCTCTGGAAGACTTTACGTCAAGTTAGCTGCATGCCCACTTTTTTTCCTCCACCTCATCTTCCGCTTGTGAGAAACTTTTTTTTTTTTTGAACGACAGCCAAGAAGTGCGGAGTCAACAACTGCAACAAGTCTCCACAAGGTCTTTCTTCTATTTTGGAAGCTTCAGAGGTCAAAGGACAAGCAGTGAGTCTGTGCGTGTGTGTGTGTGTGTGTGTGTGTGTGTGTGTGTGTGTGTGTGTGTGTGTATGGACTGCTGTCTGTCATATATCGGCACCTGGGCTTGGAGTTAAATATGCGCGTATAGAAAACCTTGGGAAATATTTTTGTCCGCATGTGCGTGCGCGCGAGTCTGTGGCATGTCAATCAATCGAGGCAAAAAGCCCAAGCCCACAGGTTCGTCACTCCCACGCATACTGTACCTGCACACACACGGGGCGCCCATTTCTAATATTCAAAACAGTTGAGCCTCTTTATTGATGAATTCAAAGCACAATTACTGCTCATTCATGCACGTAATTGCCCTTTCCCGATATATAAAGAGGGTGAATGGCTGCTGAGTGGACCTTACTTTCCCCATCGACGCATATCAACCATTTTACCTGCTTGAATTTGAAGTCGATACCGCTAGAGAATACAGTTGCCCAGTCCTGCTCTTTTTATGCCCACAGAGAGGATGTAGGTTAAAAAGTTTGTACAGTATGTAAAACTGAGTCCACACCCACGTGCAACTGATATCAGCGTAATAAGTGAATAATACGGGTTACAAATGCAAATAAAGATGGGCTGTGTGTGTCAACTGTCTGCAACCATACACTTGACAGACACTGTCGCCTGAAGTTATTTTTCATGAGCATGAACAAGAATGTGAAGTGCAGATAGACACTGAAAAACAAAAACATGCTGTTTACCCTCTGCAAACATGAAGCAGTAGTTTTGAGTTAAGTCCAAATGAAATGTATGAAAACAATGTTTGTTTGTTTGTTTGTTTTTTAAGTCATATAATAAAACCATTAAGGAAAATGTGCCTGGTATAAACTGAATGTCAAGTAAATTTCATCTGACCAGGATCCATTAGAGGCAACATTTTAGACTGTACCTATGTGACAAAATGACATATAAAATTTACATGCAATTAAATTAGTCAAATTCAGCATTTTGGACAGATTTATTTATTTATTTATTTATTGAGTGTGTGGAATATTCTTTGACATAAACACAAGTGGACAAAGGCTATTATAAGTACTAAACTGCAGACTGTGTTTAGATGTTTTTGTTTGTTTAATTTAAAGTTTCCTCAAATTATTAAACTTTTGGATTCTGAGCATTTTAATCTATCAGTTACTTTGATTTAGGCAAATTCTAGCATAAAACATGATTATTGTGACGACGCTGGGCTAAGTCATTTGAGTCCTGTTGCATAACAATAAATGAAATAATTTCAAAGTGTGCTAAAAGGACATTTTATTTTAGTTCTTTACACTTTAACACAAAAAACTGATCAAAGCAGTGTATACATGTAGTTCAAGCTGTGCATCGGAATAGCTTAGAAAGGAGATTTAAGTGGCATTGCTTGTACCAGAGTTGGTCTGAGTATCTCTACGGTTTACAGAGAATGGTCCAAAAAACAGAAAACATCCAGTAGGCTGCAGTTCCCTGAGAGAAAATGTGTTGTTGATCCCAGAGGTCAGAGGAGAATGGCCAGACTGCTTCAATCTGATAGGCAATATTAACTCAAATAACCACTTGTTACAACCGAGGTATGATGAAGAGCCTCTCTGAACTTAAAGGGCATCAAACCTTGAAGCAGATAAGCTACAGCATCTACACAAACTGTCATAAACAGTATGAAAGCATGGATCCATCCTGTCTTGTATAAGTGTTTCAGTGGTGTGGGGGATATTTTCTTGGTACACTTTGGACTTTTCAGTACCAACTGAGCATAATTTTAATGCCACAGCCTACCTGAGTTTTGCTGCTGATCGCGTCCATCTTTTTATAACCACAGTGTACCCATCTTCTGATGGCTGCTTCCAGCAGGATGTCACAAAGTGCAGATCGTATCAAACCTGTTTCTTGAACATGACTGAGTTCACTGTACTCAAACGGTCTCCACAGATTTGAGTCCAACAGAACACCGTGCACTGAAAAAAGTGATATTGTCTCCTTTTAAATATAGCATATTATATTTTGGTATATCTTTTCAATTCAAATGAGTAATTCCTGTCTACATATATAATTCGAGTAACTCCAGAATACATTCCCTGCGTTTTAATCCAATTAATTTTAGTTAATTAAATGTAGCTCAAAATGCTTAAGTATGTTTTTCATAGCCTCCTGCTGGGCCATTTTGCGCATGCGTTAGGACAGGCCACCATTTTGCGCGCGGACTGAAGAAGCGGACTCTTTGTGTGCTGCAAGCGGGCTCAAGTTAATCGCACAACTTCATATAAAGGTGGTCTAGCTTCGGTAAGTAAACCTTTTACGGTCGTTTTTGTTTTATTTTTTTACCTCAGTCAAAGCATGTTGACTCTTTAAGACGTGTGCACATGGAGAAAGAAGTCTAAGTAGTTGTACACCTCTGAACTTTGTCATGAATTTGACTTAAGCTAGCTATGTGCTCTATTAGCTACTGCTCTATTAAAAGAGTAATTGTATTGATGCGTTAAAATGTCATATGTTTTTAGCTTAGTTCTTGTGGCACACTTTGTACTAACAAATTATGGAACGAGGCAATTTCTCTGTAGTTAGCTGTAAAGTTCACTGTACAGTCGCCTGCAGTTTTAAGTGGAGAAATCGTCCCTCCCGCCACAACATTGGCATTAAGGAATAGTCGGGCGGGGGAGGGGGCTTCTGAACGCACCTGCACAGTCAGGGGTGCAGTAGGAAATAAGTAGGATTGGCGTTGCACAACGTCTTTTGTGCAGAAAAAAATAATGGTTGTAAACTGTGGAGGAGAATTACTCAGTGGTTGCCAAAAATGTGAGATCAAAAGGCACTGAGAGTGATGTTTGTCAGAACTGAAATTAACTCAGAAAAGAAGTTGCTTCACTTGATAGAGCTGTTGAGTGCAAGACCTGTCAGCGGTCTGGTTTAGCATTTAAAGCCTCGCTACGTGCTTCCAAACCGCTGCATTTAATCTCAGAGAAAACTAACACAGAGAAGTAAAGCAAGTGTGTAAGTTCATCTCTTTATGTTTGCATAGTATTTCCATGTTGAGCTTAACAACCGATGTATGGAGCCACAGCTGGACTGGCTGTCGGAGTTTTGTATTGAGGGGGAAAGGAAGCGATTTGTTTTATACTTCAGCTAGAATGAAAAAAGACACAAAGCTGGAGTTATTCGGTGTCTTCATGCTGAACAGCTAAAACTTCTTCCCTCATTCTCCCCCCTCCCTCTCCTGTTGCTACTTCAATCATGAAACTGATCGATTATCAGCTGATCGGCTTTTCTGTCGCTAGTCTCTCTCATTTGTTAGTCACCCAGTTTGCGCTAGAAAGAGGAAAACGGCAGATAAACAACAGCAGCACGTTTAAGCTTGATAAGCTGTTGCTAGAATTTTTTTAATATTACTTCTAGTATCCGCTTATGTTTTCTGGAGCCACAGCCGTAATAGCTGCTGGTCATGATAGTTTGGATATGTGGTGAGAAGGAAACATGAAGGTGAAACCAGGAGAAGTTTTTACTGAATCATTAGAGCTGAACAGGTAATGAAGAAACAGGTTTACATTTTAGGTCACATGAATGAGTTGAAGGGAAGTTATGAACTGTTTCTGAGAGACAAATAACTCCAGGATCCTTTTTTAGGTAGCTGACATCTGGTAACTGTGCAGGGGCGGATCTAGCACAGCTTTTGCCAGGGGGCCAGGTAGGGCATTAACAGGGAGAGGGGGACACAAAGATATACTTTTCTTTCTTACTCTCATATAAAATATTTAGCTTTTAATAAATAATTATTCTAAATCTTACAACCAAAGTTTGTATAATAATACACAAGATTGGCTGTAGACCATTGTTAATCATTCAGAACACTGTGTAAAAATAACAAAAAACAAAAAGTGAATGCAAAAGTGCATAAATATTTATTTTACGCGTTTGATGTGTGTGGCAGGGCGTGGTCTGCAGTGCCGCTGCAGGGGAGGTGGACCCACCTCAGCGGCATCTGCAATCACGCCTCTCAGGCGTAAAGTCTGTGCTCTCTCGGCTGTTTTTTTGTATGTGTCGAGCTGTGAGATTAAAAGCTACAGCCGGCTGTGTGGGTACAGCAACTATTTGTGAAAAGTGGTCCATAACGTAATGCTTCAAAGCGTGTTCATGCAAACATTGTCGGGTCTGCTTATGAACCTCTGCGCACAGCATCTGCAAATCAGGGCTGTACGAAGTCACCTCATCTTTACACAAAACTGTAAGCTGTCATCTGTGAGGCGCGAGCGGTGTTTGGTTTTACCATAGTTCATGGTGGAGAATGGCTGCTCTGCTGAGTTTTGCTCTCTGTAGCCGTTTGAATGGCAAACTACACTGATTAGCGGCGGCATAGGCACACTTAAAATTTCTTCAGAAATTTTCGCTTTCTAGTTAAATTTACCCTTTTTAATTTTTCATATTTATTTCCTATCTTATTCATAGCCTTTTCCTTTTTTGTTCTCTTTAGGTCACGAGCAGTTGTCCAAGCATTTCACTACATATCGTACTGTGTATGACTGTGTACGTGACAAATAAAATTTGAATTTGAATTTGAATTTGAATTTGAAAAGCTCTCCCCCAAAGTCTTTGGGCTGAAGAACAAAATTGCTACTGGATAGGAAGATTTCTAAAATAACACATCAAGAGAATGCTGTTATGTAAATTACCAATGACTGGTGCTCTTGTGAATAGGAGTGAAACTCTTGTACAACCATCATTTGTTCTGTGTTATGTTTCGATTGAACATTTTAACTTTCAATAATGAATGTTTCACGTGTGGTACATTTGAGTAGCTTGAAGAGCAACCTTTGTAATTATTCAGTTATAGCTGCTGCCCTGCGTATAATCAGTGTTAACTCAACCGGATTAAAAAAAAAAAAAAAAACATTCATGATTACCACACTGCAGCACACTGGTAACACTTTAAAGACTATTAATTGTTTTGAAGCGAGTATGTTAGGTCAGAAAATATGTAAAACATTCAGAATCTTCAAGGAAGGACTAGAATGGAAAGACAGTGGTCAATAAGCAGTAAGGAAAACACAAGTTTAATTTTAAGTCTAATTACCTTATTAAAATGCAATTTCTAAATATGGATCGCAGAACAGCAAGTCTGAAACTGGTTAGTTTGTGGATGCATCAGTTTCTAATTGTGATACATTATACTGCTGGTAGTGTTTTATTCTTTTATGTAAGGAGTTTGTTTGTTTTTTTCTTTTTTAGAGGAAGAGAAACATTGGTTAACATTTCTCTTGTCTGTTGTTTCTGTTTTGTTTGAATACAGCTTTTTAAAGCTACTAGTTCATAGGCAAAAGTTTTGTAATTTGTATTATACAAATTGCAGCAATTTCCCTTAGAGATGTGGATTCTTATTCTGTTTGCAACAAATTTTGCATTAATAAATGATGTGAAAGAATGTTGTAGTTTTCATTATTGACGTTTTTAAAAACTACAAATCAGGGTAAGCAATATTTTTTAAGTAAACTTAACTTAATTGAAATAGAGAGAAATTAACAATTTGATTGATTTGAATATAAGTTTGGGACATAAGTGTAAAGGAAACAAATTATTCTGGTACATTTAACACGACCTTAGTTGGACTTACTAATAATATTTGACTAAGACGTATCCACAACAGTTAAGTTAAAGTAGCTTAAAAATATATGTTGGTTTTACTCGCTTAAATTAAATTCAGTGTACTTAAAAAATATTTCTGGATTCAAACAAATTTATTTCGTGCAACCACTTGTCATAAAAAAATTGAGTAAATTGAACAAAACATTTTTTTCAGTGTGGGGATGTGGTGAAACAGGAGATTCACATCACTGATGTGCAAGCCCACAAATCTGCTTCAACTGTGTGATGCCATGGACCCAAATCTCTGAGGAATGTTTCCAGCAGCTTGCTGAATCTATGACACAAAGAATTACGGCAGTTCTTAAGGCAAAACCAGGTCCCTGTTGGTACTAGCAAGGTGCACATGGTGAGTGTATGTTGCATTATACAACACATGGCATAGTATATGCTTATGTCAAGGCTGGGCTGGTGTGAAGGTATCAAAAGCTGACTGTCACATCACACAGTTCATGTCATCTTTTTTTTTTAGTTTTGAGGAAGCAAAGACTTTCTTGGATATTTGTATAAAAGATGAGCACCCAGTGCCAGATTTAATAATCTGATTGATTTGTTGATTGCCAAGCATGTTGCGTGACCGTGCACACAGAAGGTTTTGAAGACACCTGGAACATTTAACCAAACCTAAACAGACAATAAATCAGTTTGTTCATTGTGCTCATTTTGCCATGCACATGCTAAAAAAACCCCACTATACAATAAAAGTGTTACTATATGCAATCTGCATAGTGTTGATGCATCATTATTGCCTCTCTCACATCTGTTAACTCTTACTCAGAATCAGGTTTAAGAAGTTTCATATTTGCAGGTACCTCACTGTGTCCTTGTGACAAAACCAAAGTTTACACTTCTAATGGAAACACGAATAAGCATGTTATAATTTTAAAACATTGATCTCAATCTAGTGCCCTTCATGAAGTAAAAATAGAGAATAAAAAAGACAAAACAGCACCCCGATCAATAAGAAGAGAAGAAAATGGAGCTCTTCACTTTCAAGTTTGTGCCACTCTCTGTTCCCATAAGGACTAAGCTCAATCGTAGAGCTATAGAGAAGTAGCTTACATTCCAATTACCACTCAAACCAGCAGTGAACACTGAGTCCTGAACCTTGACATCAGCCCCAATTGAGAGAGGCACCAGAACACTGCCAGGACATCACACATTTTCACCCATTATGGGGCCATTGTGCTGCACTGACCTGCAATCTTGACCTCGAGTTGTGTTTCTCTCCATCTCAAAACACTTCACTGCAAATAAGCGAGGGCTGTTGATACCTCTCCACATCTGAGTCCGTATAGACCCAAGTACTAATAATAACATTATTTCCAATGTATATTAAAAAAAAAACAAAAAACAACGCTTCACCCAAGTTGAATGCTGATTATTCAAAGTGATAAATCTGATCATTTTGCATTCTTTTAAAGGATGTTCACAATGGTAGTTCACACTGTACTCTGTCTTAAGGTTTTGACTTACAGTGGAAACACACGGAATATATTCGACAGATAAAGGAGTGTAGAAAATGTAGTTGCCATGGAAATCTACTTATATTTGATTGGCGGCCTTTCCTGCGGTGTAACAATGCCCCCTAGTGATATCTTAGATGGCTCTGCACACCAGGGAAGCAGAGGCACAATCCGAAGTCGTCTTATTCAGTAAGTTCGGAAAGCTTTGAAATCGTTTAACCAGACCTCTTTGTGCATGCGTGTTTCTGTGTGTCTGTGTGCGGGATACAAGCATTACTCCTTGATGCCATCTGCGGCGACGGGCAGGGAGACGCAAACTGGTTAATTAAGCTGAAATCTGAATGATATCTAAATGAGATTTAACGCTCTTTCACAGGCTCGCTGCACCTCACTGGGTGGACTTTATGTTAGTAGAAAACCATGTTTTCCAGAAGCTGCAAAAGCCCTTCCGTTCCCGCTGTTTTAGCCTTTGATAGCTGGGAAATTCTGGGTTTCGTTCTGTTTCCACTGGTCTGCTATGGAAATATTTTATGTATTAACACCAGAGGGAGCTCCTGAGTTCTTTTTTCTTTGCCACACTGCTCTGTGTGTAGTCACAGCACAGACATCCAGGTGTTAAAGCAGCTCTCCAAACTACTCTTCTTATCATTAATTACTAATAAGGAAGATATTTTGCTGCTCATCCATCTATTTAAAGAGGTGAACTCAAAGATAAGGAATTTAGAGATATATAAAATATATACAATGTTATCAAAAAGCAAAAAATAAACAAATAATAAAATAAAAAAAAGATGTTGGTGCAGTAAAATCACAGACACTACAGCTGCAAACACACTGGCTAGTCCTTTGGGCAGGCTGTCATACAGACTGGGAATAATAACAGTGTTTCAGTGGTTATTCAAACCAAAGCGGTATTGTTGCATACATTATAAACTCTTCAGGTTATTAATTTCTTTGTGTTGCAGATCACGCTGACCTGCAGATGTCAGGGATTTTTCTGATATACTATAATGCAGAAGCCGAGGGGTTCCAACGTGTCAGGTGACTGAGAAAAGAGAGCCACAGTGGAAGACAAAGGTGTCGGAAAAAAGAGAGATGTGTCTCATACCTACAAAGAATGCCTGCGCTGTGTGGGTATTTTAATGACTGCTCCTTTTGTATACTACACTGTGAGCATCATGCACAGAAAAAAAGAAAGAAATTGAGATAACAACCATGCAGTGGGAGCTACATGGAGACGGACCGGGAATAAATGTTGACTGATAAGTGCAGTCAGAGGCAGCTGCCTTCATTTATTGACTCAATACCCAGGAGTGTGAATGTGTGCGAGAGTGCTGTAATATCAGTGTTGCTGTGCAATACGAGAACTTACATCATCACCACTTAACAATATTACAGGCAGTTCATAAGATTATTGGTCCCCAGGGGAAAAATTAAATTTGATACGTTTATCAATATGAACTAATACAACAGAACGGCATTTATATGTTGTTTTCATATATATTTATAACTAGCGTGTTGTCAGTGCACCAGAGTTTAATCCTAATACTCGTTCAGCACAGACCTTACACTTATTATCCAGCATGTTAGCGTCATCGTACCCTTTATGTTAATTAAGACGCTTGAATAATTCATGGGTTTGACACCAAGATGTCAAGCTAGACAAAAGCATCAGGAAACAGATGTGTTCACCCTTAACCGGCTAATGGCTGTCCATAAAAATTGGAGAGCCAAGCAGAAATGCCATTCACAGTGGCTGTAATGATCAAACTTTGCAAGTTTTTTTTAACCTATTTCTGGCTCATTTGTCTCCAATGTGCAACTTAACACTTGAGAATTGCATCGTAGTCACTTGTTACCAGCTGTTTGAGGTTAATTGTAACTCCTCATTTTCTCGAGCATGCTGAAGAGACTGTTTCGAGCGCCACATGTTGTGTGTCGATGTTGGTGTTTAATTGCGACCAAAGTACATCTCTGAAAAATTTGGTTTTATGCTCAAGCTGTTAATGCTCCCAGCTTCTTAAATGTGCTAAATGCAGGGGATCATCGTGTCGCTGGGAAGTACCGAGTGAAAACACGCGCTGAGAAGAGACTATTGAAAATCCATGAAGCTGCCTGCTGCATGGATCTTTACATATCTGAATCTCAGTCACCCGGGGTAGATCTTTTCATTGAACACTTGAGAGCAATGTGTGAAGGCAAACAGCGGGAGCGTATGGGTGTGTGTTAGGTGAACACTCGTGATGTGTGTTTCTGTGTCGGAGATCTCTCCAAAGAGGAAATGGATGGTATAGATACCTCGCTTGGGTGACATTCCCACTGTTTGCTCCATTATATAGCGGGGTTCACATACATATAAGCCCGTAATGCTCTCAAAATGAAAGCAAACACAACTCCAAACTGCCTTGTTTTCTCATGAAGGAGGCAAACATTTCATTTAAGGAGGCACGCTACGGGACCAAGGCAGCACATGCTCGGTTAAGCAAGTTGGATGAAGCTGGAGACAAAAATCTTGTAACATTACATTGCCTGCAAATAGGTCTTGCTTCATTTTCATAGCACTGAGCCTTCTTCTCTGTGGATCCAAAAATAAACAATTTGCTTGTAAGTTTTATGTAAGTACAAAACAATAAATATTAATGCATCAATTTGCTCTTTTCATTGACCTCGTTGCATGAGTGAAGTAAATATTGACTCTCTACATAAATGTAAACATGCACACAACCAAAGAACGTGTAATTGTGCGCAATTTTTTTTCTTTGTGAGAGGAAACCTGACAGCATCATGTGAGGAAGCCTTACTTTACTGATTGCAGATATCAGGCAGCACAAAGTGAACACTGAAAACATCATCTTCATAGGTATTAACACATACACGCATGCGAACACACCCATATAAGATGAGTCAATGGAAAGCTGGTGAAATGAGAGCTAAAATATTTATAGGTCATGAATATTCAGCTGAGACTGCTTGCGTATAATGCCTTCACAACAGAATACATTTTAAAATATTTATGGCTGCCTAAATAAATGGGACTGCCGTACAACCTAAGCGCTGAGGATGTATACATGAGTATATACATGCGGTTTATGAGACTTGTCAATCGCTATGGATACAAAGAGTTTCATTGTCTTAAAAAAATTTGTTAGATCTGTATATCCCATTCTTAATGTCACATAAAGTCGGAAAGTAGAACAGACTGCCTCTCTGAAAATTCCTAACACGTGGCGAGTTGTCCCATTTAACAATTTTCTCTTCTCACCCGTTACCACACTTAACACCTCCCTTCTCGTCCCCTCCCCTCTCTCAACTGAAACGAAAGCATTAAGGCAATTTTGACACGGCTATCACTTCATGTGTTGCCATTGGCAGAGTTTATATCTAAATCAGCTGCACTGGAAATGCTTGTTCAGACTAGCATGAGGACGTGGGCAGTGATGTCTCCTGCCACCTGCTCTTTTCCCAGTGTTGCTGCACAGCAGTGAGAGGCTACAGGCGTTAAGTCTAACTCCGTCTGCACCACGAGTTTAGGATTTAGGGACCTCTTACCAGGATCGTAAAGATACCAAGAGATGACGATAATGATGTCAGCGCAGTTTAATCTTGTCAAAACTTCAAGGTTGGCGTAGAGATAGAGATACTGACTATCAATAAACTACTGTAAGATACTGTGCTGGCTTCATCTCTGGCACTGGGAAAGGAGTGTAGGCTATTAACTGTGCAAGCTATCAACTGCAAGGTGTCAGTTGTTACAGACCACAAACACTGCGAAAGGGCCCTTGAGTAAGGCACTAAACCCCAAATTACTGCAGGGGTAATGTACTGCTTAAGAGACTTTTCGGCGTCTTTGTGCCTCTTTAAGCTGCCTTATGCTGATTGAAAACTTACTATAAAAACTGAGATTATCAGAACACTGTTACACTACACCAGGCAACACTCTTGCTTGGTTGGTATTCAGCTTAAAAATGACTCACTTGTGTGAAGCTGGCTTTTTTTTTGTTTTGTTTTGTTTTAGCAGTTGTCACTGCTAAAATTTCTGGGGCATCATTCGAGCCGTGAAATTATATAATACACCAAATGGAACGTCACAATAAACATATTGAACGCTATAGTAAGGTGCACCAGCAGTCACAAGTACACCCTCAGCAACAACCGACTGAAAACACTTAACAGGACAGTTGCTTAATGACACTACAAACCGTATCCTCTGAATGACCATTGAGCTGAAACAACACCTCCCATGGTCTCTGGCACATCTAATCATTATGAATTTTCCCAAATTTGTCTTTACTCTGCCTTTGGTGTGTAAAAGGAAAATAAATGTCATCTAGAGCTGCAACTAAACAGCAGTGGTATCGATATTGAATATAGTTATACTTCATACACTTACCTTGACATCTTTAACGAGGCAGTGTTATGTACAATAGTAGCAATTTATGGTACAAAACAGTATCTCTTCTAAGTGGTGCAAAATGTCTGTCTATGTGATTATCCCTTTTCTATAAGCCGTATTTCTTCTTGCTGTTTACCATAAGATATTAAATTTATTTCTGCTGCCTTGTAATAAATGAATTGCCTTCATATGCATTTCCATAGATAAACAGATGCATTGCCTTTTTTTCTCGGTACACCCCGTGTCAGACCTCACAAGCTGGTTTCTAATTGCAGGTGTCTTCTGTAGGCAAGTGAATTTCTTATTGAATAAAAGGCGGATTTATCTCAAAGTGGATCTTTCCCTTCTTGATCCTCCACAGCCGTGGAACTGCTGTATGCAATAAAAGGTATGCTGGCCAATTAGTCTTCTATGTAAGGCTCTTGAAAGGAGCCTAGCTAGCTAATGAACTAAAGCTACCAGAAATGCTAAAAAAAAAGAAAGAAAAAAAATCTTGTGTTAGTTGATAGCAGAGAGAGAAAGAGCGAGCCCTCCCTCCCACAAAGTGGCTGTGTGATATACGTTTAAGTGATGTGAAGAAAACACCCAAGTTGCTTTAGATTGACTGCTGTAAAGGCGAGAGATGTTTTTTGTGTCTGGATGTATTACCACACAGAACAAATGGATGAAAAAAAAAGAAAACAGGAGAGGATTTATGTTTTTTGTGAAAAATGATTACATAAAAAAGGTGAAGATGATATAGGTTTACATATTTGCAGCAATAGCTGTTAAATTTTTCATGAAATAATAAAGTATGCTATAGTGTTGCCTCCACTCCCGACAAATGACAAATTGTCAAATTAAATTGCCTTCCTTTCTACCTCTATGTGTGTGTGTGTGTGTGTGTGTCCCATTCATGCAAGAGCCTTTACTTCCCAATCTTTGAATGCATGCATTTTCCCCCTCACTGCCTTAAGAGATTCTGTCAGGTGTGCAGTCAGGATTTGAGCAATGTTCTATGATCAAGAAACATCATAATTAACATCTTAAATCCCATTTCAAGTGTGTGCGTGCATGCGCCGGTGTGTGTGTGTGCATTTGAGATTTCCTGCTCTACTTTGTGGGAAATTGCTGTGTTTTGCTGTCTGTTAACCAACCTGCAGAGTGAGCAAATTAAGCAGTGATGTTTTTCCTCCGCAAAAACTGGGTTAAACATGGGGGTCGCTGCATTGTGCGATAAGCGCACATCTTGCAACCGTTTGCTCTTTTCTTTATGCTCTCGCGCAAAATTAGACAAGACAGGAGTTATAAGAGAGAATTTACTGAGTCTCCTGAATGGTTGAGAAATAAGACCTAATGACTTTTTGCAGCTTAACATACGCATTCAAGGCACAATCCTCATTGCCATCATACGCACACACACACACGCACGTATACAGACAGAGAAGAAAGTAATACCTTTAGGGGTTTGCTATTAAGATGGTTAATCCACGAGCCTCCAGAGGAGCAGGATAAAATATTCCTCAAGGAAGCTTTTCACAACAAGCTCCTAGGATCAAGTGCATGAATAAATTACAGGCCTAATTAAAGGAAATGTCAAATGGCTGCTGTATGGAACATTATTAACGATGTTCTGGACATGTTAAAGAAACCTGGGCCTGGAATGAGGATGATCAATGTAAGTTTAATGGGGTTCCTATTAGACTGAGGGTTCTACGAGACTTAAATAATATAGTTAGACTTCACTGAAGTTCAGCAAAGATATTGACCCATGTGTTTGTGTTTTGGAGGAAGATTGGTAACGTCCAAAAGGGTAACCTGATTACAGTAGTATAAGGAAGAGGGCGTTCAGTGTTTTTGTCTGAGAGAAAGACACAGACAGATAGAAAAGAAGAGACTGACAGAGGCAGGGAAGTTGTTTATCTGTAAGAGCGGGAGAATGTGACTAGAAAGAGAAGCCGAGAGAGCTGGAACTGGAAGAGAAAGCAGTTTTCCTGCAGTCTTTGTCATGGGAAATGCATCCTTTCACAATGAACCAAAGCTGTCAGCGGATGCTTATCAAGAACACTCAAACATCAGCCTTCTGCAACTCAGTACCCACAACAGGCCTTTTCAGTCGGTGAAACAAACTTGAATCATAGTCTAATAAGTTTTCTTCCTGCAGCTCGAAATTTCTTTCAGACGACTTTAGAATCAGTGCAGTTTAAACTTTCATTTTATCCATAGATTTGGATAAAGCAAAGAGAAAAAATAATGAGTGGAAAAAGTAAAACCTACTAAGGAGCAGTGAGCAATAAATCCTGTTTTAGAGGTTGGCCAGTTTTAAAACTAGTAGCAAAGGCTGCTGGGAGTTAACCAGTGCCTGAGTGCAATTATATGTTAAAACCTACAGACTGTTTAAATCAGCAGAGCTGCAATTGAATTTTGTATTCTCTACCACGAACTATGAATTATCTCTGTTTTTCTGTGTTCTGTTATATTAAATTTATATATGCAGGTCAGAGTTTAACTCTCTGTGGGTCGGTACTTGTGAGAGTTGGGCAGTGAGAGCACAGGTTTTTCCTGGTGCTAGAATTCAGTGAGAAAGACAATAAACCGCTAAGTCACAATGGCAGTATTAAGTAAATTAAGTAAAATAAACATGAGTAAATTTTTTTTGTCCCATGTGACCATAATGTCTTTTATTCGTGGGTGAAAGGATCGGTTGAGTTTTTCCTCCTGTGTGTCTGAGGAATAGACTATATTTAAAGGATAGACATAGCCTTGGGCGCTGTTGAAAGATAAATAAATAAGTCAATGCAGTCCATGAACAAGTGCCAGCAGGGGATGACTCCTATGATTGCAAAATCAAGTGTGATCGTATAGAGGTCTATGAGGCCATTTATTCTACTTTTTAGTTGATTTTAATGCCTCATTTAACATCTTACTAAGAAGCTTATAGTCTGAGTTGATACGTTCAAGTACTCTTCAATACAGCATGATGTTCATCCTGGAAATTATGTTCATATTTACAGTATGAACAGGGTTGGTTTTCTTTGGTAGGGTGACCATATTTTGATTTCCAGAAAAGAGGACACTTGCCCCAGTCATGAAGAACTTTAATAATACTGTTTGCTTAAAGAAAATTTTAACATATTTAAACGCTGCCTTCTCTGTGCGGTTAACGAATGGTGAAATACAAAATGTCATAAAGGCTTTTACAAGTTAACAAGTGCAAAAAATAACTTATAACCCTCTGGAATTAAATAATGATACAGAAATAATGCCTCATCTGTATTAAAAAAATTACCAGTACTGGGATGGTACGAGGGAAATTTCTTTTGTAGTTCATCTGAAAAGATGTACTTGCGCTTTGGCATCTTTTAAACATCATCAGGCGCGTTGCTTCATGCTGTCTGTCCCATCTGTGAGCACAGAACCACTCACAAAGCAGCAACTACGGGATAACGCCTTCGACGCTTATTCCCTTCCGATGCTGACGGTGGATCAAGGAGACCAGCGCACAGGCTGCAGGCCCGGATGTATTGTCTAAATCGGCTGTCTCTCACCCTTTACCCACCCCTGTTGCTTGTCATGTGTTTCTTTGGTGTATTAAGAGTTTTTTCATGTGCTATGTGCAGAGGTGTTTTTTTTCTCCTTATCTTTCCTCATGTGGTGCATTTTCCATTGTTATACCTCTCTGACCTGTCTTCCCCATGTGATGTTTTGTGTAATGTATGTATGGTCGGAGGGTAAGATGGCGCCGCCATTGCGTGCAATAGATCGGCAGCCTTATGAAATTTCCCCTTGTGGGACTAATAAAGGTATATCAAATCAAATCAAATAACGTCACACATATAGGTCCTCTTTAGGCCTATAGGAAAACCCAGACATTTCCATCAATCTTGAAAATCCCCCTGGACACACGGACAGAATGTTTTTAGACATACTTTGAAACACATTTAGTTGTCGACCTTCTCCTCCGGAGAAAAGAGGACGGTTAGTCACCCTATCTTTGCGTCATACTCAGCATGTCGCTTCCTCCAAACACAGTGGTTCAAGTTGATGCCAAAGAGCATTTTTTTGTTTCATCTGACACTGAGCACTGTCTCTGAGGCCTTCTCTGAATCATTTAGATGTTCACTGGGAAACCTAAAAGAGATCTGTACGTGTGCCATCTTGAGCAGGGGGACTTTGTGGATGTTGTACGATTACTGCCCACTACAGCATAGTGTGCTACCAGTGCTGTTGTTAGTGACTTTGGTAGTTTTGAACAAATCCACAACCTTTCTCATGATCATCATCATTACCCCATTGGGCAAGATGCTGTATAGAGCTCCAGACCGAAGGTCAAGGTCAATTTATGTTTCTTCCACCAACAGTTAGCAGGTTCTCACCAAGCTTCTTGCTGCTAATCTTTTAGCCCATTCCACCATTGTGCAAGTCTACAGTCTTGTCCCTGACGTCCTTTGACAGCTCTTAGGTGGTGAATATTAAAATGGAAATTGATTACATGGAGAGGTGTGTAGTTTAGTCAATATCTATAATTGATTGATTGATTGATTGGAATCTCTGTGCCACATGGGCACACAGCCAATCTGCCAGAGCCAGAATTCTGGCTGGGTTGCAGTGAACCAAAAGCTTATTTCATTCAATGAGATGCAAATCAATTTATAACTTTTGTCGTGTGTTTTTTCTCTATTTTTGGTTGATATTATGTCTCTCTGCATTAAAATAAAACTACCATAAATAGAGAGCTCATTTCTTGAGCAAACTTTAAAAAGTCAGCAGGGGATCAAATAATTACTTTGGCCAACTTTGCAGCTTTTAGTTTATGGAGTCTGTCTTCCATCCAGATCTTCAGAGTGTAGTGGAAGTTGCATGTCTGAGGGTGTGGAAGATTCGCTGTCTCTATATTTTATCTATGCTGTCCATACTGTATCTCCACAAAAGCTCAGGTGAACTATCATATTGTTTTTAATAGCTTTTAACCACGGGTTAGGGCTCCATTACATTTCCATGACAACCAGGTGCTTTTTCTGTACCGTGATTGGTACTGTGGGAAAAAGAGAGGTTCAGTTGTACCCACACCACTCCAATCTCATCCCATCAGAAACTAGTTTGAGGGATGTCACTCGGCCTCCATGCATGCCCCAACTGCACACAAAGGAGAAGCCACATCGACATATTTTGGAGTAATTTGAACACCCCACTCTGCCATGTTTTCAGCCACTTACAGCTCATTACATTGGTTTTCTGGTACATGTATACTTGAGTCCTAATGGCTCTCACCAACCCCACATATTATGACAGGTAGCCACTCCTATCTCAAAAGCTTGCACAAGTCCACCCACCTTTATGCCGCCTGTTTAGCGTAAAATGGAGGCTTGTTGAAATAAACAAGTAAATGATAAAGAAAGTTAAAAACAAGGCAGAGCAGAACTAATTTTCTTTTTCTTCTTTAACACTTTGTGACCCCTGGTGGTAGAAAATCTGTTCTTCCTTAAAGAAAATAAATATCAAGAACAAAGAAAAACAAATAAGTCATAAATAGAAGTAATAAATAGCATAAGTTTGGTCCTATTAGGGTCTTTGAACATTTGAAGTTTGCTGAAAATAGGACAAGTAAAGTCAATTATTAGGCAGGCTAATAGCACAAATTTGCTTGAAAGACATTTAATTCACTGTCTTCTCCCTGCAGACCTTGATTTGGAAGTGAAATCGCTCCTCCTCAGAGAAAGAAAGGAAACAGACCCGAGGAAAGGCAACTGACGAGTAATTCCTATTAGACAAACACGCAATGTTACAGAGCAAAAGAGCAAAATTGCAGATTATCCCCTGATGTTTGACAAAGTAATTATTCTCTTTAACAGAGGGTCTCTGGGGTATTATATACTGTTTCTATATTTAGATGCATTAAGCTTTTCTTTTTATATTAACCTATAAAAATCAAATGACAGAGAGAGCACAGGTGGAACTAATAACATTACCAAGTGCTACTGCAATAAATCACTCCAACATGATGCAAAGTAACTACACAAATAAAATCAACCATTTTTTTTATAACTGCACCTGTGCGCTACCTATTACAACATGTCAAAATATCTGTTCTGAGACAAAGGTGGACATATATTTTCACTACTGGTGTGAGAACAAAAATTCTGTTTTGGACATTGTTAAGCGAATAGTTCGGCACGGTTTTCAAAAACTCTTTCAGAAAAGATGTGAATACTGGATGAATGAGTAGAGAGAGCCAGCAGCTTTTAAGCTCGTTTAACACAAAAACAGAAGTGACATGTTTAAAGCTCAGTAATTAACACTTTGTCGTCTCCTTTGTTTAATCTGCACAAAAACGGCAGTGTAAAAAAACACAAGTTGCTGCTCCTGCCTCGTTTCAATCTCATTGTGGTTTAGGAGGTTTGGTGCACTGTGTTACCCCGAACCAGAGGCTCTCTGCCTCCTCACTGTAGCTTCATTGTTGGCTTTTTGTATTTGTACACTTTTACACATTTTTTCCTTATTTATTTGTCTAATATGTCTCTAATTCACTCTTTCTTGCAGACCCCTGTGCTTCTGTAATATGTGAATTTCTCCCATTGGAATTAATAACGTCTGTTTTGTGTCTTTATCTATCATTCTCAAATTAAAGTTTTCCTATGCAGCGGTATAAATTAAAGAAGTCTGGCCCAAAATAAAATAAACTTCCTGATACTTGTACAAAGCTACTTGTCATTTTAACTGTTTATCCAAGTTTTGTGTTTGTTTTCTGATTAATGTTTTCTGTCATTTCTAAACACTACACAAACAGGCACTGTGGGAGAATTAGCTTAATTAGTGTGAATGCTTGAAAAGCATTCACAGTATTGTTGTTGTAATCTTTATTATTATAATATTTTATTATCTATTCCGTACGTTTTTTGAAAGCCTACTCCTTCAAAACCGTTCAACTTAGAAAAACCATTCAAACACCATTAGATTCCTATTCTTTTGGACATGATTGCTTGTATTTTTCTCATTTTTAACATTTATATTTTTAATTTTATTCAACTTTATTCAACAAAAATTTCCCATGTATTTCAATGGGGAGACCCTTCAAATTCTCATTCAACTTACTCATTTTAAAACTCTTACTACTTCAACATACGTTCACATAGAGCCACCATTCAAACTTTAAAACGAAGACAAGACATTCAACTATTCAACTTGTATTTATCTTTTCAATATCTATTATACTTTTTCTTCAGTTCCAGTTTAAGTTTCATGATGTTTTTTCACCCGTTTCAGAGTTTATAATGGGTGTGTATGGGACGGAATGTTGGGGCTAGAGTGAGGCAGCTCAACTGCTAGAGTGAGAGGAGCAAAAAAAATAATCTTAAAATCTTTTTTAAAACTGCTGCTGTGTCCGCAGCGTTTGCTCTACAGGTATGATTTTACCCTCAAAACGTAGCCATGGCTGTCCTCTTTCATCCAATGTGTTTACTATTGTACTAGGTGTTATGGTTCTTTCATAAATGTCACCAATGCACAGCCTCCTCCCTCCAACTCTTCCATAGACTCTAATGTTAAAATGGCTCAGAAGGTTCGTTTGAAAATCAGAAGAGCATGGTGTCTTTCCACTGTCACCACGTCCATATAATAAACTCCACAGACATGAAAACTGAGAATTTGGTAGACTAGACATTGCTGTCGCTCACAGTGAAAGAATTTTGTCAATACGACTTTTACTTTTCATTTGGGAACGATTTGTTTCGGCCTGACTTTTCTGTTCATTTTAAGCAGCAAAAGTGAGGTGCATGTCTGTGTCCGTGTGTATGGAGCCATTGGGTGCGGTCACTATAGCAACCAGGCTCACACCTGCCTGCTTAACGAGCTCTCTCTGCCACTCTGCCAAAATTCATCTTAAACACTTCTCTTTCAACTGCTGCTGTGTCCACAGTGTTAAAGCCATCATTTTACCCTCAAAACGTCGCCATCGTTGTTCTTTTTCCAACAAATTGTCTTTCAAAGCTCAGAGATGTAAACTTTTTAAACTGTGTGGGTCCAAGTGGAGGGATCACATTTTAGTCATTCAGTGATTCAAAGAATATGACCTTTTAATATTCTTTCAGATGTTTTCTGACTCTAAATGTTCTTTTCTCATTTCTTAGGTTTTTCTAATTTACAATTAAAACATTTTCAGCTTTTTTCCAACTTCTTCTTCTGTGTAACCTTCAGCTTTTAGCAGTTCAGCACTTTTGTTTTCAGGTTAAATTCGGGTTGTTTTTTTTTTATCTCATTCAAAATTTTTAACTTAAATTCAGTAATTATTTCATTTCAATGCATACATTCAGATTCAAGCATTCACACTGCAGTTTCTTCAGAAAATGCACTTTCTAGTTTAAACTAATGTCTGTAGGCTGCACGTGTGCCAGGAGGACTGTACCAAATGAAGACGCAGGGGGGCGCAGTTCCCCGCCAGGTGCGCCTTCTTCCCTGCCTCCCTCCCCGCACCACCTTCCCATCCCATCGCTGCACGTTCTGGCTGCTTTATCGACCTTCTCCCCGCCGTGCAGCCCACTCCTCCTTCCTTCGCGGGGAGAGCGGGACTCTGACGCGCACAATAAATCATCCTCGCGAGGTTCCTTTTTCAAGCCCCATTTCATACTTACTCGCACTGGAGCGCAGACACGGGCGAGAGTCAAGCCTCGTAACTGTGGATGTAGCAAATGTGATTCAGCACAGCAAACAACGTGGGTGTTGTGCGTGCGAGCGCGCGCGCGCGCGTGTGTGCTTTTTCTTTTTTTCTTTTCTTTTTTTTTTTTGGTGGGGAGTGGAGGAAACGGAGGAGGAGGTGGGTGAGAGGGGCGATATGAAACGCGTGTGTTTATGTCTCCTTCGTTACCCGTTATCTGTGACTGACCACCGGCTCAGTTTCACCTGTACGAACGACCTTGCAATTGCGACCGAAATTCTTCTAACGAGGTTTCCATGGAGGAGCAGTTTGTCGTTTTATCCGTGAGGGCTGAATTTGGTTCCTATTGGTGTCAAGATATTTCGGGATAACAGGTAAGACTGTGTAATTTATATAAATAGCGACGGGCATGCTGTTGCCACCACGTCGGCCTGTTTTTATGCTGTTCCCGACAGCACCGTCCGCTCCTAATGCCTTTTATTTGAGAATAATTGTTTGTTTTAGACTCGAGCAACGTGACGTGACCTCCCAACTGCGGCCAATTCCTGCACACTGAGCAGGCTGATTTTTTTTTTTTTTTTTTTTTTAAAGAGGCAATCTAGAAAGAGGAGACTTCTTTTTCTTTTCTTTTTTTTTTTATTAAGGAGTTGGCTCCAACATGCCTGCCTTTCTTTGTCAAAGTGATGTAAGGGGTGCAGTTAGTCACAGCCTGGCATTTCAGCCCCCTAACTGCTCCTGTGGTACTTACCTGGTGTGGTGCCACACTGCAGCTCACCCCGTGAAATAGAGCTAACCTACAGGCCAAAGACCAGTACATTTTTTAAGGGCTGAATGGGGCTTGGGTGGACTTGCATGCACTAAAACATAGAAGAAAGAAAAGTAAGAAACGTGTAATTACGGTTCTTTTGGCTGTATTTTAAGTAAAAAAAAAACAAACAGAAAAACTTCAGAAGTAGCAGTAATTATGGGCTTTATCCTTTATGCGATCCACTGAGTGCAAAGGTGTACACACACACACACACACACACACACACACACACACACACACACACACAGTTTCTACCTTGCAGCGTTCACAAGGTAATTGCATACTTTAATGCCACAATGTCAGCTGAACAATCTGTGATGAATGCAGCTCAGGCCTTCAAACTAAGTACACTCCTACTCTTTCCAGCTGGGCTGTTTGTTCAGTCAGCATGTTACTTGGATGCAGGCAGAGTGTGATGTAGGTGGTAGATATGTGTTTATACATTTATTCTTTTTTTAAGTGTCAGTTAAGCCAGTGGTGTATTGGTTCCAGAAAGTACCCTTCTTGATTGAGACCGATCCCCCCCAAAGCTTTCTCACCACCTTCTGTCACCATCCTGTTAGCACCATTATTGCAAGCAGTGTGAATGTGTGCTTATGTGTGTGTGTGTGTGTGTGTGTGTGTGTGTGTGAGTGGGTGGGTGGGTGGGTGGGTGGGTCAGCTTGCATCTGTGTGTGGACAGCTCTATACAGCATGTGTTACGCTGGTGTAATTCTCTAATCCTCCAATTTGCATTTTTAAACGATTTATTGGATGTGTAGGGGGAAAAAAGGAACACATGTAACTCAGAGCCATCCCTGTAAAACCCCGCTGCAAATGCAAACCATGCAACATGCGAAGTTGACTGTACTGTAATACCCTCCATACCTTTTACACACACCAATTTTCAGTCTTGAGATGCCAGCACTTTACACTGTGGGCCTATTACTGAGGTAAGGCATGCAGGAGTCTTCTAGAGAGGAGGCATACCAATCCAATTTAGCAGACTTTGGGAAGGGGGGGGGGAACATGAAAGGTAGGAAATAAAATCTTGGCTGAGACCCCAACGTGTCTGATTTGACATCCAGGCAGCTAACAAACAATTAGACCCTCCATAAGTAGCACTCTGAACCAGACTCGCCTTGGGATTAGACCACAAATGAGCCGCACGTCACAGTTTATGTCTTCTAAATGGAAAGTGAGGGTGTGTGTGTGTGTGTGTGTGTGTGTGTGTGTGTGTAAGCTGGCTGGCTGTTACATGTGTTTCGTACATGGTGAGAAAGCAACTTCAGTGTGTAGGTGTGTGTGGGCTGTGTGACATTTAGCAGATTGATGTTATTATCTGCCCCTGCCCTTAATACGGCCGCAACACCTCTTGAAGAAACTTGTATTTTCAGACCCGACTTATTCATATACGCTTCCCTTTTATGCGTGCGCAGAGTAATGTACACAAATCTTCGTAATATGTGTATGTGTGTGTGTATGAGACCGTTCCCTTATTTGCTGTGTTATTGCCTGCTCTTCATTGTGTGCATGTTTGACATTTTGTAATTGCATCATTACGCGCTCAGTCCCCTCCTGCAAGAAGCGCGCGCATCGCAATTTGCAACACATGCTACAAGCAGTCAGACTCTTGCCCTTGATTACGGACCTGGGTGGAATGGCTTCCTCATCAGGCTGTCTTGATTCACCCCAGCATGTGGGAAGACACATGCTGCTGTGGGTGAATCTAATTGATTGGATGGCACCCAATTCCCAGGTCCAAGTCTCCTCAGGCAGCCAGAGAGTGAATCTGTCCAAGTGAAGGATGAGCCTAGGCGTTGGTTGCTCCCCTAATAGATTGGCATGGACTTCCTCCCATATGCCTCTGGTATCACCCTCAGACATCTCCGGGTTCAAGTTGGCCACACTACAGGGCGCAAAGTGACATTGCCTGGATCATTGCTGATTAGAGATGTGAGGGCTATCCGGCACCAAACTGTTCCTCCAGTTTTACAGTGATTATGTTTCCGCTGACAGAAAAATTCTGACACTTCCCCTGTCTTAGCTTGATAGGTGATTAAAAGATGTTACGCTGTCAGTGGTGGAGTTTTTGGTATTTTACAAGGAGATTCTCGTTTCAACAGGTCAAGCTCCTCTCTCTCTCGGAGAACACAAGTGCCATTTCAAAGCTTATTGGATGAAAGTCTCATTTACCCCTGGCTGCCAAATATGACGTTGCCATGGAAACAGCTTCTACTGTTATCAATCATCGACTGTTTGACAGGTAAACTACCTTTTTTTTTTTTTTTACGAGTGATGGATTTTTGGGGGGGTTTCTGGTGCGTGCGCACGTGTGTGTGTGTGTGTGTGTGTGTGTGTGTGTGTGTGTGTGTGTGTGCGTGCGTGCGTGTGTGTCTTCACGTTTGGACATTTACAGCTGTGGAATGAGACAAAAATAGTGTCAGAGAGGATGATGGCTCAGGTTTATAGGAGCACTCTGCAGTATTGGCTTCCACTCACAATCCAGACACAATACTCTCAATCTTCGTCATCACTTTCACCTGATGATGAGGCGTTTTACTTTTCTTTTCCTTTTTCACTTAGACAAAAACACTTAAGTAACATAAAAAGAGAGTAAAGATTTCCCCTTCTGCTGGGAATGATTTTCTTTGAATAATAATCATGTAATGTTTGTATTTACCAAGCATAGACAAAAAGTTTGCTAGTAAATGATTAAAAAAGTTTTCTTGTGAATTTGTTAAACTAGAGGTGTGTATTTTATTTTTTTTAATGCTGGAGCAGTGACACTTTTAAAATGACAGAAATGGCTTCCTGGTACCGGGGAACGCTGTGAGAAGTTCATTTTTTAAAAATCTATTTGTTTGCAAGAACACTTTGCAACACCCGCAAAGATATGAGACTCGCTTCCCTGTTTTAAAAGCCTCTTTATGACACTTTTCCATCTAAGAAAAATCAGGTAATAATGGAGTCCCGACTCCATTACAGTGATTTCTATTCTGTCTTCATGCTCACGCTGGAACTGTGTCTCTGTCAGATTGCCTGGACAGTGGATCATTCCATGGTCCGAGATGGAGAATGGAGCCGGGTGATTTGTTCATTCCCATTGACTCCATAGAAGAGGAAGCTACTCTGACTTGTGACGCAAAGGGAACACCATCTCCTCAGTACAGGTAGGAGCACATTCACGTTTAGGTTTTTATTCTTCAGGTTTTCAAAAATGTTAGTTTGGGGTTATTAAAATGGGTGAAAGACTGATTTAGAAATCATTATTTGCAAGATTTCGTTGGGTTTAACGTAGCAGTCATTTATAAGAAGTCGAGCTCAGCAGAATCCCAGCAGCTCAGCTGATCTCAACGTTCGCCAACATCAGCTGACAGCCTTGCCGATGCTCTTCCATACATTTAACTGGCAAATCTCACTTAGGACACACTATTAAAGCTGCTTTAGCCAGCCCACGTTTGCCTCATTCCCCAATGTTTGCACCTGCAAGGCGCTTTGCAACCCACCTGCACCCCATCACTTCGTCTTGTGCTGTACCTGACTTATTAAATGTCCCATCTATAGTCACTGATGCATGACTCTGTGTTGGGTCCCGCTTGTGCTCACTTCCAGATTAGTACATTCATTCACTCATGGGAGTGAGATGCCAGAACACAGCTTTCAAATATAAACTGATGGAAATAAAGATCCAGCGTCCTAACTGAACTGCAGTTCAGTTAGCACATTATCAACGCCGTATCGCTCTTTTGTTTAAAATAACACAGGCGGACTCGTTCTCCACCTCATAAGCAGTTACTTGCACTTTCTCCACTCTTTCGCGTTCATCACCGACGGTATTTTCTCAACTGTCAACGTCAAAAGAGGAGCTTGTTTAAAGTAAATGATTAGTTGAGCAAACATAAAAGCTGCATTGAGACATGATCGCAATCTAAATGGAAAAAGAAGATGAGGGAAAGGAAGAAGTGATGTACTCATCTGGATATTCTCAGTGACTTTTTACCCCAGAAAAGAAAAGTAATACAGATGCAGACACCTTTTTATACTCCTGGCTGCTCCCAGCTTGCCATTCTTGCAAAGCCAATTTAGATTATAGTTTTCATGTGGAAAAGCAAGCCGCTTTCCTTTCTATTAATTTTCTCCAAATTAGACTGAAATGCACATAGACACTCTGTGCAGCAGTGTCATTATGGCTTTACTAATTCATATTGACTAACACACCACCAATCTGCCTCTTGTCTTACCAGATAGTATCTTAGTGACACATGTGTAGCATCTTAATGATCGTCTCCTCTTATAAAACACAATGAGGCCGATGCAGGTTGCTAGACACCGGTTGGCACCAACAGACATTGATTACAAGTGTCTTTGGCGTTCGACGTTGGAATTACTGCAGCACAGCCGGCGCAGATGAAATGAATGACAGTGGTGTGGAGTATGTACATTCATTATTTCAGGCTCTTCACATTCCCCATCTAAGACCAGGTATTTCCATGTACTGATTAAAGGTGAGATGAGCATGTTTAACGGGGTGTCTTGTCACGCTGGCTGTGCTAGGCTCTGTATGCCCTCAGCACCTCTCTGGCTCCTCTCTTGAAGTGTAAATGGGCTCACACTGCTCTCTCCCATCCCCCTTCTTCTCTTTTCCCCCTTTTCCCTTTCCTCTGCCACTCCTGTCACTCACAGAGATATGAGACTTTCATACTATGCGCACAGCACTGATTTAAAAACTCGTGGGAGAAAATCAGATCTTCTATAGAAAAGCATCGTTGCTGCTGCAGGCTATAAAAGTTACACTGTGTGAGTGTCTTAAACGTAAACAGAAGGTGACTTGTCTACCCTTTACTTGACCTGAGGTTTGAAGTCTGTGGCTCTAGACCGGTAGATCATCCAGAATACTCGGATTTCTCTGTGGTCAGACAACATGTGTTCACAAAATGAGTTTCAAGCGGAGTAATTCAGTTTTCCAGTTGCCATTCAATCACCTGCCCTATGTTTGTGGCACCACTGAACAGCAGAGGCACTTCAGAGCAGGTCAAAAAGAGGTGAAAACGGTGGCTAAGGGATTAAGAGCTGAATGCAAGAGTGGACATGGACACCTACACAAACATGCAGGCATGTACTAGTCATTCCAGCCCTTTAGGTGTTCATCGTAAGCCACAAGAGTAATAGGGTTAACCTCATTGCATACAGTGACCAAGCTGCATGTGTATTGATCGGCCACAACATTAAAACCACCTGCCTGATCTTGTGTAGGTCTGCCTCGTGGCGTCAAAGCAACACGGTCCCCTCAGAGCATGGACGTGGGATTTCTGGGGAAGTCCTGGCATCAGGACATTTGTAGTCGAGTCTTTCTTCGCCTTTCCGTCTCCAGCGACTTCATCATCTTGTTTATGTCTGTCTTTTCGCACAAATGTTTCTGTTATGCTTCCCTTTCTTGGCAAAGGAGATATTTTGCTTTATTTTTCAAAGTTATTTGAGTTATTTCTGAAACCAGTGGGCAGTTTTGCCTGCCACTTCAAGTTTCTGCCCTTTTTATTGCTTTGTTTCTGCAGCACAGACGGTTCATGAAGAGTCATATTTCATTAATTTAAAAAACAAAGGTGTTATCGAGCGCTTGCTTTTTTTTTGCTCAAGTTGGTGGGAAAGCTGTCAATCAGGCTGTGGTGTCAAATAAACAACCACTCTCTCCTTTCCAGGATGTCCACATACACATATACCATAGATGTGAGAGCAAATTGATCTGCCAGTCTGCATTCTGTGTAAGCAATCTATGTGCAGCGCTGTGGAAAGATTTCAGGCAGAGAGGCATTGGTTAAGTCACAAACTCCTTGTGCAGCATGATAAACGTGCACTGATCAGCCATTAAAACCTCCTCTATTGTTTAGATGCATCAAAACAGCACTGACCTTTTTGGGCATGGATTCAGGACCTCTGAGTCTAGCTCATTGGTAGCAGATCCTCGAGGTCCGCTGGGTTAAGAGCTCTTATTGGATTGGGCATCCCACAGATGCTTGAACAGATTGGGATATGAGCCCTCAACTTTTCGAAATATTACCTGACGGAGGTGCATGTGAGAATGCAAATGTCCCACGCAGTGGGTTCTGGTTTGCACAGATTGTGAGAACAGCACAGATAATACCCTGGTGAATGCACAGCTAGCGAGCCCTATGTGCTGCTTTGTGGACGCTCTGCACAGGAAGATCTCTACTGTAAACCAAACTGAATATTTCCAGCATCGAGAACATGGCTGGCACGAGCGATCTCCATGTGTACTGCATGTGAGAGAAGACGGCATCTTCCCAAGTACTGCCAACTTTTTCCAGAGTTAATGTGTGAAAACGATTTTTGTAATACTCCCAAAATGTTCCCACCACCTTTTTTTTTAAATGCAGTGGAGCGCATTGCTCTACTGAGGCTGGAGGAAGCCACTGCAATTGTCATGAGTCTGCAACCATGTAAAGCATTAAAGTAAAATCCACATGAATTCAGTGGTGCATTTTAATGACCAGTGTTATTCCAATGTTGATATTGTTGCACCTGATCGCTAATTATTCTTTAAGAATGTTTTCTTTTTCTTCTCTCTTTTACTGGGAAGCGAAACATATATGCTTTTGAAAAGTCATCCATTGTGTTTCCCACATGTCTGTTGCCACTTGTTGCCACTTAAGTAAAGCAAAAAAGGAAGTGTTTTGCTAAGTGAAAGAAAGGGTTATGTTTTTTTCTTAAACACAAACAATGGAACATTCTTGAAAAGTGCTCTGTCCTTGAACCCATCAATGCTCAGCTTTTGAATAGCATTTAAAAGGAGATAGAGTTTTTGCGGTGGCGGGGAATGAAAATGAATAATGAGACTTGCTTGAATCAATGAATTAACCTTAAGTTTTTAAGAGTTCTTTTAGGTGCTTCATTTATTTGATAGCACCGTCGTAACCTGCTTCACAGAGCTTCTTCTTTTTTTAATTCTTCCTCCTGCTAAGTGTTGGAAAGATATAATAAAGGGTGAAAAGGAGTTTAAAAGGCCTCCTTTGATACATTGAGCCATTGTTACCTCTTGCCAGGTGGTAATGTTTAGTCCTGATGGGGAGTCAAAGGTGGAATAATATCACATTATGTAAATCTAATGTGACAGAGACGAGGTGATTATGGTTAGACTGATGATCATTGTCCAGAATGGTTTCTAAAACCTTTGTCCTCCGCTCCCCTTAAATAGCGAAGGACAGCTTTGTGTATGATACCCCTAGATTAAACTTTAATGATCCCTGTGGGGAAAATGGGATAACTGCAGCAGCAAGTAGTAGCAGAGCTAAATAAAGAAAAATGGAAAAAATACAACACCGTAAAGAAATTTGCACTTCAAGGTTTATACAGACACAAAGGACATCTGTTAGGTGAGTAAATTAATGATATATAGACATGGCAGCATGATTACGGTACTGTTAGACTGCAGGTACAAAAAAATATGATTCGCTCAAGCAGCATACAGTCTCGAAAAACAAAGTACACTCTCTTTTAATCCTAAGGTGGTAAATTTCAGCAGATAATAAACTCATCGGGTCCTTATCAGCTTCGAAAGTTACTTAAATACAACCTCAGATGTAGAACAATATATGATATATTGTTTATTTATTTTAACAAAAATAAGCTAAAATGCAGAAACATTTTGGTTTCTGCAAAATGTTTCTGCATTTTGGTAATAACTATAACCACAATAACATGAATGAATAGTTTTTTGCGTGACTTTATCAGTCTCTCACATTGTTGTGGAGGAATTTTGATTCACTCTTCTTTACAGCATTGATTCAGTTCATCAAAGTTTGTAGACTGTTGTTTATGCACAGCTCTCTTAAGGTCCCACCACAGGGTTTCAGTCAGCTTGAAGTCTGGAAGAGTTCATTGTCGACTCACTGACAGCTGGTTTGAGGTGTTTGTGCTGATATTCGGCGTTTGGTTTTCTCCAAATGTGGCACAGTGCAATGTGGCCAAACAACGGTCTTGCCTGTCCACAGGACATTGTTTCAGAAGTCTTCTGGTTTCTGCAGATGCAGCTTTGCAAACTTTAGCTGAGCAGCCGTGTTATTTTTAGAGAGAAGAGGGTTTTCTCCTGGCAGCTCTTCCAACCAAGCCATACTTGCCTTTTTCTAATTGAGTTGTCATGAACTTTAAATTTTAATGCTAACTCAGATGTTGCTTTGAGGTTTTTGCAGGTCACCTGTCTGACCTTGGGTGAATTTGCTGGCATTCCCACTCCTGGGAAGACTAGCAGTTGTCTTGAGTTTTTTCCACTTGTGAATAATCATTCTTACTGTAGAATGATGGACTTAAAATTGTGGGGGAATGTCCTTTAGACCCTTCCTAGTTTAATGGTCAGCAGCTTCTCCCAGATCACTGCTGATGTCTTTCCTCCTTGGCATTTTGCTAACACACACCTGAACTTTACAGACCAACAGACTGCCAAAAATCTTTCTTTTATAGAGGTGCTTACACTTGCTGATCATCACTTAATCAAGTGGACTGGATTAGCAGCACTTGGCTGTTTCTCATCCTCTTAATTCCTGGGGAATCAGTAAGGGTGTACTTAGTTTTTTCATGCTTCTGCATTTTGCTGGGGTGGGGATTTGTTTGTTTTTTTCAATATATAATGGCATGGCATAATATGTCGTCATCTGTTTGTCTGAGCCTGTAGTAACCTTGTATCAACTTTGAATCAATTAATTTTCATTGTGTCCTGATGCACGAGCCTTAGAATTTAAAGAGGGTGTACTTTCTTTTCAAATGACTGCAAGCATAGTTTATCAAGTTGATGCACAGAACTGTCCATAATTTGCTGGCAGTCACACATGTATCAACTCCATTGTCCTTAACCCTGAACACAACACAGTTGTGTTTGCAGATTTGTTTGTTTTTAAGGAAGTTTAATCACAGCCGAAAAGAATCGTTGGCCAAAGTCCTAACCACAAGAGTTCATTTCAACTAGCAACCTTTTAAAATCCTCGGCCCCATCGCAAATCACACCACATAAAGTGTATTATTCTTATTCCAAGTGCGTTACCACAGTGAATTGTGTTTTCCACTCACCTCCTGTCAGACCACCTTGGTTGGAAGGAAGAAGGGGACTGCGTGTTTTGCCAGGGACTGATGGTGTCTTTGCCCTCACAGATGGTCACTGAATGGGACTCTCATAAATCTGGGTCTGGATCGTCGGCGGCGTCTGTCTGGGGGCAACCTCATTATAAGCAGCCTGGACCGATACCAGGATGTAGGGATGTACCAGTGTATGGCCTACAACACAGTAGGAGCTATCCTCAGCAGAAGAGCAAGTCTTCAGTTTGCCTGTAAGTTACAGTCAGAGTTTTAACTACAAAAAACCACGGGTGTGTAAATGCTCTTAACTACAAATAATGCAGACGTACACTAAAATGGAAGCGCTTTATTTGCAGTATTTATCAGCACGCAGCAAGTTCAGTGGGGAGCCGCATTAAATGTTAACGTAACATGGGAAGAATCTGAGTGCGATGACGCTTCCTTACTTATGGTCATGCAGACTAAGAGTTGCTATTTCACTTTGTGTTGTTTGCTTCAATCAGAAGTCATTCCAGTTTCGTTGGATGCACTCTGGGGTAAAGTAGTCTACCAAATTGCACAAGTAGTGTTTGAAGAATAACTTAATAAGGACTGGAAAAAAAAAAAAAAAAGAACAGAACACAGCATACCTGCACTTTTATGAAAAAGGAAGAACAAAGCAAATGAATATAAGCTGCAGTGCAAACTATACTACAATGCATTGCTACAAAAATAATAATTTAGGCAGTAAAAAAAATGTACTTTCACATCACGTTCCTGCTGGTGAAGCAGGTAAACAACTCAAATGAATAACCAAATGAATACTTATTACTTCTATACTATTCATTAAGGCTTCCTTTCATGCAGATCGCAACAAAGCGCCTTTTCACACCTTCACTCGGTGGTGGTATCTTGCCGTGCAGATGTTTTGGGTCTTTTTTGACAAGCTTTTAAGATATGGGATGGTCAGAAAAAATGGAATAATGACATTTTAATAACTTAACAACAATGACTTGAGAATAATGACCGGATAATGGATAATCTAACCTCTCTGAAAAAAGTTTGAGTCATTTTATTAACCTTCAAAGGAGTCTCCAATGAAAAACTATAGTTCTTTTTCTTTTTCAGATTCTCTTAGCAATATTTGGATGCAACACAAAAGAATAATAACAAGAAAAAAATATTACTAGGTACATATACCTTAAGGTGTAGCTCAATGAAAAAAGTTTTCAGTCGTTTCAACTTTTTTCTTATAGTGTTATGAGCTCTTGCAGCATATCTCGTCATGGTATATTAATGTCTTGGTCCCCCTCAGGCAGTTTTTGGGCAGCTATTTTGAAACCACTATAAAATGAATAGAGCGAGATCCAAAAGTTTATTCTTACAATGGACAAACTCTACCTTGTAAAGCACTGATTTAAGAAAAAACTGTAAAGGTTGAAGTATGAAGTTTATAATGCCTCAAATTGTAATTCTGCTTGGCACATGCAAAGTTGCACAGCCTTACAGACTTCATCACGACTCAATTCAGAATGCAGATGTAGCGAATGGCTCTCGCTCCTCCCACCAGAGCCTTGAACATATGCCAGGCTAATTTACACGATTCATACAGAGGCTATGAACCGTCATGAACCTCTTCTGTGCACGAGCCGCAGTTCAGCAACACGATTGGCTCGTGTGTTTACCTGTTCGGCCATCTCTGCTGCTGCGGGATAGATTTCTATTTGAGATTCTGTGCTAAGTCAAGTCTTGTGATTTCAGCGCTTACACAAACATGTACATAAATTAAGTTAGTGGCGGGTTTTCACATCCAAGTTCCTTTTTTTCACAAAATGGCATATCGCTCATATCTCATTCAGGCCCTGGGTTCAGCAGTCTGTCTAAACTCTTCTGTTTCAGAGCCTCACTTGTCTCAGTTGCTTTTGTTCTCCCTCAGGCCTTGCAGAAGTGCAATTTTCATTACAGCTTTCTTATGGGTTTGTGTCAGTGTCTTGCAGAAAGCTTTTACTCAGCCTCTTTTCCACTCCCCTGATATGTGACATCCTACAGTAAGCTTCCTTTTCATTTTTTCCCCTCCTGTCAGACTTAGATCATTTCAAAGTTCACACCAGAAGCGCAGTGTCCGTCCGAGAGGGACAAGGAGTGGTGTTGCTTTGTGGATCGCCCACTTCCTCAGGAGGTAAACTCTGCTGTTGTTTTGAGTCCTGCTGAAGTGTGATTAAAACATAATCTTGCTGCCACTGATTAGCCCCTTTTCTAATCACAGTTAATTCTCTTAATCACATTTAATATCAGAGAGCATCCAGGATCGTCTCATGCGCTTCCTTGTTTGCCTTCCAGACCTTACTTATGCATGGATCTTCAATGAGTACCCGTACTTCGTTCAGCAAGACAATCGGCGCTTCGTCTCCCAGCAGACGGGAAACCTTTACATTGCCAAGGTGGAGCCCTCTGATGTGGGCAACTACACGTGTGTAGTGATGAACAGCATCACAAAGGGCAAGGTTCAGAGCTCCCCCACGTCTCTGATCCTCAGGACAGATGGTAAGACACAGCTTGTGCCTTTGACGTGACAAGTATTGCCTTTCAGCCTCGCATTATGGGCCTTTCATTTTAAGGTGGCTTTAATCATTACCCCAGCGAGAGTGCTCTTTATCTCGTTGTACCTCACTGAAGTTGAGTCACAGAGGGCTAATGCCTGTAAGTAAATAGTTGCTCCTCAATGTAGGCCAGCAAACAAAGCACCCAAATCTCTTCTTTGCTGACTTAGCTTCTCTTATAATTCGCAGTCCCTTTAAAAGCTTTCTCTTTGCTTTCACATGAATTCTCGGGCCTGTTCTCAGCGGCGTGTTGTTCTGTTCTCTGTTATGCTTTCATAGAACGAGTGAATAAAGATTGCCTTGGGAATGAATTAAACATAAGTCATACGTCAGTGGACCATTACATTGAGTGTTCTGGTGGTTCAGCCAGTTTCTACTCAGTGTACTGTACATGTAACTGCATAAATTTAAATCCCCTTGCATCACTTTCTGGTCGCGATCTTGAGTGCCTTTCCTGAATGCTGATATTAACAATGAAACACAACAGAGGTTAGGAACTGCCTACTCAAGCTTTGAAATAGCAGATTAAAAAAAAATCTCTAGATGAAAAATAATGCTCGGTGTATTTAAATTATTCCTCGCTGGGTTTTGGCTACACTCTGGTGACTGTACTCTTAAGCGATGCACGATTTTGAGTTTAGTTTACCCATGAGAGAGCGTTTGCTCATGTGCATTTCATTTTTTCCTCTGTTAGCTTTCCAGTGCTATTGTTTGGTCCATAACGCCAGCCGTAATGCTTGTAACTCATGCATAATGGAATACTGAGCAAGTTCTTGTGCTTGGTCCTCATAGGAGTGATGGGTGAATACGAGCCGAAAATAGAAGTTAATTTCCCAGACAATGTACCCGCCGCGAAAGGATCAACAGTTACGCTGGAATGTTTCGCCCTTGGGAAGTAAGCTGGATTTCCTCAAGCATGTTTTTAATCTTTCACTGTCTTTTCTTTCCATACAAGGAACATCTGGATTTCTAAGCAATTATGGTTCTTAGAGCGTGGCATCAAGCCACGATTGGTCTGAAAGCAACTTGTCGTTGGAATGGGTTAAGTCCAGACCAGGGATGTCAAACTCATTTTATATCCTGGGGGCACATACAGCCCACAGGAAATCTGTCAACATGACTCTTTGGGCTTAAATTGTAAGAAATAGGTGTGTAAAATTATCATAAATTATAAAACAAAGGTTTTGTCAAGAGAATGTCTTTTTTTTCTACTCACCCATTGTAAATAAAGACATTTCTGTAGTAGATAAGATCATTTAATTGTTTATCTGTTACTTCATTACTTGTTTTAGTATGAATGACAGTGGGGGAGGTCTTCATCAGTGGGAAAAGCTGTAAAATGTATAAAAATAAAGTTAAAGGTCCCCAAAAGTTATTTTCCAAAACCACTCAGTGGGCCAGATTGGAGTCTTTGCTGAGCCAATCTGTTTTGACACCCGTGGTCTTGACCATTTATCAGCAAAACGAAAAAAATAAGTACTGCAGTCCATCTGACGCTTTATTGCTACAGATTGTTACAGACACCTGCACCTGATTCCCCGCTGAGCTCTTCCTTCGCATGTGTCTCACAGCCCCGTCCCAGAAATCACCTGGAGGAGGGCCAACGGCGTTCCCTTCCCCAGCAAAGTCAAAATGAAGTACTCGAACGCCGTGCTGGAGATTCCCAGCTTTCAGCAGGACGACACGGGCGGTTACGAGTGCGTGGCCGAGAACAAGATGGGGAAGAACACAGTCACCGGTCGGCTGGCTTTTTATGGTACTGCGACTTTTGTTTGAGTTTTGAGACGACGCCACAGACAATTGAGTTAGACAAAATGGGTAAACAATCAATATCTCTGCTTCTTTCAGCAACGTCGACAATTGTCACGTCGTTAGACTTTGTAAATGGCAACAATTGTAATGTGATCGTTTAAAAGCTATAAGTAATTTTATAATAGCAAGAGCTCATTGTTATACACGCTACTTTAATGCACACACAAATCTCTGCCTTCTTCCTGCATTTTAAGCGTTTCACTGCAGCTATTACATTTTGGGTTCTTGGCTTGCTTCAGCCGCTGTGTTTTCCTGTGAATCTGTGAAAGAGGGAAAAATGACACTTGTGAAATTGGAAGTGACAGTATGTACAGTGCCACCGAAGTGAGCTGTGCTTATTATGAGCATTGCACTCATGAAACCCATGAAATTTCCTGAAAGCTGTAAATATATGAGAGACTTAGGGGGGGTTGTGTGCTGGATGGGAAACAAGCAGGACCTGACATTTATTATACGCAGAATTAAGGTGACAGTTTGGGGGGGTGAGTGCTGGTATCGGGTGCTGTTCGCCGGTCATGAGAGCTTCTTCCTTTGTGGTTCGGGGTTTTAATGTTAATCTTTGGGTTGCCTCGGGCTGCTGACACATTTAAGAGATGTAACTGATAGACTGAATTCAATTTTCTCTCCTCTAGCCTCTTAAAGGAAAACCCATTGACGACCCCCCCCCCCTTAATTTGGGCTGCCAATCTGCACACGCTTTCCTTTGAACTTATTTAGATGCAGCTTATTTAATACGATAATGCTCCTTCCTCGAAATCTGCCCTCTGGTTCTTGTCAGATAATTCACTCGAGGATAATTCTGTGTCCTCAGCAAAGCCTCAGTGGGTCCAGACAATGAAAGACACGGCTCTAGCCATTGAGGAGAGACTTTACTGGGAGTGTCGAGCCAACGGCAGGCCCAAACCCTCCTACACGTGGCTGAAGAACGGCCAACAGCTCCTCTCAGAGGTAAATTACCGGCTGTCGTCTGCCACCTACAAGTGTTTCATTTTAAAGACTTAATCTTCAGCTTCAGCTCTTCCTTTCATTTCCGAGAGCCTGGCATAAAACACACTGCTGTTTTCCCGAGTGTAATTCAGAGTGCGATGAGAGGAGAGGGTAAACATCTTACTAAGGTGTGCCAGTGATGAGACATGGATGTAACTGTCTCGTATTCTGCTTTACCTTGGCAGATTACAGAGTCTTAGAAAGTGGATGTGCACGGCTCCCGAGAGATTGCTCTGTTTTATCTGAATGGAGTCAGTGCTTGTTTTTCATTATTCATGGTGCATGTTTAAGCTCCTTCATATTGAGGGACAATGGGTTTAATCTTCTGTGAAATATACTGTATATAGCACTACACCTAACTCTAGACCACCAGAGAAATACATGTGGTCTTGCATATTTTGAGATTTTTAAATTTGGCTGACCTCAATATGCCTCTGACACTTAATTTCTTACCTCTTACATGCATTATACTGTAGCAATAACCATCCTGATATTGTTCAAAACTAATGTTTAAATATCCTTATTTTATTTGAGGTTTATTGTTTTTACTGTTGTACGATTCAGAATATGATTTTCACCATGAAAGTTGCATTTTTATCTAATTTGTTTCATATTTATAGTACAGAATATAGCTAATGATAAAAAAAAAACACTAGTAGGTGCTGTACTGTATATGGTTAATACTGAGAAAATAAATTAAAAAGTGCAGATATAATACAAAAAGCTCAAATATTGCATAGACTGGACCAAAAGTGCACAGGATAGGGAAAAAAAATGAATGTTCCATACTTAGAAAACAAAATTGTGCTTTGTGCTCATAGCGATAAATTATTTTGCAACAGCATCCTGATTTGATCCGCGTCCATTGACAGCACCTCTAAACAAATCCAGCACTTGCCAGAGCGCGCCGCAGAAAGCAAAAGCTACCTGTAAGTGTAAGGAGAATAATTGCTTTCTTTCAACCTTTTCTTCACAGGACAGGATCCATGTGGAGGACGGAGTCCTGTCAGTGTCTGCGCTGACCCTGTCTGACGCTGGCATGTACCAGTGTGTGGCCGAGAATAAACACGGCGTCATATATCTTGCTGCTGAACTAATGGTTTTAGGTAGGATGGCATTTATCTCTCTTCTAAATCCTCAAATCTTTGTTGCCAAAAGGATCTTAAAGGTCATCTTTCTGTCATTCTTAAAGGTTGTCTGGATTAGCAGATAATGGGGTCAATGTGGATGTTTTTGTGGGGTCAGACACATTTAGATATCTATATATTTTTCCCCCTTTACTTTGATGTGGGGATGAAGATGGTGTAATAGATGCCAAACTCATAGCTGAATAGTAAACATGAACTTTTACTGCAAAACCAATTAAAAGTTATAACAATATTTTCTGCTTCTTCTTTTATTAATACATAAAACTGGCTAAAAAACACCGTTACAGCGTCGATTTTTATGCCGGTTTGATTCGTCAGTTTTAAAAAACGATGTGTTTCAATTACTGTAAGATTTGAAAACTGGTGCTTGAAATGCTCAGTGAGATTTGCTGCAGTCTTGCACTAACGCCAGTTTGCTGTTTCCCACCAGCTTCTCCTCCAGACTTCACAGGGAACCTCCTCAGAGCTTTGCTCAAAGCCAAGACAGGAACTACAGTGACTTTAGAATGTAAACCCCAGGCCTATCCCATCGCTAGCATTTTATGGAAGAAAGGCAACCTGCCAATCCACACAAATGACAGGTAGTAACAGGGTTAACGTTATTCTGAAAAAGTCAATGTACACAGTTTTATAGGCTTGTTTTTTCCGTATATAAGCCAGTTATCTATCCCAGCTACACTCCTCTTTAGCCATCTTTGGTCTAATCAATATTCACCACACACACACACATGCTGCCTAACTGGAAGATGTCCATTATGTAGAATGCTGAAAAATCCAGAAGTCGGTGTTTATCTGATGGTAAAATGAGTCTTTGTTCTTGGCAGTCGGATTGTAAACTGCTCTCACTGTTTGTGTACTCCTATAGGATCACACTGTCCCCAGATGGAACGCTGAGGCTTGCCAACGTGAGCAAGTCTGATGCAGGCAGCTATACGTGCTTTGCTAGGAATAGATTTGGCATGTCAAGTACAACTGGAAGGCTCCTTGTTACTGGTAAGCTCTCCTGTTAAATAGCAGATTGTTTGTGCGCTCCACTTAGTAAGCAGAATTTTATGCACACTATGGATTAACACACGAGAGCTAGCGTACTGCAAGGACCCGAGTCAATAACTTGTAGTTAAATTTAAAAAAAGTAATAAATAAACTTTGAGGTTTTGTGCTGAGGTGTGTGTCTATACTTTGTAAGGTCTCTAGTCTTGCGATTAAGTAGACTAAATATTTCAGATAATCACTTGATTGTTTTGTTTTTATTTGAAGGGATGTAATAAAAACAAAAAAACTTTACGCGTGCATTATTGAGTCGTTTTGTCCGGACGCATTTTGCAGCGGCTGCAGTAATGCGCTTGGAAGGCGTTTGACGAAACACTCGATCATTGTTTTCCTCAAAGCAGTTGAGGCAACCAATTTAGTGCAATAAATGAAAGTGCCCTGAGTGGAAGCGGTGAGCACATTAGTGAGGTGGTGTTACAGATGCTGTTATTGTTGAGCGTGTTGTTGTTTTTTTCATTGGAGTTGAATGTTCTGTGAGTTTGTTATTGGTTTTTATTAATGTGCTGAATGATATTGTCTGCCGCTGTAACTGCCAAGGCCAGTTATTTTTTTTGAAATTACCGGAGTATTTTTTCACAGCCGTAAAGCATTCGGAGGCACAGAGCCATGACCCACACATTGATTATTAGTAGCTTGAGAACTGAGGAGACGCTTTTTTTATCCCTTGACAGCTTCTCCAAGGTAAGATATGAGAGTACAAATCCACTTGCTTTGTGTTGTATCTTCTTGATTTGATTCCTGCCGTTCATTATCTTGACTTTTTGAAGCACAGGAGGCCAAATGATTGCTATAGCAGACTTTAAAGCAGCGCTCTTCATTTTTTATTTTTTTTCGTTGTTGTACTGGTTGTGCAGAGCAGCTCATTACATGAAGTTTTATCTGATCCATGGTGTATTGTAATTGCTATCAGGATTTCTGAAGATTATGTGAGCCGTTTTAGTGGTGGCAAGGCTGCATGTTATCACACATTATTTGACTGAGTTTTTCATGAGACCTTCCTTTATATACACAGACTGCTCTGCCTGTGACTCACTGTATTGCGGAGCATGATTTTTGTGTCTCGGGAAGTGTTGTGTCACTACTCTGCTCCTATTTCCTGAAAATCAACAAAAGGGCTGCTCATCTGCTGGAAGTGAAAAGTCTCATGTCTCACATAAGATTGCCACCCTCCCCTTTAGAAATGGCTGGCTCTCACGTTTTTATTTTTCCTGGGTAGATCCAACCAGAATCATCCAGGGGCCAGTGGACACAGAGATCATTGTGGGCGAGAGCATTGTGTTACCCTGCCAGGTCACCAGCGATCCCGTCCTTGATGTTTCTTTCTCCTGGGCCTTCAATGGACAGCTCATCGCCAAGGGAGACGGTCACTTTGAATTTGTGGGTGGGGTGAGTGACCCACAGCCGTAGTTTTTTTGTTTTTGTTTTTTCTTATGTGCGAATGGGCACTTGGCACCTCTCCCCATCTTGCTTCACTTCATCCCTGCCATTAGTTTAAAGGGACAGCTTGTGGTTTGACACCCTGGTATTTCTTGGAGAGATAGAGCATGGCAAGTTTTGCTGCACTTGCTGTTATACCATCCTTTTTCTTTTGCTATTTTAAATTTCTCTCTGGTGGCAAAGAAGGCTGGGGAAAAGTCTTTGGCATGAAGCGTTATTAGATCATTTAAGACCTCTTAGCTTCTAATTGTATTCTTGTGAATGGAAACATGGCAGCCGTCGTGTCAAAATACACTTCCTACATAGCGCTAGTTGCTCAGCCATTGTGACAGGTTGTCTTCTATTTGAGCACACTTCTCTTACTCTTGCTCAGTCTTCTGAAGTCATCTATTTTTTAATACGTTGGCTGGTCTCTTCAAATTCTGCTTTGACATGGCCTGCTGCACAGCCTCTTCATAACGGGAAGGAATACGTATTATTAGAGGTGCCTTGTAAAGGAATCAAAGCATGGCAGAGACCCAAACGACAAAACACTTTGAGAACATCCTCGCACCCTTTGAGATTAACCATTCTTCTTGGGTGTGTGTGTGTATGCGTTTGACTGACAATGTTCTTATCTGAAAAGAGACTCCTTCCCCAGAAATGCTCAAATGTCCCCAGTCCAAAGAGATTATCAACTTAACTTTGCTGCTTCAGGGAATTTAATTTCCATAATTAAACCACATTGGCTGTGCTGCCACGTTTTCCTGCCAAAGCCAAGAGAACGATTTCACCACTAATTTACCATTTTCTGCTTACGGGTGTCCTCTTAGATGAGAGCCTTTTCTTTTCTTTTTTTTGTTTTCTTCTCCAAATGAGCAAAAGCTGCCTGCTGTACTCAGTAGTAAAAGCTTATTTATGTAGTTGCTTGCAACAGGTCTTGAAGGTCACAGCACTGACCTCTGCAAAAGGCGGGTAAAGCAGTCGAGACCTTGTCAGACACAAAAACTCAATTTACTCTCTGTTGTTTTTGTGAATTTTGGCCTTTTTCTTTTCCATTCGAGCTCATGTTGAACAGCTGTTTGTGACCTGATACTGTATATACACAGAATTTCTCCCAGAAACACTGTGCAGCCACTTTTCCTCAGCAATTTCCAAGCTAAGTACTGTAACTAAAGGATATGCAAACGGTTTTTAGAGCTGCTATTTACTGTGTCTTTATATATGCTTTGCTACCTTTTTTAATAAGCTGTCACGAGGTCCATTATCTTTCATGCTACATAAAGCTCTCTTTCCTCCTTCGATAGAGAACAGCAGGAGATCTTATGATCAGGAACATTCAGCTTTACCATGCTGGCAAATACATCTGTGTGGTGGACACGGACGTGGAGAGTCTATCAGCCGTGGCTGTATTGATTGTGAAAGGTAAGAAAAGCTCGTCTCTGCTCTGCAGTTACCAATTAAAATAGGGCTTACAGCCAGGGATGTTTAATGGGTAAAAAAAAAAGGGAGAGAGAGAAATTAAAAAAAGTAGACTCAACGTAAAGTGGATGATGGATGCAGCCTCAGTAAAAAGAAGTCAGTAGTCTTTAAGTGTTACTGAGCAGAGCAGTGTTAAAGAGATTTCAGAGAGATTACATCGCTATGCTTTGCTGAGAATTAAAATAAAAAATCTTTTGAGGCGTGCAGTTTTCGATAGGGTTTTTAAACTCAAATAGGTTTGTTTTAGATTGAGATTGCAGTGCAACCAAAGTGTCCATATTCTCATCAGAATCACCCTGGATATCATCAGAGTGTTTATTTCTACTACAAGGCGCTTCATTACATCAAACAGAGGAAGGCGCTTTCCTTTTCTCTGGCGCTCAGAGATGTTTTTGGAAGAAAACTTCACAAAACTGTGAAATTCTAAGAGTACAAGCCATACATTTTTTAGGATGTGTTCCTGTTTCTCTCTCTCCCTGTCTTTTAATGACCAGTTTTCAATATTGTTGCAGTGTACTTGACAGCAGAATGCTTACATGCCTGTCTGCGCTCACTCATGCAGTATGTATAGCTCCTGAGAGACATTATTGTCGAGAGCTACATTTGGCAGAACAAAATAACTTTTGTTATTTATTTCAGGGAGGGGTGTGTTTGTGTTGCTCGTGGAATTGGAGGAGGGATGTTTCGGGGTGGAATCAATACACCAAATAGCCCAGCAAATTGACACCACCCAAATATGCTAAATGTCAGATGAGGTGAGGGATGATTTTAGTGTCAGGATTTGAAAAGGTTGAATCCATAGCTTTATCTTGCAAGGATAACAAGTTGCTATTTGTTAATACACCTCCTGTGTATTTAAGTCCTCTGTTTTCAGTGTGTGATTGTCAGGTCGTCTGTTGTCCACGCCATGTTTCCGATGCCATGCCATGCTTCCAAGTTTCTTGTCTAGGTTTTTCTTATTGTTTGTTTAGATTCCCCAGTTTAGGTTTGTGTTAATTTTGCTTCAGTTTGCCTTGCCCTTTGTTTGTACCTTTTCTACCAGCCATATTAAACGGCTCGCCTTTTGTTAACATTTCAAGTTCTGTTCCCTGTTCCTTGGAGTCTGCGTTTTGGGTCCTTTTCTCAATTCATACAGTCTGCCCTCGCCAGATTGTGACACTGTTTGCAGAAAGGTTACCTCCTATCAGGCAACCTGTGCAATCACTTTGCAATCAAAATGTGTAGTGAGTGTGCAACATTGCTCTGTGCAACCATTTAGTCACCGGAAGCTGAAATCAGTCCCAGAATGTGAAGAAAATTCAAAACAAACAGCTGGCGGCTGCTTTTGTTAATTTTTAGATGTAAGCATGACTAACTCAAGATTTTAGTGCATGAAATTAGCCCTTTTGTATATAGTATTCACAGAATATTCAGATTTATGTAATAAAATATTGATATTTAGTGTCCCTGTATCGATAGAGTATCATAATACATGTCTATGCTAGTACTTGAGATTTTTTCTAGTCTTTGTTTTTTGGGGGGAAATATAGGATAACATGCCTTTCTGGATGTCCTGCAGTTTAGGTGTTTGTCTTCAAACTGTTGTAGCTTGTAGCTACGTGTTATTAAATGAAAAGAGGTCATTTGGAAGGAAAGGAAATGTAGCTCACAGGTGTAAGTATTTACAGTTTGATCAAATCTAATAAGAACTTTAGAGCGGAGGCTCAGATGAAAGTAGAAGATAGTGACAGGACTAAACCCTGATGATGGTGGAGCAGAGTAATCAGATGAGTTCAGTTAAGATACCCTGGACAACTTGTGGAAATGGAAGAAGCATTTGTGATAGACAGGCTGCTGACAGGCAGAGTGAGAACAGTGTCTCCGGGCTAATTGGGCAAAAGTAGTGAGTTGAAATTGAGAAAGAGCTGAGTTTGACAGCGTGGGAAAATGAAAGTGACAAAAAAAATAGTAGTAATAGTCCAAATCAGTAAGGAGGAGCAGAGGCTCCCTTATTGATCTTATAAAAAAGATTATTTCGCATTACATTTGAAATGTAGCACAGTTCTTTTTTTTTTAAATCATTCAAAGAGGCAATTAAAGAATAAGAACCTCATTATTTAAATAAAATTCACAACTAAATGCACTGTCTGCCACCTCTCATCTTCCCAGAGAAATTGTCCTTGTCTGTCCCTGATTTTAATTGAACTAATTTGTCTAAAGACACTGTCCCATGTTGTGAGCAATATTTAAAGCAAAGACTGAATCTGCTGTTTGGTTTCGTTTTTATGTTTTTTTAAAGAGTTTTTTCTTCCAATTTAAATTCACTCCCCTTTCTTTTGCGAAGGGTGCCGAAATGTTGGAGATAAATAGCTCAAAACCTTGACAAATAAGATCAAACCATTCTGCGTGGCTGTATAATTTAAGAGGAAGGTGAGGAAACATGAAAGCACAGCCAGCTTCCCCCAGTGGCTGCATTTGCATGTTCTTAAAAAAAAAAAGAAAAATCTATTTTAATGTTAAGACAAACAACAGCAAGACGTCTCCTTTCACCGGGATTCTGCAGCAGCACGTTTACGATCGTGGTAACAGTGATCGTTGGCGTTACTGGCATCAAACATATTGTTACAATCATGTATATTAGTCAGCTCGATAATTTTGCAGGGTGTTATTTACAATGGGGTTTCGCTCCTTTCCTCTCACAGCGCTGAAGGTCAATGATAATCGCTCCTGACACAAAGACTCTTTGAGTGATCATCTGGGTTCTTGTTTTTCACAATGGGTGTGGAAAAAAAACCCGTTTTAGATGCCTCACAAACACTCCACTGGGTGGTGATGGTGGCTCTGGAGAAGGTCACAATATAAGGATAATATCACAGTCATTAGCATTCGAACCACTTGGGGAACACTTGTGCTTGTTTGACAGCTGCACCACCACCATCATCATCATTATCCCGAGAGATAGTTTTTAGGGAAATACAACTCATGACAGTCAATGTAACACTTCAGAACGATGTGTTTTCACACTGGTATTTCGACCCGCTTATGATATGCTCTTGTTTAGTTCTGGCACGTGTTGCAGCACATTTTGAGAATTTGGGAAATATTTGGTTGAGATCGGAATAATATCGCCAGTGTCAGTAAATACAGCCGGTTATTAATTTTCCCTCAGACAAGTTCACAATGAAAGCTCAGATAGTCTGTCCATATTAATAACAGATTATTTGAACACCCTCGAGACACTGACAGGAGCCTCTTGCCTCAGCCAATGAAATGTAATTAAGAGGATAAGGAATTGATCTTTGATTGTGTGTCCTATTAATATGTATTAATGAGGACAGTGTATTAAAGTTGCTTTTTTTTCATCAATAGCCACTAATGAGTTTTACAGAGATCAATATCTCTAAAGCCACGGTTTTAAGGCCAAATGTATGAGGGCAGTAACGTCCAAGGCTTCAGTAAACAAAAGGATGTCGCTCAGCAGTTACTTGCTCAGCTTAATCCAATATATCCTTGCATGCATACATAGACATATACATACATGCTGCAGGAGATATGAAAACAAAAGGATTTGTGCTTCCAGACAATTGATTGTTTACTAAAATAATCATGCTACACTTTAATAATTAGTATATTTTGCTTCAGATTAGAAACCACTTCAGAGCTGGTGGGGAGTGCGAGAAGAGCAAGGGGCGTTATTATTCTGCGGTCTATCTCACAGCTCTCTAGTGGTCTATTATTTCTGATGAGCTGACACCTTCATTAGAATAGGAACCCACAGATGAAACTAAAGTAAAACATCACACCGCTTAATTGGTGGGATAATAAAAATAAATGATAAAACTCTGTTTCCTTGGGGCTGTGAGGCCCCTTTTTCATCTTTTACCTTTTAATTTGACTCCCTGCATCCACTTAGGTCTGCTGTTTCATCGATCAATTACCGGGAGGATTACGGGGAAAGGGAAGGATTACAAGTTGGGTGAATATTGGAGAATAAATCTTGAATTAACTTTTAATACTTTGTGAAGGGCATTACATCTTCTCAGCTGAAAGCTTTTTTCAGAATGTTCTCTCGCTGATGTTGATTGAAAGATATGAAGGCTATATAGCGATATCATTTTGGTCGACGCATGTGTGTGTGTGCTTTTCCTTTATATGCCACTAAATGTCATGTTTTCCTTGCAAAACGTGCGAGTATACTATTCTGTAGCGTCGTCTGTGCCTCTGCATGTGCGAATACCTCACAATATCTGTTCTTGTGATTGAGCCAGGCCCTCCCAGCCCTCCAGACTCAGTGACGGTGGAGGAGGTGACAGACAGTACAGCCCAGCTGGCGTGGAGCCCCGGCAGAGACAACGGCAGCCCCATCACCAATTACCTCATTCAAACCCGAACTCCCTTCACTGTGGGCTGGCAGAGGGTTAACACAGGTGACGCAGTACTTGACGATAAATTTTCATCTTATAGCACATGAGATATTATTCAGATAATTCACAGATGTCCACAGGGAAATGCTGTTATTTCTCTTCCCCAGTTGGCAGGTGGGTCAGTGTATGGGGTCAGCTAGAAAAAAGGGTAGAGATTCATGTTCTTACTCAAGACAGTGAAAGGTCCTTCTTGCTGCTGTACTGTGCAAAAGTGTTGAGCGATCACTGATTCTTTCATATGTTGTTGAGCAAATTGGAAACATAAAATATAAGTGTCATATTTCGGCTGTGTGCAGGCAGGAGAAGGACCCAAACGCAAAACTCACCACACAGGAATTAAACCCAAAAAGCTGCTTTATTGCAGAATGGCACAAAAACTATAACAAAACTAAACAGGGACATGGATGACAAAAATACAGCCATGAGGAAGACTACAACACTGACAAAGACACAGGGCTTAAATATACTGAGGGATAACGAGGGAATGAGACACAGAAGGAGAGCACAGCTGGGAGTAATCAGGCTGGACGAGACAAGGGAAGCAAAACTAGAAACACTGACATGAGACACGGACCTTCAAAGTAAAACAGGAAACACACTGACTGAACTCTAGACATGTAAACTTAACAGCAACTGGGGAGACAGAACATAGGAACCTGAAACATGGTACAGAAAGGCACAGTAGACACAACATGGAACACAGGGAAGCCATATTACAAAACCTAAGAAATAAACTATGATAACCATAACTGAAACCTGGGGAAATAACAAACACAGTACAACAAAGGACTCAAAACATAAACCATAATATAAAAACACAAGAACTCAAAAAGCTGGGTCAGAACAACCCAGAACCGTGACAATAAAACAGTTTGTACAACTCTAATGAGCTTAAAAGTTGATATCTGGTATGATCGCCTCTCATAGGCAAACCTTCTTGTCATTTCTTTAAGTAGTCTCCAGGAATAGCTCTTCCGGCTTCTTGAAGGACATTCAAAGCTCTTCTTTGCATGTTAGATACCTTTAGATGATCCCACACTTGCTTCACTGTTGGGGTTCTGAGGAGACCAGTCCATAAATGATATTGTTTCATTGTGTGTTTTTCAATCCAGGTATGATTTTTCCTGCAATGGCAACTGCAAAAAGCCAATCAGCTTTCCAAGTGGTATTACATGGTGACTCAAAATTTTACTTTTCTCTGTTCATAATTCAATTAATTTTTGACAAGATCGCCAACCCCACTGGCTAAAATAAAGCCCCAAACCGTGACAGAGCCTCTGCTGTGTTTTGCAGATGGCTATAGACACTCACTGTTGACCTCCTTCTTACCCATCGATGACAATTTGAACCTAAAATGTCAAATTTGGACCTGCAGAGTCTCAATAATACCTGTAGGGACGCCTCCAGATTTTTTTCATAGGAGTGGCCATATGGGAGCCATTAAAAATATTGGGGTGGCACACCAAAAACAAAATTTCCAGTTTTATTATGCTGTTGTCAAATATAGAGAAAGGAAGAATTATATACCTGGTTAGTTTCCTGCTGTTAAAGTTGATATCACTGAAAATAGGTACATAAGAAACCCATATAAGATTTTGAAGTCCATAATAATCTGTTTTAACTGATTGATTGATTTACTGACTAGAAGTCCCAACCACTGCTTTAATGATTCTCAACAGAGCTGAGCAGATGCAGATTAAGATTCACACTCCAAGAATGGAGTTAAGTTTAGGAGCAAACTTGTTCAGGAAAGACAAATAAGTATTAGATCACGTAAGAGTGTGAACTGTTGTTGATGTACCAGTGATCTGTGCAGGGATTGGCACCAGCTTTGCTGCAACCTGATATCATCATCATCATCATAGTTTATTTATATAGCACTTTAAAAACACACAAGGCTGACCAAAGTGCTGAACAGTAGAAATATAAGAGATACAATAAGAATAATATCTCAATGAATCAAATACCTGCAAATATTATTTTAAACAATTACTATTATACTATTACTATCACACAGTCACTTAGGTCACTAGTTCTTTCTCTAGAAATAAGACTTTCAAACACCACACAGAGACCTTCATGTGTTTGAAAACCAACTATTTACTGGTACAAAACAAAATCATCTGGACTAATCAGATGGATCAGCTGAGGGCAGGATGCATCTCTCAGGTCTATCAGCTGGTGGATTTTTTTTCCTATTTCTTAAGGGCATGATTTTCAGATACTGTTCGTCTGCTGTAGATAGTTTCTTAGGCCTGTCACTTCTTCTGTCTTCCACCTGTCCTTTTAAGGACATTGCACACCACGTTGAGATATGTCAAGTTTTCAGCTAATAGCACTTTGGGAATCACCTTGTTGCTGCAAAAAATATGATTTGATGCCTGTCAAACTGTTATCTTTGGCATTTTTTGGAGATTCAACTAAAGAAATGAGAACAACTTATGTGTTCTTATGACAGTTTGTTGGTAACAAACTATCTAACGATAAAAAATTTCCAATTTGTCTGTAGAACACTGGTTCATCCCCTGATTTAGGTGGCTTTTTATGCTAGTGATAAGTGTCTTAACAAACAAAAAAACATATATATGGTCAGGTGCAAGGTCTGAACTAAAAAAGAGTGAAAAATCTGTCAGTGTCCAGTGGAGAACTTTGAAATCCTGGGGAACTGTTGTTCAAGGCCACTTTAAAAATGACAAGAAAATCTGGCTACTTAGGAAATATATAAAGAGATGAGGCTTGTTTTGGTGGCTCCATATTTTTTTTCATTATTACTTTTTCATTTTAGCCACTTCGATGACCTTCTGTGTACTCATGCTAAGTCAACACCAGCGTCCTTTTCATCTTTTCAAGTCAAGTCTGTTTTTGTCACAGCTTGGTCCTGAAGCATCTACACAAGCCTAATTTCTACTCCCATCCACAGCCATGAATGGATGAAAACATCATTTGCATATAAAATTGCCATTTACACCAGAAGTTATTGGACATAGCAAAGAAACAAAACAGCAAACAAGCAATTTCACTGAATGTGAAACTGAGACACTCATCTGAGAAGTGGAGAAAAGGGAATGTGTTTTATTTGGTACCCTCAGCTTTGGAAATACAAACAGAATCAAACCCACTGAATGGGAAAAAAGAACTGAAGCTATCAACTCTGTTAAGTTCAGAGTAAAAGAACCCTAGCAGAAAATAAACAAAGAAAGAAAAGGACCAGAGGCAAGAGGAGTTTGGAGAAAGACAGACAGTCATTACGCACAGCTGCAGCTTTTTCCTAAGGTTTTCAAAATGTAACACTCAAAAAATGTTCTTCACCCTCAGTAGACATGAAGCAATAATTTTGATTAAAATGCAACTGAGATGCACAAAACGAAAGGTTTATTCATTCAAGTAATTAATCATTAAGGTATAAACTCAATGCATTGCAATCAAGTAAATTTCATTAATCCATTAAATGAAACATTTTACATTGTACTTATGTGGGAAAACTTAAACATAGGTGCACATGCTGTCATTTTTTATTCGTCTCTTATAAATGTGAGTTTATATGAAAAAGGCAAATACCAGGCTTTTTCTGCATTCTTAATGATCTGGGTCCAGGTGTCTAGAAAAGGTTGAATGCATATACTGCAGTTGTTTTTATTAGTTTACTTAAAAAGGGTAAGGCTTATAATAATAAACAGTATAAATAATAACAGTTATAATAACAATAAATCAGCTGGGGTGAGCATAAAGGCAGATTTTTACCAGTCATGGCAGATGGCCGGCCCTTCCTGCGCCTGGGTCGGCTGGAGGTTTCTTCCTGTTAAAAGGCAGTTCTTCCTTCCCACTGTCAACTAGTGCTTGCTCATAGGGGATCGTCGCATGTGTGAGGCTTTTTTTGAGACAATTGAGTTTAACTTAAAAGTATATTGTACAGATTTTATATAGAAAAGTTTGACCTAAATGAGAAAGTAGGAGTTGCTTCACGGTAAAATTCCTGTAATCAAATTTTTACCAATCCTGCAACTGTTTGTAACAAAAAAGGGGCATGATGAATTGACAAAGTCAAATGCTGATCACAGAACTTTCTGAGCACTACAGAGCTTGTTCTGGTTTTCTGGACTGCACCTGTTTTGCTTCCCTGTTATTGGTTTTATCCAATCTCATTATGGCTAAAACAGTCCTGTAATTTAAGTAAAAACGGTGTAAAGGCTGCATTTCACAAAAAAACAACTGCTTGGTTAATTCGGTGGGGGAAAAAAATCACATCTAAAAAGCTTAGATGTTTCCCTCCGGAATTAGCTGAGAGCAAAGCAAAGCTGAAAGGAGAGAAAACACTGGAGATCAACACAACTGAGAAATCACTTATGATATCTAACATTGGCCTGTATGTGCTGGAGGTGTACATTGGCAGCTGTTTGCTGAGAAGCTGCGTCAGGCTGGCGACCTGTCCAGAATGTACCCCGCCTCTCGCCCTAGCGTAGCTCAGATAGGCTCCAGACCCCTGACAAGGATAAGACGAAGAGAATGAATGGATAGATGGACATTTGAGAACACCACAACGAGTCAGCTTTTTCACTGTAGCTGTTTGTGCTGTACCGAAGTAGCGAACAAATGTCATTGCACGTTTCAAGCCAATGGCTGTAGGTTTTTTATTGGCATTTCATTGGATCCCTCAGTGTTACTATCAAGGAAGACGCCGCTGTGCACAGCAGGGCTGACAGTTAAACCATTTACTGTCCTTTGTCCGAAATCCGCTATCCTCCAGCCACCTTCTACAGTCATGACTCAAAACCAGCTTGCATTCAACACTTTATTGACCAGGCTACGCTGCTTAAACAGTGTATGTGTGCATAATTGTTCTCTTGCTTTAGTTGTAGCTGTTCACTTGTATACATGTAGGCTCTTGCAAAGACCTTCCGTCTGCAATGTTTTCTTTTATTCTTAGTCCCGGAGATAATCGATGGGAACACACTGACAGCCACCGTGGTGGACCTCAATGCCTGGGTTGAATATGACTTTCGGGTACTGGCAAAAAACAGCGTTGGTGTCGGAGAACCCAGCCCAGTGTCCGTGAAGACCAGGACAGAGGATGCAGGTACTGCGTATTGATTTCCCTTTTTGTGCTATAACTTGCCTTTATGCGGCTTTATATATATGTGTTTTTATACTGAAATGTGATCATGGTCTGTGTTTTGTAGTTCCAGATGCAGTGCCAGGTGATGTGGGTGGAGGTGGTGGAAGCAGATATGAACTGGTTATCACGTGGGAGGTAAATCATCAGTCTTATGCTCTAGTCTGTTATTCAAAGTGCCCGGAGTCAGTGTCGTTTTCATCTTAAACGAGGTTCTAAATATTCCTCGCTAAACCAAAGCACCTGCTCTGTTTTGCTTGTGGGTGTCATAAATTTGGGGTCAATGGGAGTCTGTCGTTGCTGTAATTTCTCAAATTGCTTGCATGTAAGGCAGCAGCAGCGTATACAACAGAGAAGTAAATCTGACAGATATTCTCATTTGTGAGTCTCGGATCTGTGATGAATTACTGTTCAGACTAATCTACAATGCTCAAATATAGCAGTAAGGAGTCGAATGGAAGAATAACAGTGCTGGCATTGTACAAGTCATTACTTTCTGTGTTATCTCATCATTGGAGATTTCCCATTTCATTATATACAGAATAACTTTTCATTTTAAAAGCTGCACGGATGCTCGGTAATGAGCGCAGGTTTTTAAAATGGCATTTTTACTGCTCCTTTTATTTCATCAGGTGGGTTGCAAAAGCAATTTGTGGGTCATGCACTTTTTTTGACATTATGAGAGACGGTGGTGACTGCGTGAGCCCGGCGGTGGTGTGAACGTGAGTGGTTTGTATATGTTTTAATATCACTATAGTTTTGTGTTTCACTCTCAGCCTGTTCCCGAAGAACTACAGAATGGTGAGAGCTTTGGTTACATCATCGCTTTCCGCGCCTTCGGAGAAGCTAGCTGGACTCACGTGGCCACCTCCGCCCCTGGCGCGTCGCGCTACGTGTACCGCAACGACAGCATCGCGCCCTTCTCTCCGTTTCACGTTAAGGTTGGCACTTACAACAGCAAAGGACAGGGTCCTTTCAGCCCCGTGGTCACCATCTACTCTGCGGAGACAGGTAAAAGGGTGGACGTGAGTGGAATCTGAGCAAAGCCCCCAAAGTAGATTTTTTTGTTTTTTTATCGGATTGGATTAAAACTGCTCGGTAGATAAAAACACACGCAGAAAAATAAATCTGCAGAAATATCTTTATATGGACGAGGTACAAAATCATGGGAACACATTTATGTACGAACCAGCAGATTGCCTTCAAATATCACCGCTGTATGAAAATGCTGCGCCACAGTAAAAACTGGTTGGCATTTAGATCTGTGCTACCTCTCAGTATGCTGAAGGGTGTGGGGTGGGGGGGGGGGGGTGGGGTCTCTGTGTGTAGTGTAGTGTTAGTCAATTTACCAGCAGCACCTGTGTGTGATGATTCATCTGAGTAGAGATCAAAAGAATGCGCACAGTTATAAATGTAAAAATTGAAGAGATTTGTTCTGCTCGTTTCTGTGCTTTTGGAAGACGGCGGCACAGCTCAGTCTCCCGTTGTCTGTTTTCAGAGCCAAGTGAGAAGCCAGCGGGAGTTAGGGCCAGAAGTGTCTCAGCCTCTGAGATTGAGGTGAATTGGCAGGCTCTCTCCTTCATCCCTGAAAGGGTTCTGGGCTATGAGGTACATTTTGCTCTTTTAAATGGAAATAGAAATCACACACACATTCTCACAAGCAACACGATTCAAATGCTCACCATCAACCCCTGTTGTACCTCAAAACCATCACTTCCAAACTCTGCGTCGCCATGGAAATGGCTGTTTCACTTGGCCGACTGTTATTGCCAAAATTATACAGCTCTTTGTGGCAACACAACAGGAAAACATGTCAGAGCGTTTTCAAGAGAACAAAAGAAAATTGCCTGGCCACATGCCTTTTCATGTTGCTGTCATTCATGGGATATCATGATAGCAATATCGGGCCTTGTGTCACGGCACTGGGAAATGCTACACTGGAAATGCATGGAGCACAGCACAGCAGCAACACGGGTCTAGATGTGATGTGTTTTTACTTTCCTCTGAGTAAAACATTAAACTGTTACACTTCAAACCAGGAACTGCTGATTTCATCCCTTCTTACCTTTAAAAACTAGGACACCCTGATTGCCTCGTCCACATACCTCTGATGGAATAATCAGGATGATCAAAGGGCTTTAATGAAAGATGTTGTTATTCTTTTGCTCAATAAAGTCAAAGTTGTTTCCATAACTCCATCTGCGAAAGTAGATTTCTTTTTTTACTCTTTTTTTTTTTTTTTTGTTGCTGTTTATATCTGAGCTGCTTCTATGATATTAGACACTGAATAATGATGACGGAAAAGTGAATGACTGCTTAAAAAGGATTTCATTTGGGATCATTTATTTCCAGGCTAATGGTTTGGATAATAACAAAAATCTCTTACGTTTATTTTAAATACATTTTGCTGGCACTCGATCTGTAGCATAACTGTTTAAAAGCCATTTTTAATCAGGCAGCTTTCCATTAAAGAAAAAAATATTGCCACATTACAAAGCCATGAGGTATTGTTGAAACAATTAGATAGTCAAGCAACAATCAAAAGAATTGATTGGCAATTTAATATCAATGAATAGTTTCAGTCATTAAGTACAGAGGCTTTATAGTTCCCTGCTCCACACTTGGGAGTATTTGCTGCTTTTCTCTTTTTGGTGTTTGTTGGAAAAACACTTTTACACTGAATATTTTTATTATTTTATTTAATATATGTTAATTAATCAGCGAGGAGACTAATCATTCATCTATGTTCGAATGTATGTACATTTTAAACCATTTCTAGGAGCTGTAAGGATTTGTAATGTGAGATATCAAATATCCAGCTGGAAAGGTAAAAGAAAACCGTGATCTTTCTTCAGAGAATACAATCAAAGCCTTTTATTTAAAATTCCACAGTTCTTTCAAGACATCAAATGTAGCGTATTTGCAAGCATCCTTTTATGCCACATGGGCTAGAAAGCACATAAAGAATAGATGGACACATTTTGCTCCAATCCAAAGCCTTCTATCCCGAATGACGTGCTCTCTTTCTGAAAATAGGTGGCTTACTGGGAAGATGACACTAAACCAGAGACCATGGGGAAAGTTAGAGTGCCTTGGAACCAAACCTCGGCCACAGTGAGTGGCTTGGCAGGAAATACACAGTATTTCCTAACAGTCAGCGCCTTCAATACAGCAGGCACTAGCCCATTCCTCCCTGCAATCAATGTCACCACAAAAAAGCCACGTAAGTTGCGGCACACAATACTGCTGCTCAAGGGTTTGATTTTTGTGACTACACTGCTTAGAATTCAGAGGTGGAAACAGTTAGTGGTTTAATTGAAGTCTATTCTTAGCTTTTCCAATAATGCTGGGGAAATCTAGCATGTGTTGAAACGTGTCTGCATCCAAGTCCAGTAACGCAGTGCAGCGTTACAAAAACAGAATGCATGTAAAGGATAACTATGCAAATATAATAGGCTAAATCTGAGAGATTGTATTGTTGTGAAAAAATATGGTCTTTTTAACAGGAACACATGCCAAAAAAGTTAGATCAAAAAAATATAAAAGGAAAGTCCCAGAGAGGATGTAAAGATAGGGAGGGTTTTATCACTCTGTGTAAAATTGTAAAGCCTTTGGGGATTTTATCATCGACGGGACAAAATATTAAAAGATTAAGAGAACCCAGAGAAATCTTTGTGTGCAGGGGAAGAGGGCTGAAAACCAGTTTGGATAGCACCATGCTCTGCAGGCCCTCGGGTATCACTGCATTCAAAATAGACATGGTTCTTCACTGCATGCAAAAAATGCATGTCCACGTACATAGCGTGAGTAGCTTGTACTTCTCTATGAGCACTTAAATTCATCATGTAAATATTCCAGATTTAGCCACATAGACTAATTTTAATATGTGGTGCCTCCCAGGTTGATGGCATATTTTATCACATAGCAAATAATCGAGGCGCAGAGCTGTCGAGCAGTTGATTTCTATTTAATGCAAAAAATATAAAAAATATATCTTTCTTAGGACTGCCGCCTCCCTTTATTCCCAAATGCTTGCAAAGTCTTCTTAAAAGGAGATGAAGTAGCAAACGTTTCCCTGTTGCGAACCTTTAAAAACACATTAAGTTCATAATGATCGCATATTATTCAAAAACATTAAGTCATCTCATTTACCACATTTGACATAGTAGTTTCAATTTAAAGCGGAGTATGAAGATTTGTTGAGCAGTGGTTAGAGACGTGCTGGAACACAGACTAGCAACAGTTCATGTAACAAACACAGAGTCTTCATCTCAATGCCGACAATTTCAAGTCAGCAGCAGGAGGCAGATTAGCGTGCTTAACCCGAATAAAGCTGTTTTATACACCATTAGTTTGCTTTGTACAAGAGCTGAAGCAGGTCTGATTTAATGCCCTGTGAGCAAAAGTTGCCTCCAAAAACCCCCCGAAGGAATAGCCAACATGGTTTTGTTAGCCTTTAGCTTAGTCATCAGCCTGACCCGCTTATATCTTTTCTGCTTCCAAGCACACTGCTTCCACTTGACTCTGTGTAACCGGACCTTGATCTGTCAGTCCCCTGACGAGGGCCTTGTGTCCTCAGTAGTCACAATCTGCAGGGCTTTGCCTTTATTATCCTTGGCAACTTGCATTTCCCAGGAGGTGTTACCCTCTCACTGAATTTACTAACTGCCAAAATGGGCAATGTAGTCGGGGAGTGGGGATTAAACAGATGCCACCTGCCATTTAACAGATCAGTGTAGCATCAAAATGATTTTGAAACTGCAAAGCAAATCACCTTAAAGTGAACGGGTTCCATTCTGCTTTTATCCACACTTTATTTGTACTTCCAAACTGGGCAAAGATTAGTGTCATATAATAATAGTATTTAATTCAAGCTTTTTAAAGTTGTGTTATCCTTTAAGTGAAATAAAATCTTTCTTGTTCAATCTCACCAAGTTGGGGTGCTGTGTAAAATGCAAATAAAAGCAGAATGCAATGGTTAGCTAATTCCAATAAACTCATATTTAGTACAAAGCAGAACATAGAAGTCATTTCAAAAGTTTAAACTGAAAAAATATTAGCTCATTTTGAAGCAGAAATAAGTCTCAAAAAAGTTGTAACAGGGCCATGTTTACTACTGTGTAGCATCCAGTCTTCTTTTAACAGCAGTCCATAAATTTTTTGGGAGCTGAGGAGAGAAGCTGCTGGACTGATGTTGTCCTATTCTTGTCTGATATAAGATTCGTGGTGCTCAACACTTCTGGGTCTTGTTTGTCGCATATTTCATTTCCGGTTGTACTAGATGGGCACTAAACACAGCTCCATACCATCACTGATCATGCTTCTCCTTTTTAATCTGGGGACGTAGTGTCCGTGTTTTGCAGAAAGATTTTTGGGTTTCAATTTGTCTCACCACAGAACAGTTTTCCAGGGAAGATGCTTCTGGATCGTGTTCACATACAGCTTCTTTGCACGATAAAGCTTTAACCTGCACAGCAAACTGTGCTCACAGACAATTTCTGGAAGTGTTCCTGAGCCCATGCTGTGATTTCCATGACTAAATCATGCCTGATTTTAGTGCAGCGTTGCCTGAGGGCACGAAGATCACGTGCATGCAGCGTTGATTTTTGTCCTTATCCTTTGCGCACAGAGATTTCTTCAGATTCCCCGAATCTTTCATGACATCATGTACTGCAGATGATGAGATTTTCAAAGTCCTAACAATTTGACAAACATCATTCTGAAATTGTTCCACAATTTGCAGACACACTTTTTTCCCAGATCAATGAACCTCTGTCCATCTTTACTTTAGAGGAGCTCTGCCTCTTTAAAATGCTCCTTTTATACCCGGTCATGTCACTGACCTGTTGCTCATAAACCTGTTTAGTAGTTTCTTTTTAATATCACTTACTTTCCCAACTTTGATGTGATGTGTTGTTGCCATCAAATTCAAAATGAGCTATTATATTTTATGAAATATTAAAATGTCTCAGTTTAATTATCTGTTATGTTTTCCTTGTTTTATTGTGAATACACTATTGGTTTTTATTTATATTTTACACAGTGTCCCAAATTTTTGAAATTGGGATTATACACCAATGTGACACTAATGTTTCTGCAGTGATATAAAATTGTTAATAATTTTTATATCACAGCACCTTCCCAGCCGCCAATGAATGTGGGATGGAACCTAATGGGCTCTCAGCTGTCTGTTTACTGGGAACCTGTGGTGGCAATGGAATCAGAATCAGAAGTTTTGGGCTATCAAGTGAGTTTTACTTTCTCAGTTGCTTTCACGGGAACTTGGTACTAGGGCTGGGCCATATTATACCGGTATAATGTTAGGCAACGATAGGAAAATGAAATATCGGGATAGAATATGAGTAAAACGCGCATGCGCAGTGCCTTTGTTTTATACGCACATGGCCGATTGTTGAGTGAAACAGATGAACCAGAATTGGTTTGTAAAAATGGTGCAACTTCAGTGATGTGGAACTGGTTTGGTGTTTGTCCATCAGATACACAACAAAGCACATTTTTTTGCAGAACATGCAAGCGGCCGTCGTTATTGTTGTATTTGTCGGACTAAGATGCTCTTAAATCTGGGAGTAATCTGGGTCCTAAACTCCGTATGCTTCAGGTCAAACAAACACTGCAGCATCACTGAGAGTTAACTGTCTAAATTCTTTCATCTTTAATAAAACGATCAGCATTGCTGCTTTACCAGGTGTAACAATTCAGTTTAACTTCCAGGCATCCATGAAAACAAAATTTATTACATTTAACGGAGTTAGAAGTTAGCAGGAAGCTAGCGGAAGTTAGCTCGCTAGTTTCGCTAGTTACCTAAGCATGATATAGCATGTTCTGACTGAGAGATTTCTGAAAAAATTCAAACGTACAGCTCTGCTATCACTTCCAACATAAATGAAGGCAGGAAACTAAACAGCAGTTATGTTTGTAGGGTTACTGAAGTTGGGCTAGCTGGTATATAATGATGTGCTACGTGATCGCTAGCGACACAGCTATGTTAGCATAACATAAACAGTGAAGCTGGAGGATGAACACTAAGGTTCCTCATGGTTAGAGACAAATGCAATCGCATGGCAGGATGCTGTAAACGGACCAAACGTCAGTCAGGAGAACAACTGAGATAATCCATCCACAATACAAGGCTAGTCATTAATATACTGCAACAACATGGGAATAGAGCAGCTGCCAGAGAATTCAACATCAATGAATCAATGGTACAGAAGTGGAGGAAGCAAGAAGAATGAGTTTAATAAAGTTTGATTTATCTAACTGCTTTGTTTAGCTCAATGTGCCTTATGGTCCAAAAAATACGTACTGCACACTACAGTTTAATGTTGCAAAGCACCTCTTTTTAACTTCAGTGGATATTATATATGGTTATGCTCAGGATATGTCAGCCCATTTCTACTGGAAATGCCTTTTGGTTAAACTTTCAGCAAGGAATTTGCATTTGCACTGTTACATTTTTATAAAGCTTTAATGTACATAAAAACCAGCTTCTTGTTTAAGTGAAAATTAATGGAAGGTTGTCTTTTTGCGCTAGTAATGTTGTGGAGTATTTTGTCTCGCATCAATTATATCGTCAGTTATATCGTTATCGCAAATTTTCAAATGTATATCGTGATAAATATTTTTGGCCATATCGCCCTGCTCTACTTGGTACACTAGGTAACCACGAAGCTTATGCATTTGAAGTTGTTATGGTGTTAGAAAACATATTTGCAACCTTGTTTGTGTTCCCCTTTCAGCTGTCATACCATAGGCAGCGACACAAAGAGGTAATCACACTCACAACGGTCAATGCAACAGCAGAGCTGACCCTCCCTGAGGACGATGAGGAGTACATCATCTTTGTGCAGACACTGAGTGAAGGAGGATTAGGGCCGGCATCAGATCCCATACGAATCCACCAGCTAAGTAAGCTCGGTGTTCATGTTTTGTGAAGTTGCAGTGGTTAAATGGTCAAAAACGGAAGGCTGGAAGAATAATTTGAGTTTTCCCCGTGCCCTTCCCTTTAAAATATGCTGCTCTCATACTCCAGAGGAACATAGACAAATGCCAAAATTTGACATATGAATTCACTGGGACCTTTTTCTTTCTTTTTTGCCCATTTTTGTAAATAAAGTCACTTAACACTGTAAATCTGACAGGGACATTTTGTCCTCCCCTGACCCACCCTTAGTCAAGGCCCCATCCCACCTCCCCTGCGCTCTTCTGCGCTTATAGTTTGCTGAAATATGCAACACAATCCATCTCTGTCACAGACTCGCTTTGGCTAGATGCTATTGGTGTCCTGTGGGACTCCAGCGGGGGCTATTCCCCTGCCCTAAATGCTACTTTGCATTGTTGAACTTTTGTGTCGTATCCCTGAAAACAGAAAGAGGTAGAATTCAACATGGGTTTTTTTGTTAAATGGGCTCATCATTCCCGGAGGAGCAGGAAACGCGCTGTCTGGCAGAGTCATTTTTATCAAGTATATTATGTAGTGAGAAAGCAGCGATTGAAGCAAACTGCATCAGTGTTCTGGGTCCTTTACACTCACTTCCTCTAATACATTTTTTACCCATGCACTTAAAAGCCAGCACACAAATGAGTTTGCACCACATTTTAAGTAACCCCATGAAACGTCAGCATGCATATTTTATGTTTTGACAACCTAAGCGTGTTATTCTCAGCAGCTGACAGAGCAGAGAATTGAAACTTTGGGTTAGAAATGTGTGTTTCAGACGGATGTCAGCCACGGTGCTTTTACCTTGTTTTTCTTGTTTCCCAGGTATGAGCGCCCATGGCTCCAGAGCCTGGAGTGTGGAGATCTCCCCCCTCTCCCTGTTCCTCACCATCGCAATATCCTCATTCAGGTCATCGTTGTGACACAAACAGACTCTGCTCTGTTTTTCAGCATTCACTATTGGCTCTTGTTTTGTTTTGTTTTCTTTAATTTGTGAAAGTGGTCAAGGTTTTTTCTTTTCTTGCATTTTTTTTAAGGTACCGCATATTTTTCTCCCAGTGTTATTTTGCAAGTATGCAGCAGCACAAGAGAAGAGTGTGCTGTCAGACACTTAATTAACAGTAAACGCTTGCTTTTTTTTTCTTACATAAGTCTGTTTTGACATTTTTGCTGGTTGGGAACAATGCTCCATTTCTACTCTTTTTTGACTCTAGAATGATACAGATGCCTTACTTCCATTCATGTGCCAAAGTAGTTGCAGCCTTCTCGTTGTTATTGCTAAGATAGCTACATGCTTTCCTCAACATTTTATTCCTCACTTTTCTTATCACGAAGGTCTCAGTGAACCTTGCAGAAAGCCCTGCAGAGAAGTTTATGATTGTTTGTTTGTTTCCTTGTATTTCTGAGTTTTCAGTTCTCCTCTCCAAAATCAGAAAGTAGAGACATGTTCATTCACCTGTGCCCGTGCCTTGGAGATTCTTGTATCGGCGTCACTTATAGACACTGGTTAGTGGTACTTAGCGTTTCAGAACATACTGCAGCCATCTCCATCTTTACGTGATCCTTTAAAAGTCGGTTGTGTCCCAGATGAAACTCATAAAACACCTCATAGTGCCGTTGTCCTCCATTTACCTTTTATCTTTTGATTGTGCGGAGCTGAATGTACCATGAAAGCTCCTAAAAATTTTAATGCCTCACGCTAGTTATAGTTATAGCCTGCCGAATGATGGATTTGACTTTGCTCTGCGTTCACAAATTTTACATTTGCTTGTATACAGTAGTACCGGCAGAGGTGTGTAACTGCCAATGTAATTCCGTTTTTTTGCAGCACCAGTGCTTCAGCGAACTTAAACAGCAGTCATTGAAGTCATTTATCAAAGGAAAATGACAAATGTTCACCGGCTTCAGCTTCTCAGATGTGAGACTTTGTTGTTTAAGATGTAAAACACAGCAAGGTGTACCTTTTATTATATTTCCCTCCACAGTATTCAACTTTGAATGGGATTGCAATGATCTGCCAACAAACCACTATATGAAATCAAAATTAGAGGGTGATCTAGTTACTTTTGTATCGATTTTCTAATCTCACTTTCCTGTTTTCACATTAATTTTTGAAATATGCAGTATTTCCTTTATCTCGCTAGGCTAAAGGTTTTGCCTGGACCCTGTACTACAAAGTGAGTTCAGCATACTCCGGGTATTTCTCCAGTATCAGAATTCAGCTACCCTTACGCTTGGTAAGCTGGTCATCAACTTGATAAGTCAACCCAGGGTTTGACCGGCAGGTTCTCGCAAAATGTTCTGCACATTTGACCAATCACAGAGAAAAGAAGATAAAACTATGCAATGGGATAAAATGAAGAGGTTAAAAATGAAACAGTCTGAAACCAACACAGCTGCTGCAGCATGAGGAAAAGCGCTGTACAGTCGTTTAGTATTAAACGCGCTGTATGAAAGCGTGAGCGTTTAGCCTGTTTGAAGCCAGGAGTGAAAAAATGCCCACTGTGTAACTTTACTGAATTATCGATATCACAGCTCTATCGTTAAAACACAGGAGAATCTGATGGATTATAATCGAATATTCCCTTTAATTAATGTTTAAAAGACAGTTTTAGGTTTTATTCTTTCTGCTGCAGGGCTGGTGGTGTTTAACGGTCTGAGAGTTAAGAATAAATATAAAAAATAGTCAAGTAGCTCCTCTGTTTTAGGATTTTAGGATTACATATTAATGCTTTCAGAACAATAAAATTGTTGTTCAATTTATTCCTGATGCTGATCAGGGAAATTCAAAGATTTCCCTTTAGACCCTCCTGCTATCCACAGATGTGAGGGATGTTTCAGGAATCATGATGCTGTTTTTGGAGAATTGATCAATCAGTAGGAGGTGACTTCATACCTGTTGGTTGCTAAAATGGAACAAAAGCTTCTTTAGCTTCACAGCATGAGTTACTGTGACGATAAAAAGCGAACCACCTTCATAGTAAAGAAAACTCAGGGTTAACCTGAAGTTACCTGGATAGAAATCCCCTGCTTTGTAGTACAGGCCGCTGGTTACTGACCTTTGATAGCACGGAGCAAAGCAAAATGTCATTGAGTCTAATGTCACATTCAAATTGATATTTCCACGGTTGGTTAAAAGAGAAGACTGATACCACTCTCATGTTAGCACATTGACAATGGGACCAGTGCGTAAGCATAGCTTAGCAAACCGTCAGCTTGACTTTGTCCAGTATTCACAGCCAGCACCTCTAAAGCTTACTTATTTGTTTACTTCATCAGATGGGGCACGTCAGATAGTCGAAACAAACAAATTTCTCTATCTGACTAAACTGACAATATCAACAATCTCTTCACACCCACTTCACACTGATTTGCCAGCCGTGTGGAGGTGAGAAAGTAAGCTGGGTTTGAACTTCTCTGTCGCATTTTTTATTTGTTAAACACCTGGTTTTTACACTGAAACATTACCAGTACTTTCAGTTAAAGACTCAAAGTCTCTCTTGGACAATTATTGCATTTTACACCTCACTGCGGTGTCAAAGACAAATTCTTATGCTTCCGACATGGTTGAATTTGCTCTTTCCTAACAGAGCCTGGCACTGGTTCTGTTGTGAATGCACGCACAAGGGTGGTATAGCATCTCTATGATAGAGTTATATAGGTAAGGCAATACAGTTTAAAGAAATGACACAAATAATCTGAACTAAGGAGTCTCTTTGCTTGTTTGGAAGATTTCAGCTGTATTTCTCTCCTCATGTCGACTGAAAGCTCCATAGGTGAAGCTTATTTTGTCAAACCAGTTTAATGCTGATGAGCTAATTTAAAATAAAGCAGCTGCCTGGTTACCAGACACGAAGACACACCTAGTGGCCAATCACAATCCAGAACTCTCATGTCTTTAATGTATGGCATGAAAAAGAAAATCCAATATGTTTGAGCTTTGAAACAAACAAAATGAGCAATCTTTGGATGTTGCCTCGAGCTCTGAGTAAGAGGGATATACATTGTTCACAGTTTTCTGAGTGATTAATGGGAAATACAACTAACTGATTAATCAATAGCGAAAATAATCATCAGTTGCAGCCCCAGTCTACATCCATCTGGGACCACACAGCCAGTGCCAGTCAGCGTATATTCACAGCCATTGCCGTCGGGACGAGAGGTTTAAAGCGCTGCCAATTGTGCCAGTCTGATAATTGAAATCTAGCCACCAGCTTAGACATTATTTGGCTAAATGTGTGGTCAGCTGTGTTTTTAATACTCTGTGAATTTGTTCTTTGTTGTCAGTCGTATTGGTTGTTTGTTTTTTTTTATGTGGTCCGTGTTGTCATTGTTTATTTATGTATTTCAGCGAAACCCCGCAGCTCAGGTATTCAGACCTGCTTCACTTCATCTTTCAATAGCTCTGAGATGGCAGAAGCGGATAGATCTGAAATGTGTCAGCGCAGGACACAGGGGTCTATTTAACAGTCTGACTTGATGAACGGAAAGCCTGATGTGTGCCAAGATTTAGCAGACATTAAAACATCTTAATAAATTAGAGCAGCCCTGCGGGGTTTCTGTGGGGAAAGGGCATAGGAGTAATGGTACTAATGACACTCACAGAAGGCGAATATATCAGGATTTAGGGAAGACTAAATCAGGACAATCTCATCAAGATGACACGATGAAAGGTGCGTGCGTAAATGTGTACGAGCATGATTGTGCACGGTTATTACCTTAGTCTGCCACATCATGGACAAGTGCTTTCAGACAACCATTTATCTATTTGGAGGGAGGAGGGGGGTTAAACTCATTTCTTGTGCTATGGTTCAAAGCTTTGTGCGACTGAAGCATTGCGGACATTGAACGAGAGCAAAACAAGGTCAATGTGGGAGGTAGAGATTTTTAAAAAGTGAGTTTGACTCAGGGAGGAGTTGAAATGTCTGTCCACTTAACGCAGATTCCTGGAGCGAAGGACTAAGTAAGATTTAAAAACCAGAAAGGGACCCAAATCCAAGGTCACATCAGGTGCATGTGGCAGGTAAAGCTCACATTAAATGTAAAGGTTTACTTCCCCGATGAGTGTTGAAGCTGTCTTTGAATCGTGTTTCGTTGTTTTTGTGGCTCTACGTGTGGTTAATCTGTATACATTCTTTCATCGCAGAATGACATTGTTAGACTAACAGATGTTTACACAGGAAATGCATTATTCTGGCTAATTTATTGATTATATGAACTGGAAAAAAAAGAACTTGTGTCTTTGGGTACATAGAAGCATTGCCAACCTCTGTTTTGTAACGTATCAGTACTGTGGAGATGTTTTGAGTTTGACTTTGATCTTCTTCTTCTTTTTTTTAATGTTTGATATGGTTACTGATTGGGTTTTTTCCCCCTAAAGATTCTGCACAAAGGTCAAGTGTTGTTTTTAAGAGAACAATTGAGAGCCAGAGATTTCTAAATCAAAAGTTGGTGCGCTGAGATCTCCCTTGCCTTCATAAATGATGCTGTACATAGCGTATGTATTTCGTTTGGCTTTTTTAGCAACGTCCCCGCCCTCCCCCAACCGGGAAACCAAACAGTGCTGCTTCCAATTGTAATTCTCAGTCAAACCCTGAATCTGAAAAATACATGAGCAGAGAGTAACATTTCCTAGCAGCTGCTATCACACACAGCCTTTTGGTGCAGTGACACAAACACCTACCTGTTACAAGGTAGCCGGCCAGTGCACAGTGGATAATACGAGTGGTATTATTCACGAGTACTTTTTGTCTTTTTATACCAATACAGCTTTACGGTTTTCAGAAAAGGCTAATTTGATCCTAAAATAAGTGCGAGTAGTTTCATTGGATTTCTAAGTGCGGACAGACTTTACGATTACAGCTCTGGGTTACAACGCTTGGCCTTTCTGTCGTGACTCCTCAAAATGTTCATGTCGAGGTGATCTCCGTGAGATCGTGGCAGCAGCGTTTTCACATTGAAAAGTCATCAGCTGATCTTGATATGCTGAAGCTGTGCATGTATGATATCGTTTGGTGCATTTGTGTTTTCTAAATGAGGGAGTTAATAAAAACAATTCATTGAGGGTTCCTGTCTTGGATTTTTTTTTTCTGAATTATATGTGTGCTGCTGTCATTTACAGCATCAGCAGTTTTAGTGTGTTTTACTGCAGGAAGACTTTGAGTGGTGCCTTGGGGCACCGTCAAGGCTATAAAATGCATAATATTATGAAAAAGCGTATAAATGGAAGTAAATGACAGCGGTAATGTCCTTTTTGGTGGCTAAAGAACACATCTAAAGGGTTTTTTTGTTGGTTTTTTTGCTGCATATACTAATTGTATTCTTACACTGTGTAATAACGACTGCCCTCACAGATATGAAATGCTTTGAATACTAACGTCACGCTGTATCAAAAAAATACACAGTCTACAGCACACATCAAGCAGATGGCTTTTTTACTGTAGCCTTCACAAAGAGTACTGCCGAATTTCTTCTGGATTATTAGAGCATATATTTGCTGAACTTCAGATACCTTCCACTAAAACAACAGAATGACAGGGAAAGCTGCTGTGAAATATTGATTGAGCCCAGTGTTGCAGAGATGCTTTTAAGATAATAAGAGGGAGAGGACCCTGTGAAGAGATCAATATGAAGGGGAAGTGAAGAAAAGATAGGTTTCTCCCTACATACCACAGATCATCCGTAATGAGCTAGTGTGTCAATACTTTGGCCGGGGCTCCTCGCATACCACTGGCCACTAAAGAGCATCAGGCCACTGTAACTTGTCTGCAATTAGTGGAATTTTACACCAGACTAAGGGGAATGTATTTATGTCCGATTAGTATACTCATGGTGGTCACCTTAGCTCGAAAACTGCAAAGTGCTTCGCATTCAAATATCCCTTAGAGAGATATTGGCTGAGACATGATTGGTGTATATTGCCTCCCAATGCAGCAGATGCTGTGGCACGGTTGCTACGGATTGCAAGTGTCAATACTGCCCCCTAATGGTCCCACCATCCCAGTGCATCTGTCCAGTGTGAGGCAGTAAACTGGACATGAGGCAGTGCCTGCAGTATGACTGCACCGAACAGGTACACTGAGAACCAGAGACGGAATAGGCAGTCATATTCTGATTCATACCCAATGTTGAGTCGGTTCACAGTTTTAGAGGTAGAGGTTCACCTAGAAAATCAGTAGAATAATCCTTTAATTGTCCCACAGGGGGAAATTTGGGTGTAACAGCACCAAGAAAGACACATATACAAACAAACAGTACACAAGACACAGAACAGAAACACACAATTTTTACATATTTTACATATATGTACATAATTTTTACATATTTAAAGTATTATTGAAATAGAATTGAAGAATTAAAGTGAAGGTTATATCACAACACCAGTGTCTTCAAGGGGCTTCATATTGTAAGGTAAAGAGTCTACAATAACAGACGACCCCCTATGTTAAAGCACTTGGTGATGGTGGGAAGGAAAAACTCCCTTTCAACAGAAAGAAGCCAGCAGCAAAACCAGGCTCAGGGAGAGGCAATCATGGGGGTGATGGGAGGAAGACAGTTCAGTTTAATTTAATTCATACAGTGCCAAATCACAATAACAGTCTCTTTAAGGCTCTTTATATTGTAAGATGATGACCCTACAATAATAGAGCGAAAATCCCCAAAACAGACAATCCTTTGTGAGCAAGCACTTCGCAACGGTGGGGAGGAAAAACCACCTTTTAACAAGACGAAACCTCTGGCAGAATCAGGCTCGGGTAGGGGCAGGCATCTGCCACGATTTGTTTGGGGTGATGGGAGGAAGTCAGGAGAAAAGACACACTGTGGAGGAGAGCCAGACATTATTAATAGCTGTGGTGTATAAACACAGAGTGTGAAAATAGATGAATGAAAAAGAAACGCTTCCCAGTGCATCGTGGGAAGCCCTCAGCAGTCTAAGCCTAGTGCAGCATAATTAAAGTAAAAATATGTGTGATCGTTTGCTTCGGCTGATGGTCTGTGATACGATCCGCCTGGTAGTGGCCCTTCCACCCCACACCGTTAGGTGGTGCTGTTTGTCCCTCGGCATTCCCAGTGGCCCAGAAGAATCATCGAAGAAACGAGTTGTTTCCTGCGTTACACATGTACATAGCACCAAATTAAATGATGGCTTCTTCAAAGAAGAAAGGTTTAAAGAGCAGTGGCCCTAAGGACAGTAATTTGGACACCAACGACGAGGACAAAACCGAATTGTGCCCCGGTTTCAGAGACGTGGACGCTTTTGTTAAAGTAAGTAAACAAATCCGGAGTTCATGCTAGCAGGCAAGAAAGCAACGTGGATGCCTGATAGCTGGTTGAAAACATCCACAGCAAGCTGTTGAGACGAGGTGACTTTTATACAGGTGATTGTAAAGGTAAAGGTCGACGTTACGAGTCTGGAGTGTCTTTGCTAAATCGTTAGAAATGTGGAAGTCTGTAGTTAACAGTTATTATCATGCAGTGTTGCAAGTAACGGACGAAAAGTGATAGAAATCCAGTCCTAAAGTATCTCCTGGGACCAACCACATACTCTATTAAAGTCTTTGGTTAAATAGCCTCTGTTTATATAAAGTCAGCAGAGCCAGCAATGACAAAGTAAGAGCATTTTAAATTATTCAATAAGCACTATATCCATGCTGCTTTTCCCTGTGGATAAACCTTATTGTTCCCTCAATATGATGTAATAACAGTAACTAATAGGGAACAGCAGTGTTTCCGTGCCCTTTATTTTTAATTATAATCAATTTCAATATATTGAAAATGGCTTTAAACAGTAACTAACAGCTCAATCTTTTTCTCTACAGCATGGGTTTGGTGCTGTATTATCAGCCACCAAAGCATCTGCCGGCCTGCCTCAAGCTGGGGATGAATATGATTTCTATCGGAGCTTCCCAGGATTCCAGGAGTTCTGTGAAAGTCAAGGAGATAAGCTCCTGCACTGGTGAGAATATAGTGTGTTGTTGCATTATTTTATTTTTTAAATTCACAGATTCAACAATGCATTCAGTGAGTTGATCAGAATCACAATACTTTATGGATCCCTGGGGGAAATTATGTTGATTACAGTGCTCCAGTACAAACAGTAACAAAAACAGACAATACAAGAAGTAAGACATAGCACAATATATTCATATGTATATATTGTGTAGTCCTGACAAACTATGTTGTTGAGGTTTGAGGCAACACTACAGTTTTGCAGCAGCACACTCCACTTATAATGAAAACTGAGCTTAATGATAATCAGACCACATGAATCTCTTAAACCATATCTGTATACCAAACATATATTAACTCATTTTAAAAAGTAATTTCCATCTATACTCACTTGCCTGTAAATGTATATTACATTTCCATCATTATTTTTAAAGTGTATTTTGCAAAAGTCTCAAGCCACCCGTCATTTCATGTCAGTGCAGAAATTTACTGAAATATGCAAATGTAGATACAAATACAGTATAGAAGACAGAGACAGTTGGTACATTTCTAATGAGTTTGAAAGTCAACATTTGGTATGATCGTTTTTATCCTTCAACACAGCCTGAAATCTGTTAGGTAAGCTCTGTTATCATTTCTTTAAGTAGTCTTCGGAAATGGTTCTCCAGGCTTCTTGGAAAACATTCAGGGCTCGTCTTTGGCTGCCCTCTGTTTCATGACAGAGGATCCACCATGTTTTTCAGGTGGCTGTAGACACTCAAGGTGTAAGACCTGTTGCCACTGATTTTCAATCCAGTTCTTGTGTAATTTGTCATATCTCACCCATACCTCCCTGTTTTCCTTAACAATGGCTTCCTGACAACCACCCTTCCACTGAGACAGTTTCTGATTACTTTAATACTCTTTACCTGTTGTACATAGTTTTTAATGCCTACCACTATTTCCTTGGGCCTCCATTTTTCCACTTTCATTTTTTTTTTAAACAACATACTCCACACCATGCCAGGGTATGCCAAATTTTCAGCTAATAGCTCAGTGGGAATCACATTGTTGGCGCAAAAATGCTATTTTTATGTCAGACATTTCGTTTCACGGGCATAAACTAGCGTTTTTCATAGATTCATCTAAAGAAATGAGACCAAAAGGATGTTTTTTAAGCAGGCTTCTAGTAGCAAAATGCCTAAAGATACAGTTGGCTGTTTGCCAAGCTATGTGTAGGCACAGCACTGGTTCATCGTTTCAGTTGGGTTTCAGCTTGCATGATTCATAGGTCAGTGTTAAGTGGCTTAAAAAATATTTCTCTGAACATGATCAGATACAAGTACTGGATTAAAAATCAGTAAAAAAAGCAACCAGTGTCCAAAAGCCTTTGAAATACTTCGAGAAAGCCTGGAGAGCTGTTGCTCAAGAGAAAAGCACTTTAAAAAAAATAGCAAGAAGATCTGGCATCTTGGAAACGAAATACAAAAAAATGAACTCAAGACTTTTGCTCATACTCTACATGTACGTGTGATGCTTCTAGCAAACAAGATCGGTGATCGTTTGCTTCGGCTGATGGTGGGTTATAAACGTAACTGAAAGTAACACACCAGTATTAAGTTGTTATGTGTTGGGTTTGATATGTGTTTGGGATTAGTAGGATCTGTAGTATTTTACTGACTGATAGTTATTGCTTAGTCGCTCGCACTAATTAGAAATCTGCTGACATCTCAGTGTAAAAGAATGCACGAGGGCAGCTGTAGACACGATAACTGGCGCCTGATATCGGTCACGGCCACCTCAGTTCCTGCAAAACAAGCAACTCTCCCCACCTGTTTTAACCAATCAGACAGATGCACATTCTCAGATAAGACTTTGTGTAATGCCTAGATATCTCCTCTTTTTTTGGGAAATTGGCTGCTGCTAACTGCTTGCAGACTGTTTTCTGAACAGAACAGATCCATAATCATCCAGTGCTTTAATAAATACACCAAAAGATGAAGTATATCGACTGGTGATTCCTAAAAGTGGATAAACAATTGTGCGACATATGGCACTGGGACTTCTTACACAAGTAGAGCGAAAACACAGTGATAATTATAAATAATGTGGCATAACAAAAGATCTATCAGCCTTAGTAAGCGATCAGACCCATCCAGGATGCATACGTGGCTGGCTGCCTTGTTATTAGAAACTCGTAATTGCTGGACTTCTAGATTAAAACACAAGGTAGCAGTTTTCAAACTAAACAGGGGTCAGCAAAGGTTTCCAGACGTCTCCCACGAGGCTTTAGTGCAGACGTACCCTTTGACACGCATGCAGATGAGTTGTTTTATTGAATAACTAACCTGTCACTAGCTGTGCATCAGTAATCAAAATGTAATCTTTTCACTGTGCCTCTGTGTTAGTATGAGTCAGATAATGCAGCACCATGGATGCAGATCTCACATGAGAGACCGGAACAAGCTGACAGGGCTGGAGGAGAGGTTCGACTTGGTCGTGGACTCAAATGACGTTATCCTCGAAAGAGTGGTATGACCCGCAGCTTTGGTGTCGAATGAGTTTCTACACGAAAAAGTCTTTGCAAAGTAACCCTGAGCTCTCATGTCTGATTTCCAGGGGATTCTTCTTGATGAAGCTGATGGGGTGAACAGGAGCCAGCAGCCTGTCATGCCTGCAGGGTTCCAGCCTCCAAAAGTTGTCGTTTCCAGCTGGAATCGCAAGGTTGGCTAATTAACCTCTCCGCTATTACACTGCAGATGCCAGTGTCTGCTCTGGGCCGAATTCAAGAAGAAACAATATGTGCCAGACCTGGCAGCCGTTTCTTAAATCTCACGCACACACAAAAAAAAGTTTTTTGAAAGTAGTACGTTTGTTCTACACTTTTTCTAAACAATGCTTTTATGGATCAGGGTTCCAGTCCTAGCAGTCGTTCCGAGACATTTCGACTGCTCCATGCCAAGAACATCACACGACCTCAGCTGAAATTCAAGGAAAAAGTTGACAACAGCAACACGCCTTTTATACCCAAGATCTTCATCAAGCCAAATGCAGTAAAGCCACTTCCATCTTGTAAGACATGCTTTTTACTCTCATATTCTTCCTCATCCTATTGTTTTCTCGTGTTAGCTTTTGATTGCAATATAAACGCGTTGACGCAGGGATGTCAAACTCATTTTATACCACTGAAGCTCTAATTTCTGTCAGTGAAAAGAAGTCTAACTATAAATGTAATGTCTTGATGCATGCTCCTAAAAGAAAAAAAAGTCTAATTTTCCAAAGCTGTCCTGTGGGTGAGCTGATTCTCACCCCCAGGCCTTATGTTTGACACTCCTGCTTTAGCGTGTCAAACTTATTACCTTTCCTGTTCTCCATCCATAGATTTTACCAACAAACAAATGCGTAAAGAGAGGCCTGAGGACCTTGATGTCCCAGCTGCCCTGGCTGACTTCATCCACCAGCAAAGAACTCAGGAACATGTTGATGACATGTAAGCATTCTACCTTGTTTAATATACACATCATATCTTGTTCCATTTTTTATTTTTATTGTGCAACTATACTTGGGATTTTGATCCATGCAGGTTTGCACACCCATACCAATATGAACTGGACCATCTTACAATACCAGAAAATCTTCTGTCTAAGCCAGAACCTCAGGTAATACACTCATGTGTAATGTGTGATTCCTGTAATATGATGCTGTCACTGTTGGTTAGGCCTCTGTCTAATCTGTGGTTTCTTTTCAGATGCACAAACCAGTAGCTGAGACAAAGTTGTCATTTGTTGATACACTGGAGGATTTGGTAGCTCTAAATGAAAAGCTGTGCAAATTGTCTGAATTTGCAGTGGACCTGGAGGTACAGAGCTCATATTCATAGTGTTGTAATGTAATGTAATGTAAAAATTTTGCATCACAAATTCATTTATTTGGACATTTTCAGACAAATTTCACTGCTCACTTTCTTCTTTGTTCTTCATCGCAGCATCATTCCTACAGAAGTTTCCTCGGCCTCACCTGTCTGATGCAGATCTCCACCAGAGAGGAGGACTTCATCATCGACACCTTGGAGCTCCGCAGCGAGATGTACATCCTGAATGAGGCATTCACTGACCCCTCCATTGTCAAGGTAATGGAGACACTCCCCAATCATTTTCCCTCTGTATCCTGCTCTGCTCTATCAACAGCAGATGAGATTACATGTCTGGTTAGATTTGGTTTGAGGTGGGCAGGTGCACAGTCGGCAGCTGTTTTTAAAATTTTAATCTCAGTTCTGAATTCGTTACAGTGCAGTGGACAGGCATGACCTGTTGTTCTGGTACATGATCAGTGCAGCAGATAACTGGGGGAAAAATCTGTCTAAAGTGTGAAAATGTACTTTTTTTTTGTGCCAATTTATTCCTGTGCAACTCAGTGAATTTCATGCATTCTGTTCATGAAGACTCTCTTACCCTTTGCTCAGCTCTTGTTATCAGTTTCTTTGTCTTTAAGTGTTTTTTCTTTTTAAACAGGCCCACACAAAGAGGCAGAAAAATAATGTACTGTCACACCAGCAGGCACCTTATGATCACCAGTTTGTTTGTAAAGCACCTTGAGGTGACTGCTGTAGGGACTCGGCGCTATATAAATAAAATTGAATTGACCTGATATGACTTTTGATTGGTTAAAAGTGCATGATTTGACACTAAGGTCATTCAAAAAGCCAAGTCCAGTTTACTGTATCTTGGGAAGAAATCATTTACCCTGTTGGGATTTATAAATAGCTTATGAGCTCTATCAATAAAGTAATCATAAATGGGTTTACATACCAGTTTTTGGTGTTTGTACCTACATGTGAATGATTTCCCTGTAATGTGAAATACATATTTAAAGAGAAGCAGTCTGGTGGTCTAACTACTTGTCTTTCTGTTTTTTAAAGCCATTACTTTCCCACATCTCAGAACTGAAAATGCACTTAAAATAGCCCCAAGGGAGTATATCTTCCTTGGGGCTATATCTCATCATCTCCTTTTTGATATTACATGGAGGCCTTTTGGGAAAAAAAGAATCTTCACCAGTGTAATGATTATAAGTTTGTAAAGTTAAAACCCCCCTGAGCCGGAATTTGTTTGAGGTGTCCTTATTATTTTCAAACACATCCGATAAAGTTGGCAAGCGTCCCGCGGTGTGTGTGGGAGCAGACATGACTCACTCACTGTAGGACACCTGTGAAAAAAGTGTGGTGCGTAGGCTTTAAACCACTGAAAGATTTGCGAAAATGATCCAAATGTTACATAGCATGTCTCCACTTTTTTTCAAAAGAAAATATATAGATATAAAATGAGTCTTAATTGTTTTTCTTTATTAAATAAGCTGGTTCTGCACCGGTGAGGTTTCAACACTTCATGTTTTTTGTTCGTAGGTTTTTCACGGTGCAGATTCTGACATTGAATGGCTCCAGAGGGACTTTGGCTTGTATGTTGTCAACCTTTTTGACACACATCAGGCAAGCCGGGCTCTCAACCTGGCCAGGCATTCCCTCGACCACTTGCTAAAACACTTCTGCAACGTGGACTCTGACAAACGTTACCAGCTGGCTGACTGGAGGGTTCGGTATGGTGACTCCTGGTTATTGAATGCATAGTTTTATACTTTTCACTTAGCTTCAAGCGTTGTATGGTTGTTTTGGGGGAATTAAATATAGTCCACATTTGTCCACATAGCCCCTTGCCAGATGAGATGGTGCAGTATGCCCGGACAGACACCCACTACCTTCTTTATATCTACGACTGCGTGAGGGTACAGCTTCTCGACTTCAACCACGGACAGCCTGGTTTGCTGCAGAGTGTCTGGAACAAGAGCAGCAGCATTTCCCTCAAGGTGTGCACTTCATATACCATGAAGATTAAAGTGACACTTCCTTAATAGTCTTGTTCAATTCTAATAGTTCCATTGGAGTCTTTAATGCTTCCATAATTTTTACATTTCCACACCATGACCTCTCAAGATTTTCTGACATTTGTCACGATTCGCCATGTGCCCCCCCTCTCTTCTCAAACAGAAATATGTGAAGCCTATCTACACAGAAGAGTCATATTTGGAGCTGCAGAGGAAGCAGAAAAAGTCTTTTAACACCCAGCAGCTCACTGCCTTCAGACTGCTGTTTGCCTGGAGGGACAAACTGGCCAGGCAGGAAGATGAAAGCACCGGGTAGGCTGCCTGGAAATGGATGGACTTCTTGTTCTGGAAATTTGCTGGAGCTTTTTTTTCCCTCTCTCTAGCTTATCCTTCCTGTCCAGCTACATATTACAGTCCAAATGATTTAGGGTTTGGAAGTCGTAACATGTTTTAATCCAGTGTTACCTGTGTGTTTAGATACGTCCTGCCCACTCACATGATGATCAAAATATCTGAGGAGTTGCCAAGGTAAGTTGACTATATTTCTCTTCTCTTTCCTCTTTTTTTTCTCCTTTTTCTTTTTTCCGGTTCTTGTTGTTTTCACTGTGGAGTAGATGAATTTAATGTTTTTATTCATAACCTCCAGCTCAGTATTTTGTCTTTACCTACTCAGGGAGCCTCAGGGCATCATTGCCTGCTGTAACCCCGTGCCCCCACTGGTGAGGCAGTACAACAATGAGCTCCATTTGTTAGTGCAGCAGGCCAGGGAAATGCCCCTCCTTAAGGTGAGGAAAGATGAGTGGCAGCAGGGGGGGATGTTTTGGGGTTTTTTTCTCCCCTCTTGGTATTATAAGTTCAATGTTTGAGATGTCACTGATGATTTGAGGGACCAGGATCAGTCAAATATTGCAATATCTTTTGCATTTCACACAGGCTGAGATTGCTGCGCAGAAGAAGAAAGGACTCACGCCCATTAAAAAGGTTTGCTTAAATTCCAGTTGATTTTGGAGGTTGAATGACTGCAGGGGAAATGAATGTGGTTTTATATCATTTTCCAGCCTGAGGTCCCGTTGTTTGGTCCCCATGATACATCCAGGGTTTCCGAGAGCGACCCCCCTCAAATTTCTGCTGATGGTAAGCTTCATGCTCGTGTGTGCTTTGCATCGCTCAAACAATAGCAGATTTCAGCCCATTAGGCTTTGTATTGATGCATCCATTAATTTATTTTTTCAGATCTGCCAGTTAAGCAGGGGATGCTGTTCTCAGAGGATGAGGACGTAGATGTACAGAAAGAAAGCGGTCTCGTGGCATCAGCTAAAATCACACTGTTTGAGGTGGAGATTAACATTTAGTTTATTCAGAGTGAGATGATTTGTGTGTAACTGTGGTGCGAAATGTGAGATCTCTGCTCTTTGTTAAAGGAGGTGGAAATAAAGGATGACCAGGAGTCAAGCTCAGCGGCTCAGATGAAAGCCAGACGTATTATTGAGTCCTTTGAAAACCCCTTTAGAATGGTAAGAGGCAGGCAGTGATTTACCCTCAGTGCTGGTTGTGTGCCACCGAACTTGAGGTTCAGTATTCATTTGTCTTCCTTTTGGGATTTCAGTATTTACCCTCCACTGATGTGCACGTCAACAAAAATGCCAAGTTTGACCCGTCTTCAAAAATATTCGAGGTAATCAAAGAGCTCTATTCACCGATCCATATCCTGTTTTTTTTTTTTTTTTCGTTTTTTTCGTTTTTTCGTTTTTCTTTTTTTCTTCTTCGTCTTTTTTTTCTGTTTAGTTTCTTTTTTTTCTTCTTCATCTTTTTTTTTAATTTTTTTTTTTTTTTTTTTTTTTAAACCTCGTCCCTGTTTGAACATTCACAGCTACAAACTTCTCACCTTGACAGATCAGTAAAAGGTGGAAACTACAGAGTGTTGAACAGCAACAGACTGAATTAGAGGCCAAGAAGAAAGCCAAGCAGGAAGCCAAAGAAATGGCAAAAAAGCAGACGGGTAACAGGGTTAATTTACTCTAAATTGATCATTTTCTTTCACCCATAATTCATGTTCCTCATTGTTTTTAATGTTGACTTCCATAGAGGAAAGGACAAAGGCTAAACAGAGTTATCAGGAGTCTCTCAAGAACGTCGCCACAGTTCGCCAGCAAGTAGCAGTGAGTCACTCACTTTCTGTTCCTGCCATTTTCTCTTTTCAACTTTAGATGGGCTTCGGTGTCCCTGTGGCGTGAGAGTTATACTCACTCAAGAACATGTTAAAGCCTCTACATTAATGGCCAGTTTAACCCTCTGCTCTGCCCCCCATTTTCTGATGATGCCTTTGGTTTTTCTGCACATAAATACAGTGACTCATAAGCGAGTAAAGCACTTTTACCAGTCTGCAGCACTGGCATTGAAGTGGCCTTTTAATATTTATGTCTGTCACATGATGTGTCTGGGGAAACAGAATCCGCAGCGGGGGACTAGAGCATTAAGAGACTCATCCTTTACTTATCACGTGATTTATTTATTTTTTTTCTCCCCTGGAGAGCGACAATAGCTCCTTTCTGCCCAAAAGCCCATCTACTGGGATTACTGCTTTACACCCACCTGGTTACTCATGCACAGTCTTTCCACCATAGTGCTTCCTTCTTCTTTTTTAAATACTCTGTCCCCTCTACCTTTCACCATCTGAGGCTTTGCCATCATTTGTTTGAGTGAACACTAATGGCGTGCACCAGACTAATCCTCTGTGTGATGACTGTTTCAGTGAAAACTTGGTTTTAAGGCACTCCCTGCTGAATTGGCACCCTCATATAAGCACGTTGGCACCATCTGGTGGCGTGCATCGTAGTCGGAGATGTTGGCAGCAACGCTTGAAAGTAACAGTCGTCAACTTGCCAACTTCAGCAGAACATTGGCAGTTTCGGCTAACTGTCAGTTTCAGCTGGCACTTGGGCAATGAAGTTTTCTTGTCTAATTACTAATTATTTGAAAGAAAGCTCAGTGATTTTTGGAAGCTCCTGCTGCTCTGATATAAATAATATTACAAAAGGGTTGTGCAGTGATTTGGTTGTTCACCAACAGTGGCATGAGAAAAATACAACTTGCTAGTGAGCAAAATGAAATGAGCTGAATAGACTAATTTGCTTGGGAAATAAAATATGCAAATTAACAGTTTAGCTTAAGGAAGCACTGCTGTGGCATTTTCAATGTAAACAGAAATGTGTGTTTTAGGTTATAAGGTAATTATTCACAATAATGTTTTCACTTTGTAAGCTTTAAATCCAGGTGTCCTGCTTCTTTGTAGTGAAAACAACGTATAATCTTCGTTGTAACATTATGTAATTCTCCAATCTTGATACAGCTGACTCGTAACAAGCAAACTGTCAGAAGACAGATTCTATGTAGGCTTGTATACACCATAAATATATACATTCACCAGGTACTACATTATGTACACCTTCCTAGCCCCCTTTTGCCTTCAGAACTGCCTCAACTCTTTTGTTATCCACCTTTTATTCAACAAGGTGCTGGAAATATTCCTCTTAGATTTTGGTGGCACAGCATAAATGCAGCTCAGCAGAGCGTTTAGAGCATGTTGCACTGTGAAGCTCGTGTTCCACCACATCCCAAAAGGATGTCATGTTGAACATCTGAGCTTTGTGACGTGCTGTGTTGTCCTGCTGTAAGCAGAAGAGAGTACAGTACGGTGATAAAGAGGTGGAGATAGTCAGCAGCAGTACTCAGGCTGTGGCATTTCAACCATGCTCAGCTGGTGGTACTCGTTTTCTTTCAGCTCCTCCCTTTAGTGGTTGTCACAGAGGATCTTCTGCACAGCCTTATCCCTAGCACCGTATCACCTTATCCCTAGCATCTTCCTCTTTCACACAAAGAAGTGTACTCCATAGTGCCAATCCATGGTGGCAAATGGGGAGGGTTGTGTCAGGAAGCATCCAGAATAAAATCTTGGCCAAATTAAATATGCGGATCATCAAGACAAGTGTGCCAAGAAAATGTTCCTCACACCATTCCTCCATCAGAAGCCTGAAATGTTCATACAAAGGATGTGTGCTTTCATGTTGCTTACACCAAATTCTGACCCTACCATCTTAATGTCGAGGCAGAAATGAAGACCAGGCAGTCTTATTCTAATCTCCTGTTGTCCAGTTTTGGTGAGCCTCAGTGAATTGTAGCCAGTTTGCTGGTCTTCTGCTACTGAAGACCATCTGCCTAAAGATTCAACATACTGTGCTTTCAGAGATGCTCTTCTTTTGGTTGTAGCAAGTGGGGTTTTTTTTTTTTGTTTCTTTGGACTTTCTGTCAGCTCAAAGCAGTCTGGTCATTGGATATTTTTGCATAATTTGACCGTTCTCTGTGAAATGTTTAAACAGCAAAACATTGAACTAAAAATCATCAGATATAGAATAAGGGGTCACATGCATTCAAGACTGGGGATAAACTCTAACTAGTTTGACAGTGTCTACATTTACAGAGGTGCTCATTAAAGTGATCATTCTTTGTATTTTACTGAATGCAGTGTTACTGACCTATTTAATTAGGAATCCTCAAACGCCGGCGGAAAGAAAAGAGAGCGAGTCGACAGTGAGGTTGGAGACTTGACTCCCAAACCAAGCAAGAAGTTAATGAAATCTGCAGAGAAACCCCAGAAGACAGAAGTAACTCCTCAAGACAGCTTCAAGCCCTTTGACTACAGTCAGTCAGACCTCAAAGTCTTTGCTGGTACGCATATCATTTTTTTATTACACTGGGTGAAACCACGGCTTATTTTTCATTCATTTGCAGTTGTTTTAAAATCTAAAAAAAAAACAATTTAAATTCTGTGCACTCTCTTTTCTTCTACAGGTAACACATCAAAGGATAACACACAGTTTGATCCAAACCGGCAAGCCCACGATTTTAAGAGAAAAGTATGGCTCTGTTAAAATAATTTATTAACCGAACCACATGCAAATATATTCATGTTTAATAATGAATTGCTACATTTTGTGTAACAGAAAACTCCTAAGGGACAGAAAAACAACACTGGTGCTGGCAACCGAAGTATGTCGTACCTGCCTGGAAAATCGGATCGGTAAATATATTCAGCGTACAGAGGTTTTTCTGGCCTTGCTAATTCAAACTCACAGAATATTAACCACTCTGTCCTTTTCTTCCCCCTTACAGAGGATTCCGGCATAACTGGCCCAAAAGATAGGCTGTCTTTGATGCCATTTTCTGTCTCCATTTTAAAACCTTTTCACCCTGCAGAAACAGTGTTTGTCTTTTTTTGTCCTTGTTGTGCAGCCAAGTAAAATCCAGGATTTCAGAATTTAATGAATTTTGAATCAAAAAGTGTCTTTTTCTATCTGCGCACACTTCCTAAATAAAGATTGTTTTAGAAGTAAACCCTGCCTTATTTTTTTATTTGTGCAACAGTATTATGTAGAATTATCACTACCAACTCAGATATTAAAATAATAGTTAATAAATAGTTAATAAAATTGGTCATTATCCTTCTTAGCTTGTGTGAACTATGCTGCATGTGTTCTTTGAAGCACTAGTGTCAGCATCAATCTAGAGCTTTACTTCAAAAGTTCCCGAGCTTAGCTTCTTTATTAGATTTGATTTTACAAGTGCACAGTCTGCTGCAGTGATGCGGACGCTGCACCAGTCCATCGTGGTGAAGAGGGAGCTGAGTGTAAAAGCGAAGCTCTCAATTTACCGGTCGATCTACGTCCCTACCCTCACCTATGGCCACGAGCTGTGGGTAGTGACCGAAAGAACGAGATCGCGGATACAAGCGGCAGAAATGAGCTTCCTCCGAAGGGTGGCTGGCCTCTCTCTTAGAGATAGGGTGAGAAGTTCGGCCATCCGGGAGGGGCTCAGAGTAGAGCCGCTGCTGCTCCACATCAAAAGGAGCCAGCTGAGGTGGTTCGGGCATGTGACAAGGATGCCTCCTGGGCGCCTCCTGGGTGAGGTGTTCCGGGCATGTCCCACCGGGAGGAGGCCCTGGGGCAGTCCCAGGACACGCTGGAGAGATTATATCTCTCGGCTGGCCTGGGAACACCTTGGTGTTCCCCCGGATAAGCTGGAGGAGGTGGCTGGGGAGAGGGAGGTCTGGGCCTCTCTGCTTAGGCTGCTGCCCCCGCGACCCGGCCTCGGATAAAGCGGAAGAAGATGGATGGATGGATGGATGGATGGAAGTGTGCAGTCATTTGTTAAGAATGAACTAAAAATGGTGGACACTAGTGTGCGAAAGTCTAGAGTCACACTTCATTTCTTCCTATTTTGCTTCCAAGTAGCCAAACTTTCTTGGTTTGTTTGTTTGATTTTTTTTTTAAGTTTTTATGTTCAATAGTTCCCCAAGGTCTCTGAAGAGGGCAGCACAGTGATTAGTACTGTTGCACCACAGCAAGAAAGCCTTGAGTTCAGCTAATTTCACTCAGCTGAAGCCTTTCTGTGTGGAGTTTGCATGTTCACCCTGTGTTTTGGGGGTTCTCTCCAGGTATTCTGGCTTCCTCTGGCAGTCCAAAGACATGCAGGTTGTGGAGTCCACATGGTTGTTTGTCTCTCTCTGTTAGCCCTGCTGCATCAGGCTGGCGACCTGTCCAGGGTATACCCTCCTCTTGCCCTATCGTAGCCCCGCTGCGACGCTGATAAGGTTAAGTGAATAGATCGTTCAATCTCTGAATGACTTTCTACGTTTTTCATTGGCTGTCATTGTCCATTTACAGTTCAGTCTTTGTACCTGACGGTTAAAGGAATATGTTTTATTTCTGGCTGTAAATCCACTTAACACTGGCCTATGACACATTCAAGCTTTAAAAAGTCACCCGTATATACATAACAGACAACTGACAAGAAACCTGACAAGTGAAACATGAAAGAAATTTCAGGCCTAAAAAAAAGAACTGTCTACAGCAGATGATGAGTATCTGAATGGCAGGTCCTTAAGAAATAGGAAAACAATCCAGTAAAGACCTGAAACGGGACCTGAGATGCATCTGGACCTTCAGCTGATCCCTCTTCTCTTCACTGAACCCTCATCGAGAATGGTCTCAGTAGAAAGGTGACTGTCAAGAAGACGTCCTTAAGGGAAACCGTGAAAAAAGGCTGAGTTATGTCAAATTATGCAAGAACTGGCCTGAAATGATCAGTTGACAGGTTTTATGGAGTGATGAATAAATATTTGAGCTTTTTGGTCCATATTGTCATCAGTATGTACAGAGGAGGTCAGGAGTGGGGTACAACAATGAATGTCTGCAGCCATCTGTTTAACAGATGGGCGATCATGGTTTCAAGCAGCATTTTGAGCCTGTGGTTTTGGGATCTTTTTAAAATGGATAAATGTGCAAAAATAGCATCAGATTTTGATCCACCAAGCAATACTACCTGGAAAGAATGTGATTGGCTTGGTTTTTCAGCATAATAGTGATCACAAACACTCAATGCAGCAGAACCATACATGGATAGACAGTAGAGCTGCCACAAATGATTATTTTGATAGTCGACTAGTCGCTGATTATTTTTGCGATTAGTCGACTAATCAGATCATGCATCCATTGGATGTAAAACATACAGCTTATTGCACCAGCATGCATCTGCTCTTATATAACTATCATTAGCTTACAGCTTTAAGTGTTTAAGGTATGTGCTAACTAAAAATAAAGACAAGATGAGAGTTTATTAAATTTTAATGACACTTGCAGATTGTTTCGATGGAGTTTAATCTGCTTGACGTTTATTCAGCTGTGTAAAAACTCTAACTTTAATCTTAGCCAAACCGATTTAATCAGGAACCAATAAAATACTAAAAAAAAAGCCAAACAATAACATTTTTAAGTTATCTAAGTGACTTATATATAATGTTTAACCTGAGTAGCGAAAGACGGCGGTGGGTTTGAAAATGACTTGCTGGGAGTCCGGTGTTCTCACCGGCTCTAGTGAGCCTTGCCCCCGGCTAGCTATCGAGCTAGCTGGTGGGTAACAGACGTCTCCGAAAACGTCGGAGCGCTTTTGAATATATGTGATGTCTTGATAAACTGAGCCGATATTTGAGGTTTACACAGCTACATTCTCGCCTGAAAATATGTTAATCGTTTATTTTGTGACCCAGAAAGAATAATAAGAGTAATATTAAAACTAACTAGCTGCCGCCATTGTTGATAACCGAGCTGGGCCGCGCTATGAATTCTGGGACACAGCTTCTTCTTCTTCGGGGTTTAACGGCAGCTGGCATCCTTGTACATGCAGTGCTGCCATCTTCTGTTTCAGTCCGTTATTACACTCTTAAATCCTACTACTTATTCCTGCGTCTTTTGGGATCTTACAAAGCCTCAAACGACGCGTCGACTATTAAATTAGTCGTCGACGATTTTAATAGTCAAAGTAATCGTGACTAGTCGACTAATCGTGGCAGCCCTAATAGACAGTGAAACACTATTAGTCATGGATTGGCCTCCACGGAGCCCAGGCCCTAACGTCATTGAAGCAGTGTGGATCATCTTGACAAAGAATGCAACAAAAGCAGCCAACATCCAAAGAAGAGCTTTGAATGTCCTTCAAGAAGCCTGGAGAACAATTCCTGAAGACTACTTAAACAAATTACAAGACAGCTGCCTAAGATCAGGCTGTAAAAAAGGCTGTATATTGTTTGTTTGACATGTCTTCATGTGAAGCACTTTGTAACAGCGTTTTGGTCTTAAAAAGTGCTATATAAATAAATTTTACTTACTTACTTACTTACTTACTAAAAGAATAAAGGTGGTCATAACAAATATTGACTTTCAAGATTGTTAGAATTGCCCAGACTCTGTTTATGCCTTGTATTCTGTATTTCCATGGAGGTTTGCATTTATTTCAATAAACTGTTCCACGACTCCTCAACATATAAATTTGACTTCATTAAAGTTGTTTTACAAGTTTTACAAAATGTAAATATTGCAGTAAACAGTCCCATTACTGTTGCGTGGCACGGAAAATTTGGGTTTATAACATGAATTAAGGTCAGCACACTTAACTTGTTTGCTGACTTAGTGCTTATTTTAACCTCTGGAAATAACAAACATTAGGGCCAACACTATGTAGAGAAACACTGGGAAAAGAATATAATATCTACATCCATCTAATATATCTAATCAACCAATAACATGCCATGTAGACAAAGTCAAAAGAACCTGCTGAAGCTCAGACTGAGCATCAGGAAGAAAGATGATATGTAACTCTGAACATGGCGTGGTTGTTGGAGTCAGATGGGTTGTTCTGAGTTTCAAAAATTGGTGAGTGGTGAGTTAGAGGTGGTGTAATGGTGTGAAGGATATTTTATTGGCAGACTTTGGGCCCTTAGTAGAAGCTGTCCACCCCACAGTATAGCCATCTTCTCATGTCTTCTTCCAGCAGGATAACACACTATGTTCCAAAGCTCGAACTACTTTCTTGAACATGACACTTAGTTCATTGTACTCAAATCACAGGATCTCAGTCCAAGAAAGGACCTGTGGGATGATGTGGAATGGAAGATTAATCTCAGAGTAATATTTCCAAGCATGGTTGAATCTGCGCTGCAAAGAAAGCAGCTCTGAAAGCAAAAGAGGATCCAGCTTCATAGTACCAAGGTGTGCCTAATGAAATGGCCAGTGAGCCTTTACAGATTCTGTGCTTGTCACAAAAAACTTAGTTACAAATGATTGCGAGAAGATGTCAAATTTGACGCAAGGGGGCCTTTCATTAATGTCTGACTGACGGTCCCAAGCTTTACATTGAGAGTCAAGTAAAAATTCACATGGCCCAAACGGAAAAAATAAATAATAAAAAAACTGCTGTTTTTCATTTTCAGCACAATGAATCTTATGTTTCACTAACAGCAGGCTTTGATACGACATCTAGTACTATGTCTTGTCCTATTAGCTGTGTTTTAGTTGGCCTGCACCATTAAAAATGCTTTATTGGTAACAGACTGCAAGCAATATGTTTGCGCTGCACCTTTGGATCACATGGACTTAAGGTTACAAACTTTAATATGATTGTGATCTTAGCTTTCATTTTTCGTTGCTTGCCCCTTCAAGTTTGAATTGTTTGCTCCCCTTTAGCATATTTTACTTTCTGTTGACAATGACAGGTTCTTGTTTAAACAGATACAAACATACTTTCACAGGAAACTAAATAAAGCGCCTCTGCCTGTGTGAATTTCAGGTTTGTGTTTGAGGATTAGAGTATGAGGATTAGTTTTCCATTTTTCTGCCAGCAGCCATTGAGGTGCCTTTTTTTTATTTAGCTTTGAACTTTTTTGTAAATTTTCTTGGTTTACCTAGACAAGTTTGAATTGTGTGCTCAGCTAACTTTTGCCTTTGGGTATAACACTCTGTCGTGAAGATACTGAGCCTAATGTAAACAGACTAAGAGTGCACTGTTGCCTTGTGCAGTATAACAGCTGAGATCTGTCCTCACAGTCCATTTAGAGTGGCCGTTCTGATGTCAAACTGGAATTGCAGATATTGACATTTCAGTCTGAGACAATCGTTTTACTGTTTTAAACTCAAATGCTTTTGAAATTAATCCAAGTAAGTAACTACCATCATTTCGGGTTAGATTGGGGTTAGGATTAGGGTTTGGGTTGGTCTGAGACTTACTAAGAAAAATACCTCCAAACTGACCAGTTTTTGTTCAGTCACAGCAAATTAAATAAATAAATAAATAAAAATACAAATTCTGCGTCAGACACAAGTTTCCATAGTCAGCCGGTCATATGCAGGTATGTTGATATATAAATAAACATGATGTAAATTTACTGTTTAAGCTTTGGTGCTCTTGTGCAGTATGTCTTCTGTACTAAAGTCTAAGTTTGAAAGAAAAAAAACAATAAAAGGAAATAAATATTTCTTGTATGTCTTTGCATGACAGTGAACCATACTCTAAAAGGTGGGCGTTGCTACAACGAGGCTACAAATTCTAAAACATAGATTTTAACACAGGCATCTTCAACCCAGCAGGACAGAAGATCTAAACTTAACACAAAAAGTAACAAAATTCATGTTTGGTCAATTATTACTCTATTGTAAAGATGCTTCTTTACAATAAATCTTATACCATTGGAAACCAGGTTTTTATTTTTCCTTAAACGGTGCCACCTTTGTAAGGAAAATTTCATTTGTGGGTTGCGCCTATGAAAAAATTCCATATTTTCTCTGTGAATGTCAAACACCTTGTTTCGTCTGTGCCGAATTGGATGATTACAGTCGAAACAGTCGAAACAAGACACACTGACAATTTAACAATTTATTGATTGAACAAACAGGGGCCTCTGTTGCATGTGGAAGAACCATAAACAGCTGCAATGGCTTGCCACCTCCTCCTCATGCTGGTTACCAACTTGGTCAGCACCCCTTTCCTTCAACCACTATTTGTCACAAGACAGCCAATGTGGTTGTGTTGGCTGTTAAGCCTTCAATGTCTTGTTTATATAACTAAGTTCATGTAACTGCCAAAGTTTAGAGGCAGTTTCCCAAGAGAGTGAACAGTGTTTAGAGTTGTTTGTTATTGTTGTTTTATTCTTATTTTATGCAGTCATTTGTGTGAAGTTAGCTCTGTCACAATTAGAATATGAGTGAATTGAATCTTGGCTAAGACAAGTTTTTTCTCTGTAATGTTTGACTGACACAATCTGAAAGTTAGATGGAAAAAAGCTTCAGAGCACAGTTATTACTTTACAGTGTTTCGTTTTACAGGCAGAAATGAACCAAACGCAGACCTTTGACCACTTTTGCATTTGCGCAAAAGGTTTTGGGTGGAGTACTACTTTTTTTTCACGCACGCTCATTCAAAGGAGTTTTAGAATGTATCTTCACTGTTAAATGTTCTTATTAATCTTATTTTAATAAACAACACTGTCATACACAAAACTAGGGTGGCACTAGGGGTGTAAGCATAGCTGGACTGGCCATCGGGCATACCGGGCATTTGCCCGGTGGGCCGCTGGCGATTTTTTGTTTTTATGGGCCGATGGATTTTTTTTTTTTTTTAGGAAGGGTATATATAATGAAAGGTGTTGGATTGGCCAATTGGTCATGATCGACTCTGGGCTGGACCAATTACAGCCGAGGAGGCCGGATGCACCCTCCCCCCTGTTTAGCAATCACGTGATTTTCGCGCATTGCATGCCGGGAACTCGTGGCAAAACAATCCAAGTACCGCATCAAATGCAAGCGTTTGCAGCACCGTAAAACGTTCATTCTCCGGTTCCAATACCTTCTTGTTTTTTTCTTTGCCGCACAAAAAAGGAATGTACAGAACAAAAGGAGAACAATGCCGGTCCGTACAAAGACAGACTCGACGAAAAGACAAAGAAAAGATACGAGGAAAAATCAAAGGAGTGAAAGGGTCAGACCCTTACGAGCACACAGAGGGACAAAAGACGTTAGCGTGCTGCCCAACTTTCACCACGCTCATATTTATAATTATACGGTTCTTGGAGTGAGTGCATACACTCATGAAGTTTAGTAACTTCAGGTCACTGCAACAAGCCCAGGTACAGTTTACCGACGGATGGGTGTACAGGACCTTGAAATGCACCGTGTAGAACGAAAGACCATAGAGCTGGGCGATATGAGATTTTTTCATATCACGATATGTTTTTTTCATTTCAGGCGATAACGATATCTATCACGATATAAGCCAAATAACTATATTTGTAAGATTTAAATGTGCCGTTGCTCACAAGTAAAATGTGAAATAATCAGCAGCTTGTTTTTATTTAAATATTTATTTCCCATAATAAGTTCAACAGGGTAGATGTACTTAAGGAACATGAGACTTTTTCAGATAAATAAAGGCAAATATTGCAAACTACACAAAAGGCAGCCGCTAAAGATTTTAAGTTTCAAAATAGAACAAACGAAACAGACTAAATTGTCAATTCCACTTAGAAACAAAATATTAATTCTAAAAATAAATCTTAGTTTGTTTTACAGAAGAACAGACAAAACTGACTAACTTTTGTCAATATCAAATAAACTGAGAACTAAAAGGAAATTCTCAATCTCTCCTTGTTGTATAGCTGAGCTTTTCAAACAGTTTTAACAGTTAGTTTAGTCTGACAAAAGCCGAATGACGAATTAGCGCTTCCAGTCAGAGACTGAGGCTACGTCCACACGTACACGGGTATTTTTGAAAATGGCGATTTTCCGTTTTCGTTTTTAAAAATAATCCCGTCCACACATAAAGGGAGAAATGAAGGAAAACGCTGCTATGAACATGCCAAAGCAGCAGGTGGCGCTAGATTCCTAACCGTGCAGAAATGTTGGCCAATCAGAAGTCTAGAAGCCTCGGTGGGAAAAAGTAAACAAAGCTGGGGCATAGAAGCAGAACCGAGTCGTATGTGTGGAGGGACAGTAACTGTGTGTATATGTAAGCATTTAAACACTGCAGAGAGTACAATTAACAGTAACAGTATTGTAGAAATTCATTTCACCGAAACAATAACGTGGCGCACAGTGTGACGCATGCACCAGTTTATTGTATTTCCAGACTTGCTTTCGGCACATTTACAGTGCACGCTACTCTGTTTTTTGTCAGACTTGAAATAGCCGAAATACCTTCACACTACGGAACTTCTATGGCTCTTCCGTTCGACAATCTCTCCGGCATTGGAACCATCATCTGTTTTCTCTTCGGTCACGCTCGGTTGATTTTTCTAGTCGGCACACTCATTTCCTCCATTACCCGCTGGCTGCTTCCCAAACAAACACACGTGCGGCTTGGCACTTGTGCTGTACGTAACAAGTCACGCGACGTGACGCTGCGGCTGTGATTTGTTCGGCTCTGCGCTACTCAATTTGGATTGGCTGACCTTTTTTTTTTTTTTTTTTTTTTTGAGGACAAGAGCGGCGAGGTCTATCGCGATAGCTTAATTTCTCTATCGAGTAAAAGTTATATCGCGATACATATCGTTATCGTTCTATCGCCCAGCTCTAAAAGACCATCGTACGAACAAAGGTAAGTTTACCAGTCTCACAAATCGTCGTCATAAATACACATTCGTTAACCGTTTATTAATAGGACCTTTGAGCTCAACAGTAATTAATTAGTAGTGGAAATAATTTCTGTTAGCATTACAGAAATGTAGCAGTGACAATAATATTGTATGCTGTAATCGTACTGGACAATTAGTGATACAAAACAACAGTTTTATCCTGTGAATAAAAGTATATGTTTTTGTCAATGTACCATAATAACAGAAGCGAAACGCAATATTGTGTCAGGACAATTCACTATTTATGCACAATAAATAAAGGAGCATAGCGCGACCATTTCTGTTCAGCGCCAGACTTGTAACCTATATCACCAATTATGTTAAGAAAAAGGATGTATTAACTACTACAAAACTCTGATCTTTGTGGGAATGCTTGGAGCAGACTAACATGTGAGCTGGAGTGTTCTGGGACGTTATATTTGGTATATCCAGACCATCCGTCGGCTCTTACTTCGGAAACATGGCTTAAAAAATTTCTCTTCAACTACGTAATCCGATAAAAAAAAAAACGATCTCTTTACCCGTCGGCTTTCCATGGCTGTCATGCGACCAGCTATTGCAGTTAATAACACAACAGCTTCTTGGCAATTTTTGGGTTTCTTTTTATCGCTAGTACCTCTTGCCACAAGTTCCCAGAATCCTTTGCGGTTTTACCCCTGAATGACGTCACATTTTCAATCTTTATCCTGGTGGGCTGGGCTCTAGTCAAAATGCCCGGGCCGATTTTTTGTCCCAGTCCAGCCCTGGGTGTAAGAGATCATTTTAGGGTGGCACATGCCACCCCATGCCACCCTTCAAGATCCGCCCCTGGAAGAACATAACAACTGACTGTTAAATTTCCTTGAAACTATCAAACAGGCATACACTTGTCTCCCGCACCCTGGTGTCCAAACTCACGGGTGTGTTCACACGCCAACTTGGTTGCGCTTCACGTGGGCTGCTCAGCTCGTGGGCTGCTGTGAAGTCAAACAAACTATACGAGAGAACCTGCCACGCAATTGGTTAGCGTCGTGAAGACCCAGCTACGTCAGCGCCCTCCCATTCGCTTTAAGAAGAGGGCGTCAAGTCTCGCGGTTAGGCAATGTGTTTGTCGTCACTCTTCACTGCCACGCTTCCAAACACGGTAGGCAGCTGTCATGGACCACATTAAAGATGGATGGTTTACAGAGTCTTGTACGCTATGGCCAGGGCAAGCAATGAGTCTCCAAGTAGAGGAGGTCCTCTACCACAAGAAATCCAAATTTCAAGATGTTATGGTTTTCAAGAGGTGAGAACAGTGAGGCTAACTTCACTTAGCTAACGCTGCTAGCTGTTAGCTGTGCTCGCACTGAATGAGCAACCTAGAGCATGATTTTTTTCCCCCAGATGGTTGAAAGATACGACGTTTTTTAAGCTTGGCTCGTGATTTGCATGTCATTGAAACTTTAGTGTAAACTTTAAGGGTAACGCTAGATTCATTTAAGTCGCGGTACATGTATTTGTTTAATGGTACTAAGCATGTGGTTACACATCTGAATCCTACGGAAGCTCTTATGTAAAAGTGATCCTGTTGCCTCATGCTGTGCTGTAATGCTACTTTCCAGCAAAACCTACGGAAATGTGCTGGTGCTGGATGGAGTGATCCAGTGCACAGAGAGGGATGAGTTTGCCTATCAGGAAATGATTGCAAACCTTCCCCTGTGTAGCCATCCTTGTCCTAAGAAGGTATTTCTCGTAAATGTGAAACAACAGTACATTCGGGATATTTCCAGCTGTGACGGTTATATTTGCATTTTCACAGGTGCTCATCATTGGTGGCGGAGACGGGGGTGTGCTAAGGGAAGTGGTGAAGCATCCGCTGGTGGAATCAGCGGTTCTTTGTGAGATAGACGAGGTAGGAGCAACAACTCTGTTAATTTATGATGTAGGGATTGTCCTCTCTGCTGCCTTTGATGACATTTTTATGTTGTCTTCTCTTTAGGATGTGATTAATGTGTCAAAGAAGTTCCTGCCAGGGATGGCCAAAGGGTTTTTCAGTCCCAAGCTCACCCTCCACATTGGTGATGGCTTTGAATTCATGAAGCAGAATCAGGACGCCTTTGACATAATAATAACAGATTCATCAGACCCAGTGGGTAGGTGCTGCTTAAAGTCCCACAATCCTTGTGTGTCCAAAGAACTAATCAAACAACACAAATACGGGACACGCTTTAACGAGGCAGTCTCAATTAGAATCTCTTTAATTGTTATTTCAGGACCTGCTGAGAGCTTGTTCAAGGAGTCTTACTACCAGCTGATGAAGGCAGCATTGAGAAGTGGCGGAATTATTTGTTCCCAGGGTAAGTTTATATTTCACTGGACTTGTGCATTAAAAGCTGGCTAATAAGTAACATTTTGAGTCTGCTGAAGATGTTACTGTTATTCAGTTATGAATGGATTACTTTCTGTTGAGTTGTTCCCTTCAGATTGAGTAATGCCAAAAGATGGGAAAGTAACACTTTTTTTTTTTTTTTCTCCCCTCTCCCCGCCTCTTGCTTTTGTAACTGACAGGCGAGTGTCAGTGGCTCCATTTGGAGCTGATAAAGGAGATGCAGACCTTCTGCAAAACCCTATTCCCTGTGGTGGACTACGCCTACAGCACCATTCCAACTTATCCCAGTGGCCAAATTGGATTCATGCTCTGCAGTAAAAATCCTGTAGGTGTTAAACTGTCATTCTCAGTTTGTCATCCACCACACTTCCCCAAGTGTTCTTGGATTGCCTAAAAAAAAAAAAAAGAAAATGCAGAAATGTTCCATAGCATAACAGTTTCTCCCTGATCATCCTTGTGCCTTGTTTGTTTTTTTTAGGAAACACATTTCAGGGAACCAGTGAAAGCACTGTCAAAAGAAGAGAAGGAAAGTATGAGCCTTAAATATTACAACCCTGAAATTCACAAAGCGTCGTTCGTTCTCCCAGAGTTTGCAAGAAAGGTAAGTTGGTTTCAAATTTTAATAGTCTGTCCCACACTTGGGGGTGCAATCCACACAATGCCGAGGGGTATTTTCTGCATTTCACCTGGTGTCTTGTCTGACAGGTGCTCAGAGAAGCATGACCAGCAGCAAAGGGCCATGTGCATCCTTCAGCCAACCCTTAGAACATGGATAAACAACCTTTTTCGATGGCTTCTTGAACTCTACGTAGTTAAACGTCATCCCAAGATTTTCAGTTCAGAGAAAATATTGCTTTTTGAGCCGGTCTTGCACACTCTTGTGTTGTCTTTCAGTTCTTCATGTAATTGTCTTATCTGCATTTTGTGAAGCAAACCTAACCTCATTCTGAAATGTTGTTTTTGTTTTTAATTCTGTTTTCTGTAAAACAATAAATTACACATAGCACAACATGTGTAATTGTTACATGGAGTATAGGAACCGCTCTACCATTTACAGGTCAAGTGAATAATACTTTGGCAGGTGGCTTCAATTTTATTGTGTCTGATTGGTGTATGTAATCCTCTACTGCACATTTATTTTGTGACCTTTTATTATTTTGATATCTTGTCACAATCATGGTTCAGAATACTGTCCACTACACAGAAACCCTATAGTGCCTGAAACTGGTTGCGCATAACCTACCAGTCTTATGGTCTCCTACTCAGAAGCTAAATGGAAAAAGATCCCTTTAAACAAAACAAAAAAGCACCTAATTGGTTTAGTTAAGGCTCAGCTTTGAGCGTCAGTTATCGAATACTGTAAAGAGATCACATTACATGCAAACTTAGAAATGTTACCAGAGCTGTCCAGTCCACGAATAGTCTTAACATGTGAATTCATTATGCAGTTATAGCATGCAGTATTGGGTCTTGATTACTGGGTGTACTGTTTGTACTGTGTAAGAGTCTGACTGCAGGATGTGAGATCGTTTCTTTAAATGGAAATGTAATAGTTCAGTGATTTGAGCTAATGTAAGACATGATTTACTGTTAGCTATGGCTACCTTGACTCTTTACTGGGACATGGTGTTATACCTGAATGAATGAATTTGTCTTTTTTATAAGAATCATGAACTGTAATAAACTGGTAACGCAAAATTAATGGATCAATGGCTGGGTTATGTTTTGTTTTTCGAGGTCTGCATTTTCCAACCACGCTTTCAAGCTGCTGTTTGCTGCAAATGGTGAGCAGGTTCTGTGGGAGCAGTGTAGTGTTGAGACACGTACAGCTTTGGTATTCAGGCACCAGGTGGCATCCTTGAATCTTTTATGTTTTAGGCCAGTCTCCGCGTTGGAATTATACTGCTGAAATTCTTTGAATTAGAGTAAAAAGCAGTCGGACCCTCTGAGCTGTTTAGTGTTTCATGATGGGAAGTGTCACTGTGGAACTTACCATTCAGTTGCGTCAACTCAAACTACTGTGCAAAAGCTCAGTCTTCACCAATATTTTTTTCATTTTTTATTATAATGGGACCAACCTGCAGTTCACTGCTATGTTGTCACGCTGCTTTTACACAGGAGCTGTGCCCATAGCTGGATGATAAAGATCATTTGTGCTTGTGAGTGTTAATACTGTAATATAGGAAATGAAGCACATCTCTATGGGCTTGTGTTCGCACCAATGAAGCGACAGCCATGAATTTTTAATTTGACTGGGTTTTAATCTCCATACCACAGGAACAAAACTTGGGAATACAATAGACTGACATTAAAATTTATTTCTTCTACAGCTAAATTGGTGGCTTGTTTCCACGTGTACAGATTCACCTGTTTGTTTTATAACAAAAGCATTAAACCCTTATATGATCTGTGAGTCACTTAATTCTCAGCCATCTATTTCAGTTACTTGTTGAGGTGGTGACTCAACAACACGTAATAATGAAAATGGAGATTTTAATGCACATTAATGCAATCTTGGAGCACCTATAGTAGTCGCTGGGGGTTCCTTAAGTGTTTGAAGTCTCTTGCAGTGTCATCTGCAGATCCCTTTAAGCTGATGTTGCTGTATATTCCTCAAACACACTGAACTGCCAATACAACAATTTTTAACAGTCAGCTAATCTTTGGATTTGCTTTGGGCCAGCTTCAGATCTGCAGAAATCAACCCAGAGACTGTTGTGGAAGCATGAGAAATCCATTTGAACATATCAAACGAGGCATACGGGAATACGAGCGCCGCATGTTCCCTGCCAGCAGCAAAACAGTGAATCCTGTAAACTCAACTTAACTGTGCTTTTTCATGAAACGTCTCACAGGTTGACAGCAGATTCTCACACACTTTGAAACAAGGTCATCTCAGACAAGAAAGTATAATTAACTTCAGTGAGACATTTACCTCGTACACATTTTAAATATATATAGTATTAAATGTTTTTTTTTTTTGTTAAGCCATAAAATACAGTTTATGGTGTTATTTGGTAAATAAGTTTATGTTATGTCACTATATTAGACCTATAAAATATTACTTTTTATGTAAGCAAACTTGATTAGTAGTTAAACCTGTGTAAAGAGTTGAGGAATTAATTTTTACTTATAATGTATGTTAATGGTATTGTGTAGAAAACCTCAGTGGCAGTTTTAGAATCCATTTGTCGTGCAGTGCGTCTGGTATCCATTGTGAAGCAAAGGACATTAATTCGTTTTCGATTCAGAGACGCCACATGCATCAAATCACGGGGCCCATGTTAATGCAAAGATAACCACAAGATCCTTATGGATCAGCACTAAACTACTGAACACTGCTGCTTCCTTTTTAACAGCTATGCTAACTCCACGAGATTGGTGATGTGCATTTCCTGAAGAGATTTCGGCGAGTCAGTGCGAGTGTCAGACCGTTCAATTGCAATCTGCAGGTGTCAAAGAGGCATATAGAAGCAATATGACAGGAATAGGATTTTGCCCGGGGTAGGGTGCCAAACAGCGGCCTGTGTTGGGAGTGGAAGATAAGCTGGCTCATGGTCAATTTGTATCTCTTTTAGATCTACTTTGACTCCTGCTACAGGGAAATGTGGCCGCTTTATTTAAGTGCTAAAAATGGTTCAGGCATATCCGTTGGTATCACACTTTAGATGAGCTGTGGAATTGTCCGTCCACCTGTCTGACAGGTATTCTCTGAGATTGTCTATCGTAACTGCGAACGCATTAGTTGATGTCAAAACCTGGTAACGGGCAATTGACGTCGTCGTGCGCTGCAGATGTTTCCTCCCGATGAATCACATGTACGCAAGCCATCTCACAATTTGTCAAAAAGGTTAACTTTTAAACGGTTCCATTTGTTGTGTCCTGACCTCTTCATCTCTCCTCCTCTTTCATGCTCTCCTACACACCCCCAACGACATCCACACACGCGCACACACCCTCCACCCTCCGTCATACACCCACCACCCTCTACGTCAGTGGCAAACACGAAGGGGGTAGAGGCGTATAAAAGAGTGAGGGGCTTTAGAGGTAGAGCTGAAGAAACATCAAATCTTCTGAGCAGCTGCCACCAACTGCACTCCACTTTTTTCTCTCCCATCGTTCTTCTCTGGATCTCCGGCTAGTCTGAGCTGCTCAGACTCTCCTGCTCAGACACACACACACAGACACACACAGCCACACTGTCTTTGTGAGCCTCCTGCTCCTGTGACTGTAGCTCTGGTCGGTCACCTGCACTCCTGTCACAGCATGCAGCTCCTGGTGGTGTTAGCAGCTCTCATGGGGGTTGTGTTCAGCGTTAGAGCAGCTGCCGTGCTTCCTGTGGAGGATAGGAGCCCCATCCATGTGAACAGGGTGAGGAGATTGTTCGTATTGCTCATATTAGTTTGATGTTTGTTTGTTTTTTACTTTGAGGTGTAATTATTAATAAATGTATCCAGTTACTACATGGGAAATAGTTTGAATGATTCGAATTTTGAAAACAAAAATGTAACTTACAATAAAACAAAATCTGTGGTTATGTAAATAAATAGTAAGATATTTAAAAATGGCTTTTTTAAATTGAATTAAAACTGCTTTTAACTGACATGATTAATATTGTCAGTATATATAATTTAAAATGGGAAAAGTATTAATGATCTGTGAGCATCACAGACAAGTGTTTTAAAGTCACACTTCCATGATTTTTCCTCCGTGATAATATTATCTCTACTTTCTGATTCCTGGTTAGGAGCTGAGCAAAGAACGCAAGGAGCTGATCCTAAAGCTGGTGTCTGGCTTGTTGGATGGAGCTCTGGACACGAACATGCTGCCGGGAGAAGCGACACCTGTGGAGCTTGAGGAGCCGCTGGAGTCTCGTCTGGAGGAGAGAGCTGTGTATAACAGGCTATCGCTTCCCCAGCGTGACCGCAAAGCTCCCTGTAAAAACTTCTTCTGGAAAACTTTCACCTCCTGCTAACAGTGCCCAAAAAAAACCCCACTCGGCTCCGCCTGCCTCCGGTACTCCTTCTGTTCCAGCTCTACATAAACTGTGGTAGACCTCAGCTATACATATCATCTACACCTGTCACACATGCAACATCGATGGACTTCACTGAGACAGTGTGTCTGTTTGAATATTAATTATTTATGTATCTATTTATGTATACAATGTATGTAACAGTTTCTTTCAGGGTCAACAATAAAGCATGGATATAATATTTAAAATGGTGATAACAGTTAATTACTTTTTGTTTTTTGAAGGTCAAATTTTCCTTCTCCTGCTTCTGTAAAACAAATGCAAAGGCAGATTTCTTAAAAGTGTTGTAGCTGTATTTTTCTTTGCGACTAAAATAATCGAAATATTTCACGGCTTTCCTGTGTGCGAATATTTTTCTTTCTAAGAAACATTAAGGCGCAGCTGTGCCCTGTGGATACGGAACTTCTTTTTCAAAAGCACATCAAACATTATTTTCTTTTAAGTCTTTCTACTTTACCGGCATACACACAATAATAACCAGGGGCAGCAATACTGCTACAAAGACCGGATTTTCTATAACTATGAAGCATTAAAAAAGGAATAAACTGCCCCCTTTTATTTTTAAATTAATAGCCTTTTACTCATCTATAAATAAAACTATACCGTAAGTGAATTAAGTCAAAGTAGCTTGAGTATTAGTCCTTATTAATTCCTCACCACAGGTTGAGGGAGACGCTTCAGTGACTTATCACAGATCGTTAAACATGTCAGCATAATAGGAAAGTATATAAATCAGAAGCTCCTCCCGTGTTCACACAATCATGATACTCTGTTTCAGAATATTATGAGCAAAGTGGGGGGGAAAAGGAGAACGGCTGTCAAAGCACATCAACAAAAAACAATAAATGAAGGAAATAAATGAAAAGAGCGTAAAGTCAATATAAGCAAGAAAAATCATGTTGCACTGATGACAGTCTGACCTCAGCGTTTAATAGAAAAAGCCCAGAAAAGGCTTTGGTTGCATGTTAAGATAATGAAGCGAGACCTCCATCAACCTGCTAATACTCTCTCTGATTCTGACTCCCAGTCAGCTGCACGCCTGCCCAGTTCTCAATCAGTCCTGCTACAACTGCTCCACACCCTCCAGCCCTTCAGGCACGCTCAACCACCGTAAAATGAGTTTTTCTTAACCACTTATTTAGGGAAAAAGTGAAGTTGGTGCTGGCCGCAATCAAATATCGACTTCCAACTCGGGCCCACGGCCCCTATTAGCGAACTGATGGATTTCCTGTGATAAATGACATGCAGGTGAAATGTCCTGCTGTTCGCGCCCGTTCAAGCGAACCGTTTATTTTCACACGTGAATAAATGAACAATCATAAAAACGGAGCAACAAAAACAAACAGTTTAAGAGAGCACTGCTGAATAATGCAACAATCACAGAAGAACCTTTTGATGATTATTACGTTCTGTTCAAGGGTTTTAAAATTAACTGCCCTGGCTTTTCCTTTAAGTTTTGCCAACTTGTTAAACTCTGATGCTGATCACATCGAGCTGTCTGTTACATAAATGATAAACTGTAAGCATGAGGAATACTTTAGTTGCTGTGGTTCTGTATTCAAATTTGAGACTTGGCTGGTAGAAAATGGCACATTAGCAGCACAAAGTACATATGAAGGATCAAAACAACATTTACCCAACTAACCCACGGAGAATGGGCCGTTTGAACTTCTCTGCCAGCAGTAATTATTGCTCAATGCTTAGCAGAGTTTTACACTCACTAACATAAATGAGAGACTTAAATGAAAAACGGCAATTCCTAAATTTCATTACTCCACCGTCCACAGAAATCCTGAACACTCAGAGGAAAGGCAAAGCTCCGGTGCTGTCTCAACTGGGTTAGTGTCTCCTCGTCATCCTGCACAGAAAGAATAGCACCAAATGACTCATAATCATGCTTGTTTTACTGCTGCGAAGTTAACATTCACACTTCTGATGAAACATTAAAGGCCATTGTGAGGATATTTTTTCCTCCATTTATTGCATGCGTTTAAGACTACGCGAGAGGAAAGACTCGTCGGTCTATCCTAGGTTTTAACTGAACAAGACAATATAAAATCCGCTGAAAAGGACCACGTGACGGTGAGTTATCGCTCCGTGAATTTCAAAGCTGTATAATTACACGGTTCTTACAACCGCTGGGAACTCTGCTCCGTCGCTCCTTTTAACGATGCTGAATAGGCAAAGGCTCCTGGGAGCTGTCTTGATTACAGGTCATCACCTGGCATCTTGCATTCTTGTATTTGAAAAAGGAAAGGGGAAAAAAATATATGCAGGTTTACAGTCTGTAAGAAAACTAGACTCTGTTTTTCAATAGAATAGAATCGGTTTGAAGAATGAAGGAAAAATGTCAAACATAAAAACATTTCTGCTCCTTCAAATATATCAGATGCCAATCATTATCTAGGGTTGGGTTTATGGACACAGTACAATTTGATGTCAGTAAAGGCGCTGTCCGCTCCTGACTTTATGCCCGTGGGCTCAAATGAGCATGCAGAGGAGCAACTTCAAAGCTGATGCCTGCAAGTAACACATTTTATTGGCTTTCCTTTTGATCTGAAGAGGGAGTGAAAGGAGTGCTCGGGCCAAACTGAGTAATTCAAATTTAAATGTGACTCCATGCGCCACTCTTTAAAAATAACAAAGCTTTAGGTATTGTTGGTACACCTCACAGGAGCATCAAAGTGAACCCACTATCGACACATACAGAGTCCTTGTTGACCTTATGTGATATTATAATATATATATAGAGAGAGATAAATATACACAGCTCCAAATACATATTAACAATAAGCTATGAAAACAACTGGGGCATTTAGTGAAGAAACACATTTTCCACTTCATTGCTTCATTAGAGACAAAATCCTAATTTGAATGTTTGTGTTGAGCTTCATTGTGAAAGGTTGTAGAATCACCCCCATCAAAATAATCATTCGGCTTTTGGCAGATTTCAGCACCTTGTTTGGGATTTATGGTCTACACATTTACTACATGGTTTCACCATCGCTCTTTCCTGCAGCTGCGGGAGACAGCTCCTGTGCTTTCAGCCCATTAATCTGTGTTGTTTTTGGACTAAAGATTTGCTAATTCAAATCACTTCAGCTGAAATTCATGTAGTCACTGATAATCCAATGGTTATTCAGGTTTTCTGAAGTTTTTCTTTGGGTATTGGCTGCGTTTTTCAGGAGAATAAGCTGAAGTGTGCCAAATTACCCACAAACTGGACTGAAAATCTACAGCAACAGGTCTTATTGGGTGATCAATCCAAATTTAACATTTCTGTATTAAGTTGCTATATTTGTTTGGATGTGGTATATGTTGATATATTTACATCTCTTGAATGATTATTCACATTTTGAAGCACTTTGTAACTGTGTTCTTTAAAAAGGGCTAAACATACACAGTTTTTCCAAAGGGTGAAGTGCTCCACTGTTCTGCTGCGAAGCGGACTGGTGGTTGAAACAACTCCCATCTGTTTTGTGGGAATTTTGTTTTTCTCCTGAAGCAGTTCTTAAACTGAACACATTAAAGGCTATGAGGTCATCCATAAGGCTGACCAAAGCTGTTAAATGCCAGGGTTTTCTGAGAGTGTGCTAGAAACTGTGCTGCTACAACTTCCATACACATCCCACACATTCACAGGGAAGAAGACACATCTGAATCCATGGATATAGTTTTCTCAAGATTATAAACTCTGTGAAATGATTCTATTTATTGTCACCACTGAATCAACTGTGGTCCAAAAACATTCAGAAACCCTCGAGAAATATGATTATTTTTATTTTAATCTGTTCCTGTATGTGATGTGTGTGGACTATTATTACAGGAGTGCTGATCCAACTTTTAAATAAATGTCTGGAACTAACATGAACTAACATGTCCCTTTTAAATATTCCCAGGAAGTCACCCTGAGATGTAACCTTATTATAACCATTTGCAGCACAAATACGAGGCAGGAAACTGAAACTGTTATTTTTTCCTGGTTAAATAAAGGTAAATAAATAAATATGTTCCAGTAATGTTGGAGTCCAGGCTCTGGGGAGGCCAATCCATAATGTATTCCATTGCTTGTTTATATGATCACGGACATGATCATATGCACGCAGCACTGACATGCTGAAGTTGTTGCTAATCAGAAGCTTTCCAGATGGTACTGCATGGCGGCTCAAAACACGATGGTGTTCGTAATTCCATCACTTCTAACAAGATCCCCAACACCACTGACAATGCAGCTAATAGCTCGTTGGGAATCACCTTGTTGATGTGAAATTGCGATCTTATGTAAAATTGTGTTATTTTTGGTGTTTTTATGGATTCAACTAAAAGAATTGGAACAAATGGTGTGTTTTTGTTACAGGTTGCAACTAACATAGTGCCCAAAGATACCATTTAAATTAGGTTATTTGCTAAATTGTCTTAGACGTAACACTGGTTCCTGTTTGGTTAGGTCCTTTTTTATGCTTTGATGATTCGTAGGTCAAAGTGTTCATTTGTTAAGTGGCAACTGAGAAAACATTCCCCTGAAAGTGATCAGCTGGAAGAAAAAAAATGAATGAAAATGCATCCAGTGTCCAAAAAACAACTGTGAAACACCTCCAGAAAGCCTGAAAAACTATGATAAAAAAATTGCAGTATTCTATAAATGTACTAATTTATCTATTTTATTTCACAAACAGATTAGCTTACCTTTATCTACCAGCTGACCTTGTAAACTTTGTTGGCCAAGCTGAAGCTATGTGATCACCCTGTTTGTTTCTGTTTTTCACAGATGTGTCAGAACCGATTTGAATCCTGCTCTTGTGGAAATTTAGAAACGGTTAACGTCAAAGACCTACCTAACAGGGCCTCCCATCAGTCAGAAGACAGGCCAAATTAACACCCAGCACTTGGCTGAATGCTTCTGAGAAAAGGTGTGAACAGGCGAGCTTGTGTGGCAGTTTCCCTGCTGAAAGGAAGTCTGGGTCCTCTCCTGTGCACAACAAATGCTGACCACAATACCTCGTGATCTTAAGAAAGCTGAAGGAAAATCATTTGAAAAGATTTTGGAATGAGCAGGCCAAATTAAATAGAGAATAAAACAATATAACTACTATTTTCATTGGTACATGTTTTGCTTTAAATACGAGGATGGAAGCTCTTTGCAGTCCATAGACGAGCACTTGTACTTTATCAACCCAGCAGCTCTGGACTCAATGCCTGTAGCAGGCTTATTCATCCCTGTCAGCCAGACTCAATTTGTTTAGTTGTGACAGTTTAGATTTAGGTTGTGAACAGTGAAGCAGTGAACAAAGGCAGTATGGTTGAGTAGCTGAGGCTTTCTGAAGTCAAATAAATATATAAAGAAATTGTTGTTCCAGGGACATGACATGCCCAGGAATAATGGACCTGTCTCTCTGTGTATGCAGCAGGTTTGCTTCTGTTGAGAGATCATTAGTGCTTTTTGTTTTTTTCTTTTTTTTTCAAGGGGGCTGTTCTCATTTCAAAGGAAAGTTCTGTGATTTCCTGTCTTCATCTTAGTGACCAGTCGCTGCTTCCTTTTTTTTAAAAAGTGCAGATTTCTAAGAGGTAAAAAATCAACTGACGACCAGATCTTTCAAATGAACTGCACTTTTTAAATGCGTCATTAAAACTTCCATCATCAGGAATATGGAGTCTTTGACTGCTGAATGACACCCAAAAAGCATTTTGCCACACACAATCAAGCATCTCTAGTGTATTTCTACCAAAGAGTTCCCCTGTTTAGGAGCACCAATGGGAATGAAGAGATTGTTTTCCCCAGCAGGGCTTAATGATGCCTGATGGCGTATTCAGCTGCCCGGTGCCAGCACTAAAAGCTGATCATTATAGGGCCCTCTGCTCTTTCAGTGCTAAAGCCATGGCTCAGAAAATGAGCTGTCACTAGCTTAAAGAAGGGATGCGGCACGCTGGTGGTCACTATAGTGACCCTGTTTATTCTGGATGCCACTACAATGGGCAGCTGGGCAGGTCTGTGGCATGAAAGTAAAACACACTCTCAAAGCTTTTAGTTGACACTGATATTTAGATGCAGTAAATTCAAACCCTTTTACAAGGTAGAATGAAAAGTGTGGAGTGGTGTTATTACAGGATTTGATACGTGATTCGCAACATTAACTAGGCTGGTTTAGTGTGTTGCAGTGCTAGTTTAAAACTAACCACTCCAGCCATGGGTCCATTCACCCGAACAGGTTACAGAAAACTCAAAACAGAGTTTAATATGTTGCCAATCCTGTGTGATGTCAAATATTATTATTCTTTATTTTGGTATCTGTTTATTTAACGAATATACGGGCACCACATCTGGAAACTGAGCATTTTCCCCTCTGAAAATCTTGTGCAGCATTTTCAAACACCAGCCACGCACACTAGCTCATGGTAGACATAATGCTGCATATGTGTGTGCCATATCATATGCACTTTAGGACATCCTTCAATTTTATGGACTTCTAATTTTAGCTAAGAGGGCTATAACCACTGTGATGGCAAATTAGCCTAAAATTGCTCAGCAGGTCTTTTTGCTGATTTTGCAGGTGATGGTAATTTTACACTTGCTAGACCTGCAAATCTAATACGGTTACTTTCTATCTGTATTGGATCAGAACACTAAGCTGTTTGTGTGATGTTAGACTTGAACTATTTTACAGGGTAGGTGGTCTTACAGTTGCTTCGGATAGTTTTTAGACTAATTTGCTTTATTTTATTATACATGTCATTTTAATGAAAATAACTTCCCGTCACTTTGTTGTTGTTTTTTTTCAAACCCCAAAATGAATCATTTACAAAAGTGTTTAGACTCTTTTACTGTAGCACTGCAAATGGAGGAGATGTATCCTGTCTGCGTCACCACTCCTTAGGAGACGAGTCTAGATGTGGCTCTTATTGCAGCCCACCTTTAGCAAGCAGGTATAATTGGAAAGAGTTTCAAATGGCCCACTGTGTAAATGAGATTTCACAGTTTACACCCATGTAAAGCTATAAACTAAGTCGTGATGTCCAGAGAATTCACTATGTCCTCATAGATGGGAGAACCTGCTTAAAGGGCAACCATCTCAGGGGCACAGTTTCTGTACCAAACAGCTCGACAGAAGACGCCAAGTTACATTTTCGAAAAAAGCATTTAAAGACCCAGGGAAAACACGAGGGAGAAGCTGGAGAAGACTTTGTGATCTGATGATTCAGAAGCTTAATTGTTTGGGCTGAACTTCAACCACTATAGCTAAAAGCACCACCCATAACTTATCACATGGCTAATACATGCAAACGACGTAGCAACATCATACTACGGTAGTTCTCAGGTGCTTTTTAGAATAAATCTTCCCTGAGAACTTCCTTCAGTGGCTTAATGTTTGCATTTATGCCACCACAGGTGAGAAGAAACAAAGTAAAACTACTTCATTATTGTACTTAGTAGAATTTTCAGGTATCTGTACTTTACTTGAGTATTTATTTTTCTGACAACTCTTTACTTTTACTCCCTACATTTTTAAACAACTACCTGTACTTTCGACTTCTTACATTTTAAAAACTGGCTCTGACTTTTGGTTTAACAGATTTCACTCACAGATGGAGAAAGATCAGAAAGACAGGACGGGAGAAGAAGAAGAGGGGTTGTATTTAAAGGTGATAACTTTTTAGTGGTGTTTAATAAACTGGAAATTTAAAGCTTACATGTAAGTCCTCATGTGTTTAACCTCCCACGACCCTTCTCTTCTGCCTGCTCCTGCGACTCCGTCAGTTCCTGGGGCTCGGACCTAGCTGTCCCCTGTACCCATTCCAATTCCCTGGGTAAGGGTGGGTAGGGCCCAGCCAGTCCCTGCTCCTGTTCCTGCTCCCAGAGCGGATCAGACTAAGCTTCTCCCTGCACCTGTACCAGTTCCTCAGGTGGAGATAACTGTTGTCCACCCCTGGCCTGCCAGAGGTCTCTGCCCTGCCTAGCCCTGCTCCGTCTGGTCTAGCATATGAGGGTCCTGCTCCACCAGAATTCGAGCCAGAGAAACCAGCACCCATAGACTCAAGGACCAGTTGATGGCTTGTCAACACTGACGTCAGCCTCAGAGAGGCCTCCTTCTCTCAGTGTGACAGTGTCCCCTTGTCCCTATGCTTTGGTTCCCCTCTTGTGTCTTTCCCAGTTTAGGTTTTCATTAGTTCCCGTTTATGCTTTGGACTTTTGTCTTTGTTTTGTACCTGTTCCATCAGCTCAATGAAAGTTTTTCTTCCTCTTAAAACCTCTGTCTGCCTCCGTGTCTGCATTTGGGTCCTCATCACAAATACTATGACTGTAAACCTCAGAGCAGCAGGAGCCCAGATTAGCTGATCACGACCTGTCCTCAAAGACAATCTCCTGGAGCTCTCAATAAAAGTTATTGTGCTGTTGTGATTCTTTTCCCCACACTGAGCTGCTACAACCGATTTTAGGGTTCCATCACCACCTGGCTGTACTAATTTTCTGTTTAAAGACAAAGTCACGCTTTCCAGTGTATTTAAGAGAAAATGGAGCTTTTTTAAATGTTCCTTTCATTTTGTCTGCTCATGTTCTACATAACTGATTCGAGCGTTGAGTACATTTCAGAGCCTGTAATTTTTTTTATTTTCACTTGAGCTAAGAAGTTGAATCAGTACTTCAACTTTTACTGGACTATTTTAACACTAGTATTTGTACTTCTGCTAAATGTTCTTTTTCCACCTCTGGACATCCAACTAAATGTCTTAATAAGATGTAATAACCGGGAACAAGATGGAGTATATGGTGATCATAGCTGTATATTTTGTTGTGAGGATAACAGAAAAGTCATTAAGTCCACTGACTGCGGCTAGATCAAAGGGGGAGGAGAGGCTTGTAATTCAATATGTAGTGCTCTCCACCTGCTGCTGTATTACTGACCCAGCCCGTATGTTCGCCTCCGTCGGCACATATCTTCACACCAGCAGCAGATGTGGTCTTCCTTTCCTCTAATCTCATTTTAGTTTCTTAATTTTCACTCTGCATTGCAGAGCTAACTTTTGCTTACTCAGCAAAACATAACATGGATTCATTTTTAGCATGTATGAGCAGATCAAACAATGTGTCTGAGACTACCTGCACTGCATCTGACAAGGATGCCTCCTGGGCACCTCCTGGGTAAGGCATGTCCCCCTGTGAGGAGACCCAGGATTATATCTCACGGCTGGCCTGGGAACGCCTTGGTGTTCCCCCGGACAAGCTGGAGGAGGTGGCTGGGAAGAGGGAGGTCTGGGCTTCTGTGCTTAGGCTGCTGCCTCCGCGACCCGGCCCCAGATAAGCAGAAGAAGATGGATGGATTGATGGCATTCATCAAAAAGAGATAAATGGGCCAAATATTCAGGAGCCAGCTACACATTATGTGATTCGGGTGTTCACTTTTAGCAAACTTTTTGCCCCAATTTTAAACTGTTGAATTTTTCTTAAGTTAAGCAGCACAGCAGTGGTTAAGTCTGAGCTGTGAAGCGGATGAATTGCGATGTGGAGGTGGAGTCGTAATTGAGTGACATTGCAAACTTGTAAGGATTAATTGTTTTGTGCTTCATTGACCAACTGAATGATTCTTTACATTCACAACTAATCTAATCATTTTATACGCTCGTCATTTTATGTTCTTTTTCCTACATCTAATATATATTGCTGTCTATGTGCAACAAGGTCGCAAATAACAAAATTTCCAATCCTTCAGGTTCAAGACCATTTTCCACTCAGGTTGTGGTGGATAGTAATAAATTGCATGATGAAGAATGTAAAACAAAGATGCTTCCAGAAAGAAAAACATACTCTTGAGTAATATACCCAGTAATATACACAATGGATTAGTCTCTCGCTATACCTTATAACAGCTGAGTGCCATTGTATCACCATTAGAATCAGAATCAGAATCAGAATCAGAATACTTTATTGATCCCTGGGGGAAATTATTTTTTGTTACAGTGCTCCATTTTAAACCAACATTAAGACAAGACAGACAATACGCTAACTAAGAATAGTACAATATATACATATATATACATACATAGAATGGGCATGATCTGTCATATTGAAATAGTGGGAGTTTCCATCACAGTTCATTAGTTTGCCTTTTATCCTGAGTGTCATGACCAGGAGCCAATCACGCTGATAGTGTCATTAAGACTAGGACTTCAGGGAGGGAAGAAAGATGATGAGATGATATCAGCTGCCCTGTTTAAGCACAGCATTGTGTACAATATAGGTCTCTAATCACAATAACAACATAGCCGTGATTAGCTACTAGAAGCATCCTTGTTTGGCTCAGTGTTTGCACCTGTAATAGATGCGTTGCCACAGCAGCAGATGAGGTTCTCAAGTAATACTGATATTTTCTCCCAGGGTGTAGTGCCGCTTTTGACTATTTTCAGGACAATTGGGCCCTTGTGGGATGGCAATACACCTGATTGCAGTCGCTCTAACAACATGAAATTCCCCTATGTGTCAAACAGACTGGTTATGATGCAAAGAAAGAAAAGAAAAAAAGGGGGTGACGCAAGAGCCTAAATGTCACCACAGCATTAAGGGAGACAGTGATAGCTTTCGGTTATTGATGGCTGGTGAAGTTGTCGCTGCTGCTGCAAAAGAGTCATGCCATTACTCTTATTGGAAATCTATGTTTGATGCTTCGGTTGATAATAATTTTTCCCAAGCTTAACAGACCTGAAAATGTTTAATCAATTACACAAGAAATAACCCCCAAATCATGTATCTGTTAAAGTAATGTGAGTCGTAGCTTGTCAGCACTATTATATCACGCAGTATATATTTTGAATATGCTTATGATGACTCTATTTATTTTACTGCGCATCGCTTAGAGGCTTAATAAAAACAAAAGTGTTATGAGTTTCCTGATTTCTTAAAGTTATATTTGGAAGGCAATTATTTTTTTTCTTTTAAGTTAAAATTCAGTAGTTTAATTCAGTCGATCTATAAGGTGAAAAAAAAGTCTTTTTGTAACATAACGAAGGGCAAACCGGTGGCAGTGAGGAACCATAATTAAGGAAAGGATTCAGTGGCACCTGCATGCCATTTCTCATCATTGCTTTCGCGCACCAATGTCACTGACTGCTCTCCTGCCTTGTGGCAGTCCACTGAATTGCTAAAGCTGGAGCCTGTTTGAATTAGCAAGGAAATGACCATATTTGTTATCTGTGGGAAAGAGCCACACCAGGCTAAATTGAAAGAGTAATGGGCCTGACGTCAGGAATGAAATCCTGCACAAAAGGCTCAGCATCAATTCATCAGGAGACATTCTTGGTGATTAGCATCTGGGGATGCAAGAAACCAAGATGAACAATAAATTACACACTGAAGACGTGGGCTTAGCGTTTGAGACACTTAGCAGTAAATCCAGCGAGGCACACACATCTCTTATTTACATTTTAAGGATCTTCGAAAATATGTGCTTTCTGTGTTTATATTTATATTCTGAGATGGTGCACATATTGTCCAGACACAACTTTTTTATACTTTTTAAATGAAAAACCTTTAAAATATGCACTGTTAACTAATATATGAACCATATCAATAATGAGTAAAATCTTAGAGCCATAATCATCAACAGTGTCATGCAAGTTTGTTCCCTAAATCTTCCTAGATGTGTTCATCAACCAGGATGAAACTTACTGTATAAAGTTCTTAGGGTAGCAGGATTATCAACATCTAGATAGCTTTTGGGAATTATTTGTAAAACATAACTTGGATAATTAAATCATTCTAAACAGTTTAAAACATACCATTTGTGGTGCCTGTCTGCACTCTATATGGACAACTTCACCTTTCTGCACTCCTGGCTGAAAAATTGTAAGTTATTATTAATATTGTACAATTATTAATACAAGAGTTATATAACTATCTATTATATTACCAAAGGTTATTTATTATCAACTGAAATTGACTAGTGGCGGAGGATTTTTTTTTTTTAAACATTCCTTTAGGAAAAGAAACAATGAACCACTATAAAAAAAAAAAAAAACACCTCAGTAAACATAAAACTGTAAATATAAAAATAGAAATAATTATTCTGCAGAAAAATGTTCCCAATCCATGTTAGATGAATTAACATTACTGCTGCATATGTTTAAGATTAAGCTCATTCACTTGAATGTAAATTTACTTTAAAGTATTTACAGAATACATTATATTCTATTTAATGTCCAGCATCATATTCTATAAATCATACCGTATGTTTATAGTGGGTGTCCTGTAAAAACTACTTATCTATCAAAAAATCTGTTGTCCATCTGCTCAGAAACACAGGCCTACATCTTGATTTTTTTAAATTTATATTAAAATACATTATATAATTACATTAAGGAGAAATATGAATCAGTGCTGGCTGAACCTGCACCTGCTTAACTTGCCTGTTTTATTGGACCAGACATGGTCAGAGCTGCCCATCATCCTCAGAGCTTTCCTTGCCAATTTACTTAAGCAATCATTAATAACTTTTTCAAAGTCCAACTTCCCTACATCACACATGTTGGCTTCGCTTGTTAGCAAGAGGAAAGTCATGTGTTACGATGCTAAATCACTGACGCTGTTTTACTTGCTAATGCTAGCTGCTACTAGCTAGTAACTGATCTCAGAGCAGCAAAAACAGACCAATTTACAGTGACAGACCAGAGTTTTATCCAGAAAATGTGCAAACCACCAGTAAAGGCTGCTGGCCTCACAGACATGACTACACTTTTCTAAGAAATTGAAATAAGCACCGCTTTCGGTGACAATAGTCGACTGCAGCGACAAGATGGCAATAGTGTAAGGGATGGGTGCACATCGCAATTGACAGCGATGTCCTTACAGAAAACTATGGGCTCAAATTGTGGTCATAAATATTTTGTACTTGTAAATCAAATGTGTATTTGTGTACTGAGGTTTGTAACCTTGTAAACCAAAATATCTGAAAGTTTTATCTACAGATGAGAATTTGTGTAAATTTGTGATTGACATGACATTGACCAATCAGCTGAAAGGAAGATAAATCAGGTCAAAATTTGGACTTGAAAGTTGAAATCCACAAGCAGCCAGGGAGCATGAGCGCAGACATTTACACGTAGTTTTTTTATTTGTATCTGTAACCAGATCTTAACAAACATTTTTTTTAACTCGGGTAAATATTTTTTACAAACACAAATCTTTTTTAAACACACACAAATTTTCATCTGTAGATACACAAACATAAAACTTTCAGATATTTTGGTTTACAAGGTTACAAAACTCAGTAGACAAATGCACATTTGATTCACAAGTAGAAAATGTTTATGACCACAATTTGGGCCCATAGAAAAACACTGATATATATGTGAGTGTGTTATGACTGATTATATATATATATATAATATATATTTATATTTATTTATTTATTTATTTATTTATTTAGGACAGTGCATGTTAATGAACATAAATGTAAAAAAAAAAATTACATGAATGTAAACGTACCAGATTATAACCAAGGGCTAATTTCCATCTGTTGTCCTTAAGCATAAAAATAGACATAATAATTCATAAAAATTCATCATTCATTCATAATAAAAACTCCATCACCAAACTTACACATACACACCATTCTGTTCCCAAATAAAACATTAAAACTATACAACTTATACATGATCACATATATATATATATATATATATATATATATATATATATATATATATATATATATATATATATATATATATATATATATATATATATATATATATATATATATGTTACATGTATCTTGATCTAATGCAGCATACCATCCATCCATCCATCTTCATCCGCTTTATCCGGGGCCGGGTCGCGGGGGCAGCAGCCTAAGCAAAGAGGCCCAGACCTCCCTCTCCCCAGCCACCTCCTCCAGCTTATCCGGGGGAATACCAAGGCGTTCCCAGGCCAGCCGAGAGATATAATCTCTCCAGCGTGTCCTGGGTCTGCCCCGGGGCCTCCTCCCGGTGGGACATGCCTGGAACACCTCACCCAGGAGGCGCCCAGGAGGCATCCTTGTCAGATGCCCGAACCACCTCAGCTGGCTCCTTTCGATGTGGAGCAGCAGCTGCTCTACTCTGAGCCCCTCCCGGATGGCCGAACTTCTCACCCTATCTCTAAGGGAGAGGCCAGCCACCCTTCGGAGGAAGCTCATTTCTGCCGCTTGTATCCGCGATCTCGTTCTTTCGGTCACTACCCACAGCTCGTGGCCATAGGTGAGGGTAGGGACGTAGATCGACCGGTAAATTGAGAGCTTCGCTTTTACACTCAGCTCCCTCTTCACCACGACGGACCGGTGCAGCGTCCGCATTACTGCAGCTGCAGCCCCAATCCGTCTGTCGATCTCCGGCTCCCTTCTCCCATCACTCGCGAACAAGACCCCGAGATACTTGAACTCCTCCACTTGGGGCAGGAACTCATCCCCGACCCGGAGTGGGCACTCCACCCTTTTCCGGCTGAGAACCATGGCCTCAGATTTGGAGGTGCTGATCCTCATTCCCGCTGCTTCACACTCGGCTGCGAACCGTTCCAGTGCGAGCTGGAGGCCCTCACCCGATGAAGCCAACAGAACCACATCATCTGCAAAAATCAGAGATGAGATTCTGAGGCCACCAAAGCGAAAGCCCTCCGCCACTTGGCTGCGCCTAGAAATCCTGTCCATAAAAATTATGAACAGAACCGGAGACAAAGGGCAGCCCTGGCGGAGCCCATCACCCACCGGGAACGAGTCCGACTTATTGCCGGCAATGCGAACCAAGCTCTTGCAACGGTTGTATAGGGATCGAATGGCCCGTAGCAATGGGCCAGACACCCCATACTCCCGCAACACCTCCCACAAGACACCCCGAGGGACACGGTCAAATGCCTTCTCCAAGTCCACAAAACACATGTAGACTGGTTGGGCAAACTCCCATGCACCCTCAAGTATCCTGGAGAGGATAAAGAGCTGGTCCAGTGTTCCGCGACCAGGACGAAAACCGCATTGTTCCTCCTGTATCCGAGGTTCGACTAACGGACGAACTCTCCTTTCCAGCACCCTGGCATAGACTTTCCCAGGGAGGCTGAGGAGTGTGATCCCCCTGTAGTTGGAACACACCCTCCGGTCCCCCTTCTTAAAGATGGGGACCACCACCCCGGTCTGCCAGTCCACAGGTACTGCCCCTGATCTCCACGCAACATTGCAGAGGCGTGTCAACCAGGACAGCCCTACAACGTCCAGAGCCTTCAGGAACTCGGGGCGGACCTCATCAACACCAGGGGCTCTGCCACCAAGGAGCTGTTTAACTGCCTCAGTGACCTCGCCCCCGGAATTTGCGGGTCATTCCCCTCATCCCCAGACTCTGCTTCCTCCTCGGAAGACGTGTCAGTGGGATTAAGGAGGTCCTCGAAGTATTCCTTCCACCGCCTGACAATTTTCTCAGTCGACGTCAGCAGCGCTCCGCCAGCACTATACACAGTGCAGGTAGAGCACCGCTTTCCCCTCCTGAGACGTCTGACGGTTTGCCAGAATCTCTTCGAGGCAGTCCGAAAGTCTTTTTCCATGGCCTCTCCGAACTCCTCCCACACCCGAGTTTTTGCTTCAGCCACTGCCCGAGCCGCATTCCGCTTGGCCTGTCGATACCTGTCGGCTGCCTCCGGAGTCCCACAGGCTAACCAAGCCCGATAGGACTCCTTCTTCAGCCTGGTGGCTCCCTTCACCTCTGGTGTCCACCATTTGGTTCGGGGATTACCACCACAGCAGGCACCAACCACCTTGCGGCCGCAGCTCAATGCAGCAGCTTCGGCAATGGAGACGCCACATAATGCAGCATACATGCAGCATACATTATGTGAAATTCTTTTGTAAATACATTTTGCTAAACAATGTTTAGTGCAGTGGCACTTTGGGGTTGTTATGTATATCTGTAAAAGTATAAGTGTATAAGTCTATAAGTATCTGTACACTGTGTAAGTGTTCACCAAACAGTGACACTGTAATCGATTACTTTGACTTAAACAATTACAATGTAGCTTGCAGTGAAGAAGAACAATAAATGTGTTTTTGTTATTCATTTGTTTAGTGTTCATGAACAGCCGTTTTTGCCACCTTACCATGTACAGTGAAGGTCAAAAGAATAATATGATAACTTCGAATTAATGTCTGTGTTTTCATACATGAGCGAAGCTAACAAGTGCAGCAGTCCTGACAAAAACCACCCACAGGACAAGATTTTGCTAGCATGACTAATGACTTTCATTGACCTAATTTTATTCACCCTATAAAAGAGTCAGACTTGTATCTTGTGATACAAAGAAACTCTAAGCCAAATTTTATATTTTTAAAACATTTACATTTTTGTGACAGCATTAAAATTGTATTGCTTTACCATCATTTAGTTTGACTCATCAGTCTCATCTTTCAGCTTATTTGTTGCTGAACATTGGTGAAGTATTTGCTCCCTGCAGTTATTTGTGTGTTCACACTTTTGTATTTGTTCCATTTCCTCTTAAACCACCCCACGGAGAAAACTGAAGTGAGTCCTTAACAAGAAATCACCGTAAGACATTTCCAGGTGTTTTTTCTTTTTCCTTTTTTTTAAAATCCCATTTACTGTTCGCCCACACACAATGAAACATGAACAACAGCAACGTTGATGGAAACATTAAACTGAACCTGCTGCTCTTCTGCTCCCCTCAGAACAAAGACAAATGTTAATGTGCTCTATGCTGACGACAAGTCCATCAATTCTATTTCTTTAGCTCCTGAATATCTGGCCTCGAGGATTCAAGAGGAGTGTGACAACAGAGTGAAATTCTGGAAATGTGAGGTGGGGAATGATATCTGAAACCTTCCTCTCTGTTCTACAAATTGAAGTGCCTGCAACATTTTACATCGCTGCGCTGTAAGACGGACAAATGAGTGAATGAGTATCTGACACCGATAGACGTCATGGCCTATCCTTAAATCATCTGTTATTTGCTACAGTTGTGGAAGCTTAAACTTTCTATGTAACTACAGCGGACGAGCAAATTACAGTGGATTAACTCTACATTGTTCCTTCGTGCTCAAATCAACTGACACATCCCCACTTATTCAAGTCCTTAATTACAGTTTACAGCCGGTGGGTGGTTGGGACTGCTCTGATTGCAGCCGGTGGAAAGGAAAAAGAGGATCAGAGTGTGTATGAAGATGGCACAAGGGTGTCGTAGTGAGGGTAAATACACTCACCAAGTATGCTAGCATGTCTAGTAGTATAATTTGTTCACACAAGATGTTCGTAGAGCTACTATAGCTTGGGAAAACTGTGTTAGCAGCATGTTGAGATCACTGAAGTGCCAGCAGAGAGGGGTGTAAATATTTGGTGTAAAGTATTTTCTCCTTTTCCTCTTTCCACCATCTGGTATTAGCACTGAGCTCTCTCTAAAGCTCCATAACTGCCACATGTTGACTCTCCAGTCACTGTCTCTTGGTCATTTCAACTGACTTTCTATAAGGATGCACTTCATTACTGCATGGCACAGCAAGCAGGTGGAACAGTGCTGTGAGGACGGTGTCTGTCTTGCGCGCATGGCCAGTCAAGATTTGATCATGCTGAAATCAAAACAGCCTCAGCTTTGTGTCGCTGCACGTTTTGAGTGCATGCTCAGCTTTGTGTGTGAGTAAATTATCTACGGTACATGCACAAACGCAACACTGACCTGAGTCTCGCCGATGTGCGTTTTTCATGACGCACGTGTACAGTACTTGCCCCAGTAATAATATGTATCCTGAAGCCTTTATAATATTTGTATAATGAGTGCATTAAGGATGGGAATCAGAGTTGCACAATTAAAGCTACATGTAAGCTCTTTGGGCAAACCATAAATCCTTGTTTTAAAACAATAAATAATAAATAGAACCGCAAATAAACAAACTGCACTATTGGCTGATAATATTTTTATTTAGTCATTATTATTTTTTTATTTGTAAATAAAATGCAGATGTATTGGCAGTAGCATTTATAACAGCAAAGAAAGCAAAGAAGAGAAGGGAGAAATATCCCTCAACCACAAAATGAGTATTGACGTGTAGTTTGCTGACCACAGGGGTCAACAACAACAACCAGCATGAGCCAAGCAAACAAATAGAAATGTTATGAAAATTACACTTTAACCTTTAATGTGATGATCCTTTTTTAATCTATGTATAATTACTGCCTCCAGTCCACTGCCAATCAGAACAAAAGGAAACTTTTTTCACACCTAAAGGCCGGACCCTTAGGATGTTAATAGTATGGTGAGGTTAATTTTTCATATTTCAGAAAAGGCAGCAGATAACCGCCCAAGACTCCCAAAAAAAATCTGTGTTAGTCCCGTCAATAAAACAAACAAGCAGTACATTATGAGGGATTAGCTGTCTTGCAACTTTTAATTATTGCTATGGCATTTCAGTGCCCGTTGTTGCAGTGTCAATTAAAATGTGGACTCACTCTCAGCAAAGGCGTAACTTAAAAAAATCCTTTCCACATTAAGTGACTGACTTACCGATTTACATTGTCTTTTTGTTTTCTTTATTTTTGTAACACATTGTTGTATATTTTTGGACAATGTCAGCTTTTGGTTTGGGACATGTTCAACAGGTATGCCAGTAATCAATGTGTTTAGTGAAACTGAACTCAGGTTTCCAAAAAATGTGGTTAAACAGTTTTCATTTCATTCACAATTTAACAAAAGGGGCAATTACTTTTCATAGGACCAGGTAGGTTTGGATAACTTTTCTCCCTTAATCTATGACATCTTCATTTAAAACTGCATCTACTCTGGTTATCTTTGTCTAATATAAAAATCTGTTTGATGATCTGAAACATGTAAGTGTGACAAATATGCAAAACATTAGGAAATCAGGAAGTGGGCAAACACTTATTCACACCACTATACATGTAACCCCGTTACTGAAATCTATTTAGCCAGGAAAAGGGAAAGACAAAACTGTGATTGACCTGACAGAGACAAAGAGACATTTAGTCCTGTGCTAACACTAATGGTAGCCCATTGGTCAGTCCTATTTGGACTTTGTATTTCCCCAAGCTTTTCTGACCAGACTGTGTGTGCAACCATTTCAACTCTGTTACATATTTTACCAGTAGAAGACAGATTAATTTCAAAGTTTACCTGATTTATTTATCCTGGAATTTCACAGCCATCAGAATCCACATGTACCATCTTTTTCAGAGAAAACACTTATGCTAGCACTGATTTGCACCCCTGTTAAATATATATAAAACAAACACAGAGTGGAGGTCAAAGCTATTAGCTAGCGAGCGCCAGTATAGAGCTGCATCCATAAACTATATGGGTGCAATGCAAAGGCTTGGAGACTGCTAAATAATGCCAAGTAGTAAAATACCAGAACTTCATTCACTAAAATTGAGGCACTAGCATTCTGGTGTTATTTGCCAGTGGAAGGCCACTAAGGCCCAGTATCAGATAAATAATGATATTTGAAACTGTATATCAGGCTAAACTACTCCATTAAACCAGTGGAAGTAAGGTGAGCACAATAAGTTAAACGTATAAATACAGAAAGGGTTTTGAACTCAAATTATTCAGTTTATGTGGCACATTTAAGTTTTTGGTGTTTTTGGCTTCATGCTGTTAGCACCCATCATATGTAAATAAATGCTAATAGAGCATGCTCATATGAAAAGAGCAGGTGAAACATATAAAATGTAAAGGGCAGGTTTGGTTTAAAAGGGCAGTGACCTCTTAAAGTAAAATACTCTATAATCTAACAAAACTAAAAGCTGATCAAAACTTAAAAACACTTGGCATTGCCTTCAACAGCATATATCTATTTATGTATGCTGTATCTATTTAAGAAGCCATACCAAAGATTAAAACTAGGTAGAACACTTTTAAGCCAACAGTGAAACATTCACAGGGGCTGACGAAATAAGAACACTATCAGGTTGTTTATAGTGTTATGATAGATGATGCGGCTCCTTGGAGAGTAACCCGAGTGAAAATAGCCCAGGATTTTTCTCTATTTTCACCTCCAATATCCTAGTGAGTTCACTGGAAATAAAAGCTCAGAAGCTTGAAATTAATAATTAAATTAAATTGTACTCTCAGAGACAAAAAAAGAACAAGACCCCAGGTCAGGATGAATCAGCGAGCATAGCTACTAATTGTTTATTTTCATAATGAAGTTAGTCAGAGGGTGTCATTGCTGTTGATGCATCACACTGGATTCTAAAAGCCTGAGTGGCAGCAGGATGATTTCCAGCAGGAGAACATCTGGCATGAGCACACACTCCACTGTTGCCCAGCATTATGGCTTGCAATTAGGAAAACAACAAGGTAATGGTTGAAAAAGAGTACTATCAAAAAGGTGCGAAGGGAACTTAACTTTGATGTTTCATGTGGATAATTATTGTAATTCACTTTGAGTACTAGCCATTAGAGCTTTAATGTTAGGGAAAATGTGGGTTTGGTTATTATAAGCAGTTTATTGTACAACTGTTGCTGGGTGAAAGGCCTCAGTCCCTTCTGAATAACATCAATATACATATTCCTTCAAAACAGCATGAATACGCTGCTATTCCCTCATTATAATAGCTTTTACAATGATGTCTGACCCAAAGCATTTGGCGAAGTGCTGAAAAAAACTGATGCAATCTGGTTTCATCCGCCGGGAAACTGCTGTTGATGTACCACTGAATGTTTTCATCCCTGATGAAGTAATTAGGTGCAAACAAAAGGGCCAGCCTGGTAAATGTTGTGGGTATAGTGTATTTATTTTTCTGTGGCTTTTATTTAACAACCTCGCAGCTTAGCCATTATAAGAGCAGCGTCTAAAATAATTAGTTGTCTAAGTCTGGTCAGCATCACTGTCTAAACATTTGTGTGTAGTACAAGGGATATTTGATTGAGAGTGATACAACACTTCGGCACAGTATATATTCAGTTAATTCAATTTTATGTATATAGTTTCAAATTAAAACGACAGTTGCTTCACTTAATATCGAGCAAGCACTTGGCAACAGTGGAAATGAAAAACTCCCCTTTAAAAGGAAGAAACCTCTGGCAGAACCAGGCTCAAGGAGGGAGCCATCTGTCACAAGTAGTTGGGGGTGAATGAAAAAGAAAAGAGAAGAGGGAATCAGGAGAGAGAAGTAAAGAAGAATCACTCATTGCAATAAGGGAAGCCCCCAGTAGCCTTGCCTAGAACAGCCTGATAATAATGTCAAGCCTAGAAGTAATAAATGCATTAACTATTTTAAGTTAGAGGTCATTATGTCTTTAAGACATCCATGCAATTTAACTAATTGGTGTGTATCATGTGGCTTCATTTAGAAATAAAGCTTGGTATCAAATGTATGCTGTGCCTTCTAATAACCTAGCCTAAGGGAAGCATGTATAATGTAAATAGAACTGGTCCCAGTACAGAACCCTGTGGAACTCCGTAATTATTCTTAATGTGTAAAGACAAGCTGGAGTCTATTAGAGAGATATTATTCACTGCAGTGCAGTACTTTTAATACATAGGACATGTTCTAATCTTTGTAGTAAAATATTGTGGCCAATGGTATAGAATGTCTCATAGAAATGAATCTGCTGTCATACATCCGTTTGATTTATTCCAAACTGAAGAAGGTGGAGAATGAAAACAAAGTGATCATGTGTCTCGCTCACTTTGTTTACCTAAATGTCAACCAGGCAGGACAGCTGAGTTCATTTACCCCCAGATTAGTGAAAGCAAACCATTTCTACACAGGCACTGTCCGGGGAATGAGAACCCAACATGACCGGGTGAGTGCTAGTTTTTCATTTTTACAAAGCAATCCTTGTAACTGTTGCCATCACACCTAATTTTTCCCAGTGGCCTCTATGTTGTTGTTCTTTTTTCTCTACTCCATGTCTCGCTGAGTGTGGAAATGACAGGGTTATACGGCAGCTTCACCTCTCCCAACTTCCCCCAGCCTTACCCTGACAACCAGCACGTAGTGTGGAACATCACTGTCCCAGATGGCCACAGGGTCAAACTCTACTTTACCCACTTCAGCATGGAACTCTCAGACCAGTGTGAATATGACTACATCCAGGTACATGTAGGAGGAAGTCAGCATCCCATTATGTGCACTGACTTGGCATCAGTAGCTTGCTCACTAAAAGGCCTCTGACCTTGTCAAACCAGGTTTTGGCAGAGGGGAATGAAACCTTGCGGTTCTGCGGAGAGGAAGGGAAGAACCATGAAAGCACCCCGAGGAATACAATCATCCTGTCAGCCCGAAACCTCATGTCAGTGGTCTTTAGGAGTGACTACTCTAACGAGGGACGATTCACCGGCTTCCAAGCATTTTACACCTCAGAAGGTGATGCAAAATAGTGACATTTGTTGCCAGAAGGGAGACACATTTTCTCAGCTGTAATTACACAGAACAAAGAGTAGTGAGGTTTCTACTGAAATGCAGTCTTCACAGGTATATGCAGCAATTTTTTAATTAATTCACATTAATAAAGTCAGACAGCAAACTACAAATACAATGTAATATTTAGAAAACAGCAGGAATAATGCCCCACATGAAGAAATTATTTTAGAAGGCTCTTAATTTTATATATAATGTAACTGTTATTTATTTATGGTGCTTTCATTACAGGCCCTCCTCTTTATCTTCTCTTGGGATTTAAATGACTCTGAAGTTAACAAAAAAATGTGTTTTCCCACAGTTAAACTGTTATTTTAATTGGTTGCAGTGGCACACCCGAGAGACTTTTGCAGAGCCTATGAAAAAACTGTTTTTGTGATCATTGTTTAGTTTCAGCTAATTGGGAGTCAGATTTAGCATGAACCAGATTCATTTAGTTTCTGTGTAAGTTTTAACAGTAAATCAATGGTTTTCAAACTTTTACCCTTGTGCCCCAGTCCGGAAGCCAAAAAGACCCCTCACTGATCACATCCCCACTTCTTCTTCTTCTTCTTCTTTTTAAAAAAAAATCAGACATCCACAATCAGAACCATCAGAAGAGCATCAGAGTGTGTTAACTTAGCTTCAGTCCAGTTTTCTCTTGGCTTCCACACTCCACTCCACATGTTTTGGCTCTATACTCCACCAATGGGACGCCACAGTTGGAGAACCACTGCAGTAAATGCACCTGAGTTAGAAAAGTGTCTTTTATTTCTATCTCTAACAAGTTTTGAAGGCCATGATGGCATATGCACTTCAGCGCGATGTAAATCAAGGAAATAATCATCAGATTGCTTGGTAGGCTAAAGGTTTTAGCAGATTTATACGCAATCTCAGGTGTGTTCATGGATGGGGGAGGGGATGCATATTTATTGATTTACTCTGTCACAGACATCAATGAGTGCCTGTCCAAGGTAGAAGGGGAGAGAGTGTGTGATCATTTTTGCCACAATTACATCGGTGGCTATTACTGCACGTGCAGACAAGGATACCTTCTCCATGACAACAGAAGATCCTGCACAGGTAAGAACGATACAGAGCGAGGCTCAAGAGGCATGTTTATCTGAGCTCAATCACTGTGGGTCAAAAGCTATTTAGCAGGGTGCAACGTTAAGAACTTGGTATACATTGTCTGACTATATTGATTTGTAATTAGGGCATTTCTGGAGCTAAACACGCTACTGCTCAGATCTTCTCAAATCTGAAACAGCAAACACTATTTACAGTGAAGAAAAGCAGGCGTCTGACCTCTTTGAGACATTAGCAACAACGCATTCAATTTGCCTGCATTCACTGACGATGTAAACACATGAAATGGCCTAATCTTTCAGTTGGCACAGCAGCACACCCCAGAGTGTCTTTGGGTTTTTTTAAGGCCATTAAAATACGAATAGTTCCTTATCAGACTTTTGAAGACGAGCATAGAAATGGGATCAGACTGCTGTGTTGTAAACTTGTATTTAAGTCTAATTGTTCTCATTTGTCATTCAAAATGCTCTCATTATTCCCTACTACGGCAGGAAAAAAAACATGTCCCCCCCCCAAAAAAAAACAATTTGGTGATATTTCACACAGGGCACACACTTGCCGGTGCTCCGTACTGGATTTCATTTTGTCATAGCTGGCCTGTGCTCACTTATTTCAGACTGAAAAAGCATACTGATGCACAAAGTAGTTGATCTCTGCCAGCTGGTGTAAGGCGAGGTTAATTACTGTCGATTCCTGAGGGAAAAGCGACTTCAAAATGGCATTAAAAATTGATACCTGTGTGCAGCACTAATAATGTACTGACACAAGGTAATTAATCACAATTACGAGCTGATGTGCCTTAAATTATTATTCTTTGCCAGAGGAAAAAGGGTGACAAAACAAATCATGCGATGAATAGGCAAAAATGATTATCTGCCTACAGATTGTACTAATTATATGAATTACAGCAACTCTGCCTCTTTGCAATCCTCATTTGTTTTTGTCTGAGGCAACATCTGCACATTTGCTGGGACAAAAAGGCAAAACCTAAATGAATCTCATCATTTATGATGGCAGGAAATGTTTCAATTGATGTGAAACAATTATTTTGTTCTAATCAAAAACTCTTTAAAGCCAGCACTTCAGAACCCAGCAGCTGTCGGTACAGCTTTACAAAATGGTTAAATCAGTGCCTCAAAATGATCACTTTTAGTGCACGAGTCTCCTTCGCAGTGCCGTGCCAGAGCCAGGTGCTGACGTCTCCTTCGGGGGTTCTGAGTAGTCCGGGTTATCCGAACCCCTACCCACCTATGAGCCGGTGCAACCACACCATCCGTCTGCCAGAGGGCTCCAGAATAATCCTGAACTTCCTGGAACCCTTTGACATAGAAGGACATCCAGAAGCCCCCTGTCCGTATGATATGTTGAAGGTCAGTTGTGCGACTCCAAAGTCTGAACACACACAAGCTAATGAATGAGCAATGTATTCCTCCTCATGCTCGTGGAGGTGGTTTTGCCACTGACTTGTCCTGCTTGGGTGATATACTGTATAGCTATTGCGGTTTCATGCATATTTAGCCAGACATCAGTTAGGACTCAATCATGCTTGCTTATTTATTTGGTTTTTTTTTAATTCTATCTAATGTCCCGACATGAAAGATTTCAACAGCTGGAAAAGAGTATGGGCCCTTCTGTGGCCCAACGCCACCAGATCGGATTCACACGGGAAGTTATGACGTGCACGTTGAGTTCAGGTCCGACGCTAGTGGAAAAAACAAGGGATGGAAGATCAAGTACACCAGTACCGAGGCAGAGACCCTTTCTTTGACTTCAGACTGATGGCGCTACAGTTCACGGACTCTGTTTCTAATTGTCCTTATTTTGTGTAAGATCTTGCTATTCTTTGTTACATAGACAATAAAAAGAGATTAAAATAAAACTGTTGTATTATTTAGATCCTCTTTGCTCATTACAATAAATACTGTGTCCAACTTTTAACCTAACAGTGTGCAGTCAGACGAGCATTTTCATTAACTTGGGTTTCCTCAAATTGCTGTGGGTGATTTCAGTCATCCTCTAATCTAGCCAAGGAATTGAAGAAATAAGAAAATCATTTAAGAGGGTCTAGATGTCAGTAAGTCTGGTCCAATAAGCGCCGTATGCTAGTCATTTAACCTTCATACATTATGCAGCTTGTTCTTAAACAATCCCGGCTACGCTCCTCTATCAAAACAATCATTATAGGGTTATTTAGTACAAAGAAATGACTTATCCACACAACATTTCCTCCAGCCGCGTGCCCCTCAGATGGTTCAAAAGTGCATGTCTGAAGGTGTCAGTGAGTGACAGAAAAATACTTGTGCTGATTTATTTTTATTGTTTCTTCTGCTCCAGTGTTTTGATTTCCTTCCTCCTTCTCCCGCAGAATTAGGTCAGCGCAATTTTTCAGTGAACGTGTGACTTTCTTAAACCACAGTTTGTTAGCTTTGATTGAGCTGTTTTTCCCAGGCACATATTTTGTAGTTTGTAGGCAACAACCCCGAGCATGATGTGTAGCTACTGACCCACAGATCACCTCGTCATTTTCAACCCAACAGAAATACGAGGTCCTGTGTGGACATGTGCGCTGTAAACTGTCAGCCCACGCGGGATTAAGGCTTGTTTACAGCATGAAATACCAGACAGCCCTCGGGGCTCCTGTGTGCTTACCGAGCAAACCTGCAGTTCTTACCTGAGCGCCGTGGTCGCCGTTAAGTCATAATCTAATGCGCATGGAAGGTGTAAGACATGACGGAGCAATTGACCGCTCCTGTGCTCTTGCGCGCTCACTCCTAACTGTCCAGCCTAGTTGGAGCTAATTCCACAGGAATTACGCACACCATGAAACCCATTAACCAGCTGTTGAAAAATATCCAGCCGCAGCACGCTGCCAGTAGGCTGTCAGGCTTATAGCTAATATGCCCATCACTATTACACTAGTGCACGAACTCAGTTAAGTTGCTATAGAGAGAAATATAAAGTCTCAATATCAGAGACTGCTGCTTTTTTGTCATTGGTAATAATGTTCCTGACCACGCATACTCCTTCACCTTCACTAATAGGTGTTTAGAGTCTTCAAATTCAATATCACTAAGGAGATCCCTTGGTTTTAAGGCCAAACGCTACTGCTGTGTCACTTTACAGTGCAAAGCCTTTGAGGAAATCTCAAAAGTACTGAACTTTTTCCTTTTTTTCCATTTGGATTGTATTGGATTCTAAATGCTTTCAATATCTGTCACAATAATGTGGGACAACAGCACTATGGAAAGTCTGAAGGCACATTTAATGAAAAAAATAAAATATAAATCCCTCCTCCACCATGTAACATAAACATGCACCACCATATACAATTTCCTTTAGCTACTTGTGGAAAATTAATATGAAACAGCCTCCTACAACCTGCAGTTTTTCTTGCTGATGAGCTGAGGCACAACTTTTTATTTTTTTGGGCATACATGGACACAATACCGAGTAATTATAAGCTGCTTACAAATGCTGCACTTAAAGGGCATCTAATATGAAAGTACAAGCTGGCAGTGACATTGTAATTTCCCCACAACACGAAAAAGAAGAGGTCTTTCTGTAAATTCAGATCCTTCATTTGTGCTCATTGTTCAGGACACAGATGACAGGCATGAGAAAAGATACATCCCCATGAGTCACATGGACACTGCACACGCTGTCCACACCCTCTTACATCACACTGCCAGCAGACTCGTGCATAATAAGCTACAATGTCTCACACACACAGGGGTCATATGAATGAACATGTATCTAACTTTTTATTATTAAAGCAATGAACGTGTCTGTGTAACCAATTCAAACATATCTGGCCAATTTTGGCCCCCCCTTTGTATTTATTCCCGTTTCTGCACTTACCATTATTTATGAGGTATTTCTTCTCCTCTTTCAGATTCCATAAAACATCACACAGTGAAATTTCGCATTAGGATGCACAGTTTTGACAAATATTTCAAGATTTTTCAGCACACTCATTAAAAAATTCCTTGACTTTTAATGCAGTTTCCAAAAATAGCTAAAAAAATATGACTTAAAAATGCATTAACAAGGCAATATCAGGATGACCTGGGCAAGACACTTCACCCGTTGCCTACTGGTGGTGGTCAGAGGGCCCGGTGGCGCCAGTGTCCGGCAGCCTCGCCTCTGTCAGTGCGCCCCAGGGTGGCTGTGGCTACAATGTAGCTTGCCATCACCAGTGTGTGAATGTGTGTGTGAATGGGTGGATGACTGGATATGTAAAGCGCTTTGGGGTCCTTAGGGACTAGTAAAAGCGCTATATAAATACAGGCCATTTACCATTTACCATTTAATGATGACTATAAATGTAACAGGCAGCCTTAAAACAACAGTTCTTCATTTTTGGAGAAAAGAAAACATTTTCTTTCTTTCTTTTTAAACTTTCTCACTGTGATAAAGCAAATAAATGTGAGTTAGATGAGAAGACCCATTTTATTTAAATACACAACAGTGAACCTTGGACTTTGGCCTAGAGGCGCAGCAACTTTTCTGTCAACTAGCGAGGTTGCCAGAAGTAAGAGAATCTCCCCAAATACTGAGTTATAGCTTTAAGTTTAGATTTGTTTATCTGTAGTTATTCTCACAGCATGAAACACAAAATAAGAAACCAGCTAAAAAAAAATAGACCCAAGTGGTTAATGTCTTTGATAAACATGACTTGTGTAAATCATCCAGCTTCCTCTTGAGGCAAAAGCATTCAAGTGGTTTTGAAATCTTACAAAGTGTCAACACTTGGGATTCATGTATTCCAGCAGTTTTGTTATTATCAGTAACGCAGGGCAAAAATCCTACTCTGCTGGCCCCGAGGCTGGTAGTGTGAATTCTTATCAGTCTGTGCTCAGGTAGAGTCTCGGCCTAGTTGCCGCCTTGGGCTTGCTTTTCGACGCCCTCCTCCTTCCTCTTCTCGCTGGACTGCTGGCTGCCGCGCAGCTGTGTGTTGCTCCTGATGGATTGCACTGCCTGAATCTGCCGGAGACGTGAGGTCAGCTCAGCTTCGCAGGCCTGCAGCAGCGTGGACGTCCTCGCTCTGTCCCAGCCCAGCACCTGCTCCATAGCTTCCATCCCTCTGGCCACTACCATCTAAAGACACACAGACGGGAGCTCCATATAGTGGATATGGGAACATATGAGGCGATACACTGGCTTGCCCTACTAACATAAGTTTATGAATGCAAATGGAGATGGCTGACAAAGTCTTGTGCTTACACTGTACCTAAAGTAAATGGGATTATATCAGAACTGATGACGCAGGGGTGTGTTTTAAGTGTGTCAGGATGGGCAGTTTCACATGCTTGCTTTGATCATTTTGCAGCAGACTCACTGGGGTGTGTTACGACAAAAGCCTTACAGCAGAAGGAGTGACGTGGGAATATGATGACGTAGGATCATTGAAGGGAGTTGCCCCACATTGCTGCGATATGTAAATGCACCTCATTTGCTGGTGCCTGTCTAAATTTGCAGTTTGAACTTCTTGGTAGTTCTCAGAAAGAGTGGATTCTCTGCGACATTTACAATACAACAGATGTAAAAGTACACATTTGGGGTGTTTTTATTTGCTGATGCTTTGAGGCAGACTTAATCAGAGTTGTGTGAATAGGCTACCTGCAGATCCTCAGTGGAAAGCCTGGTCTCTGGCGATGTTTTGCCTTTCAGGACCATCAAAGTCCTGGACATAAATCCAGAAGCAGAATCCACCTCCATTCCATCTGGCACATCCACATCCCCGGCACCTGAGATATTGAAACAGGTTTCGATACATTTCAAAACATTTTAAACATAGTAAATGATTATTTCAGGTGGGGTTATTAAACAACAACAACAGGTCCACCTAGTGACCAAAAGATAGAAGTGCAGCTCTTCCCTCATGAGAAATTAAGAGAATGAACCGATAACAAATTCAGAAAGAAAAATAATACATGTTAACTAATAACATCTGCAGTTGTTTGAACCTCCTTCACTTAGAAATAAAAATACATATTTTAAGATAGAAGGGCAGCAAAATAAATAAACTGTGTTTGAATGTGTGTTAATGTTAGATTGAAACAGGCATCGAAATAAAAAAGCTGCTTGTATGAATGGGTGAATGAGGCATGTTGTATAAAGCGCTTTGAGTGCTTAGGTTGAGTACAAAAGTGCTACATAAGAACCAGTCCATTTATGTCTCTTGTTCTTAAATATAGAGAAAGTTTATGTATGATTTTCACATTTATTGTTTTCTCAAATTTTCTGATTTGACCACCCCTCCTCGCTGGCTAAAGTTATGTCAGTGATGTCCCCGACTCTCATCTAAAGAACTACATCTGGGGCCATTACCTATCTTGAGGGCTTCATAGTCACGGGACTATATTGATTATTTTGCTGGGTGTATTCATGCATATTGATCACATCTATTGATTACATGTTTGTTACGCAGAGGGAACTGTATAAGCACCCTTTTCAAATTAATGGTTTTTTGTTTGTTAAGCCACATAACACTGACCTATGAATCATTCAGTCATAAAAAGGTACCTCACTCAAGGGATGAATCTTGAGTTACACGTGTTGTGTCTACACATAACAGACATCTTAGATGAGCATCAATTTTAAATTGTATCTTTGGACACTTTGTTATCACAGCCTGTCTCAAAAACACTGCATTTCCATTTATGCTTGCACATTTCAATAAATTGCTGTTCCTTTTTCCATGTTCATAGTGAAATATGAAGAATTGACTTTGACCACCTTTGCTCTTCAACACAACCTGAGCTCTGTTAGGCAGGGATCACTGTCATGCTGAAAAATGAATACAATCAGATCAAGGATTGATTGTGGACTTTAAGAGGACCAGGAAAACCTTGTCCCCTGTTTCAATCCAGGGGGTCAATGTGGACATTGTGGAGGACTATAAATACCTCGAGTATACATGGACAATAAACTGAACAAAACATTGTTGCACTCTACAGGAAGGGCCAGAGTCATCTCTATTTTCTGAGGCGGCTGAGGTCTTTCAACATCTGTTGGATAATGGTCAGGATTTTCTATGAGTCTGTTATGGCCAGTGCCATCCTCTATGCTATTGCTATTGGGGCAGCAGGTTGAGGGTCACAGATGCTAACAGACTCAATAAAGTGATCCGCAAGGCCATTAATGTTGTGGGGATGGAGCTGGACTCCCTTAGGGTGGTGTCTGAGAGGAGGATGTTGTCTAAGATAAGGACAATGCTGGATAATAATTCCCACCCACTCCCTGACTAGCCACAGAAGCATGTTCAGTGAGAAACTGAGATTACCAAAAAGCACCACTGAACGACACAGGAAATCATTCCTGCCCATGGCCATCTCCCATCTCCCTCAACTCCTCCGCCTAATACACTGTAAACACTGCAATAGTTACACACAACAGTTAAATGTCAATCATATATACTTCACCTGTGTAATATTCTTGATATTTGTAATTGAATGATTTGTATTTGTTAGTACTATTTCTTAAATTTGTAAACTTTGTAACATATTGTATTATTTAATTAGTTTAGTCCATTACTGTTACTGTCTTCGAGCAACTGTAACCCACATAATTTTTAAAGTACTCTGATTCTGATTCTTTCCAGACAGTATTACATGGTGGATCAAAAACTAACTTTTGTGTGTTCATAATTCTATCATTTTTGACACGATCCCCAACACCACGGGCTAAAATGCAGCACCAAACCACGACAGAGCCTCCAGTGTGTTTTATAGACACTCGGTTTTGGACCCCTCTCCTGATGCCCTCTGTGGACACTGATGACAATATGAACCAAAAATCTCAAATTCAGATTCACTCCATAGGATCTGCTGCCTGTTGATTTTCAGTCCAGTTCTTGAATAATTTGGAATATCTCACCCATTTCTCCCCTTTCCCTTCCATAAGAATGGCTTCTTGACTGCCACCCTTCCACTGAGACCATGTCTGATGAGGCTTCTGTGAACAGTAGATGGAACAACTGATGCACCACAGAAGCATCTCTTACACCCTGTGTCAGCTCTCTGATTTGTTCTTCTATTTCTTCATGACATGACTTACATAGACTGTTCATCTGCTGTAGATACTTTGCCACTTTTTTTGTCCGCCAACTGTCCAGTTTACTCAAATGTTTTAAGGACATACTGCACACCATGCTAAGAAAAGCCAAAGCTTTGGCAAGTTTTTGGCAGTCACCATGTTGGCACATTTTTACCTTTGGCATTTTCATTGATTCAACTAAAAAAATTGAAACAAATGATGTGTTTTTGCCTCACACTGCTAGTAACAAAGCGCCCAAAGATTCAATTTAACATTGGTACTTTGCTATGGTGTCTGTTATGTGTAGACAAAACGCTGGTTCATCCCTCGAGTTAGGCACCTTTTAAAGCTTGTCTCATAGGTCAGCTTTAAGTGGCTTAACAAACCTCTCAGAGGAAAACCTTCCCTAAAAAAGGTCAGGTACAAGGACTGAAAATGAGTAAAAACAAAAGCAGCCAATGCACAAAGAAAAATGTCAAAAAAGCTTCAGAAAAGCTGAAGCTCAAGGCTTCAGCGTTGGAAAAACTGTTGCTCAAGGCAACCTAGAAGAATTATAAAAAAGTCAGGCTCATTGGAAGCAAAATATAAAGAAATAAAAGGTGGCTCCAGACTTTTGCACAGTACTGCAGTTCACGGAGTTTCTGTATCCCAGTTTGAATAATGACACAGAAACAGCTTTCTATGCAAGACTTAACTTGTTACAGAGTTTATATTGTGTATCCGTGTCACACTACAATAATCAGGAAATCTGATTTTCATATCTTTATCTCAACAAACTATTTCCACACGGTAAACATGGCAACCACCTCAAAATGACACAGCCGTACCTCCCTGAGAAGGCGGACTTGTTTCTTCCTGTTGTCTGTTCTCCAGCTCCACAGTTTTCAGGTAAAGCTGGAGCAATTCCTTGGATTGCCGCTCCTGCTCTCTTCGATCCAAAACCCTCTGCAGCGTCTCCTGGAGCTCTTGGGCCTTTTTCTCTTGGAAGCCCAAAGCAGAGGCTAGTTCAGGGCATGGGGCATCCACTAAGGTCTGAAAAAGCAAAGCAAAACAATAAAATACAATTTGCGGCTCCTATTTTTAGATTGATTAACACACTTATCGCTTTCTTATACTTGACATATAATGTTGGTACCTGTAGGTCCGCCTCAGACATGAGAATAATGGTAGTCAGGTCCTGCTTCAGCTGCTGAGCCAGTTCATACCAAGGTGCTACAGTACTGGAGCTGTCCACAGTATCAGTCTCCAGCATCACAGAATCCCTAGCCATCCAAGCTGTGCCACCATCAACTAAAAAGTAAATATCAAATCAACACAAGGTGGTGCATTCCCGGGATATTAATGATTGATGATAAAAAGGATGCAGAAAAATGTCAGATAAAAGTAAACCTGCTTACTCCTGCAAGGTGGAGACCACCTCTCTTTGTCATTCAATAGCATGAATTTTGTGTTTGAGGGTAAACACAAAAAGTAAGCCTGATCTTCTACTACTGTCCCATCATTCTCTAGGACCACTGTGACTGAGTCACTGGAGTTGAACCCAAGACACTGTCGACCTGTTAAAAGAACAGAGAAACTACAAATATTATAGAGTGTCCCAGATTATTTTTATACTTCAAAGTGTTTAGCCATATGGTTGTATCCATCCAGCCGATTCAATATCCCAGCTGACTGTTGTGGAAAGAGGTGGCCGCAAGTCCAGTTTAGCATAACAAATTAACCTCACATGCGTGTCTGTGGACTGTGGGGGGGAACCAGCAAATCCAACACAGATCCTTCTCTCTGTGAGGCGACAGTGCCGCCCATATTTCAGAGGAAAACAATCAGTATTAGTGTATCCCATAAGCCAAATATTCAAAGCAGTAATACCTCAGACACCACCTGTTCATCAGGTGATTCAGCATACTTCCACATGTCAAACAAGTCAGTCCATTTAAAGAGTCACCAGCCCTTTCATCAAAGCTGCTCCTATTTGCAATACAAAACATGTCTTACTTCCACTCGCTTTTAAAATTGTACAGCTATAAATCAGCACCTCTAGTTTAATAGTGCCCCAGCTCAATATTTCATATACAAGTATTTATTTATGTATATTGAATAGGAATAAAGGCAATTTATAACTTTAAGCTAGCTTTAAAACCAAGAGGGGGGTTTTCAGATAGCATCCTAGTTTTGTCACTGGCAGTTACAGGAGACTTTATCAGAATCAGAAATACACTTCTAGTATCTTCATGTAGGTGGCTTCAAAATCAAGGACCCAGCCTGACCTCCTCCAAACTCTGCTGACACATAACAATCAAAGACGTAGAAACACTTTTATTAAAAACCTTTTTTTTTTTTATTAAAAAGAGAAAAATGGAGAAAAAAAAAGTCTGGGGGTAACGCCTGGTGACTAGCCTTCTAGGAATGAGCAGGAAGAGCAATGACTTTTCATGTTTAGCTTCTGCAAGTTTAAACACGATGGATAAAAATGGTGATGCTGCTTCTGCTGCCACACACGACTAGATAAGTAAGCTTGTCGACAGCAATAGCAATAATCACCTCAGTTGTAATGTTAGTGCCTCCCAACACTCTCACAAATCACTGAACATATGAAGTTCTTTCACTTTCGCAATATGAGACCCCGCTTTTAGCGCTCAGCACCAGTGCAAACTAAACATTTAAATACTGCACCCACAACGTTTGACTGCGTGAGACGGTACTTCACGTAACTGTCACACACCCGTTCAACATTAATGAATACATCGCTTTTATTAAAAAGAAACTCTAGCATGATAAAGTTCAGGAATGTAAAGTCATGACAACTTACCTTTTTTCTTAAGCTCATCTATGGAAAGAGCTACTAGCCCATGCGTTTGTTGTCGTGTGAAATTGCACACCTTACACGGTTTATCCGTCATTGTAGTCTGCGTTTAGAGAAGCAGATTTTGTGCTTTCTTATACCTTAATACTGACAGTTATCGTCAGCAGCTATCAACTGCTACCACTATCCCCGAATACGGAACTGCCGCCGTGCCGCTATGGCATCTGGGATATGTAGTTTAGCACATACATAGAAAGAACTGCCTTTGTGTTTACAGTTTGAATATAACGCTATAACCTCTATAGCGGTAATTTGAGTGTATTTTAAAAACATCTTTTATTAACTATTTTCAAGCTCTAGACATAAGAAATATGAGAATAATAACATGTCCTTCCGAGTAGCTCCTGTTAAAAAGCTCAAAGGTGGACTACCGCAAATGACCGCTAGATGGCGACCAAAGAAAGTTTGGCCTGACAGTGGAGTTCAGTTCTTTCTTTTTTGTTTTTCTTTCTTAAAGACATTTGGTTGGTTAATTGCGTGGTGAGAATAAATAGCTAGGGAGTAGGTGGAAGAGAGCCTGGAGAGGTGGAGGTATGGTCTGGAGAGAAGGGGAATGAAAGTCAGTAGAATCAAAGAATGCGTATTTGTGTAACAGTGAAACCAGGAGTACAGATACTGAAAAGTGGGTGGGTTTAAATCGTTTAAATACCTAGGTTCAGCCATCCAAAGCAGACAGTACAGGCTGAGTGGAGCGGGTGGAGATGATTATCAGGGGTGATTTGTGACAGATGGATAGCAACAGTGGTGAAAGTAATGGTTTATAAGATGGTACTGAGACCTGTATGGTTTGGAGACTGTGGCACTGACACACACACACACACACACACACACACACACACACACACACACACACACACAAAGGAGGCTGAGCTGAAGGTAGCAAAATGTTGATGAAGATGAAGATGTTAAAATTTTCATTACGATTGACCAGAAATTAAAAATCAGAAACTAGAAGTTAGAAATGAGTAGATCATAGGGACAGCTCAAGTTGAGCAGTTTGAAGACAAAGTTAGAGAGGCAAGGCTGAGATGGTTTGGACATGTGCAGAGGAGGGGAAGTGGATATACTGGACAAAGGATGCTGAATATGGAGCTGCCAGGCAAGAGGAAAAGAAAAGAATCAGAGAGGAGGTTCTTGGATGTAGTGACAGAGGACATGCAGAGGGTTGTGTGACAGAAGTGATGCTAAGGATGGGATGAAATGGAGGCAGATGATCCGCTGTGGCAACCCCTAAAGAGAGTATTTGAGAGAGAAAAGAAGACTGCTTTATATGGTTCAAAAATGCACCACTTACATCACAATGTCACCTGAAACAATCATTTTAATGCTGTAAGTCTAGCATTTAGGGGTCTAACCTTTAGGGGGTTGCTGTAGCAAATGACTTTATAGTTTTATTTATTTATTTTTATTATTTATGAACTACTGTAAATAAATAGTATCTTCTTGCTGTGAATCCATTAAGTATTATGGTTTCTGAAGGGGCCCTGGGCAAAGACATATTAAGCTATTATCTGGTGGCTGAATGCAAATCTGTTTCAACAAGTAGGGACTTACCACACCTCGTGACTAAGCTGTTGGCTTTGTTGTATAGATTTTTTTCTTGTTCTTTAGGCACAAGGGTGTGTTCAGCTGAGGAAATGATGAAGCTGACATTAAGTCTAAAAGTAGAACAGGCTCTAATATGACAAAAACAAAACAAACAGACAAATAAAAACAATTTACAAAAGAGAAGTTTTCTTGGCAATGAAAGAAAGACAGTCATCAACATTGACCATGGAGAGGTCTCAGTATAAGATCTACTGAAGGTGTGTGAGCATGAGAATGTGCTATGGGGAAGCTAAAACCTAACTTGGTGTGCTTTTAAATTGTAGCGTTTTAATAACAGACAGTAAGAATAGTGAGTGATACTTTGGAGTTAGACTTATCCTGCAGTGTCCCTTACTCACCTGCAGGAAGCAGTAGTGCATCCTAAAGCATGTTGCGTGGTAGAAATATACCAGAATAAGAAGAGTGGCAGAAGGAACAGAAGAAGAAGATGGCATCCAACGACCAAGCTGAGGCAACAACACAGGTCTCTATATGCATTAAAAGCGGTTTCTTTTTAATGTCCATTTGCGGTAGTGAACTGTTTTAGATATTTCGGGGCCTTAGATGTCTTAACGTTGGCATCACGTGCCTGGAAATGCTCATCAAGTTAGAGATTAGCATGCCTGCTAGTTAGCATGCTAGCTAGGTTTCGAGGTAAAAGTTGTCACTGAGACATGAGTGTGTTTACAAGTGGGCAGGAAGGGGCGTCATTTAGAGTTGCCATATTGTGTCGAAAATAATATGGCATAGTTACTATATTTGCCATTGTCATCAAACGGTACAGCTGTACAATTGCATCTGAGCGTGTAGCCTCGTCTTACTGTGTGCAGATAACTGTAGGTGCAACTCAAAGGTCAGTGTAGGGAAATAAACCTGATGGTCTCTGTTGGGTTGCAGTCACAGTGTTATCTTTGAACTCACCAGCCCCCCAAAACAAATGTCATCGAACGTTTTTATTCATGTATGTCACCAGTGACACCTTTACTTTTTGCATATACGTTTATATATGCTGTAGAGAAATGCAAAATATTTTTATGTACATATGTGAGAGATGCTTAGTTACACCTTAAACACCTTAAATACATTTTTATTGTTTTTAAAATTCTCTAAACAGTAACTGTAGCTCAGGAGGTAGAGAGGGTCATCTACTAATTGTAGGCATACAGACTGTTGCTCAATTGTGCTTGCCCAAGTATCCTTAAGCAATTTCCTAACCCAAGTTGCTTTCTAATGTGTTCATCAGAATGTGTGTGAATGTTCCATAGAAAGTGCTAAGGCCTAGAAAAAAAAGTGTTTGTATGAATGGGCAAATGAAGTGCTTTGAGTGCTCACATAGAAAATGGTAAATGGCCTGTATTTGTATAGCGCTTTACTTAGTCCCTAAGGACCCCAAAGTGCTTTACACTACATTCAGTCATCCAGCCATTCACAAACACATTCACACACTGGTGATGGCAAGCTACAAAAGCACTAAATAAGAACCAGTCCATTTATGTCATTAATGTTTTCTTACCCAATCTTGTGGAAATGAAAAATAGCCTTTTTTAAATTTATTTATTTTCCTGCCGATAGAACAAAATCTGTCCACATTCTACTACAAGCACTGCTCCATAAACATCACAGTGAAATGGATACCCTTCAGTTTCCACAATCAATTTATTTGTGTTGTGAATTTTCCCTTGTTCACAATTTCTACAGTTTCCCATCTGTTACTGTACATAGGGAAATGTTTATGGAGTACAGCATGAAGCTAAACTCTTCACCATGATGAGAACAGGTTAAAAAAACTTCTGAGTTATGACAGTAGTTAACTTTTGACAAAAGCTAACAAGAAGTTAGGTAGGTAGGTAGTTTGATGCTTGCAGCTGTTTCTAGAACTCTTTCTTCTCTGTTTATTACATACCTGCAGAATCATACAGCAGCACAATTCATCCAAAAGCTTTTCAAATGCACGAGAGTTGCTCACATTTATGTACCTGACACCACAGAAGTAACTTCAGTCACAGTAAATTATCCCCAAAATTCAGGCAGTTTTGATCAGGATCTAGCAGCAGATAACACTGTGTTCTGTACTTCACACAGGCTCTGACAGGGTTCAGTCTCTAGCTAATGGGGATCCTAATAAACTGAGCAATTTTTAAGTGTAAGAGTTGCCTGATCAGTTTGCAGAAATGTGCCAAGTGTGAAAGAGTGCTCAAGCACTTTGTATAAATGTTGTTGATATGCCTGAATGAAGCCTTGAGGCCTAGTATTGTAAAAGTGTCCCATACCTGAATAACCGAATACTGTCACTTCAACAGATAAAGCCAGCAATGTTACATACCCTGTGCTTGTAAAGGGCGACCATAGTTACCAAGCTTCAAAGCGACATTACTTCTGTTTTCCACTAGATGGCACTCTAATACAAATGTTTATTTATGTTCTCAGCCTGGCCTTCTGCCTGGAAAAGAGGGAGCACGTAGCCCCAGAGAAGAACTGGTAAGAATTTATTCCTTAATCTCAATTACATGAATATTGGTAAGGAAACATTGACTGTAACCACAAAAACATTAAATGAAGCTAATGTAAGTGAGAGCTGGAAAGAAATAGCATCTTGGATCAAACGATGCAAATATTAAATTACATTTCCTGTAAAGAAAACAAAAAGCAATGAATAAGGTATCATAATGGCTGGAAATAATATTTCAGATATTCTCACATGGCACACGCTGTGATTCTTAATACTAGTGCTCAGAAGTGTGGATTTTTCAAAAACTCAAGTATTCGTGGGATTTTGAAAGAATGAAAATCTTCTAATTTCTTGGCTTGATCTGGTGATGCATAGTTGAGGAAGATTATGATGGTTTTTCTCTCCCCCCCACCTTAAGATCTGATAATTTAAAGACTTTTATTTGGCTGTATTACACATTCCCCAGGGAGATCCAGTATTAAAGGCTTCCAATTAGCAGACAGTCACTTTATACATCACAATGATGTCCCCAAGCTGTAATGAGAGTATACTTTATGTTCTTGGTCTTTAGAGAGGAAAATGGTCTATTTTAACAGCAGCAATGGGTTCCACAGTTTCTTTAATCATGCATAGCATAAAACTTTGACTGCACATCTTTGTTGTTCTTTGTTTATCCTTTTAGTCGGTGTCAGAAATGGGTCGAGAAAGTTGCTCATTTGGAGTTTCTTCACCATGTAGACTCCTATGCAAACACAAAGGGCACTTGAAGGTGTTGTTCCCTCAAAAGGGTGTTATAAGGTGGTGTTTAACAAGAATAAATGTCAGTTTTTCTCTTCAGTAATGTGCAGAGTGTTTATAAGGCATGCTTGGCCCAAGCGATGACTATAACCAGGAATGTTTGGTAATTGCTAAGTGGGATGGAATCCATCCCAGGTACACTCACTGTCCTTGTATAGGCACAGCATGCAGGTTATAGACGTGCTGTATTGTTCAGCCTACATGTCTCAATGTCATTCACCACCATTCACTCTTCATCTTCCCCCCATCATCCCTTCATGCCAAGGCTAATTTAATCCTGGGGTTATTGATTGTGGGAGCATTCTCCCAGGCTTTCTTTCAATTTACTTCAATTTCATCATCCCAGTGCGCTTCAAGACTGTCTCCTCAAAAAAGGGAAGAAATTCTTGTTATGAGGAATTTGAGACCGGTTGACAAGTCCCACCACCACCCTCACTTCCAACCCCTTTTCTCCTTTCTCTTTTTGATGAGCTGCTCTTTCCCAGTTAAGTGGATTATTACAGTAGGGATAATTCTTGTCACATGGCATTATTTGGATGAGGTGAATAATTGAAATTTGTGTCTGAAAGGATTTTATCTGGATGAGAGGAAAGGGAGTGCTGGCAGGGTTGGAAGGGCAGGAAAGAAGAAAAAGCAGTCTCTCTCTCTCTCTCTCACTCACACACACTCACACACACACACACACACACACATTTGCATAACATCTATGTGCACATGTGCATGTCAGACTGGGGACACCAGTCATGTTAACAGGTTCTGACTCACCTCGCCCAGATCAGCCGGCCCTGGCACACTGCACGGCATGGACCCTCCTCAGTGGCAGGAGGGTCCAGCTCAGGGGTCGGTGCCACAGCCTCTGCCACTATACCAGGCCAGACAGGGATATCTGGACCTGCAGGTTAGAGCGAGAAGAAGGGGTGGGAGAGCCCGCGTGAGTGTGTGTTTCATGGTTGACTGGTATACCAGTCGCTGCCAGCCGCTGCTATTGCCTCTGGCACTGCTGTTTGCTCACTCTTACCCCGACTACCTCCATCTCAAATCCCCACCCCCTCCCACTCATCCCTGCCATGACCATTACCCCAGCCAGTCTATTACTAGTCTTTCCCCAGTCTCTGTGCTCTCTCTCCCTGTAGTGACACCCTGCGCTTACCACACATGACGATGCTATTAATGAGCAAAGATTCCACTGACCAAATGAAAATACAGGAAGGAATTGGCAAATATATTGACTTAATATAGATATTTTGACAGGTTAACCAGATCTATTGGAATAAAATTAAAAGTCACTTCACCAAAATAAGCTGCATTATAGTTTTTATGCATTTATATTTTAAAATGTTTACATTTCTTTTCTCCTGTTAGAAACTATATGATATGAAAGAACAGTTAGGATGAATTTGGCTTTGTACTTGTGTACTTTAAAGGTACATTTCTTTTTTTAAGTTTTTAATTATTGTCCTGAATAATAAAGTTAAAGTTGTATATTTCTTATTAGAACTCCTGCTCCTTAATTTCCTTTGAGCCGATTAACTCGGAACTCTTTGGAAATACTCTCACTACCTCGGCTCACAAACTAAAGGGTCATGTGTCATCGCTAAATGCAATTCTTACAGATTTAGGTTACCGTTTACCCCGTTCTTTACTCTTTGCACTGAAAAAAAAATCCAACCTCAGTTTAAGAAGTGCATATTTGTTTGTGGGTATGAAAGCGTGTGGTTTTTTGTTTGCAGTAGGTGCTTCTGTACCCTTTGCACATGTAGACACAGATAGTGTGAACTGGGCGTGTTTTATGTGTTTAGGTTTGGGGATTTTAGTACAGCAGAGGGAGGGGGAAAAGAACGGTAAGAAGAACATCCCCGGTCTCACAGCAACTTCAAAAGCTCTCCTTCCCCAGGATATTAAGCGACTGTGATGAAAAATTTAGCAAGCGTTAAATAAGCCGCTTTGAAGTGATCTGTTTTGGCTCAGCAGTCTCCAAATTTCCGTAGCCCCTCTGCAATAGCCATCTCGCTACAGAGAGGGAATAAAAGGAACAGTGTGTTAAGTGCAGAAGTTGTGGGGGACCTGGCTGGCTGGCAGAGGACCTGCCAACAGTAATTGGTGTGGCCAAAGACATGAAGGAACCACTGCTGTCGCTGTCCCCTTTTGTTGTTCTCTGGATCGTTCTCTCCTCATTTCACCTCTCCCTTCCCTGATGGGTCTTTTGCTGAGTCCCGTGAGTTGCAGGCAGACAGATGTTGCTCATATGTTTGAGGGTTTTTTTTCCTCGCATGTGCGTGGGTGTAGCACAAATGTAACACAGTGGTGATACCAGGAAGTCAGAGGTTACTCTCGGGTCTTGACTCAGTTATTTTTTGCCCTCAATGACTTTTCCCATGGAACATGTGTTTAAAGGAGATGTCTCCTTTTAATATCAGTTTACCCTAAATATGCATGTATGTGAGTGAGTGTAGAAATCTTTTGAAGATTTCTACAAATTAACCTAAAACTGTACATACAGTAGATTTTTTTTTTTTTTTTACACTTCAGCCACCATAAAGCAAAGAATAACAAGAAGAGAATCTCTAATTTGACAATCATATTTCAATTCATTTCACATCCATCACTCTTAAAGCTATTATTTAAATTTTTTTTCCACAACTCCAGGTTTCAACATGCTCCAAATTAATTATTGGGGCAGAATAAGAAATGGGAGCCAGTAATGAGCCTGCTATAGTAACTCCATTCTGTCAAGGAACTAGGCTACCATTTAGTTAGTCAAGGGATCCTTCTTTGAGATTTTCCTTTTTTCCTCTTTGCTCATTACTTTAATTGTAATTGTAATCCTTTATTGGAGCTGTCTGCAGTAAAGGAGAGTTATGGTCCGAGTGGGGGCGCGAGCCATAGAGATATTTCATGATTATTGGGGAAGACGGTCACTAGGTGGCAGCCACTAGTTCGGCCTTGGTGTAATTACTGAGTGGGAAGTGATGGCAAGATATTCTGTGGGTGTGTGTGCGTGGATTTGTGTGGATTTGTGCGCCAAAGGTGGGGGAAAAGAGATTTCTTAAAAAAGTAGTGCACTCCTTGAGAGAGAAAGGTCCGATCAACCCGATCAACTGCTATCTCATAGTCAATAGTCTCTGTATCCTGTCATGCTTACTGTAAACATGCGACACACTCTGCAAAAAGCACAGATCAAAGAGGTGTCGAAAGCGCCCGCCTTCGTGTTTTTGTGGTGATTCTAAATAAGTTCGTTTAAGATGTAATCTGCAAGCTGTATTCACACTGCAAGGTAGTGCAAGGTGATGTAATATAATGCGTAGTGGGGGTGGGGATTAAGTGGTACGGCACTGTGTCTGTGTCTGTCTCTGTGCCCGCACTTTTACAAAAGGAACATCTGCACGGCACAGTCGAGTTTAGTGGTCGCGGGGAAGTTTTCCCTTTGAAAAGCATCAAGGCTCAATTCTCTGTTTCACAGCGCTCATTGTGCATCATGCGCTGTTTGTTTCAGTGGTTAATGACACAGGAAGGGCCCTCCATTTTATTGTTGCTGTGTTGCACTTTTTCCCCCTCCTCGCCCAACCCGGCAGCCAGCCTCCTTAGAGGACTCTGTATGAATTCTCACTGTCATGTCCAAGGACGAGTGGCGCAGGGTCAGCTAATTGCTTTTATGATTATGATTTCACGTCAGATTTATCGTGCATGCTCGGAGCACATCTTCCAGGTCCTGCCGACGTTGCTGGCTTGGATGGGGGGAAAATGAGTTTACAGCTTCTGGCTGTGACTTCTTGTTTAAGTGCAGGTCACACTTTTTGACTCATTAGAGTTGAACGCAGGGGGTGAATCACGGTGGCTTTTCCTGTAAAAGCCTCTGTTTTCTATGTCAGTAAATGTACTTGTTTTTCTCATATCTGGCCACAAAAGAGCATTTTCTTACTTGGCCTTCAACATGTGCTGAAGTTTGGAGGTCATGAGCGAGGAATGACACAGACAAAGATTTTGGTTTTTCTGTTGTTTGAACTTTTTATGAGCCATAAATCCCTCATCTTCGTTTCTGTTCGCAAATGAAATCATTACGCTTATTCCCCTGCAGAATGCCAGAATTATCAGTTGACTCCTTTTTGATGTTGGTGATGGTTCCACCCACCTCTTTGAAAGGGATGAGCACAGATGAGTCCAACCCATTTTATAAATTATTTTTATTTTGTGGCTTCTGCCTTGTGTGCTGAGCCGGACTAGATCCCAATTGCCAGCCCCAGACAATAGTGTTTTCAGTCTTTTGACGAAAGCGACGCAAGGCCTTCAATTCACTCTAAAGTTCCCAGTAAATGAAGAAGCAGCTGTTGCCACTGTATGTCAAAAATAAGCACCTTTTTTTTGTAGATGGAGTTTAATGTCATAACCGTGGCTCTTGATTTGTTGCTGTAATTTGACCTCGCTCTGACCTTCCTGGCTGGGCCGCAGTGTGACTAGTGACAGATGCAGCCTGGGAATATGGTTTGGATAGTTTTCCAATGCGCAGAGGAATGTTGAAGTTAGTTTTACGCAAAGTTCATTTTGGAGACATATGTAAAGTCTGTGATTAAGCTGAATTCAATAAACTTTAATGAATACTTAGAACTTTATTTGTAGGGTTTTTTGTCTCTGCGAGTATATTAATGTAAACAGCATGGTAACAGAGCTGTAATTTCCTATTCTCCCACAATTTAGTGAACTGTCACAATATGTTTACTTAAGAAATGACAGAAATACGACACCAGTTTAATTACAGCGTAGTCATTTTGCCTCAATATACTTGGGAAAGTGGTCTTATTGAGCTGAGCTTCCTTTATACTCTCTATTCTGCTTTGTAATTACTTCGGCTTGATTTATCATCTTTTCTTTGTGTTTATGGTTGTAAACTGCTCGAGTGAGTAACTTGGTCTGAGAGTGGCTTGTCTCCTTGCAGCGAGGCTGGAAATCTCCTGATGAATCTGAGATGTCTCTGCTGTCAAGACTGCTCACATCGCTCTCAGCCTCCAATGTCACTTTCAAGGCATAATTACACAAGTTGTGTTGATTAGTATGAGAAGCAATTACAGTGGCTTTCCGCTGCAAATGGAGAATGTGATGGCTCTTGATTGACACGAAGCATCCTGGCTTTAATAAGTAAATGACTATGGTAATTCAGGTACTGAGACCCTTTGATTTGTCAGCATCTTTCTCATTTTTGTGATGTCCTCGGATTTTAATGAACATGAATTTGATTGAATCCTCCTTCATTTCCCATGTCCCTGCACCTGTCTGTCTCTCCTATCAGTCCACTAAATGCTCTCAGATGGGAGTCGTATGCTTTCGGAGCCATCCTAAACAGTCCTGCTGCCGATGCTGAATTATCTTTCTTAATAAATTCAGAGCGTTTAAAAAAAAAGAAATGGATATCCTGCAATTTTGGCACACTATTAAAAATGCCTTTTAGCATATCGTGCTTTCACAAGTGTAGAAATCAGAGGAAAAATTATTTGTAATTGACACTTTGGGGAACATTTTTTTTTCTCTTTTTATCTTGCTTCCCAGTAAGTTATTAGCTGTTAATTTGTCGGCAAGCTCCCCTACAGCGCTAGATATTTGTTCAAATGCTGGGATCCCCTCAGTGCATTTGTAACTACACTTCTGAAAATGCTGCCCTGTCTAATTATGTAATATAATACTGCCTTTTAGGCAAGTTTCTTTTAATTGAATAATATTAGTGCTAACTAAGGATAAGCTATTGGAACGGCAATATTTAAAAGAGCTGTTTCTACCCTGTATGAAATGCACAGTAGTGCAGTGTAGTACCACGGCAATACAGCAGTCTGTGTGTTTTAGGTATTTGAATAAGAGCCAAACATTTATGCTAAAATTTCATTGGCCTAACCCTCAGTCTCATATTTCTTTCTTTGTAAACCACGGTTGGCCTAATCAAGTAATTCCCTGTTTGTCTTAGTAACCCCCTATAGAGTCATACATGCATACATATAATAAAATAATTTGCTCTTGCACTCCCTATCCCAGCTGTAATTTATATGGATTGAATGAGTGCTGCATTGTGGAAAAGCACGAGTGGACCAAATGCTCGTTTGTCACCTCTAATAAATGTTAGAATGTAAATTATGAACTTATGCTTCAGATGTAAATGCACTTTATTCCAGTCCTTAATGTAAACAGACCACTCCAATACATTAAGGGGTATGGGGGAGGGCAGAGGGATATTAGATTTGGAGTTTTTGACTGTTTTCACAATCAATAATAAGCACAAAAGAGGCTCGATGGGGAACATTATAACATATCTGAAGTCGCCTTCATAAATTATTGCATGAAAGCAGGCTTGTACACCAAAAATGTAAATACATTAATGTTATTAATAATGTAGTGACTAATAGTTCTATCAAGACTGTAATAGCAGTTTAATGGAATATGACAGCAAGAATGTATTACACTTCTTACATTTAGATGGGACCTCACATGACATTTATCAGAGATTTCTGTAACAATTTTTTTGATTATTTTGTTAAGTTAATTGCTTCTTTTTTCCCCCCCGAACGTCTTCTCTGGGAGAGGGGGCAAAAAAACTGGTAATGGATATTAATTAATATGTGTCAGTTTTCAGGGTTTGATTAAAAATAATGAAAGCAAAATGCTAATGGGATTTCAGAGTTTCTCTGTGTGTGGCGCCCTGAGATTGTGGCTTTATCTGAGAAATCTGGAAAAAAAAAGATAGTATGCTACTCTGTAGGCTAAAATGAAAGTGACAGAATATAGAAACTAAGATAAAATGGAGCACTTGAACGAAAATATTACGCTCCAATTAGACTTTAGAGGTGTGGCTAAGAAGTGTAATGCCAGTAAAAACTGTAATGTTTCTGGTTGGAAAATGAAACTGGATCCTTGCACCTGCAGTTAAAGAGATTAAACAGATTTTTTTTCTTTTAATAAAAGGGCCAAGTGAATAAATCTGACAAGTTGCTGTGTGTTGGTAAGTTGTTTTTTTTTTTTCTAAAACATTTTCTTGCCTCAAAGTCACCAAATATGATTTTATTATTTTCTTAATTTCTAGAATAGTCAAGGAGCTTGTGTGTGTTTTCATGTTATTTTATTTTAGGCCTCCCTTGTTAACCTTTAAAATTAAGCACTTCATCAGGCACTGGTAATAGGTAGACTCCTTCGCCTTCATCCAGAGTCTTCTTGTTTCTGTCTGTATTTAAAGGTAGAGAGCAACTGGAAACCAGGAGTCAAACAGACATTGACACAGTAGTTAAAAAATAAATAAATAAAATAAATAAATAAATAGCCAATGGCACAACTGACAATTACCCAACACCTGGAGTGGCTCCCCTCCCCAGCATGTGCTTCAAGACTGTCAACTTCTTGTTAATGCAGTGATTAACAGGAAGATCGCATTTGTTTTCCTGTGCAGCTCTCCTGGCAGCAGCACTTTGCTTTCTCTTTGATTAAAATAGTAGATGGATGGATGCATTGTAGCTCTGTCATGAATTTCGAAAGAAAGGGTGACAAGGAGACGTTAGAAATGGAATAAATAGAGGCGAGGCTGAGGCCTTTCCGTCCTTTCCAGATTGTGTTTACTGTGGACTGTGGGATTTTAAGCGAGGTATTGGCGGCATGCAATCCTGTGGAAAGAGTCAGCCAACTCTGACAGTCGCCCAGCGGCCTTCGGTTGTCTCCAAATTTCACTCACTCACAGATTTTTTTTATTTATTTATTTTTTCCGCCTGTCTCTCCTTTTAGATTTTCTCCATTCTTTTAATGGCACTGCTACCTGTCTGTTCCCCCTCACATCTGTACGTGCTGCGTCATGGTTCCAAAAGTGTGTGGAAAGTGGTTTTGGGTATCATGGGGATGAGAAAAGGGGAAGTGAAGGGGCTTCGTCAAACAGCCTGTACTTTTAAAATACTGAGAGTGGCATTGTCGTGCGTTTTCTGTGTCAAGGTCGACAGAAAATGTCAGAACAGGTGTGCGTCTGCTGCTGAGCTGCTTGCCAACTCAGCCCCTTTTGCTGTAACACGCCACCTCGTGTGACATTATAGTGGTTCACTGTGGGTTGTCTCCTCTCTCTCTTTCTTTTGGAGGCGCATGGTAAAACATGTATTTTCTCCTGTCACCGCGTGACTCGATGTTCAGCTAAGATGGGTGTCGACGCCTAAACTTTGACCACTGCCTCTGATTGTCACGTAGTCATAAAGTGTTAAGATGTTGATTTGAGATCAAAAGGAGGAACATAAATCGTATAAATTTATGTGCTGTATGAGAGTCTCTTAAGTTTAGATCACCAGGCAGCCATGTTGCAAAACCTGAAAATTCTGTGTGCACTTCTCAAAAGAGAAGGATAACGTTTAGGCGGGGCATGTATAAACCAGATGTTACACATTTTATCGCTTTATCACGGTGACTTTTTATAACTCGCTCATCGTCTATCGTTATCTGGTTTACAAAGGTTAAACTAAATTGCTTTTTTTTTTATGAGCTGTCTTTTTTTCCCCTCAGAGTTAAAAAAGAAATACAAGTGGTACTTCTTCTTCTTCTCTTCTCTGGCCCTGGTGATTGCTGCTTTTTGTTTGTTTGTTTGTTTGTTTTGTTCTGTTTTTTGCTGTCAGCACCCCACTCTTTATGGTTTTCCTACTCTCGAGGTTAGACTCTTAGCGGTGGTTGGATGCCTCTGGAAAAAAAGAGAATTAGCCAACACATTTCTTTGTCACTTAGTGTGATCAGGAGCAGACTCTTGCCGCTGCTCTCTTTCTCCAAAACCAAACGAAGGCCTGCTGGCTTAAGTTTCCTCCCTGGTTCGATGTTTATTTCAGCCTGACTTGTCTGCTACGGTAGATGTGTGGCCCATTGTCTTGGCAAGTGTGTCTAAATGTTTCTGACAGGTCTCAGTGAAAGACAGGCCGCAAGGGTAAACTGCCAACCCCACCCCTCGTATGCCACTTCTGCCAGCCCTGGCCAGTAGATGGCGATGTTCATCTTTCCTGGCTCTGTGCCTTCCTTGGCGCGTCTCCCTTTACACCATCCTTCCCCTCTCCTCTCTGTGGAACTCACTGAGGAAAGAGGGGTCTAACCCTGTATGCAGGGTCATGCCACCAATTCCTGGTCCCCTTTGAAGACCATGAAATTGCTGATCCAAGACACATGATTAGTGCATTCAGCCTATTGACTGGAAAAGGGTTGACACACAATTACAATGTCACTGGAATGTCACAATCTGTCTAGTTGTCTTTCTGAGCATAGGCTCATCCAGTGGCACAGTGTACCCAAGAAGGAATAATTTGATCAATAAAAGGATACCTCTCTCTCTCTGTTGTCACTGGTCTCTCTATTTTAGTTTTATTAGTCAATTTGGCAGGCGAGCAGGACTGCACACAAAACTGATGCCAACTCGCTGCATCTTCGCCGCAGCTCTCGGCTTTATTTGCCTATTGTAGTGCTTCAGTTGTATGCATTGCAGGATGCGTGTGTATGAGTTTGTGTCCATGGGTGGGTGCTTCCTCAGTGAGCAGAGCAGTTTTGGATGAACAGAGGAGGATAGGCTTGTCACTGTAAGTTGCTTGTGACGGAAGCAGCTCTTCTCCTGACACCACAACACAACTTCTGTGGTGTGTCGCTTGGACACAAGCTTCACGTTGTTTGCTGCTGGTGCCGCTTGCATTTTGCCTCAATCAACTAATTGAATGTGAAAGGCCGGCAGGCCCTGATGATGTGAAGGACAACACACAGAGCAGTGGCAGGTTTAAGAAAAGACCCTGTGCTTCTTTATGTTACCGTAGCAAATTGCGTCTCTCATTTCTCTTTACCGAAGAACTGAACTTATATATATGCCATATAAATATGGCATAATATAACTGTTTAGCCATTTTGTGTTAACCTCAGTGTAGATTTTGTTATGAAATTTGCTATTTTAAAACGTTCCATAAAAACACTACAGAGTGTTTGTGTTTTTATAACAGCACTTTCTATTGCTTCCCATTCATCTAAGTTTTCATTGTAAACTCTGTTTATTGTTGTTAAACCATACATGAAACTCTTGCTGCTTTTGTTTATTTTGTTTGTTTATCTTTTTGATTTTTCAAAAACATTTTAATGATACATTTTAAATCGGCAAGAAATGATCAGAAAGTTTCTGACAGTTTAGTGTCTTTTATTCTATTTCAAACGTTTTTCTCGTATATTTGACCGGAGTCATTTCTAAACAGAACATTTTTCATACTCGACGCATTTACAGACCACATTATGACCACATTTTCTTTTTGCTACGCTGTGCGTAGATAAAGTTGCGTTGTGAGCATTTTCATGTTTTGAAAACGGTCACTGAAAAGCACACTGAGCTGCTTGTCACACAATGTCATCACTGACTGCGTAAGAAAGAAAAAAGAAAAAGCTTCGAATTACAGGAAAGAGCCACTGCATTAAAGAACAAAGGAGATCGATGGCAGTACATTAAATTTTATGCGAATGAAAAAAAAAATCAACTAATTAAAATTGATTACTCCTGCTTTGTAAATGTGTTTCTGAATTAAATTATTGTATGAAAACATTTTGACCAATCGAGGAGCTGAGGAAGTATCCATTACTGGATTGCAGCTGAGAAGGGGCTGGAATGTTTTGTGGTAGCTAAGTAGTTTGTTGTGCTTCGCTGCGACTCGCTTCTTGCACCCCCACTGCTAAAGTGCCATGGGTTAATCTCTGATGACCCTCATCTCTGAGAGCAGCTTCAAACTCATGGTTTGGGCCTTTTACCTGAATTAAAAGGAATGTATAGGGCTAGGCAGTATTTTTGCCCAAAGTAAGTGAAAGTGAGGTGTCACTCACAGAGTCGCACGTCTTTAGTCATCAGGGCTCTCGGGGCTCTCGGAGCCCCACTGGGGATGTCCTTATCTAAACAGTCATCTGTCTCACTAGTTTAGCAAAGGCAACCCCAGGCAGCACGACTGACAGTTGCACATTAAGAAATGTCAGATTCGGCTTTATAGCGTATCTGTCAGGCTAGTTTTGAATTGGCCGAGTGCCACCTGTTTGTCTTCATGTTTAGATCTCGCAAGAATAAACAAAGCACATGACTTTGTTGTTGCTTCATGTTCCGTTAAAACACGTGGCAGCTTCAGCTACTTTCTTATTCTGCTCGTTCTGCAGAATGAGGATATTTTTTTTACCCTGTACAACCGGCTCTTGAAAGAAGTTCAATTATTTTGCAAGTCAGTAAAAAAAGAAGCCAATAAAACATTTTTTCTCTCTTTTTTTTGGGGGGGGGGGGGGACGACAATTCTGAACTTAAAGTTTAAAGGAAGCGAAACATTTCCAGCAAATTAAACACAGTTTTGAAAGTTTTACACTTTTCTAAAAATTGCTTGTATTTCGAAAATAACAATGCAGCTTCCTCCCCCCCCCCCCCCCCCCTTTCTTTCTCTTTGACAAGCGTAGCGTTATTCACAATATCATATTAAGTGCGTTTTTACCTTTTTGTCAGTGGCCTTGTCGAATACAGTCTACTACGGCCCTCGGTTTTTCTCACCACTAAACCACTCAACTTTTCCATGTTTGTGATGTCAGAACTTTGATAGGGAAATGCTGCTGAATGGAAAGTTTGTTCTCTATATGCAGTGGTCTTGAAAAAAAAAAAAAAAAAAAAAGCTCAATTTCCGTCCACCAACCCCCCCTTTTACAAAAATTGCATAATATGCTTTTGATGTCATGATCGTAGCCTTGCCCATGGCTCTGACACTGATACAGCGCATGTTATTTTTAAACCTTTGCATCGCAAATGTCAATGAAGTTTTCCATGACCCTTTTTCATCTGCTGAAATGTTGACTCTGACCTTTAAATTTCAAAAGTTAGGATAATTCAATAAAGATTGACCACATTTCAGAGTGTAACACACAAAACGCCAACCCGGCAACGTGTGAACAGATGCAAAGTAGTTTAGAAATGCCCACGTTTAACCAGTAACCCTTTATCAGATTTTGCTTATGCTGAAGACAAGTTTCGGTAATTGCTTCTCATTTCATTTTGTAACGTTCTAACTTCTTTGAAAAAGCACTGCACATGAAGGGACAAGCAACAATGAGTGAGAAATGAAGGGTTCTTTTTGTACAGTCATTGTTAGAAAGATTCGTCTCCAGCAGGGCCCTTGAAGCTCCTGGAGTGTCTGAACAACTGTGGATGTTAGCTAAATGGCCAGCTCTGCACCTCACTTCCTGATGTCTCTCAGGGTCAGTAATTCCCTATAGCTGTTCCCAAGTGGCCTTGCTTTCTCCACTAAAGGTCACATTAAGGCAAGAAGGTTGTCACAATTAGAAGGGCATTTAAAGCTGCTCTTTTAAAAAGATTAAAAAGCACTGTTGGCCACATCAAGCAGTCAGGCAACTAAAGGAAATACAATAATTGCATTAAAAGTTAATTCCTTTCTGGCAGGGCTCTAATATCAGAAAGGTATTGGGTTAAGTCATTTAAGACAGCTGCCCCTGATAGCAGATCATCCATGAAAGCACCAAATTAATATAGAGCTTCATTTTTCGCCGTCTCTCACTTTCTCCTGCTTTTGGTCCTCCAAACGTGTGTTTGGGGGGGAAATTTGAGACTAGCTTAACACAATTTTTGTTCATGTCTATCAGTCTGTTATTATATCAGGGGCACTTCTCCACAAATGTACAGGCCAGGGCAATTTGGAATGAATTGATTCACACTGAGCCCGAATTCTATACTTGCTAATGATTTCCTTTTAGACCCTCAATTGCACCCCCACCCAGCTTCTAGTTCCATCAAGTCCTGCAAATCTTTTCAATGTTGCAGACAAATTGTGTACATATTTTTGCAGAACAGATAAGGAGCAAAGAGTTGCTCAGTACATGCCAGTCATTTCCTGTTCAAAAATATAAAAAGTTGATGTTGCACTCTCTTTTTTTTTTTTTTTCGTCTTTTTCTTTTCTTTTTCTTTTTTTTTTTTGAATTGTTTGAAGTGTTTTAGATAAGAATATGTGATACCACGAGACTGTGGATGGAAAATCTTGAGTTTTGGTTTTTTTTAAACTCTGGTATGGTATCTTTTATCAGTGTTCTTGTTTATTCCAAGAATGTTTGCAACCCTAAAACTGCATTTTTACCGTATTGCACAGTAATTACTCGATAAGTAGTGGTTTGCGTTGGCCTAAATAATTCAGACTGAAAACACAAATCTTTTCTCTCTTCTCAGATTTCTTTTTAATTTCTCGTGGTTAAAATTCTGGTTACTTTAAAACTGAAACTAGCTACAAATACAGAAACCAGCCCAAATGATCAATTGTAAGATATACCACAAACTGGTGTCTGATGATCGAAAGTCTGAATTTCCCAGATGCTCACACCTGCTCTTGAATTCCTGTAAAATATCCATAGGTGGGTCTTACGGTATATTATGGTTAAGTGCCGTTACTAGTTGGGGCAAAAATATACAACTGGTTACATGGATTCCCTCAGGCGTCTATCCATGCAGTTCGAACATAATTGGATTGCAGCCTCATTTCTCACAATTCAAGGTATTGCAGTTGTAATTTTCAGACAAGTGCAGTGCAAATTCTTGTCCAATTCAAACTCAATAACATTTCTGTAATCTTGTCCGTTCATCAAGTTCACTCTCTTTAAGTGTGTTGGTTAATGTTATCTCTTTCTGTGATTGAGTTTTCACCTCTTTTTCGGCTTTACCTGACACTTTATTGGTTATCTGGTTTGCAAAGATTATCGCTCTTAACATGGAGCACTCTGGTGCATTAGGAGTCGAACCTTTACAAGAGGTATTACAAAGAAGCCTAATTGTTCTTCGCACCAAAATTCATTTACCAGTTTCCTGCAAGGAAGGAAATTCACCTAATTTCAGTTTTAGTTATTTATGCTGTCTACTCAAATGCGCCTTGTACTGTTATCCATCTTACCCCCGCCCTCCTAAAAGCCCCAGTTGTGTGCTACCCAACACTATAACTGGGGTGATCCATAAGTCAATAACAAGACTGAAATCTGTGCAATGTGGTTATAATTGATTGAGATGTCTGGATGGAACTTGTGCAAAGCATCTATGTCATCTGCTAAGAAGTGCATTTTTCCTCTCCCTGAAGATCTACCACAACAGTTTTAACCAAATGGACATTTGCCTCATTAGTTTGCCGCTGAGCTAGCTGCGGTCCTTACTAAGATGTCACACTTACGCCTGTTAACGCTGATACAATTTTCTTGTCAATATTGTGCTACTGAAATTTTAAGCGAATGTAAACAAGGACTGCTCATTCAGCATATTCTTTCCCTGTTAGGTCATTACCTCTCAGCGGGCCTCCTGTATATAACTCTGTTATTTACCGTAATAAATATTGGAGTATTAGATTTTAGTGTGTTTATTATCTCTAGTTTCCGCCATTACCACATGCTGTGACTTGTGGTAATGGCTCACTGACTTGGACAGTGAGCGCCTTGCAAGCACTAGAGTGATTTTTGTCTTTTTTATCAAAGGGATATTTTCTCTGTGTTTTGACTGTATCTTTTGGCCCAGAACATCAGTTACGGGGTCACCATGCAAATGGTTTAATCTGGTTGTCACAATGAAGGTTCCGGGTGACTGGCTTTAATAAAGCTCTCAGCATATATAGAGATCCAGGAAATTCCGCACCTCTTGCGTAACCCTTGTGTACATCAAGGTCACCGTGTTGTCCCAGTGAAAATGTAGATTAGTGTGTACATCAGTTGTGGCAGCGATCTCATGAAGTCAAAATGGTGCATTTTAATGAAAGGTTCACTGGGTTGTATAAAGAAGAAATGTTATTATTATTCAGACGTTCATTTTAGGTTTGTTTGTAATCCGCGTTTGCTAAGTTTCTTAAAGATGCCTGCGCTATAATTCTCTACTGTACTGTGTGCTTGTGACAGAAATCTCACTTTTTAAACAGCTTCACTGCCACTTGGACAAGTTTAAACTGCAATTCTTTTGGATTGAAACAGGTTCTTAGTATATGCAATGCATTACCCAAAATGAATTACCACTGGCAGGGCGCTCAATCACTTTGTATCTTTCAACACTAAGAGAAAAGAAGAGTAATCAAAACCTTTCAACCTATTAGAGGGATGACTTTTACAATTGAATCACGGGGACCACAGGTGCGATAATAAGTCATCGAAACCTCCTCTCTAGTGTGTTTCCCCTTTCTCTGTGTTCTTACATATTTATCTATTTTAGGAGGCGCCACTTCATGGCGCCCACTTCAAATTTATGTTTTAATGCCATTTGAGGAAGATTTTTTTTCCCCTCCCTCCAATTCTTGGAAATGCATACTGGGGTGGAAAATTAAGGTGCATCTCGAAGGAAAACATAATAGAATCGATGAACGCAATGCACTTAAAACTACTGGTGTTCTGATGCTATTTAACGTTCTAGTGCATTAACGTTTCAAGTCATTACAACATTCAGGCTGGGTGATTTGATCATGGCAGGTTTTTAACTGGAAGAATTACAGAAGTTTTCAGCCTAGGATTCTCAAGTTATTAGATACAAATGATCACCTCTGCATTAAGTATAGATTTTCTTCCACTCCGCACTTAAGAATGGAAGTTTGTCTTTAAGAGGGTAATAGCAAATTAAGCTCCATACTCCATTTGTCCAGCACTCTTGATGGGCTAATTTTATAACTGCTGATTTGGTCATTCCCCACATTTAGCTGGAAAGTGGTCAGGTGGTCTTTTTCCTCACTGCTGGGTGTGGGGGGAGCGTAAAAGCAACTATCAAATGGAATCCATTTAAGGTTTTTCTTTTTTTCCTGTGGGGTTGGACTGATAATGAACCTTTTTCTTAAAGAAGGTCTAGACTGTTGTTTGTGCTGTGAAAAGCATCAGTTTGCTGCAAAGCTTATCTTCTTCCTCTCATGTTATATCATTACGAGGGATTAAATCACATTTGTCTCTCCCCAGATTACCACTGCTGTACAATTTCTACAGAACCCAAAAGTACATCAGAGTCCCTTGGCCCTCAGAAAAACCTTCTTGAAGAAAAAAGGTGAGAGACTTCTCATTTGCTTGATTTATGCTGAAAGCTGAAAGCTGTGAACAGTATACATAATTTGGGGGAAAATGGCTGTGGTATTACAATCCACAAAATGCGGTTGGCAAAGATACATATGCTATTTTTTGTAAGATCATTCTGTTGGGGTCAAAGGTTGTGGCCATGGATCTTTGCCTTCAGGGGGGCCTAATAGGGGTCGATTTAGCTTCAGAGAGCATGATTCAGGCTCTGTGAATAAATGACACACCAGTCTGGATGCTCCTTTGGGTTCAGGAAAATTAATATTGACAAACTCCCTCTGCATTTTCAATGGAATTATCAATATTGCCTTCCAGCATTTTAACCCTTTTACTTAATTTAACAGTTATCGTAAATTTGAGGCACGGCACGAGGAGGTTTTCTAAGCAGGGGAGGTTGGAATGTTTGCTGGCTCTTCACTTTCTTTGCAATTCATTGAGATATTTCTAACACACAGTAGAATATTGTTTGTGCAATAAAAGTTGCAAAAAGCTTTATTACTCTGAACTCATTTAAGTCAGTTCAATATAATGCAGCAGTAGAGCTGCAGTGTTATGCCATGTATTTATAACAGTCAGCCTATGGCTGAGCTGTAATAGTATGTACAGTGTGTGTGTGTCTTTTACCTTGGATAAACACTTTGTGGGGAGTGTTTTTATTTAAATTTGCAGTGAGACAGTTCAGTGTGTGGGGACTGTACTTGTACAGCGCTTAGGGACTTTGCATTCAGCCAAACAGTGAAAAGTGAGCCTAAAAGCTCTGTGACTAGGAAAGGTAACCCGAAACCAAATCCATGGTTGCCGGCTGCTACTACACTCATCTCATATGGCTCTCTTGATATCATTTGAAATGTATTTTTTTTGTCTTTTTCTTTCATTATTAACAACTAAGGCATGTTATCAGTCTGCTGTTGGTTAATTGAAATGTAACAAGGCCTCATTATTGTCAAAGGATGCCATGCTGCACCTTATTTTCTTCTTACTTTCAGCCTTGATGCAAACTCCACGGAGCTCCACTATCCAAATCGGTTTGCTCTTACTGCACTTTAAGTCCATGAAATATGTATGATGCTTTAATGCAGATTTATTTTGGAAAATCGGTTCCGCTGTAGATCTAAACAAGAACTCTGGATTTGCATAAGGACATCGATCTTACACAGAGAGAGATGGGAGATATGGGCAATGAAACACTAAGCACAAAGTATGTTTGCACTCTGCAGTATTCTTAGGATAACTCTTGACTTGTACAGTCATACAGCAGTAAACCTGGAAGTTGTTTAAATCCAATACTCAAGCTTTAAGATTTCTCCTGTTTCAGGAAAAAAGCTCTACTGTTACTATCGTGCTTTATTAAATCAGTTGCTTTGTGTTTTTGTGATTTTATTTAAGTACAGTAATTTTTTTTGTCTTAGAAATCGACGTTGATCATATTACAGGAAATTATATCAGGAAAAGGCTTTTTTTAAGCTGCGCATCAAACCCAGATATTGCACCGCAATGCCGCTTAGTAAGGAACTAATCTTAGCTGACTGCTAAAAATAAAAGTAAAGTGTACTTTAAGTGATGAATCACCTGTCAGACCTTTTTCATCAGTATACCACATTTCCTGATTGAAATATTTCTTTGTGGGAATTTAAACAAAATAACTTTATCGTGCCGGTGTTTGTGTTAATTCATAAATTATTGTATGAATTGCACTTCTGGGTTACATTCATAGTAACAAAATAAAATGAAGTATCAGTACAAAATATCTTTTAGCCTTTGTTCATCTTCTCAGAAGCATCGACATCAATACTGACAAGAATTTGATTTTGAAACTTTCCATTTTCCTCCCATAAAACTCGTTGGTAAACTGAATCAGATTAGTAATCTTGTTCATTGGTGACTGCTTGCTGAGCCACAATAAGCTTTTATACAGGCGGCAGCAGGCCAGTGCTCAGACTTTTGCATGCTCCTGTACCCAGCATGTATTGTCCTTTCAACCTTTTGACAAAGAAACTCAATCATCATCCTCCTTCTCCCACAGTCACCACAGCAAATGTGTCAGTCTTAATTTCTAATACAGTTTAATGTCATATTTATGTAAATACTTCTGGATTTTACTCTATATTAACAGCCAGAAATGTCAAAGCACACATAAAATGAAACAATACCATCTCCTGGTAGAGTGGAATTTAAATTGGTTTCCTCTTGCTGCCAGTACTTACGCTGGACAGCTGATGAAGGGGAAAATAGGGCCCACTTTGATTGCATGTTGCAGAATCTTTACACAATAATCTCAGTCGTGCATATTATTTCCCAGCGCATTTGTGCCCTAATCTGCACTGAAGGATGCCTCTCTGGTTACATGTCTGTTTTTTCCAAAGAGAGCCTAATAGTGTGGTTTATTTCAATATTCATTGAAAAATATAATTTTCTGTTTTCCTTCAACTGTCAATTTCAGGGTATGAATTGGCAATTATGCAGTCCAATATTTCAAGCTGCCCTTCTAGAGTCCTTGAAGTTGAATAAGCTGGCTGAAATATTGAAACTTTGTCACTTTGATGTAATATAAATCAAGATTTAAACCCAGAGATGCTTTTTTTCCCTGTCTTTTACAGAGGAGTGAGGAAATGAATTGCATTTTAAACTGTCATACTGCAATCTTGAAGCAATTTTGCCTTAGTCGTTGACTGCCAAGATCAAGTAAATTTTATTGTGTTTGAGTGAAATATAATGCGCTAGACTCTCATCTAGTGAATTGTGCCATCTATGTCTTCTTCAATTAACAGATGCAGCAACTAAAGAGCATTGGGCCTCCACTTTGGCACCACCATTTAACCCAGACAATTAGCAGTTACACACATAATTACCAAAAAAAATCAAATTCTCAGGACAAAGTCAACAACATTTTCCAGTTCTCAGTGTGTCACTTTGACCGTGGGACCTAAGGTGACATCACCCAGCCGCTCCTAGTTTGACAAACCGAAGGTAATTTGTTTTGGAAAGTAAACACAGGGAGTGTACATACTTGCTGCAGTACAGGTAATTTCAGCATGTGAAACGGGTACAGGGCATTCGGAGTTGGTGAGATATAAATGATGGCGTGACTGTTTTTATTTATTTATTTATTTTTTAATAACGTCTCAGTTGTTATTAAGTTGAATAAATAACCCTAAGAGATTTCACCCTGAGAAGTGGGCCACTGATGGAGGGTCAGGGGAAATCTCTTAGGGTTGGCTTTTGGTCTATTACCATACCTGCTATGGAGGTAAGAGTAAGGTTCATCATCCCAGATATTAATAGGATGCTGTTTGTAAGTGGGGTTATGTGACTCACCTCTCGGACAAAAATGACAATGACCAAGGCCTGCATGGAAGGTAAAGGGATTGATGTGGTTATAAATTACTCCACGGCGCCACCTAGCCTAGGCCTTGCCCACTTTGTCATCACTACAAGGCGATAAAGCAGGGAAATGAGAGCAGAGTCCCCTTTTTTAATACATAAATGAATACTCTATGAGAATGGTCATTATTTAGGGGCAATGTTCAAGCTGTTGAACAGAACCAAATGACATGTAGAATCTCCCTCGGCAGTATAGCTTGGGAAACAGTTTGAACCTCTCCTTAATAACCCATTGACCTCCATCTATTTATGACCCCTGGCTTGCATTTTTTTTCCCATAATATTCAAAATGTAAGTAATTTTCACTCAAGGGCAACTTCATAGTTCAGGCCTTGGAGGACAGCGAAAAAGGCATTCACCTTTTACCACACAAAATATTTTAGTAAGCAATTCTTATAATTGGCTGTCCAGGCTAGGTCTTGACCCATAAAGTCCAGAAGTGCCAGAATTGGAGAAATAGATTTAATGCTAGCGCCCTGCTGCCTCTTTGCCCTTAAAAAATACCCAGAGAATATGAGCCAGTGAAAATAGAGCTGTAAATAACCTGACGAGCAATGGGTTTTCCTTTAAATAAATACCGATCAGGTTTATGTTGAAAGACAATAGAAAACGTAGCCCAGATATGCAGTTTACAGTATTTATAGCTGTAATATCGAGGTGCCAGCACCGTAATTTCATGCCCCAATGAGAATGGCAAGGTCAAAGCAAATGCTTTGGCAGAGCATCTGCTAATACGGTGACTCATAAACAGGCACTGCGTGTATCAGGTGCACCAAATAATACAGTATAATGAAATACAGAATAGCTTTCCATTATTGTTGTTTTTTATGGTGTCGTCATTAGGTGTAATTTATGTCTTAAAAAATTCATCTCCCCACAGGTCGATCTGAAATGGGGGTCCAGGGGTCATTCCACAGGTTTTGGAACCCATAATAAATTTCACAATCCCTTTTTTGTCTTTTCCTTTTATATGTAAAACTCACTTTCACCTTGTTCCTTTTTCTTTGGGATCTGAGGGCTCTTTTGTTTGCTGTTGTCTTCCCCCACGGCAATAAACAGATCAGAGCCTCAAACACAACTTAGCAAGCTGTAATTTCACAGGAAATCAGCTTTTGGAATTTCCAGGTATTTTATTTTGATGTTGGGTAAAAAACAAAAACCTTTCATTTGCTGCGTAAACAACATCAAAGATGTGAAGAGCTATTAACATGTACATATATTGGTCTCAACAGCAGCCTAAATGTAGTTTTTTGTTTCCTTTTTAAAGACCTTAAATTTCAAGGTGAAGGGAAATTTCCTTTTTTTTTTTGTCTCTTTTCTTTTGTTTTAATATATCTTGTCTTATTTGGTGAAACTGAGATCATCGCATGTCTCACTCAATAGTCTGTCACCATGTAGTCTGCTGCGGTCAGATGAAACAGGAGTCCAGGGACACATTATTGCTTATTTGACAGTGCAGTCTGACTGCACAAACTCAGCGCATGGCGCTCACCACTTCCTGGCACTCAGGACCTGCTCTGCTACAGGCTGGCCAATATTTGCCTTCAATTATTCAACAATTTTCATGGCCATTCCTTTGAGCATTTAAATAGGTGACTGGAGGGACCTCTCTTGGCATAAGCTTTCTGCTAGATTATCACAGGATTTGTTATTCTTTTGGCCTGCGGGTACATGCTCAAGTGTGAATTCAGATTTGCTTCACAGTTAAACACTTAAACAGGTATTCAAATGGGAGGACTTGTTTCTCTTTTCCTTTTTGTTTGTTTTAAATCACATCTTGTCCACCTTCAGAACTGAAACTTTCTGCTTTACATTTGACTTCTCATAAAACTTTCAATCCACATGGAGGTTATTGTATGCTGTCTCGTATAGGCCACTCTGGAGGTCAGTAGAAGAACTGTTATATCTCTGTGCAGATACTGTTCTGTTAATGAAAACGTGAAGCAGTCACTTGAAATACTGCATACGAACACTTTCCGTTCTCTCAATATCTCTGAAAAGATGGAGGAAGCATTAGGCAGCGCGTGTGAGAAACTAAATCCTGAGGGAATAGTTTAAGTAAAAGACTCTTTTACAAATCTGATTATCTATCATTAAGTAAGTGAAATTACAGAAGGAAGTAATGGCTAAAATCTTGGAGAAGTATAAAATATTTTAATGTAAATTGTGTTGCGTCTTCATTATAAGGTGCTTTTCTCCATCTAAGAACTACAATATGTTCCAGTTTTGGTTTTTTGTCTTCAGCTTTCTCTTACTTGTTCTGCTATAAATGTGGGGGTTTTTTTGTTTTTTCCCCAGCATGTTTCATCAAAAGTTATAATTATTTTCTTTGTTTAGAGTAAGATGCTCATTAAAAGATGAGACCCACAGCAATGGCAGCATATGGTGGCTGAAATAAAATCCTTTCTTGCCACAAAAGGAGATGTTCATATTAGATTTTTTTTCCTCCTCCCCTCTGATTCTCCATCGGGGAGCCCTTTGCAATTTAATCATCACTAAAATCATTAAAAAGATCTGAAGATTAAATTATATTGGCATTTGCAAAATTATGTAATACATTTACATTACAATGAAGAAATTAAAATAATGCATTTTCACTGTCTGGGGTGTATGAAATCTCCACATGGGAAATATAACTGGAGAAGTGGACAGACTCTTATTTTCTTTGCCTTTGGTGGCAGTTAATAGGCTAGCAGAGTTTCAGATTTCACTGTGTGAACCTTTCCGCACTCTCTTCCTTTGATGGATGTCCCTGAATCAAAAACTCTCGCTGGAATTTCCGAATTATGAAATGAAAATACATTTTTGAGAAAGAGTCTTTGTGAAATTGAATGAGATTTGACATACTTTCTCTAAATTCTACTTGAAAGATTTGTGGGGGGCTTGGGAAGTATTTAAGCATACATTATGATAGCCAAAGAGCCATTTGGTTTTTCCCATTAAGGGAACATTTTTGCGAATGCCTTATAAGTGTGTGTCTTCATTACAGGCCTGACAGATGAAGAGGTAGAGTTGGCCATCCAGCGTTCTGGCTCCACAGAAGCACTGCCTCTGGTCCCTGCAGGGCCCGCACATCCACTCCATGCAGCTCAGCTCCCTCCTGCACCGCTCAGTGAGTACATATATCATTTTCTCAACTTTTTTAGCACCTGCAAATGCATGCATGCCCTACAGAAATAGTTTGAGACTTAAAGATTTGAGACTGAACAGAGATCCTTGTGCTTTGCAGATGTGTTGTTAGAGAGCTTCCCTCTTGCTTTTGTTAACCCTGTTTAGTTTAAATTATCTGTAGCTCCTCATATACCTCGCTCTTTACAAGTATTACGGTTATACGTAGCATACGACATATATTTCCTGCACTGTGGATTTAGACACAGGAAATATGAGCACAAGCTTATGAAGTCTCTTGCCATTCTGTTTCAAGGGGTTCCTCCTGGCGAGACCCCACACCACAACCTGTATCTTTATTACCTCAGGAGGTTATGAGTGCTGTCCACTGATTTACCAATGCAGAATGAAGTCCGCGTAATGCTTAACCCATATGACAATGATTCCAGATGTATTCCACCCTCATTTATTACCACACTGTCCTTGACTCCCCCAGCATCTCATGTTTTGTAATGAATGTGATGTTGATGGGATGGCCATGTAGTTAGGAAGACTCGCAGCTCTCTGTCCATAGTGGAGGGTTTTATATCAAAACGGCTATAAGGGAACTGCATAATGAGGTGAGAGCGCGGAGTCTTGTATGGGGGGTCATGCCGAAAAGAGGGGGCTACCTCCCTGTGATGTCCTTCTTATGGGGACGGTGCACAGGGACCCGCATCCATCTCTGTCGAAGTAATGGATACTCTGATCTCTATTTCCACACGGTAGAAGGACAGGAAGGCCTCCACTGAACCCAATAAATTTGAGAGGAGATTGGAAAAACGGGGGATGGAGACCACAGTTCCACAGCTTAAGTGACCAAATAAAAAAAAAAAAGGACAAGTAGAAGTGGTATAGAAAAAAGGAGAGATGGGGAAAGAATGAAAGGTCCTAAAAGAGGAGAAAAGAGAAAGTGAAGACCCCTGGTGATGCAGTGAGGCTTGTTCAGGGTCAAACACCTATCCCAAGGACTTCCAGGCCTTTCAGATGCGCCGTATTCTGGGATAGGTGACAAGTCTATCTCAGCTATGATGACGAAGACCTAAATTTATGTGGTTACCATATGGATGTTGGAGATTGATTCAAAATTTTCGATAGGAAAGGTTACAGGATCATTGCAGTGTGCTGCAAAAGCAATGAAATGTGCCCTTGAGATGGAGAATAAAGTAGCATTCACCTTGGAAATATACCATGTAGTCCTGTATGACAGCGGGTCTCTCATTTTATTTGCATGTAAAAATCACACAAGTGCTAAGGCACAAAATCAATCTGGTTTACTTACTTCAAGCCAGTAAACATGTACCACATAACCCATTAGGTGAAATCAGACCTGTAATAGAATATCAATGGTGTGCTTCAGTGGCCTAGCCTCTAATAATTTCCTATTCATTTTGGCCCCACCAGAGTAAATAAAGAAAAACTCATATATTTCCTCAAGACTTGTTTGTTGTTTAGTGACATTTTCAGTTGAATGCTTCTCCTCTTAAGAGGGGAATTTCCACTTTGACAGACAGTTGGCCTACCCAGATGACAGCTTGCACAATGACACACTTTCACATTATCTGTCATTCAGCAAGACAGCGACTTCTAAAAGCACAAATACACTCTCTCTTACCTTTCTGTTTAGTTTTGAAGGTTTATATATAAACACTGTATCTGCCCCTGTCACCCCCACCTGAAAGGCTACCATTGGAAGACAATGGTAGCCTTTAATAGAAAAGCACAATAAAGAGTGCATGTTTATTTCTGTAGGCTTAACCCTTATGGTTCAGATGTTCTGCTTAAACAGGGTTCATTATTATGTCATACACACAAGAGAGGTGAGTACAGTCCTGTTCAATATCAATTAAATGTCAACTGTTTTACCAAAACCAAAATATTTTGCAAAATACAAAGCTTTAAGCAAAAATGAAATGCAACAAAAGTGAACACACTTGTGATTACCAATACACAACTTGCGTAATCTTTGATTACTGAACAAAAAGTGTTTTTCATTTGACCTAATTGTGTTAGCATGGTCATAAAATGACCTGTGAATGCCACGACTTTCTTAGTTTTGCACTTCTGGGCTGTTTCTCCTGTATATGCGTGTCTTCATGAGGGCGCTACATGGAAAATAACTGGAAAATGGGATTCTGAGAAAAGGATACTGGAAGGTCAATGACCCTTTTAAAATCAGTGGCACTACAGTCTCAGCTGTAATCAGGAGCTATAGAATAAGCTGTAGTACCACTAATCAGAGCTGCTGTGGCTGTCCCGCTAAAACAACGCCAAGGACAATGTGTTATTTGCAATGACAGGCAAGTGCTCTAGACTTACCACAGGGGTTGTTAATGGAAAGAAGTGCTAGTTGAGTTATATTAAATGTTTAATCGTGCAAAGGTCAGTCAGCATTCTTAAAAGAAATTATGCAATACTTTTAATGCTGCATTTCAAGTTTTTGTGTCTTGTCTTGTATCCCGACTTCCTCCCCTCACTCCCAGCCAGTCACGGCGGGTGGCTGCCACTCCCTGAGTCTGGCTTTGCCCGAGGTTTCTTCCTGCTAAAAGGGAGTTTTTCTTTCCCACTGTCACCAAGAGTGCTTGCTCATAGGGGGTCGTTTGGGGTTTTCTCTGTATTATTATTATTATTATTATTATTATTATTATTATTATTATAGGATCTTTACCTTACAACAGTATAAAGCACCTTGAGGACACTGTTGCTGTGATTTGGGGCTATATAAATAAGTTGAACTAGCACTCTCATGCAAAGTAGTGCATATGCATATTAATGTCAAAAGCTTAATGTTTAATCTTTCTTCTATGTCCAGGTCCAACGGGCTGCAGGTGGAGGGACTATGGTGCCCTTGCCATCATTATGGGGGGTATCACATTCTGTTTTTATCAGCTTTACAAGGCAAGTTACACGACCTCATTTTGTCTGTTTCATCACTGATTTATTTGTTTTAATGTGACCAATTGTTGTGCTGTTAATATGCCACATCCTGACATCTGTCTGCACTGCCTCTCCCTTATATCACATTAAAATTGGTTAGCGTTAGTTTATGATGAACTACGGTGCTAGAATAGAAGACGCCTCTGCACTATGTAACAGCACTTTGGTCTTGTTATTAAAGCTACCCTGCTTTACGTCAAAGCATGATGTCATCTGAGCACATTTTCTCCTCCCCTCAAATAGATATTTTTTTGCTTTAAAAACATCTGCTGACACCACACACAACTACTTTTTTCATTTATTTTTTTGACATTCTACAGTCTAAAAGTATTCACCGTTCTTTTTATTTTATTTTATTTTTTATCAGGCTTAGCAGCCCTTGAACAAGAGCTCAGGAGGCCCCTTGTCCCTGCTGACATTAATCCCATAGTAGTTGTTAGTAGTAGTCTGAGTGGCATGTGGAAGCCATTACTCTTGTTTTAAAGGAGGACAGGAGCTTTAGCAGTAGCTCTTGGACTAGGTGACAGCCCATTCTCCTTTGTGTATGGAGGAGAGAGAAGGGGAGCAGGTATCATGTATGTACATATTGCCCTGCTGACCATGTCAGATGCACTTGCTTTCCTTTAGTGCTGTTATGTCCTATTATTTCCTTTTTCATTACAGAGCTTTTCATAAAGCTGCACATGCACATTCACAGACTGTACCAGTCCACTGTTTCCCACATGCTGCAGTGTTGGCCAGCCACCGGTCACCTGGGAGGTGGGATTCCCTGGTGGGACGGCACAGGTTGCTGTCATGTCACTAGTGTAGCGCCAGTCGCACCATATGTCCAGGCTTGTGCCCATACTTTATTTATGTTATGGTGCACCTTGTAAACACCACACTCTCAGCAACCCACTTATTAATTACCTCGTGTTGACACCCATTTAATCTTTTTCTCTAAAAAGTGTTTATTACTTGCACTGGTGTGGCTGCCTGCCACCTGAGCTGGAGAGAAAACCCGGCAGAGAGCTGGAAACTGGCAGTTACTCAGCCTTAAGAGCAAATAAACAAACACAGATATACAGATAATTTTAAGGCAGTTCAGTGGTTCCCTAAATGTATGTGCGGACATTAGCTTTATATGAAACATACATGAAAAGGACTGAGCGAGATGCTCACAAACTGCTCGTCTGGGTAACCCTCTCACTGGGCAGCAAACATCCTCATTTGGCTGTCAGATATACATATCATTTGGTAGAGTTTTGTTTATTTAGTGGCAGAGATGATAAACAGAGTGACATTGTTTTTGGTTTTGGAAGACTATTTTCAGTGTTCACCACCATGTTTTTCCCTGTAGGCTGGTCTCTTGCTTTTACTGTCCTTTTCACAGTTTCATTCTTTTTATAATGTTGAAAATATGCTTTTGGGTTTGCAGCTTTTTGCTTAGAAAAGCAGCAGGTTTTTGACTTTTCTGCTCTATATTTAAAATGACTAATCTGTTATCACAGTTGTTAATTTTCTTACCCACTAATGGTTTCAATATGAACGTGTGTACACACCTATTTTATCATCCGCTCTAGAAATCTTTTCACCTAATCATGCACTTTAGACAGTGACGCACAAGTCCAATAAAACAATGCCATTGACCCTGGACTGCCACGTCTAGGTGGCCCTGTCTTTTCCTCATCTTTCTCCCCCTATCCACTAGAGAGAAGTGTAATATTGTGCCATGCTTTTAATTGCAGAAATACATCCTTCCCCTCATTATGGGAAGCCGAGAGGACAAGGAGCATCTGCAGAGGATGGAAAGCAACATTGCGGCAATGAGTGGCACGCTGACACAGACAGGTGAAGATTAATATCTTCATCACTTTCTCCCTCCTTAACATTTTCCCTCATTTATCTGTCGCCAAAATCGGGGGCCCTGCGCGTTTTTAACAAATGACGCCGCTGTCATTTCGCTTTAATTTGAAATTGCTTGTTTACTGTCAGGCTCGGGCTCAATTAATTACGTTTCGCTGAAAAGCTCTTAACCTCGGAATATTAATGAGGAGTTGGGAAATGACAACTTTTCTTCCACCCCACCCATCCCGTCTCACTCCCCCCTTCCATCCATCTCTCCCCCACCCTTCCGCCCTGCACCAACCTCACCCCCATCCAAACCTCCATCGCCACCATCATCATCATCCACCCTCTTCCCCATAGGTGGGCATAAAGTTCATTTTAATTTTGTGCGCGCGTGTATGTGTCTGTTTGTGTTTGTGTGCATGATGTGCACGAGTCGCAGTGGCACTGTGTGGCGTCTGGGCTCAGCGCTGGGCCTGGTGTGATTAAGTGCATGGTGACAGGTGCGGCTCCCATGTTGGACAGGTGAGGAATCTCAACCTGGCTGTCAGACGTGGAGGGAGAGAAAGAAGCGGGGAGAGAGATGCTTTCCGTGCTCTTCGTCAGTATAATTAAAAATCCAGGGAGGCGTAAATGAGAGAGGCACTCTGAGAAACTTTGGTCTCGTTAGCAGTAGTGTTAAACTAGAGTGTGTTTTTCACCGGAAAGCTACCAATCCCCATTTCAGACAGGTGGCTCTGGCACACCGTATTGTTTGTTTTGTGTTAATGATAATAATTAAAAGGCATTTTATTTCCAAGGTGCCTTTTCAGATTCTTTAAATTAAACCAAATGTTCCGGAGTTCTAAAACATGCAAGGTTATAGGGTATTAAATGAAACATTAATGCCACTTCTTAAAAGAAAGTCGCACTGTTTAGGTAAGCTTTGTCTCAAATGTTATTTGGTAGGCCTTAATGAATTTTTTAAAATTCATATTTCATTTGTAAAACAGGTGTAAACCTTATATTATTAATCTATTAGTAAATTGTTTACGTCTCTCACTTGTTTTTCAGGCTCTATAGTGAGAGACCTGTGTTTATGTAGATTTTTTTTTTTAGCCTGAGAGACAAAGAGGGGCTGAACTTGATTATAAATACGATCTGATTATTTTAAATACAGACATCCTTTGTTTGATTTTCCCGTCATCTCCAAATGAAAACAAATCGAGAATCTGAGTTTATGGCTTCTGTCACGGACCAACGTAGTGCAGATGAAAATATGGCTGTTATCATTTTATCCAGTCACACCCATGCTATTGTTTTCTGGCTGGCAAAGGTAGGTGGAGGGCTGCAATTGTGTAGGATCGCGTGCAAGGTGTGCCGCCCTGAATCTGATTAACAAATATATGTTCTTTTATGGTCATTTTCTCCCAACTATGCAAACACATTTCCTCTGGCTACTTCACTGCCCATTCTTGCTCTACTTATCACTGATTGGAGATTTGCCAACTTGCAAACCCTGTTTTGTTTGCTACCAAAGACAGGATTTCTCAGTAAAAGTTTTTTTTTTCCCCTCTCCCAGTGTGAAGGTGAGACTCTAAAGGGAGAGAAAAAAAACACAGGTCTTTTCTTCAGTCAATAGAGGGAACTAATTTGCTATGACTGCAGTAGCCACACTGCTATTGTAGTTAATGACTGTTGTAGTTAACAGTTGGGGAGAGGGGTTGCAATTACACTGAGAGTTTTCTCCCCCTGCTTTCTCTTTGTCTTCCTCTCCCTCTCGCTCCTCTCTGCACTGAGTAATAGCGACCGACTGCCTCGCCGCTGCCAATTGCTCGAACCTCCTTTTGTTAAAGTTCATGTGTTTCTCTAGTGCCAGGCGCAATGAGGTGATGTATCCTTTTGAATGGGGACTACATTAGTCTCTCTCGCCAGCCTCAGCTCAAGAGTAAGGGCCTTGACTCCCATTATGATTTGCCTACAACTTCACACAGACAATTAATGAATGGATCTTGGAACTACTTCAGCGCGCCCAGGCTGTAATGGAATTGTGCGGCTGTTTGGGCACTCTTTGTTGGTGGGAGCCATATTGGTGACCAGCTGGCCATTAAAGACAGAGACAGGCCTGGACATATGTAGTGTACATTATATTGAGGTATTTACTGAATAATTTACTGAATGCACAATGTGCATCCCTCTCACAGCAGCTGCAAGCACCACACATCATCTTGCCTCTGATTCTCTCTAACACAAATGCATGCACACACGCACACATCGCAGCTACAGCCTCCTTCTGATTCATGCCTGGCCAAAGTCATTGACTTTATTAATATTCCTGGCTTCATATCTGTGATAACTGGGAATACGAGTCTAAGCCGTACAAAAGAGTCAACTTTCTGGAGAGACATTAAAAAGAGTTTAGCTGCGGACGGCTGAAAATGCAGTGGCGTTGGTAATTCGGGAGGCGCAGCATTACAGGCTGGCAGAGTGACCCACACATCTGGATAAGCTGTTTTGTGGTAAGGTGGAATCGCAGACTAATAGGGCAGCTCTCGGTTTAAAGTGCACACCCCGTCATAGTAACACCTTTTTAAGCACGGGTTGCCATACCATTTAATTTTATTGCCGTCTTTAGAAAGGTTGGTCGCACTCTGGATTACAAAACTCACTGAAAAACTGAAACTGTTTGCACAAAAGTCTCCAGCCCCAACCGGCAGTCCTGCTCGAACTCGTATTCTGTAGAAAGCTTGAAAAGATCAAACGTTTAAGCACCCCACCTATATTGATACAACTCCACCCATTTAAACACAGGTGTCACTGCAAGATATTAGTGTCTTTGAAAGATCAAATATTTTGTCTGTGCTGGTTTTTCAAAAGAAGCCCAGCTCCAAAGCTAGGCGCTCTGTCTTTTGTCCTGGCCTGGGTTAATGTGAGAGCAGGGGTTCTTTACATCCCGTCCAGCCGGCTGCAGCACAGGCTTTTAACCATTGGCCTGACAACCTCAGCAGTGGACCGCCACAATATCTGTTGATGTTAATCCTATTAGGCTTGATTTAACACTTTACACGCCCATGATTTATATGAATGTTTATTGGTTTTCTGTAATATAATCAGCTCGGGGAAACTTAATGCATTGTTTGGTAATACACGCGTGACTGGAAGCAGGGGCAACAAACTGTGCCTGGTGTTATTTGAAATCATACACCTTCCTCCAACACCAACACTTGAACTAATTCAATCTTCAAAGTCAATGGAAAAAGAACAATATTTATTAGGATTAGGGGGGACATTTTGTCTGGCAGCCTCCTCCCAAATGAGAGCCTTGTTTTTTTCCTTTGTTGATCGTTTGAGGATTTAAAGATGCATTAGAAGGCAGTGTCTGGGTGGATAATGGAAGGTTAGAGACTGTTATTTGATTTAAGTTCAGACACTAGAGATTAATACCTCCATCCTATGTGCCCCCTCCTTCCCACTATCTACCCCCGACGCCTCGGACCAAAAAGCTGCGACTAAAGTTACCCGGTATTAGCTTTGATTACAATTCTCAGAGGGCCGCTTTGATCAGTGACTCGAGTCTCATCGGTTCTGTCATTGTGGAAAGAAAACAGTTGTTTTGTATCAATTAAATAACTTCATCATAAAACATAAAGCTGCGCGTCTTTTTTTTCTTTCTTTCTTTTTTAAAAGACTAACTTGAATCACTTTGTCATCTCTTACTCTGCTTGTTCTTCACAGTCAGCCAGCTGCAGCAGACCCTGCTCTCTATCCAGGAGGTGCTGGTCCAGCAGCAGCAGAAAATCCAGGACCTCTCCCAGGAACTAGCTGCATCACAGGTGGGTAGCAGTTTATCAGGAACTCTGTATTCTTCACTTGACAGCCCCAGCAATTTGTTAGAAGACCACCAATACTGAGGTAGAAATCTGGCGTTGTACCTGATAGCGTCGTGTTCCTCTTTTGCCGGTTTTACTGGTCAGCTTTTAGAACACGTACTACATAAAGCTGTGGCCAGTTTAGAATTAAACTAAGTTAAATCTTAATCTGTCCATTCATTAAAGCATGAAAGTTTTTATTCATTACATGTTTATTGTGGACTAACATCGGTGTAATGAAACAACTTTGCGGTGCTGACAGTAAGCGAGGCCACGCTGCAGTTTGGACACCTTTTTAAAGGTCCGTTATTTTGTGATTGATGTTTTTGAGGAAAGCTAGACGGGCAGTAACTTTGGAATTGCAGAAGAGCTCGGTAAACGTGAGGTTGCAGCTCAAAATCTCCAGATTGATGAGGAGAGGGAGGAGGTTTTCTCGAGGCCTCTGTGTACTAAAATCTTTGAGTCATAACTACCCAAGACAGACAGCCTTATTATACTGTATATCATCAGAACACAAGCTACAAAAAAATAAGGTGCAGCTCATCATGGGACCATAATCTTTAACCATATCGTTCCTCTTTGCCTTGATTTTTATAGTCGCTGTCCATAATCTCCTCAGAATTGTAAGTGTTTAGGAGAATCGGACTGAGTGATTGTTCTAAAACTTATGTGCAGGGATGAAATGTTGCTTGCTTTTTATAACGGCGCTCATAAATTGCTTTATGATCTCTGGGCTCTAAAAATTGCCTTGGAAGAGACAATCTTAGACAATGTTTTATGTCCACAGCTTGTTAAGCACATGGGTGTGTAACTGAAGCATCTGGATATGGCAGGAAAACATATGTGGACACATCTGCTTCGGCACAAACAAGGAGGAAAAATATGGATAACTTCCCTGGACGGGGTTCATCAAAAACTGAAGACTCAGAGCTCTTTTTTTGTTCTTTCAGGATCTGAGCTGCACATTGTCTCTGTGTAGCGTAGAACGAACACATTGATGGACTAAATCAGCATGTATGATGGGACCTGTGATCTGATTTGATCCCACGCTGAGCTGAAACAGAACTATCTAAGATAGCGTACAGGAGGCCCCGTTTAAACAATGAGTTTCTTCCGGCACAAAGCAGTGTTATTTATTTTATTTATCTCTAAATCACAGATTGGATTAAAAAGTGTCCCCTTCATTTGCTATGAGTGCCTTGTTGGACAGCAGTAGTGTATAAAAAGTATATTTCCCATCAAAACACCCATTAAACAAATCATAAACTCTGCTTTATAGTTATAGTGTTGATCTTAAATTTTCCCTGCGAGTCGGCACGAGGCCCCTCTGTTGTCTCAGGCCGCGGGGGGAAATTGGAAAATTGTTTTCAGGTCCGGCATTTTTGATGAGAAACACATGTTGGAGCTGGGGAGCTACTTATCATTCACCGTTTGTGGCTTTCAGGGTTTGCTTCACCACACTGCTCAAAGCGCGCCACGCTTAGCAATTATACCTCTCAACGCGGAAATGTGCCTTTAACCCAAAACACATGGAGACTTCTGTTTCCTCAGCTGCTAAGTAAACATTTCTCGTAGTCTGAAACCGCTCAATTGCGGAGCGCGTCTACTGTCCCTAAACTGGGGACCTCATTATGGAAGTGAGTTTAAATACTCTCGCACACACACACACACAACATAGGCTGATTCTGCACATTTCCAGGCTTGAAAGCCTGGGACAGTTTCCCTCTTTTTCACTTTTCTCTCCGTTAAAATGATCCTGTAAAGACATGCTGTTCTATTCTACTTCTGCTGTTAAGCATAGATTTGCCTCAGGATGATTCATCCCTGATGTTAAACAGCCAAGTCTATTTCTGCTCTATTATCATTACAAATCTGCCTGTTAACTGTGTTTGCCCTGCTGTCTCAACTCACTGATGGCTCTCTTTATTAGTGGATACTACATAGAAGATTAGAAACCGTCTCTTTGGCTTGCGTAAGACGAACTGCCAGTAGGAAAGTGCATAAATAGAGTGAAATCAATTGCACTGTACCAGTGTTTCCACTCAAAAACACTCCTCTGGGGAGTTCCTTTTGAAGCTAATTCCATCATAAATATACATGTGTTACAAGAAAACACACTGTCTGCCGGCGGAATAACTGTGAATTAATTTGCCTTCAGACACTCTTAAACAAGGCTTGTTAAAGATCTTATCTTGTTGCTAATGGTCCACAGGCATTTATCTTCATTTAGCCAGATGCGCTGCCATCCTTGGGTGCTGCTAGATTTGGTCTTTTTTTTTTCTTTGCTTGTAATATATATTTTTCTTTTTTCCCCCTCTTTTTCCTGAAGCACTTAGTTAACCAGCAGACCCCATCACACGCACGCATCCACCCGAGACACATTAGTTACACGGCTTTTAAACCAGTTAGAGGAAATCTTTACTTTGAGCAGTATTTACACAGTAAAAGAAACCGCATCCATCCAGCACAGAGGCGGTTGATAATTTAATAGGTGGCACCTCCCTGCTAGATTGACTTTGCGTTATTTGGGTTTTGGTTGCTGGGTTTATTTGTTTTTTGGTTGTTTGTTTTTATGCTCTTTGCGATTTAAAGAGCCAAGTGGAGAATTATGTTCTCCAGTCCTTAGGCCACACAGAGCCCTGCACCTGTACACCAGGAAGTGCAGTAAAAGTCAAACATGAGGGGGGAGGGGATGCACAGGCATAGCTCTGAAGATTTGTTTTAGCATACAAAGCAAAACTCTAGAAATGGAGCTCTGAATACAAGGCTATGGTAGTAGTTTAGCAAATCATGTATTTGTGTTGATGAAGTGAACTGAAAAAAAATTAAAATATGAATTATTTACCTAGAGGTATCCAATCCATGTCCCCATACTAGGAACCAAAATCTACTTTTGGATGCATCTCTTTATAGTGACAGAGGAGTCAGTATCCGAATCTCAAAATATATATGTAAATATGGTATATAAGTGTATACAGTTCAAAACAAAACACAAGGACGCATGCATTTGCATAAGAAAAGCATTTCAACAAAAGCAACATATATCAAAGTACATTTAAAAATGAATAACATAGGCAAAAAAACCCACGGCTGCCGTGGTGTATAATAGCGCACAGGTCGGATTCTGCACTGTAATGGCTGGAAAGAGCTGGAAGTGTCTCTTAAAAGATGCTTTTGTAATCAAAGCTGCTGAGAAATTGCAGCGGTTAAATATTTTGATCAGCAGTTTGTTAAAACATCACAACTGACACAGTCGTGCGGTCTATTGGACATGTGTCAGCACTTCAGGTGGGGCTTTTAAAGCGAGGCGTACTTCAATTCTCTGCAGTCACTGATACCCCCACCACTCAGCCTCCATCCAAACACCCAGTGCACTTAACACACGATTCTTACACAATGTGTGTGTGTGTGTATATATATATATACTGACATAATGTATCTCAGAGCTGAAATCCAGCCCTGGCCCAACATTTAATTAGGTTTCTTCAGACTTAATAAGACATATGTCAGAGTTAGTGTTGTGTGACAAGCCTTGATGTGAGATATTATATGGCGCTGCTCTGTAGATAATGCATATTATGTATGTAGCTGGTGGTTAACAAGTCTGCTCTAAAGCCTTCTTTTCTAATGTTATGTGACATAAGTATATAGAAATCATTACAATTCACTTATTCGGAGTAATCGGCCCTTTTTCTTCAGTTGATTCTGCGCCTTGGAAATCTTTTAGCTCAGCCTACACAGCAATTAATTTTTTTCCCATCATAAAATGAGAGAGAAGCAGAATTCAGCCTTATTATACGGGTGCCTTGGGGAGGCGAGGGATTAAGATGGTTCTAATGAGGTGACGGCTGTAATAAGAGTGTCTTCAGCAGGCCTCCAATGCACCACCTCTAAAACACGACTCCTTATCAGCAAGGTTTAGGAGCGATAAGAGCCCCCCCCCCCCCCCCCCCCCCCCCAAAAAAACCCCTCTTTCCCACTCGCCTCCTTTTCTGTCTCCCTTCACTTCTCCTCCTCTGCCTCCTTCCATCCACTGTAAATGAGTCTGATCCCTTTCAGATGTGATTCAATTAATTTCTCTTAGATTTAATTACAAGCGAAAGAGTCCAAGTTATCCCTCTCCCCTCGATAGGGGGTCCACGCTTCCTAACAAGCTTCCTCTGGTGAGTCAGGAGAGTCTTAATTACAGTTTTTACTTTTCTTTTATCCCACTTTTTCCCTTGTCTGCTCCTTCTACTCCCTCTGGTCTTGCCAGTTTATCCTCACGCATGTTTGTATTTTGTGTGCAGGACTAGACTAAGAATGGTTAGCAGTTATCTACTTAACACCTTGCAAAACATTTTCATGGTTAGATAATCGAGTCTCGCCGCAGGCTACGTACATCTGTGCGCAGTTCTTCCAAAGAATGACATTTCCTTTTCAGGTAGCTTTATTTGAATAGTTTTGAAGGGCAGTGTAAAAATTTATGGACTTCTGTGTAACAAATGTTTTTGTTTTGTTTTCCCGCTCCTGCCTTGTAAATCATTATTTGATGCCTTCTGAAGACTCACTTTTTTTCCTTTTTTCTTTTTTTTTAACATGCATAACCCACTGAAAACATCGGTTTCAGGTGCAAGCAGGCAGGGCCTGCAGGTTCTTCCTCATTTCCATGTTTGTTGTTCAGTTAGTAGTTTTATCATTCCAGGCCTTTATCAAAACTCCCTATTTTACAGCTGTCTCAGTCAAAGTCCAGCTTGTTCCTTAAAAAAAATTGCTGCAGAGACAGATTTTCAGCAGCAATTTGCCATTCAAATACTTTTCCATTATACCCTTTAACATTTCATGCTGCACCAATGCCCGTGTATGGCTACACACGCCTTTGATAAAAGACAAAAAGGACAAAACAAACTGCTAAGCTTTGGTCTGCCTCCATGAATGTGGCTATTGTTCAAGATAGTCATTATCCAAAACACAACACACTGGCCTAATCTTTTCTAGATAGTATGGAAAATTATGTAAAAACAGCATGATTCACACTCACTGGACTTTCTGACGCCATAAAGGTGGATACAGTGAGATTGTTTGTCCTTTTTTGTCATCGCCGGCAGTAGGCAGTTGTGAGGTTGTTATGGTGACGGATGACCTGACTACACACAAACATGTGGCTTTTAGCATTTGCATCTACCATGTTTGTTTACCAGCCGGCCTTTTTTTTTTTTTTTTTTTTTTTTTTTTTTAAAGAACCTTTTTTATTAACTCATATCGTTGAAATCAATCATAGAGGAGCTGTTGAAAGTCCTACAGAAAGCTCAATTGTGCTGAAACCCTGAACAGTGCTCGTGTGTGTGTTTTTGACAGTTGTGCGTGTTTCACTTGTATTTTTCCTACAGGCCTCGTCCTCAACGAGCCGCATCCTGGACAGCCAAACAGTAGGAGAGCTGAAGGCTGAGATCATCTCTTTGAAGGGCTTACTGCTCAGCAGGTAACAAAGTTATCCCGACCCCTGTCACATGAAACAGGCCAGGTGTGCGCGTGTGTGTGTGTGCATTGAAAGGCTTAGGACTTGGTGTTTTTTTGCACATTTGAGTTCCTTAATGCAGTCCATTTGAACTGTGTGACAGTGTAAAACTGGGACAAAGCACCATCAGCATGATATGCAATTTGATTCATAAAACAACTCATTTGTTAGCATGTGGTAGCTCTTATTCAGATGTGATTTTTGACAGCACTAGGGGTGGGTTTTGATGATCGATTTATCGATTAAAATCGATTCTGGCTCAGATAACGTGATATCGATTCATTAAAATCCTGAATCGATTTTTTAATATAAATTTATTTTTCCCTAAATGCCAGAATCTCAGGTGAAACCTCACAAAATTTCAACAACCACCAAACAGCTAAAACAGTGAATAAGAGCAGGAACACGGATTCTGCACATAAATGTAAACACAAAGCTCGGACCCACCGACGGATCAGAATCAGTGAGATGTCGCCTTTCTCACGGTTGGGGCTGAAAGCCGACAGCTCGCTGATTCTGATGTTTCGGCGGGTCCGCGCTTTGTGTTTACGCCCTTTTTGCGCTGATTCTAAAGCTGTTAGTTTGATCTCTCTCCAAACAATATTGACCGAACCAGCAGCAAAAGAAGATCCAAACTACGCTTCACATAAACATCGTCATGGATTCCCTCTGACTTTTGCTGTTTTGCTTCCAACATGATAAAATCACACGTCATGCACAGCTCTCTCTCTCTTGCTCTCTCTGTACTTCAAGAACAGTTTCCTGTCTAAAAATCTGTTTTCTGTATTATTCGCTTGCTTGTTACGCTCAAATCTACCGTTATTTGCAGCGCTGTCGGCCGCTGTTTTTTTTCCCTTTTACTTACTTCCAAAAAGAAAACCTAATTTCTGCTGTTCAATGGGCTACTGAACAAATTGAAACTTTTTAAAATTATGCAAAATGCAAAACGCCGTGTCTCTACTAAAACCGCTGTAACTTCAGAGGTAATGTTCATATGTTGATTAATGGTTTTCTTTCGTTTTTGATGTACTGCAGAGTATTTTTATAAAATCCCAGGCCAGGAAAATCACCTTCATGTTTTTCTGTGTTTTATCTTCAGCTACTTTGACACAAAGGCTTCTGCTGTGATGCTCACACCTTTTATAAAGTCTTGCGAGTGTCAGCTTCCTTTTTATAGATACAAAAATATGTAAATGTACTGATCTTAATTAGAATATTTCTGACTGTCTGAGGCAAAATTTCCCAGATACAAATCGAATTGAATCGAATCGTTTCGGGACCTTGTGAATCGGAATCGAATCGATTCTAGAAATCAGTGACGATACCCAGCCCTAGATGGCGTCTTTTACACCACACATTAAATCAAATTTAAACTGCCTATCCAACACCTTAAGTTTACACCTGCACCTGGTTATTTCATTTCATTGAAACTTGTTTTGGTTTGTGTAGAGTTAATAGAAGCTACTGACACATTATAATATATATTTTTAAATGTGTATTTCTAATGCAACACCTAGCAGCAATTGTATCATATTTGCAGATGTTGTACATTAACTTTGAGCGTGACAGTTATTTGGTGACTATTAAACATACCTTGACAAATTTACATTCAGTGAACAGTGATCTGTTGTCATCACATCACTAAAGCCTGTTTGCTGAGTAAGGCTGTGAGATACGGTTGTTAATGTTAGTGGACCGAAACTCAAAGTCCATATTTTGTCCCTGGAGGTCTGAGTTTACACTCTCAGAAAGCGTGCAACTATAAAGCTCTTTTGCAATCATTGCACACTCATCAAAAGCTCTTACCAAAACTAAAATTTTAACACCTTTTTAATTTTAAAACCTGCCTGGTGTAAATTTAGCTGATATCTACTACAAGTTTGTCACGTTGAGCAGCAGTTGACTGCTCCCAAACGCTGCTGCACATTTGGGATACATGCAAGATCTGTGTTTCTATGCCAGAACAACACGCCAGGCGTGCTCCCCCAGACACTTCATGACCTTGTATTAGACCCCTGACAGACTGACCCTAGGGGATGATTTCACAGTTCAGTGACAGAAAAACTGGAGAGCCTGCTTCAAGGTGGCGTTCTAACCTGATGGGCTTGTGCAGTATTTTTTTTGTTTGTTTTCTTTAAGACAAAAAATTGGAACTCACACCTTTGTTCTAAACTACTTTAGATTACCTGAAGGTTTGTGTACTAATACATAAGAAAACAAGAGAACACACGATAATCACATCAGTCTTTATTATAACATTTTGTGTCTTGGGTGGGCCAGTTAACATACATCAGGCATCAACTGGTGTTAGTAACAAAGGTGACCATTAATATACTCCAGTTGATCTGATGCAGCTTCATAAAAAAAATCATATTCATTTTTTACAAAGTAAATAAGATTGTAAAAACTGAGAAAATCTCCTAATCCAGATGGAACCCGACTTTTTAGGCCAACATTTATACTGATACAGAGTAAAACCATTCTGATAATATCGATACGATGGCTCATATTGCTTTTTTGTGAAAAGAGTTGATGATTATAATGCTTTAGCAAGGTCATTTGAAAACTAGTCGGCTACCAGTACTGAGAGGATGTTGCTTCACTCTGCAGCGCAGTCTTGTCAGCTGTGATGTCACTCTGCTGCATTCAGCACTGACAGCATTATAAACAATAGACTTGGAGCTACTCTGTTGGACAGACTGTGCAATGCTATAAACTTTGAAAATTACTTAACTGCAAAGTCTAGATGTACCTATAGTGTGATGGTTAATAATAAAAAAATGTGCAAGGCCTTTTCTGTGAGCGTGGTGATAGACGTCCCCTCTTTCTTTTCAGCTTTGTTCCGCAATCTAGTCAGCCGCAGCCCAGCTCAGTCAGGCCCATTAGCATGCATGATTATGTATTAGTGTCTATAATGAAGCCTGAAGTAAGAGTGTACATCAGAAAACCTGCGAGGACGAAAATTGCCTCAGTACTGTGTAGTTGAGCTTGTTTTCTTCCCCTCATACATTCTAATCAGTAATAATCCCTTTGTCATTTGCTTTCTTGACTTCATCCTGACTGTCACAATGAGTTTTCTGGCAAAGGATTGAATTACAAAATAAAGGCTCCGTATCACCATCTGTCTCCAAACTTGTTCCTTTCCTGTTCAAATGATCCAAAACGTCTCCAAACTGTTTTTTTAAGCACCAAGAAGTGCTGAAACCCATTCAACATTGTCTTTTTGATCTTAAAAGCTGCAGTGGGTGTAATTAAAAAATCTTAGAGCATCTTTACCAGGTGTGATGAACATCTGGCTGTTTCGGGGGGAAGAGAAAAAAACATTTTCTCTGTTGTAATTATGAGAATTACATAGGGTGGTTAGTGTGCGGCTGCATGCTAAAATGCAAAAAAGTGTTGAGACGTGAGCTTGGTTGGAAAGTTATACATGGTTTTGTGGTCATATTATGTCCAAATATGGTTGTTTACATCGTGGGAAAGCTCTTTTCACGTCTTTTGATCACAGCGAGGTTTGTGATGAAGTTGCAATCAGGCCTAATTCTGTTCAACACTGTTGTCTGTCACCCTTTACAGGAAACAGTTCCCCTCCACTCCCTCTGTTCCTAAGATCCCCTCATGGCAGATCCCCCTGAAGCCACCTGCAGCATCTAGCACACCGTCCATTAGCCACACCAACAGCAGCAGTGACATCTCCCCTCTCAGCAACGAGTCCACCACCTCCTCCCCCGTCAAAAATGGACTCCACAGCCCCCAGGATGCACTGGGAGGGCCCGATGGAGCCCATGGTATCAATGGAGATATTTGCACCGTGGGCCTGGGCACAGCGCTGCCCCTCGACCAGGTTCGCATGGAGGTGCAGGGAGAGGAGGAGAGGAAAGATGAAGATGAAGATGATGTCAGCCATGTAGAAGAAGAAGAAGAAGAAGAGGAGGAGGAGGAGGGTGGTCTAAGCATGCAGACAGAGGACCGGCGAGGTGGGGACGGACAGATTAATGAACAGGTAGACAAACTGAGGCGGCCCGAAGGTGCCAGCAACGAGAGCGAAGTCGATTAGACCAACATAAGAGTACAAAAACACTTCAGAAGACCACCTCTCGTCCCTGCTGATAGCTTTGTTTCTCGCTGCTCTCACATACAGGTTTTTCTTGCTTTCTTTCTTTTTTTTGTGAGTTTCCACTTGCTTTTGTCACATCATAACGTTGAGCAGAAGGAGGAGTAGGAGTGCAAGTATAAGAAGAGCCAGACCTGTGTGATGACACACAGGTTACCACATTTTACTTTTCTTCAAACTAAATGACTGTATCCCGAGCCAAGCACTATGTTGTGATGTTTCTTTGAAAGGACAAGTGACAAGCAGCAGTCAAATCAGAATGACTTTTATCAGCCTTTGTGCAGTACTAACCATGTGTGACTTACTGCCTTTAATTTCCATGATTTGATCAGATAATCCTCAGCTTTGCCTCGGTGTCCTTGTGATTGTACTAAGACTCAGACCAAAGAGGCAGCGCCGCACACAATATGTCTGCTGTACAGCGCATCTGCGGGTCAGGAATCATAAGGTGATGCTTGAGTCTCGGTGTTACCGTGAGGTTCCAGTGGAGCATTAGCAGAGTTTGTCTCACTGTTGATGGGAATAGGAGAGGACAAGCTCTTCCAGGGCCGGAGCTTTTAGCCTCTTTTATGTGTCCTTTCGCATTGGTGTCAGTCTGTCAATAATTTACAAGGCCAGCAGGGTGGCATTTGGGTGAAATAAAACCCCTGAAATTCGAGATTAGAATGTGATGACGGGCTTTGTTCCATGCCGGTGTCAGAGTGCTCATACGCTCAAAGGAGGGGAAGATAAATGTTTTTTTTCTCTCTCCCTCTCTCTCTCTCCCCCCACTTTCGTTTTTCACTGTGGGCTGAATTGTGCATCTTTGCGAGCCGTGTTTGCGGGAGAAAAACCGAAGGCTGTCTGCTGAGCTGTATCTGTGTCTCCAGCAGGGCCGCTGATTTGGTTTGTGAAGTATGTTAATAATCAAATGATCAACAAATAACAGATGTATTAGTTCATGCAGCTTGAAATGTCAAGGAGGCTAAAAGCGGAAATCTAATACAGAAAGCCCAGTTGCATTGTATTATTTTCTGTGACAAACCCTCCGGTCCAAATTATGTAGGGCCTCCTACAGTGAGTAATCTTTACAGAAAACGGCACCAATATTTTGTAATTAAGCTGCAGTAAGACAACGAGCGCTGCCACAGATGGAAGTTGCAGAACTCGTATCACTTTTTCTTTCTCAGTGTGGAGGTGGATGGGGGAAGTAAAAGAAAATTGCCCCATGATTGAAAAGGAAAGTAATAAATGAATACTTGACTTATTGAATTACTCACTCCGTCTCTAGCTAACAAGAAGAGTCCATGAGTGAGAAGAAGGGATATCAGCTTGTGCCATTTCCACTTCCAACACATGGCCTCCATTGGGACACAGAAAAGGTGGAGGGGACACTGCACATTTCTGAGATCCTGTCCTGGCCTGCAGATTGTATGTTTAGTGATTTGAATTGACATTAAGCTTAACCTTAACAGGAAACATTGCAGTTAAGGTTGTTTTGTTTTGTTTCCTTTTGTGTGTACGTGTACTCAGTATGCCTCAGAACCACTGTAGTTTCAGTGACGGGTCCTTTCCCTGTAACTTACTGAATAAACACTGTCTTCACTGCAGTTCTAACTGTAATAAATTTGATTTATCTCAACAAGAATCTCCTATATTTATTTTAAAACCATCAGTGCACGCAGAACACACTTCGCTGCACTTTAGTATTAAAAAGCAACTGTACAATTATAGATTATACTTATTGCAAAATTGTTATCAAGCTCAAGTTACACAGAACTTGCCCTTTAGGTCTTCAATTTTTGCTGCTTTTAATAGTCTGGGAGATTAAATGGATTAATATGTTCAGTTGCAGATCAGGTAGCAATTATTTTTGTATGTTTTTCTTATATCCATGATTTTTTTTCTGTTTGATTTGAAATATTTTGAGACTTTTAGCCACACCAGAATCTCTGTATATCAGTTTTTTAGACTTTCTTTTTTTTCTTTTGGGGTGTGGTTTCCTTTCATAACCAGCTGTAATCTGTTTGTAACTCCAGCACCAGTCAAGCATGTATACTGTAAGTACATATTCCTCTACTCTAGTTAATTTTCAGAAAGCATGACATAGCAGGGACTTTTTTTTTCAGCTTTCTCTCCAGAAATGAGTGGACGCGGCTATACATTAAATAGGTGAAGGTTTGTTTATTTCTACAGATGAGTCATTAGTGCCTTTCCTATGGTTTTCAGTATTGTGTGCCCTGGTTTATTACTCAGTTTTCAATTCAGTGAATATGACACTTTTATTTTGCTATCATTTTTTAGTCAAAAACTTTATTTACTTACTTACCAAACACACAGCCAATAAATATAAAAAGCAGAAAATCCTTTAACTTATTATACACATTGTAAAAACAAACAGCAAAGCACTCCAACCACCTATATTGATACTTGCCCAATCTCGTTGACATCAAACGGTGCAGAAAAGTTCAGAGCCCAGTTCAGAGGGGTCGATTGAGTTCACCACCACTACTGGCCAAAACCAGCCCTCCATTGTGGGTGGTATGGCATGTCCCCCCACCTGGAGGTCAAGGGTTTCAGAATCCCCTTTCTAACAATATAAACTAATATTGCAACCAGTTTGGCAATATATTGATAACAGTAAATTTTGATTATTCTTAATGGTCTGGGTGTTCTACAAAAAGTCTAATTTCCTTTTTCCGAGACTAGGCTGTATGTGAAAGATGGAAAAACCCACTGTGATGATGCTCATTGTTTTTTAAAGCCCCCCTTTTTTTGTTTTTGTTTTTTATTATTGCCACCACCATCATGGGTTTTTGTAATCAGAGGTTATAAAAAGAGCACAAACACGACAAAGAAGTCTGCAGCAGTGAAAGTCCATCCACGTGTCAGTCAAAGTGGCCACGCCTGTAACTTTAAAACTTGTTATGAAAAATGACCCCATGTACAGTTGTCATGATGGAGGAAATTTGCTGTAGAGAAAATATTTTTGGATCTGGATGCAAGCAGTTTTATTTCCGCTGTTAAGTTGGGCATTTTAACACATGGCTTGACTCACTTTTGGAGCCAGACTCAAGGAACTGCAGATTTTGGCCCTTTTTTTCAGTCCTGGAGGTTGCTGCATGATGACCGCAGAGTTTGTTACCACACAGTAAGTCTTGAGAGGATTTCAAGATCAGAGCAAAAACGGGCCACAAAATGCCAGGGATGACCTGAGGTAACACCGGAGGAGGCGAGTTCTGTTATCTAAAACCATAAAGGTTTATTTTAGCAGATCTGCGCGCTCAGCTTTACGCTGTCAGATTAAACCAAGAGGTTTTCCATATGTTGTTATTCCTTGTCAAAACCTGGTGCCTACATTACCTACACTGCAAATCATCAGCAGACACCATAGCTGGCATTAAGAGTGTGTAAGTAGTGGCTAATGTAGACTTGACTTGCTGTGCTATCATCACATTTCATGCTGCTTCCTCTGGAGCTTCAAAGATTTTATAAAACCTTTCCTTCCTTTCTTGCACATTTGCAGAAGTACTCCTTTACAGACTTTCGTGGAGTTCCCCTTTAATTGAAGGCAATCCGATATCTATCACTTTCACAGCAGAAAAGTATTGGACTCACTGCTTCTACTTGGCGCCATATTTCAAACGGATGAAGCCGGACTGGATTTTACAGCATTTGTTTTATTTTTTTTTAGCTGTGTATGAATGTCAGTTGTTGAGTTGAGTTGTTGTGTTTCCTAAAGTCATTTTAGCTTATTGTCATATCTATCTGTAGTAAACTTTTAGGCAATCTTTGGAAACAATTCAGTGAACCTTCATTTCCTTTAAATGTACAGCTCAGGCTGCTGATGAATATGTGGCCTTCTAAGCGCTGACATCACAGATCAAATCACTGCCACAGTTTATTTTCTCAATGTGTAGTTTTCTGTGGATGGGCTCAAAAAAAAGCATTTTTCCACCTACACAAGGCATTCTTATTGCCATACGTTATCGAGTGTATGAATTTAATTTATCATAGTCTAAATGATCAATAGCATTTCACATATTGATGAGGTGTATAAACTTCTCTGAGGCTTGATACCACATCCCTTTGTAATCCATTAACCTCTCCCTGGAGTTCAGGCCAACCTTAGATTTATAGGGACCTACAGTAATAAATCCGCTTGTACATCATTTTGTGTCTTGGGGATTTTACAGTGCATTCCAGGCAAGAAAGCGCCATCTATCCTACCCTCATATTCTCATCTGCATTTTAACAGCTTCAACAACATCCGAAACAATTTGCATTCCCTTTCAGAAACCTTGTGACTGTTTAAATGTATTCCCTGGTTAGGGATAGCATATTAGCCACTAACCAGAGCCTGTCGGTGTGGTAGAGCTGTGAAGGATTGGTTGTCCAAAGCAACACCTTGGTTTTGACACCATTTGGCTCCCCGGTTGGGAGCCTTAACCTCATCAATCTTGCTGCTAAACGGAGAGCACTCAATAGGATAGTGTATCGACGTGCTCTGAACTCCATTGTTCACTGGAACTGAGCACTCAGCAGGTTAGAGGGCTGAGTGTCTCCTTGGATCAATGCAAGGGCTGTTAGCCCATTGCAGCAGCAGAGGGCTACCGTGGCTCTGTCAGCATCGCACACACACACGTGCGCACATCATCTCCACTCATTTAAAACTCTTTGACAACCTGAGTGTTGATCCTGGCTCAGTTTTTGTTTTTGCATCACAGTGATTTGGGGTAATTTACATCCTAGCAACACAGATCCAGTTCTTCAAGCATCAAGCTCCACCCAGTTTCCAAACATCTGCCTCCAACGGGAAGCATTCTGTGATTTGCATAGGAAAGGTCACGGACAATTCCCGAAGAGGATGAAAACCTGACAGTTCCTCTTCCCTGTCAGATAGCGTGGACGCTGTATGTATCTGGGAGCAAGCTACAGCAGTACGTGATGCGTTATCAGACCTTTGAAAACAAAACTGGTTGACTTATCACTTATCACCTGGAAATGTCCATTTTCTCCACGGAAATCCATGTTTCTCTCCTAATTATTTCAAGATGTTTTCATCAAAGTTCATCAAATTGATCTGTCTGATTGGTCTAGTGCTTTGACCCAGACTGAAGTCCAAATTTGGAATGGGCTCAGACTGGACTTTCAGGCTCTATACCAATTTGTAAGGAGAACATTATTTAGATATCTTCATATATACACACAAAATATAAATGGAGTATATTAGACTTGTATTTTCTACCTATCAGAAGGTTGGTGGTTTGATCCATGGCTCCTTTGATCTGCATGTTGAAGCACTGTTGATCATGCAAATGAACCCTGATGATTTTTTTTTAACTGTTTGCCATCCGTAAGTCAAATACTTGGGTTAGTTATGTATCTCTAAAACTTGGACTTCAAAACTTGAAATTTCAAGTGACAGTAGGTATCTCTACATTTAAAATTTCAAATTATATCAGAATGAAGTGTCAGATTCAAGCTTCTATAAACATTAGATAATATTCTATAATAGGGATTGGTCTTAAAACCTGTTCAGTGGATTAACATAAGATGTGGTACGTACGTTCATGTTCCCCCTCATTACAAACTGGACTTCAATGATGTTCGGACTTTTCCTGTAAGGCGGCATTGGTTTAAAAAAGTCTACTTGCGTAGTAGTTGCTGTTTCAACAAATACATGTGGCAACTTTTCCAGATTCCCATCATCATCATGCATTATGTTTATTGCCTGTTCATGAGGGATCACATGCTACTGTGCTAAACTAAAAAGGAAACATGATAAAACTTTACCAGTGTGAGCATGTTAGCATTCACCTCAAAGCTCTGGAGTAAGTTCAGATTCTCTGAGCTGCTGGGCTGTACTGTTTGTATTTTATAATATACATTTGCTTATAGGTTAGTGGTTTTTCTATGAATGATACAATTCCTCAAACGTGCTTCAGCAATAAATGTGAGGAAGCATAGGTCACCTCCAAAAGCTTTCTGTGGCTGCCCCTCTAAAAGCAGCCTACCAGCTCTGAGCGGCCGCTGAACACTGGCTCCTTCCTGGTGAAAATGAGAACATTTGACAAGCCAAGGTCACCAGGGGGCTTTGCCTGTATAAGGCTTCAATCGCAGAGCCCAGCGAACACCGCAAAGTCATAAAGCACTTTGTCATCACTCGCTATATAAACTCTCAACAATCAAGTGGGATCACATTCCCTGCCTCCCACCCTCCCACTTTGTGTGGCCCGTGTCACTTGATTTTCTCCTGGCGCTGTTTCAAATCCAAATGGAGTACGTGGATACTGGAGGGCTGTCATGTATAAGGCTGTGGGGCCTCTTTTGAACCTGAAGGAAAGCTTTAGTCACTTCACTGACAGGTAAAGGAAGGTGCTGGTAAGGAGCAATGAGGGAAAACAGCAGCAAGCTGTTAAAAGAACAGGGAGGTGGGTACTGGCTGGCAGTATTTATGAATGGTCCAATAATGAGCCATCGGGAGCGTGGTGGCCATGAGAACATGAGGGGAGACAAGAGGTAGAAAAAACAAATGCCCTTGTCCTGCACTCGTAGAGAGATTGGATTATCCAAGGGAAGGCCTGTCAGCCGGCTGAGGGACCGCGGCTGGAGGCGGCGCAGGGGCAACAGGTGCGACGCTTGCTAGCGTTTGTGCAAATTAGACTAATCACAGGGCCTGACTGTGGAACACCTGAAGCATGCTAGTGACCAGGCAGGGGAAAGAGGGGGGAGATGTGGAACGAAAAAGAAAATGAAGGGGGAGAGTTCAGCACTGGCTTTTTTGCAATCACAATGGGCCTTGCGTTCTGTTAGACAGCTATTTAACTTTATACAGAATTTCTCTAAGCATTTAAACACTGACTGTGGTTAATCTGTAAAGCTGCAGCGAAAGACCACAGAGTGCTTGCAACAGAGGGACGAAGCCACCGTGACCTTGCTTATTGGTGCGTAAAGTTTTGAAACCCTCTAGTTAGTGTTTTTTTTTTTTTTTTAATGTGTTTATGACCATGTTTAGACAAAAAACAGGGAGTTATCAGTTAAACCTAACGCCGCACATGATCCAGTCTATTAAATCTGACAACAACAAAAAAAAATGCAAATAGAAAGAACAGTGAAACCTTTTAGTAAAATACTAAACGAGTCAAAACAGCACCAAACTGCTACTTAAAGCAGCCCTGGACTCCAAGAATGCATAACTTTAAGCCTTGAAAGAGCTCAAAGTGGTGAGTTTGAGTGATGAATGCTCATTAGCTTTACCAGCTTTCATTGATGGGAAAATGAGCTTATAGCGTATTTCACATATTTTTCACAAGCAGCAGCCTTCAAGGCTGAAATTTTAAACCAATAAGGAAATGCCAAAAACTGCAGTTCCTTGAATGGCTACTTGAAGCTAACTCCAAAAAGTGAGTCCATCCCCATAAAATCCCATGATGGAATTCCCATCTTCAGCTATAAAATTAACAGGTTTACAACCTGGTAAAAAAAAAAAAAATGGCTTTGCTCTCTCTAAGTAATTTCAGTACGAGGGGAATTTTTGCTTTTTGCAACTCGCCTGGATTTTCTACCATTTAAAGACTTTTGTAAAGATACATAGCCACTGTGATTGTGCTGACACAGGCCGCTGGCGGTAGCAATCTGCTGCTTTCAGACATTTTAAATGCAACTTTTTTTTGACAAATTATGTGATTTGTTAGGTGGGTAAGTGTAAGAACAGCCTGTTGAAGAACATTCAAGTATTTTAATTAAGACTTGTTCATGTCTATTAAAGTTCTGCAGTCAGGTGACTACTAACCACTTGGTGCTAACTTGTCTGCCATATTCACAGAGGTCTTAAAACTGCTCCAAGACTACCTTGCAACCACCAGTTATGAGGAAAAAATGTTTATACTTTGACTGGTTAGAAGAAACCTCCCCACCACTGCTTTAGACACTAGAAGGGAACATGCCTACATGGTCCCGAACTCTAGTAGTTTGCACCGGTCACCTGTAGTTGTGACCATGGAAATTTGTTAGCAATCAAAGCAATAACAAGGAGGTTTTTGGTGCAACTTATTTAAGCTCGCAACAGGCAACAACCTCCAGGAATTATTTACCAACCAGTCGGGGAATATGCGTTTTGGAAAACTGCAATCGAAATTGGGCGAAATATGCGAAACCATGTAGGCCATTTTTGCATCTTCATCATGCTAAACATAATATGCTTATGCTAATTAGCAACATAATGCTAATTAACATGCAAAGTAGGCTACAGCTAAGGTGAGCCTGCACCAAAGAGTGCAACTTGTCTGGGACACATATCTTTGCAATAGGGGACTTAACTGGATGCCAGCTGGTTGTCTTCTAGTTGTAAAGGCAAGGTTGCTTTCAACAACTAGCCGTCTTAATGGAAGGATGGAAATCTGTGAGGCTCTGGCTGAATTAAAAAGTGAAATTGTGGGTATGTACATGAAACAAGTTGGATTTATCACAGTTAATCATCATATTATGATTGCATGTAGCTGTCCACTTGACCCCATCACCGTTTTATTGCCGTCTTAACCCACAAAGATGGAAACTGACTGTGAATGGCGAGTGGTAAGCAACACGATCACAAATGCATTGCACTTGGTCGCAACAATTGTAGTGTGCAGCGGTGGCCAACCACACAAAGAAAATCTGGCTAATGTAACTACTCCACCGAATTACCACAGAAGTTGCCGGGAATTTACTGCGTCTTGCATATGAGTAAACACAACCTATAAAGAAAAGAAAAGAGGGTAGCTGAAGCTTTTCAGTCAGGTTAGATAACACACAACAACAGGACTGAATGAATCATCAGTTTTGTCCCTTTTGTCACACAGTTTTTTTCTGTTTACTGTAAATACTTTAAAATAGACTTTATTTTTCTACTCTCTTGAAGGCTATTAAAAGCAGAACTTTTCAAAAGTCTACACATTCATAAGATCATGTCCTATACCTTTCAAGCTGTATGCGCTGAATCACTTCCAGAGTTTTCCAGAGCCCTAAGCGTTCACCCACCAGACACGTGTGAGTAGTAATGAGTAAATGGGGTCTGCGAAAAAGGGGGAAGGCCGTACATTCATCGACCTTGTCCTCCAAAATTGGCATGGATTGTCACAGCGAAATACAATCCACATTTCCATGCCCTTAGACGGGAGGAGAGCGAGTAAAAAAAATAATCCCAAAATCCCTCAGTGGACACCCAATGTCTTGTTTTGGAGGGTCTGCGGTACTCCGAATTCTTCTGGTAACAGAAACCCAAAGTGAATGATGGACATTTTCTATTATTAGCATCAGCAGAATCTTCCCAACCTTTGCTTCTTCCATGCTGCAAATATCACGTTGCTGATGTATTCCATATTAAATTACTGAGTTTTAACTGAGCTGTGCTGAGCAGTGTCTGTTATCAACAACCATAATGTGGAAGATTAGCACACACATGATGCCCACCTGTTGCCCAGCTCTGTTTTATGAAGGTCGCAGCTGTGATACTGAAACCGGTCTTTTTAAAGGCTCTCGTGATGTTCATACGGGGCTGCTGATATTCAAGAGTCATTCAACAGAAATAAAGCTGATTGTGACACGTTAATTTTAAATCCCCCCCAACACTTGTGCTACAGTGTCACCGGCCAGACACGGCATGAAACTCTCAAACTCGAACCCACTGAAACCCACCGAGTCTTGTTTAAATCTTTAAAAACAGATTCCACCACACGCAACAGTTGTCACATATCTGCTCAACCGAGCTATTTCAAGTTTAGCGTGACCCCGCAACCAGCCAGTGTGGACCACATGAGAGAAGTGACCTTAATGGTACATTTCCCCTGTTTTCATAGCAAATAGGCTTAAAAAAAAGCCCCAAAAGAAGGTCACGGAACTTAAGATGCAGTCAGGTAGTCAAAATAGGGCAAACAAAACTAATGTTCAGTCCTGTGTCTTAGAGGGATATTATACATTAACTAAGCCTAACTACACTAACACATCTTTTGGCAATCATTCACCATCTGCGGCCTACTGCCAGCATGCTGCAAGTCTTTCAGTTTTGGTCTTATGTTTATGCTGAATGAGGGAAATGTTGAGCGCAGCGGTGTTGTTGCTTCTTCCTTGCAGTTAAAACAAAAGAAGAAAAAGAAAAGCGATGACTGCTTTTTAAAAGACTTTCCGTTTATTCGGCATTGTGAAGGATTTAGACCAAAAGTTATTGCCATTGTCTGTAATTCATGCACGGAGGCCGCTGGATTTTCTCATCATAGTTTTATTTCAACCTTTCTGCTCTCCTTTAAGTCGGAGATTACTACAGCAGTTCAACCAGTTCTCACGCACAAACACATTTTCTGTTTTGGTTCCACATCTCTGACCAAAACTTCATCTTTTTTTGTTGGGGTTTTTTTTTTCCAGCTTGACCTACAACTGCTCATTTTCGAAAGTGAGAAACGAGCGACGCTTCCTGCATCGTGCGACCACATGACTTTGTCCGTTTTCTTCACATCGTTTCAGACTGCGCGGCTCGCAGCGAGAGCAATTATTAAGGCGAAAACGATGCAGGTGCACATGCGCGCCCAATAACTTCTAACGCTCTTGTATGTACAAACAGACAAACCACTTTAAGCCGCTTTCATCATCATTTTCTTTCTGCTGAAATTACCGCTGAAAGGCTTTCACATTATTAACATAAAAATGAGTCACACTGTGCCGGTGCCAGAGTCAAACGGTTTTACAGCTCTGTCGAACGCTGTCTGTTCTGTGTTCCAGCCGTCATCGCTGAGCAGAAACACCATGTTGGACCATTCCAGCTTATTGTCAGCCAATATGCCAGGCTTTTTCCCTGAAAGAAAATGATCCCGTCCCCCTCGGACTCACGTCAAATTAACTAAATTTACACCTTAGCACTTAAGAACTTCTCCATTTGCCAAGAAAGCAGCAGCAGCAGGCCTCGGTTGCCAGTTAGCAGCGCTTCGCTGTGGCAAATGAAGTGGAATGAGAATTGCTCTAGCTTCTGAGAGAGAGAGAGAGCGCCGGTCCATTTGACTTTTCTTTTTTTTTGCTGTGAGCTCTCTCCTTTTGGATCAGAATTATAGAGTGATGAAAGGCTCCCACTCAACTCCGGAGACCTCTGGTCCAATTCTGAAGCGAACTACTTGAAGGGTAATGGCCGCGTGGCGGTGAGCCAGCCTGGATCAACCGTTTTACGCGCTTGTTTCTGGTCGCTGTCTGCTACTAGTTGTTTGCTCTGCTGGCAAAGTTGTGTTTAACTCTGCGGATGACTAATCTGTGGCGATGGGCAAACTCGAGGCAAAGTAAAACAAATAGAACACAATGTTTGGTATTTCTTAGTAAACATTTATGTAACAGGGCTGACAGGAGGCTCGTTTTTCACAAGCTGTTTAAAGGGCCTCAACGCTAATCTTTCCACTGGATTCTGTTTGTGTTTGTAAGATGACAACTGCATGTTTACCAAATAACATGTCCCATGTAACGTTACACCATCACTCCACCCTCCACAACCCCCCCCCCCCCAACTCCCTTTGTGAAAATGTGTTCACTTCAAACAGAGCTCACAGAAATATGGGAAGTGCTTTTGTTCCCAGCTAAGCGCTGTGACCACGTTTAATTCTGACCATGACGGTCACATCTGAACTTACAATCGAAGACATGAGTGCTTCAGCTATTTAAAAATAAATAAATAATTTTCAGCATGTAAAATGCATCAGTGGTGGAAGCACCTGGCTCTGACTCATCAAAACGCATAAACGCAAACATTTTTGGAGAAACTTCATTTAAAGGCTAACAAAAGCTCGGCTAATCTGCAACATTTATCTATCGCCAATGAAGTTTCCATCTACTTTGTTTTTTTCTACTCAAAAGCTCTTAGACAAAACACTGAATCCCTGCCTGTGACACGCCCTCAATAAGAGAAACTAAAAGGAATGAAGCTTTTCAGAGAAAGAAAGAGAAAAAAGAAGAAGAAAAATTATCTGCTTCATGACCATGAAGATCGAATCAGCAGTTTCCAGGCAGTTTGTTCCACTTTCTGTGTGAACTGGTCAAACTTGAATCCAGTTTTTCTGGTGTTTGATGTTAATAACATACCACCATTTGTTTGTTTTTACTAACTGAATGTTCCATCAAAACTGTGAGAAAAGAATAGTTTGTTATCTGTAGGTCCTCGCACACACAAAAAGTGTTTAAAGATGACGTTTTTCTAGATACTCCGCCCTCAGAAGAATGTGAGATCTGTTTATGGAAAGAAAAAGTGGAAAAAAATGTTACCAGACCATAAACAAAAACACATAGGTGTTATGCAAGAGGAGCAATAATTCAGATCTGCTGAGCATATAGGGAAGTACATAAGAGCTCTGTGCAGGAGAGGATCTTTAAAAGTTAATTATATATTTGTTAGTGCATGAAATCATGGAGTAGGGGGATGAAGTCAACGCTTGTTGCTATGTTGAAGAGCTTAAAAACATCCTAGTTCTCTTTGTGTGGTTGGCTGTAAATGTGGAAAATATAAAACGGATGGAAATCGCTTGATTTTTGCAGATCTTTGTAGAACAGCTTTGGTGTTTGATGTTTGAAACTATCTCATGTTACAAGTCAGACTTTCCTATGAATGCCTTTAATAGTGATTCTTCTGTACTCATGGAAACTTCACTCTTGGCTACAGTTCTGTTCTTGAAGTCTTACTCTTAAAGGGACAGATCAGCAGAAAATCACAAAATCAAAGCTACGTGTTTTGCTCCAGCTTGTTTGTCCATCTAGATCAGGGGTCGGCAACCCTGGGCACGCGCGCCACAGTTGGCACGCGAAGGGTTAACTGATGGCACGACCATAGCTGGACTGGCCATCGCTGGTGATTTTTTTGTTTTTATGGACCGATGATTTTTTTTTTTTTTAGTAACCGTATAAACAATGAAAGGTGGTGAATTGGCCAGATGCTGGCAGATGTGTAAAAATAACTCAGTTGTTTGGTGGCGGATATGGCGGAGCTGCCTCAAGAGGCCAGGTGGATGAGGGGAAGGGGAGGCAGGAGGAGAGACCCGAGGTGGCCGCCGGTTCGAGTGTCAGGTGAACTGAACTTCAGGTAAGAAGTTATGACCTGCAGTCTATCTGGGTCAGATATAAACCAAGTTTAGGTGCAGTTTATTTTCGTTGTGCTGAGTTTTTACAGTCAGTTACAATAACTCGTACTGCGTGCTAGCTAGCATGACAGAGTTTCTATACAGCTGGGTGGGTGCTATGATGTTACTGATAGTGAACATTATTTTATTCACAAGGTTGGTAAAGTAAGTAAAGTAAAGTTGCCAACCATGCCATAAAAAACGGAATCGTCCCGTATTCAGAGAAAATATTGCGCGTTTTGTGTTGAGCTGAAAAGGAATGCGATTTGTCCCGTACTTCAGCTAGAATGGAAAAAGACACAAAGCTAGATTTATTCTGCGTCTTTACACTGCAGCTGCCTCTTCTTCTCTCATTCAGTCATGAAACTGATCATTGATCAGCTGATCGGCTTTTTTCTTGTTTGTTTATCGCCAACTTTGCGCCAGAAAGAGGAAACCGCCGGATGTCGTGCTAAACAACAGCAGCACGTTTAAGCTTGATCAGCTGTTTTTAGAATGTATTTAATATTACTTTCTAGTATCAGCTGATGTTTGCTGGAGCCACAGCCGTAAAAGCTGCTGGTCATGATATTGGTTTGGATATGTGGTGAGAGGGAAACATGAAGATGAAACCAGGAGATGTCCTTACTGAACCATCAGAGCTGAACAGGTGATGGAGAAACAGGTTTACCTTTTAGGTGACATGAATGAGTTGAAGGGAAGTTATCAACTGTTTCTGAGAGACAAATAACACCAGGATCCTTTTTTACATAGCTGACAGCTGGTAACTGTGCAGGGGCGGATCTAGCAAAGTGTTGCCAGGGGGCCAGGCAGGGTATTAACAGGGAGAGGGGGGCACAAAGAAATACTTTCTTATTCTCATTTAAAATGTCTCGCTTTTATTAAATAATTATCTGAATCTTACAACCAAAGTTTTTATCTGATGTACAACATATAGAAATCATACATATACCAACAAGACTGTACATCACTGTCACAACGGCGTTTGTTTTCATTCAAAGGCTTTATGGCTTTTCCTATAATACCTGGTGGGCCGGTCTCTAGTCAAAATGCCCGGGCCGGTTTTTTGTCCCAGTCCAGCCCTGGGCACGACACGCAGTGAACTAATCTGAGAGGGTGCATTAAAAAATAAATGGCCGGGCCAGCGGTGCACATCACAAATTGGCCGCAAGTTGTGCCGCTTCTTAATGACGGCGTCTTAGCTAACAACCCCAACTATCAGATTCAACTTGTAATTGGCTAAAAATCACTTAGCCTACTGGTGAGAGGGACGTTGCTAGCTGTCAGTTTTTTCAAGCGATGTTGAAATGTCCACATTCCAACACTTCAAATGCTTCAGGAGCTCTCCGCTCAGCGCAGCAACTGTTGATATACAGCATTATTAAATTTATTGCTAATGCAATTATATGGCACATTGACTTCTGAGGAAATTTTAGATGGCACTCGTCATCAAAAAGGTTGCCTACCCCTGATATAGATCGTTTTGATGGAGATATCAGCTGTAAAAATGTTTGTTTTCTTTTGAACATAATGGCGCAGATGGATGGTAAGTGCCAAAAATACATATGAAAATAGCAGCAACAACAGCAACAACAGCAGAAGACCACACCAAGTGCTACTCATGTTAGCTAGTAAAGGAAACTAAGGCTACAATTTGCACGGGCTCACCAAAATTAGACAACAGAAGATCAGAAAAATGTGAGTCTTGACTTTGTGCTGTAACAGAATTTGGCATAAACAACATGAAAGCATGGATCCACCCAGCCTTGTATCTGTGTTTCAGGCTGGTGGTGCGGGTGTGAAGATGTTGAGGATATTTTCATGGCACGCTTTTAGGGGTTAGCATTGTTTAAACACAACACCTACCTGAGTGTTGCTCCTGTCCATCCTTTTGTGACCATCTACATCTGCGAACCCATCTTCTGAGGGCTGCTTCCAGCAGAAAGTATCATTTCACAAACCTCTATTAATCTCAGATGGTTTTTTTAAGCAAGACAATGAGTTCGCTGTACTCAAACAGGTCTCAATCCAGTGGAGCACCTTCGGGATGTGGTGGAACGGGAAGTTGGCACCATGCATGCACAATGTGCTGCTATCATGTCGATATAAACCAATGTTTCCAGCTGTTTTATTTTCTGAATCTATGCCACAAGACACTGAAGGGATAAGGGGTTTGAAAATACAAGAGGAGCTGCCGTCAGCTGATGACAACACATTTAATGTTTTTCTTCTTGCACATTATTCTTGAAGCTGAATGACAGACTTGAGATTTCTGCATTGATCTAACTTTTGATGGCAATAATATCATAGACCCAACATTCAAGAGCAACAGCAGCATATCTAAACAGAGCCACATAAGGCAAAGCCACATGTTTCTAAGGCCATGCATCCAATAAGGTCTTGTTAATGGTAAATTGGATGAGTGTGTGTCCAATTCTCCATTTCCTCAGAGGTGTCTCAGCAGCAACAGCTGCTACCAATGGCAAAGCAGTGTTTTTCACACAGCCCCCTTTTCTGCAATGTGACTTGGGTCTTTCCAAAATAAGCTCATACACATGCAAAAATAGATAAATGAACATCTATTGCAAAGGGCAGCGGATTTAAAGAGAGGTCTAACCGGGGCACAGCGCTGAAAGAGATGACGGAAACATCTCATCCCAAAACATAAACTATAAATGGGCCAATGAAGTAGTAAAATGAGAGGAGCAGACATGTCATACATACACGACACGCAATATATTATATACCTGTGGGTCCTATCAACAGGAAGCTGCTCTTATGACACAATGTGACTCAAGACGGGTCATTCATTTTATGCAAAATGTTTCTCTATTTGTGGCCAGAGCTCAATTTTGCAGCTTCAGGATTTGCTTATAATAACTTTTCTTGCTACATTTAAGGCAGACGTCAACTGGTGTAGCTGAAAGTATGTCACAGTCTAAATCCGTCTGCTGTTAAGCTCTCATGAAAGACTTGCTCCAGTGTGCCTTGTATGGTGTATAATTTTGTGTATTTCTTTGCAGGTTTTTAAAGGTGTTTCAGCAACAACACGCTCACGGGAGGCAGAAAATCTTAGCATACTGCTTCATATGCACTTGTTTTTTTTTTCCAGGTGTCAACTCATAGCTCCTCCCCGCTGATCCTGTGTCACATAAGTGGTGATAGACTGGATCTATGACTGGTAGATCAATATTGTTGCCTGATATGTGTCTCAGCCAAGTCACAGGAAGAATTTACAACTATACTGACATGATGACCATATATTTCAGACCTGAGTATTGTGTAGTCTGGCTCTGAAGAAAAAAAGATGGTGCCACTGGACTTCAAACTGCACAAATATGTGAGAACAAACCGTGCTACTTCCATCTACATATAAAGACCATGATACTCTACTGCAGTTTCTCTCTACCTATGTTGCATTGACATCATCTGTCACGTGATATAAAAGACTACACTGACAGTTATGCTTCTCAGTGTAATTACACTGCCAAAAAGTTTGTATTAAATATACCACTTGAGTGACTATCGCTGAGTCAGTTCTCCTCTTTTGCACTTTGGGTGTTCTCAAGGTCCTGTGTGCCAGTTCTGAGTAGATGTACTCTTCCAGGATCGTAATCTCCCAAGGTCCATTGTCTGAATTCTGTTAACCAGCTGAATGTAACAAAATTCGCTACCTGGAATTGTTGAGTTACTCTCTAAGATATTGTTAGGTCAAATTTGACCCCATGGTTTCCCTAGAAAACCAATGGGGTCGGCTCTGACCCCATTGGTTCTCCAGGGTTAAATTAAAACCACCTTAGTCTGGTTGCTCATGTAATTTTTTTCTTTTGTGTTGTAAATCAACTCAGGTGAAGAAAAGATTTTGTAAGTACTCATTACCACGTGAAGTTGTTTTCAGTGGTTCAACCAGATTGGTTTTAAAGAATGAGTGAAGACGTATTTGTTACTTCACTATTACGTTCAAACAACAAGCTCCCATGGCAAATCAACTTTTTTTTGTTTTCTCGCTTAACGTCACAAGGAAATTTTTAAACCGCAGAAGCAAGTACATGGCTAAGTAAGCTAATCTACAGAAAACCCCAACAACATGTTCCTGTTTTTTTAAAAGACCAAGATGAAAGGTTTTACTTGTTGAGGATGCCCAGAAGCACTAGCATCAGCAAGCTAGGTAGCGGGCATGCTAACTAGCAAGTGACCACGAATAAAATGGTCATCAAAACTACTTCACCTGTTTTTCTTTTTCCAACTGCACACAGTGGAAACAAATACACAGCTACCTGTTTATACTATTGATTGTGTGTCAACAAAATGGATGTAGTCACCATCCATCCATGACGTCAGCCGCTGGTTAGCTGGTCTTGACTCAAAGCCTCGAGCTGAGATAAGCGAGGGCTGGATTTGACTACTCTAAACCATACCCTATAGAGCTCAACAGGGATCCCCCGCTTTTTTTATGGGCTGTGGTTCTCAAAATGATTCATTTCCACTCTTGACGTTATGAAAAAATCCTTCGATTAAGAGTTTTTAGCTTTGAACCAAGCTAACCAGGATTGAAATGAATCATGGTCATACAAAAGACTTAAATGGGATTTTTTTAATACACACACACGCGCACACACACACACACACACACACATATATATATATTCCATAATACACCCCAAATTCACGATTCAAGATAATCACAGATTGAATTAGTTAATATTTATATCAATCTTTTTCATTACCGTGTTTTCTGGTATAACAATAGGTTTAAATATCTTTTGTAGTATGTAGTGTGTTTAGTGAAGTTTAGCCGTGTTATTGCTTTCTGACTACAATCACTGCTTGGTTGGTTTCAATTTCTGATTGTGGGTAGAGTAGTTCTTCTCCACAACATTGTAAGTACAATGTGAAAAACGTGGCTAGTAACTTGTGGTTTCTACAGGAGCAGAATTTATGTTCTGTTTTGGTCTCCACCAGTTTCTTGGTGTTCAGAAGTAAATGATGCCACGAAATGCCAGAAATGATCCTGGAGTCACAACCAAAATAGGACAGTTAGAGTCAAAAAATCGAAGCAAATAAAGGCTAAAATGGAAAGAAGTTGAACTCCAGAGTTTAGTCAGCAATAATAAGTTAATCGTTAGGACTGTCTAGTTGATCCATGTTATCCTTTGTTAAAATTAAAATCCTGATAATGATGGCTTAATTCTTCTTTATTTTTCCACTCCAATAAATCAACATTTGCCAGTTTCCAGTAACTCATATGTGGCCTTACAGTAACAGGAAGCAACAAAGGTGGAGACAGGCAGAGCAGACCAGGAGCACTGTTTGTTTCAGTGACATGTGCCTGGAGGCAGTTTTGGCAAAGGGATGTGGACTTAACTGAAATGTACTGTGGATACCTCTCACTGTACCGACGTCTGAGGTCGTAACACATGTCGCTGTGGATGCTCTTTCATGTCAGCAGTCGTCGCACAAAGTGCATACAGTGCAAACACTCAAAACAACCAATCTTGTGTGCCTTCGCTGGCCTTACTGATCTAAAGTTTTCTGTGGATTTCACACCTTTACTTTACCTCAGTGCAGTACGCTCAAAGTGAGAACACACACAATTATGCACATCAACACCTTTTTTTTCAGCTGCACCTAAAAAAGTACGAATCTATATCTCACACTATAAGTTCCTGCTCTTTTGACGTTTTAGGCTAATTTTGTAAATCCACTTGAACATGCACAATATTTACTCTTCACTACAGCGCACGTGTTCATGTGACCACACTTTCCGTTAAGCTTTAATTGTGGCTACATGCCTTTTTTTTGCATGCACTAAATGAGTTTCAGCCATGTGACTGGCGGATTAGCTATTTGTTTTAATGAGCTACAGGTGTCCCTAATGAAGTGGCAGGAATGTGTATATACAGTAGGTTGTGTTATCTGTTAGTTGCCCTAATCAGCTGGCATTTCTCTGAAGTGCATGGATGTTCTCAAATGTTAACTTAGTTTGTGAATTTCCTGGGACTGATATTTAACATGCTGCACATTTTTTCTTGCTTTCTGAGCCTTCTGTGTGGTTACAGTGGCTGACCATTATTATTATTATACTTTATTCTCATTATGCATGTTCACCCACTTTGGTTTCATGGCTAGCTGCTAGCTAGTCTTTTTCTCTCCCAGCTCTCCCTCGTTGTCTATTGCTGCAGGATTGGGGAACAGGCAGGCAGGACAGACAAATCTCCATAAATCCTTCCACAGTGGCTACCCTCTTCAGACTACACTGTACAATATCTGTCTTCATCTTACGAGTGCACAGGCCCAGCCACCTGCTTTTCCTCTGCTCAACCCCCCTCCCACCCCCCATGCTTTGTGAACTTAATAAAAGCTGCCATTAAGCAGCGCTTCATCTGTTTGGGCCCTAATCTGCCTTATAGGCATCATGTGACCACATATGCAGTGCACACCTGTCGTGTATGTTCCCAGCCTCAACTGTTGCCTCTCCACGCTGCTCACACACACACACACATACACTCACTCAACCTGTTCCTGACATATCAACCAAATGCTTGTCAGTGTTGCCTGGCACAATAACACACACACACACAAACACACAAACACACAGTTGAGGCTTATAAAACATAAAACTCGAGGTTGTTTTGTGTGAAAGCAGAAGGTATGAATCTGCTCAAAGATGTGTCATACACATGTTTTAAAATTCAAAAACACACTGACACCGGAAACAGGCCTAAAGTTATTCAGTATGGTTTTTTTTATTTCACTGAGTGAAAAGCTCAATGTTTGCATAAGACATGCAAAAACATAAATATAGAACAATGAAGATGAACAGCACTGTATCCAAGTGGAAATAAGCAACACGACGAGAATGAATAGTAGCGCTGAGGGCAACAAATTGAAGTAGAGACTTTTTAAAAAATTGCTTCATTGTCTACTTTTCATATAAAACGTCTCATAAATCGAGCCAAATTGAACGCTAACGGGAGATGGCTTTTAGTCCAAAAGTGCAATATATTTTACAAAGTCTAAATTGTTGCTCTGTTTATCCACTACTCTGCAGTAAGAAGGCTGCTTTCATATTACATTTTTCCAGCAGTGGAAATACATCTCTGTTTACCCCCCCCACACACACACATTTTTTATACCATCCTTTTTACTCTGTTAATTAAAACAGTAAAACGATCTGTCGTTTCAGCAGCAGCCTATGCAGGATTTGGAGGTCGTTTCCGTCTGGTTTTTGTGTAATATAATTTTCATGTTTATTCTTTTTTTCTTTTTTTTTTCCACTGGTAGATTATATACAGGATACCAGCTGGCAGACAGATGGTGATGCCTTTACCCGTGCTTTTTTTTTCCTCTTTTTTTATTAAAAAAAAAAAACATCACAAGGAAGAGAAGGAGTAAGGACAGGAACAGCTGTAGACGAGGGGACAGAGTCAGCACACTGGCCACTGGGTGACATGAAATATTGGGAGGAGACACCAGCACATGGCTTAAAGAGAGAAAAAAAAAAAGTAATAATAATAAATGTGCCCTGTTACCAGTGAGCAAGACACAGAGAGCCATCTTGTTAGCAGTAGCAGACCTCTAAATCTCAGTAATGGTCCTCGCTCTGATCCTGTTCTCACACCAGAATGTGAAGAATGAACAACCCCGACAACAAATATTGTTGATTCCTCTACCTGCATGAATGCAGATGGTTTTTTTTGTCTTTTTATGTGTGTGTTTGTGTGTTTTCATTTATTTTGGTGAAAAAAAAAGTTGAGTTTATAGAGGAACAAGCAGGAAAATTAGGTTATGGATTGAACTGCAGGTTTGAGTAGGTGGGACAGAACAGCCACGGCTTATGAGTCTCTCTCAGCAGGACACACACACACACACACACACACACACACACACACACACACACACACACACACACACACACTTCAGTAGTATCACTGACACAGAGGGGAAAAAAGGAGTGCTGCTTTTGCCCTGCTGTTGTCCAGCAGCAGCAGTTTTCCCCCTACATGTGACTAAAAACGACCTCAGGCTGAATCATTACCGATCATGCGTCATAATAATTACAGCATCTTTATTTTCTTACTTTTTTTTTCTTTTTTAACAAAATTTCACACCCACACACACACCTGCACACACACTAAACTGAATTCAAGTACACAACATCTCCCAGCCCCTGCAGTTATCTCAGCAAATGAAGAGAAAACAAAACAAACGTAGTAAATGCCTCTGCTCTGCAACAGAGTCCCGGGAGACAGTTCAGTCTGCGCCCACAGCAAAGTAAATACAAACCAAGATTTTCAGTTAATGAGAGGGATTGGGGGGGTGGGGGTGGGTGTGTTTGTGTGTGTGTGTGTGAGGGGGGGGGGGGGGGTAGAGATCATGCACAGAAAAATGACAATGAATCAAATGAATCAATAAATAAGAGAGAAACATCCATGAATGAATTCAAATCAGTGTATTTTTAGTTTGAGAGAAAAGAAATAAAATATACGGCATGTAACGGCATCCCGCCGCCGCTATAATATGAACAACTTCTAATTAAGAGAGGTCACGCACACAAGCAAACTATGATGAGGCTATTTGAATTTTTAACTTTTTATTATTCATTTCTCCTTTTTTACCGTTTTCTTTTTAAAGGAAGCTGTTCATCAAAGAGCATTTTGTTCATATATAGTCATTTTTTACAGAGGAAAATACTGTACAACCTTATTTTTTCTTCTTCTTCTTCTTCTTCTCAAAACAATATCTGGAGGAATATCATCTACACACATTATTTATCCCTATATTGTGATCATTTATATCCAATGCTAAGCTCAGGAGATAATTCATGATCAGTGTGTCCACTCCTCAGTCGTACATGTTCGCTCAATAAAAACCAGAGGGTGGTTTAGACAGGTTTATAATTTAGTACTACAGTAAGTGAGCATTGCTATGAACTCCTTAAGAATTAATTGAAATCACAGTCCGTATTAGTGTTTCATACAGGAGCGCCGTTTTCCCGACGCACCGCGTTTCCTTCCTTTTTTTTTTTTATGTTGTCGTTGTTTTTCTTCCTTTTTTTAAAATCGCTGTACTGTCCAATCACAGAAGAAGCAAAAAATAAAAACCAATCTTTAAATAAACCACAGAACAACAGTTCTTTGTCACACTAACATCTATTTGTGCATCAAAGCAAAAAAAAAAAAGAAAAAAAAGTGAACTAAAACAACATCTTTAAAGCAAATTCCCTGTTAAAAGATATATATCATTATTTTTTTCCTTTTTTTTCATTCCCCAGATGGTAAAAATGAACCTAAAAAGTGCAATAACACTCTAAAAATTTCTCATTTGGAAGGTCACATAAATATTAAATAAAAACCATTACAACAGGAGCTCAACCACAGCCATAGTGAATGGAAAACAAAAATGCCGTTTTTTTTTTCCGTCTTTTTTTTGTGAGACATTTTCGGTCTGTACAGTTTCAACATAAAACACACTCCCTGACACTTCCTCTATATCCCACCCCCACCCCTACCCCAACCCCTCCTGCTGCTGCATCTGAGTGACTCATCGTTTCCTCTGGTCAGTCTTGAAGCCCCCACCCGCCCCTCCAACAACCAAACATCCCCCGCGTGACTTGCCGGGCGTTAATCAAGACCTCTCCGGCTTACAGATCGATATGCATCTGACTATAACAACACAACAAAAAGGACAATTTTTTTTAATGCAAAGATGCAAATGGTAACAAAAATATTTTTTTTAAATATACTTATGACTTATCTAAGTATATCTTATCATCATGGTCAGCTAATAGAAAAGTGCACTACCCACGCACAAACTTGATTCCTCCACATTGGGGCTAAAAATTACAAAGGGTTAAGCTTGGAGTCGGTGCTAGTTGAAAACACTTCTAGCAGAATGTCAGAGAGAACTGTCGAGGTTGGCGGCTTGAAAGGACGCCTGACTGCAGCTGAGACCGACCGAACAGCTACTGGTCGAGTCCACGTATCATTGAGAACAAAGGAGAAAAAACAATACCAAAGAGATGGGAACAAGCAAAATGTAACCCCTTTCTCTCAGTGTCTAATAATAATAATAATAATAATAATAATTAATAATAAAATAATACAGAAAAAAGATCAAACGTTTGAAACACATCCTTTTCCCTTAGTGATTCATGTCCCTTTTTCTATGTATCCACGGCTCTGCAGTTCATGTCGCCTGTGCCAGCAATTTCCTTTGTATATTATCTTTCACACACACGCGCACGCACGCACACACACACACTTACATATATAGTTATATAGAGAGATTTGTTTTTGTTTTTCTAACGTGTTTTTCTTTTCTTTTTTGTCCACACACAAAAAAAGTGAAAAAATGAAAATAAATTAAAGTCAAACATGCACGCACACAAAAAGACTGATGTGTAGTAAAATGCTTTACATTGCTGTCCCATGTGTGAAACAGGGCCCTAACTCTGTGTGTCTCCATTCGTAATCTTTTTTTTCCTTTAATGCATAATTGAATTAATAATGTTGGTCATCTTGTAAACATCATAATAAATCGGTTCGGGCCATCATTCTCGCCACGCTCTCGTTGTTTTTTGTCGTCGTCCGAAGTCTCTCGACATGATAAATGAGGCCACTTTCATTTTTCGTTTAATCATAGTACACAGAATTTTTCTGCAGTTCTTAAACTCAGTTTGTTTGTTTTTTGTGTGTTTTTTTTGTTTTTGTTTTTTATGGGTCAGCATCTTCTTGCTTTTCCAGTTGGGAAGCATCAGTGTGGTTAACGGAAGCATCGAAACTCTGGCCATTGTCTTTTTCGCCGTCAGGCTCCGCCATTGAATCATCGTTTGAGTCAGTGTTGAGATCATCCTCTGCCTCCTCTTCCTCCTCATCCTCCTCCTCTTCTTCATCGTCATCTTCCTCCGCCTGCACCTCCTCCTCTGGTGACATGTCATCTTCGGCCTCCCCGGATGTTCCCGTGGTGTCGTCCTGAGCTGCCGGCAGGCCCAGCTGGGTTGAGAGCTTGTGGGCTGATCGCGCTGCGTCGTGGTGGATCTTCTTGCTGAGGTCCAGGGAATCGCTGAGGCCCAGACCGGCGGCGTTCTTCAGGAAAAACAGTGAGCTGCTGGTGTCTGTGCCCAGGTTGAGGGAGCTGTCTAAGTTGATGGAGGATGGCAGGTATGAGTGGTTATAGTCAGAAGCAATGCCGCCTGTCTGGTAGATCATGGAGGGAGTACTGGTGATGATGTTGTGGGACAAACCGTGGAGGCCACCGGGTGAGGAAGTAGACAGACCCATGGAGGATGGAGGGACTGCCGCCACATTTCCTCCCAGGTGGTGCGCCGCTTCCTGCTTCGGCGACACAGACGGAATCTCGCCTCGCTCCTGTTTCTCGTGCTTTCTCTTGTGGGAATCCATCTGGGACATGCCAACCACTGTGTGCTTACACTCGGGGAAGGTGCAGTGGAAGTGTGAGCACTTGAGCTTATACTTGCAGTCAGGAACCTCGCAGTCCACGCTGGAGCTGAACTGGCAGAAGCCAGCAGCGCTGATCACGTCTTGCTTGCCGTGGTGCTTGCGGTGGGCCGTCACCTTGGTGCTATCGGTGCAGCGGAAGCCACAGCGCAGACAGTGGAAGTGGGTGCTGTTGCCTGAAAACTGGCAGTCAGGAAAGTTGCAGCTGAGCGAAGACTTGAAGCGCTTGAAGTCGTCCAGGACCAGGTTGTCTACGCGGTCGTGGTGCTGGGCGTGCTTGTACATGTGGGTGCGGCCGCAGAACTTGTAGCCACAGTTCTCACGAGTGCAGTGGTAGTGGGTGACCTTTAGAGAAAACTGGCAGCTGGAGTCCTTGCAGTTCTCGTAGAGGTCGTAGCGCCGGAATCCGTCCAGCATCATCCCCTCGTCCAGCATTTTACGTGACGATGCGGTCTTTCGGCGCTTGCCAAACGGGGACATGTCCTCGATGATCCAGAAACGCTTCTTTGCACCAGCGGCCGTGGGAATGGAGATGGTGTTGCCTAAAAACAAGAGATAAGGGCATTAACAAAAATAATCCTGAAAAAAATAATAAAGTCCACAGACTTACAAACAAGTGACTGTCCTGGTTAAAACCCTAATGTCGGACCCCGCTCAGCCAGAAGTTGTTCACAGCTGAGTAAGCACAGCTAGCCACTATTTTTTTAATCCCTAATTTCCAGAATGATTAAAGAAGGAGGAGGAGGGGGGATGATAGATTGACTGTAAGACATGACACTTTTACAGGGTGTCTCGGGCCTCCAAAGAAAGGTGGAGCTGGGAGTTTTAACCAACCCTCTTATCTCCATGTTTGTTTTATGAGGGGCACCCACCTTTTTGCAACACCCTGGGGTCACTGCTAATGATGTGCTCCCTGTTCTGCAAGACAGGAAGCAGTGGGCCTCGATAAAACTTGGGGCAAGATTAAATAAGAGCTTGCTGATGCAGCCTTGTTAATGGAAGCTAAACAGAGCCCAGGGTTCACAGAACAGGTGCCAAATTTACTGCTGTCTCTCGCTAAATCCTAGTGATACTAAAAGGGAAATTACGCACAAAGGTGCAAGTCAAGTGATTGCAGACTTTTTTTTTCAATTTACTGTACCCACACAGTAAGCATGCAAGTTTCAGCATTTCAACACAAATGTTCTCTTTTTTGCATGCTTTCTTTTTTTTCAGTCTTTTCATAACAACAGTGCAGAGTGAGAAAGGCTGGATCACACAGTTAAATGCTGCACAGGACTCAGTAATTGAGAATGACAGCTGCAGTGTTGGTTTGCGCCGGGGATAAGTACCTGCAGCATCCTGCACTATAGGGACGTCATTTTTAACCGGAGACGGAGTGGCAATGATGGGGCTGAAAGCTGGTGTGTTGGTTGGCATGACAACACTCCGAGTGGCTCCCAGAGAGGCGCTGAGCAGAGAGTATGACAGACAGGATGGAGAGAGGAGGTATGGGAGTGAGGGGAGAGGGGGTCGGAGGAGAGCAGGAGAGAGGGATGGGGCCTGGGACTGCAGGCCAGGCTGAAGAGCGGAAGGAGGAGGAGGAAGAGGAGGTGGCGGTGGTCGTGGTGGAGGAGGAGGAGAGAAGGAAGGAGGTGCATTCTGGGTAGCGCTAGTGTCAGCAGGGGTGGTAGGAGCAGAAGTGGTGGTGGGGCAGCCTTGTCCTGGAGAGACAGGTTGACCAGAGAGGGTGAAGGACAGGCAAGAGGGAGAAAACACACACAGACGGGAACAAAGACAAACACGGGGTCCAAATCGCGCGCGCACACACACACACACACACACACACACACACGCACACACAGAGGGATGGGAGGCAAAAAGGGAAAGATAAAAGATAAGAGAATGATACAAAATGAGGCCCATTCAAGACAAAGTAACCCAGCCAAAACAACAACGATGAGAGTAGTGGATATTTCTGGCAACACATGGAGAAATGTGAAAATCAGAGACAGGCTAAGATTTAGGAAAAAATATAGAGGAGAACCCGTTTATTCAATAAGTTTGAGGAAAAAGAGGCTGTTTCTCATTTCCTTTCTCCCAAAACTCCAACCACTAAAAGTGCTAAAGTAGACATAAAGCCACAGGGATGATCTCTGGCCAGAGGAAAATGTAATAAGCTACATACAGTGCAATATCTCAAACCACTGATGTACAAAATGGAGGTTTTATGAGGATGACCGGGCAAACTGGAAACCGTCTCGTCCGCAGCTCCCAACATAAGAATATAGCATAGTCATCAACCACATATATTAAAACTAATGTGTCTATTGATTGCAAGTCAGAGTTGTGATTGGAGGATGCATGAGATGACGAGTTGCTGGCTTTCTGGGTGACGTGTGGGCTGAGATGTTCAACGAGTAGAAAACCTTTGTGGACAACACCTGTGGACTAAACTGTGCTAAAGGCCGTACATGCTGACATGTCAGAGTCTGAGTCACGTGGGCTTACCTGCCGGAGAGCTGTCGTTGCCCACAGGTGTGCTGGTGCAGCTTCGGTCCTGGTTAGAGGATTCGGAGGAGAGACCCAAGGGGCTGCCTCCTGCACCCATGTAGTCCATGTAGTCATCATTCTCATCCGTGATGTTGGAGAAGTTGGAGCTGATGCCAGGCTGGATCGTTATGGACCCGTGCACCATACCCGATGCCTGCTGCTGCATCTCATCCGCCCTGCGGCCGAGTGACATCATCTAGAGAACAAAACAAAATAAAATAAAAAGCTTAAAAAAATTATCACACAAAGACTTACGAAACAAACATCTTGGGTTATAAAGAGTCATGAGCGCAGGTGTTGGCGCTTGGCATCCAACCAAGCATTTCAAGACGTCAGAAGTATTTTTTGAAAGAACGAACTTCATACTTTTGTCATTATATGAAGGACAAAACAAAAAAAACAGCCTAAACAGAACTAGAAAATCCACATTTATATCCACAAAGGCTCCATCCCGCACCTACTGCAGAGGTTAACTGAGGAAACTGCGTGTAAAAGAAACTTCATCAAAAGAATGCCATGAGTGATTTGTTATTGACTGGTATGACAGGATATGAGCGGTACTCTCTTTTTTACAGAACATCACGTCTTTGTTAGTCTTTCCTTGAATATGACTCAGAAAAAAGGAAACTGAATGTTAAAAAAGAAATAGATATACAACGAAAAAACCCCGACAAAACCGACCAAACCAGGTACACAAGTTACAAAGACGGCGTAACCACCAGTACGCTAACAGCTGTTGTTATTCGCGACCTTAAAAAGAACGAAAGACAGACAAAATCGAAACGAGAAAGGACTTCCGCTGCTTAACATTTGTTTAAACCTTCTTTAACTATTATTATCCCTATTTTTCTCTTCATTTTATGATATTGGGAGATTTTAAGAGCAGTCCTTAATGGATCGGGAGCTTTTTTTTCATCTTCTTTCAGCAAAAACCACAAACAATGGTGTGTTTCTGAGAACATAAAATTTAGATGAAAAACACAGACACACAGACAGACAAATGCTTTATCAATCCCATGAGGGAAATTAGCAGAATAATAAAAGCAGAACTGCAGATCAGCAGAACAACAAAGTGAATATGGGAGGAAAAAAAGATTTGTGCCGTATATCTCTGAATGTTTAGTGAAAAAAGAAAGACCGATATAATAATATGCCCAGTTGGTAGTGCAATGCTGTGTTTAGGTAAGCGCGGTGAGCTGATATGCAGTGTTATTAAAAAAAAATTGAAATGAGTTTCCCAAATGCTGAACAATATCTAGCCCTTCCTCTTTTTTACAGTGTAAATGAGCAAAAACAACAATATATAGTATAGTTGTAGTAGAGTAGTTAAGGGAACGTCTATTCACTATTTAATCTCCCAGGAAAAGGGTGTGTGCTTTGTTAAAATATGTTTGAGTAAACTATTCAACACAGGCTTCAGACCGTTGAGATGTTTAGCCTGTATTTTTATGACACCGCTTTTCAAAATGTATCACATGTCGCCGTTGGCGTGCTTGTACCTGGGATGGGACTCTATCAAAGTTCTTCCCCAGCATCCGCCTCATGTGCTTGCGTGCGTGTGAGGTCATCTGGTGTTTGAGGAGGAAGGAGAACTGGCAACCCTCGCGGATGCAGTGGAAGTGGCTGTTGACTTGGTTATACTTACAACCTGCAGGATAAAAAAAGAATAAAGTAAGAGCTTAATTTATCTTTGGCTCCCAGTGCGGCGTCCAAAAAAAGGCTCCCCGCGCCACACGCAATATTATAAGTGTGACGGCGTCGCGATACATCAAACACCAAGTGAAATATTTTTAGGGTTTTTTTAATTTCATGATATAGCTGTGACAAAAGAGGGATCGGGTTTCAAAGTGTTTCGGAGTGTACATGTAGGAGGAATATTAGATCACTCGGGTGTCATACTGAGCAAGTCAAGGCTTCTGTGCACTAAACCTGTGGAGCTCTTTTATTACACTGACATGCTTTATTCAATTAGGAATTTACATAAATAAATTCTCATTTTCTGTGGGCCAATAATGCACACACCCCTGCAAACCAAAGTAAATATACAATTATTCCCATATTAAATTCATTTTTCAAAGTATCTCCATTGTCATTTTTCCCCCTTTTGTTCTCCGCTGTGGTGTCGTCTGTTCTATATTCTTCTGCTCTTTTCCAGTGTTTTAACCGGTCTAGCTCTAATTGCTTTATGATTTCAAATTAAATGAATGTGCCGTTTTGTGCCTGTTAATCAAATACCATTATATAAAAGCAGGCAGAAATAATTGAAAGAGTAACATGCTGGGCAGGTGCTAGCATGTCAGTAACCATGGCACCCACTTTAAGAGAAAAAAAAACATGTCTGTGTCATCAAATAGCTTTTGCACACACAACGCTTTAAACACGCAAAGTTGAGCAAATAACAGTAACCCCCCGTGACACGGGAGGGCCTTTTGTGAGACAGAAACCAGGTAACATCAGCAGCGGTGCTCAGTTTAATGTTGCTGCCATGGATACTGGCAACCCATCAATTCTTTATAACTGGAGAGCTAGCAGTGGTAATCCTTTCTGTTTTTTTTCCCCTCCAGCCCAAACAATACACTTGGCAGATCAGGCTGGGGACAAAAAACAGCTGTTTAGGGCCTGGTTTTGTTTGCTTTGTTTCTGCGCTCTGAAAAGCTTGTGTAACCGCCTGAAAAAAACAGATCACTTTTAATTCATTTCTGTGTGATGGCAGCGGTGGCTGTGAGGCGCAGCTTCACAACACAAACAGGCTAAACCAGACAAGCCAGATAATTAACAAACACAAACCTAATTGCTCATTTCTGACAGGGGCAAAAGAAAGAAGAAAACAACCTGGATGTGATTGCCCTCTTTGACATTATTGCTCATATAGCACGGGCAAGGCTACATCTGGGACTCGAGGTGCCATTGTGAATATGCAAACTGCGCCAACAAAAACCTACGAGGCAGACTTGTTTCATGCTTCTTAAACCTCTCGCAATGCATGACACTGTGTTTGCCAACACTGGTCTCTTTCCCTTTGTAAACACGGGGAATATCCTCTTGCAACAGACAACACAAATTAGGCTACATCTTTCTCAACGTAACACTTTTAATCCTCAGATCTCTCCTGGCAAAGTATTTTTTAAAAGCCGCTCAAGTTGACACAGCTTGATGCGAGGCAAAGACAGAGACAGCGGGACACAAAACTTTTACAGGATCAGAAGTTTTTTTCTTTTCCAGTGTTTTTTCCTTACCCAGCCTCCCGCACTCCTCCCTCTTGGTGAAATATTTGAAGCCATTAGCGGCGCGACGCTCTGCCTTCTCATGCTTCTTGATGTGCCACGGCAGCTTGGTGGTGATGTTAGTGACGAAGAAGCAGCCAGGCCGCAGACAGTGATAGTGGCCCCTCATTCTGAACTCGCAGTGCTGCAGTGGAGACACATAATTTCCAATTTCATGACTCAAATGTCGTGAATGTTTGAAAGCCAGAGGAGCTGATTAATTTTTATTCGATCCTTGTTTGTGTGCAAAGTTTAAGCGAAGACTACACACAGTTCCTTCCCAAAAAAGAAGAAGAAAAAAAACATAATCAACACCTCGCAGTCTTTTCCTCTCCGGTTGTTTGGTACAATTACTTTGCATTTCCAGGCATCCCACAAACACCCCTCCGCTCTAACATGTCTGTACACCACCATCTGTTTGCAAGGCCCAGATCCCAAAGGACCGGGCCAAATAAGATCTTCTCAGTTCAGGAGATGCAGACTAAAGGGGGGGGGGGGGGGGGTGGAGGAGAAGGGAGGGGGGGCTTTTTGTGAGAGGGGTGATTTTCAACACATTAATGAATTCATTTAAACGGTTTTCCAAATACGGGCTCATGAGAGCAGGCAGGGGCTGCCATTTAGGTTTCATTTGCGAAGCATTCCCCTGATTTTTGCCCTATTCCAGACAGCCTTGTTTACTGTGCAAGTGACAATGATTTATTGGGTAATATCAGCTAAATTGGCCTTTTCTGAGAGGAGAATGCGGCAGTCAAAATGACATCATTGACATATAAACAGGCATTACTGGGGTGAGTCGACTGTCTTTCTCAGCAGAGATGGAAGACGGCGAGCAGTGGTTGTGAAAGCCTTGAGTCAAATAACCTCAAATACTGGTCTAATAGATAGCATACTTCATGCTTAGAAACCTCGGGGAGATGACAGTAGGTGATTCAGCTCCTGGCTGAGTTATCAAGCCACACTCACCTGGTTGGGACAGAGACACTGAAGAGAGTAGTAGGAAAACTGGTCGCGGACGTTGACCAGGTTGTTGTTCGGGTTGATGTGGTCCAAGCAATGGGATTCTGCCTTTCCAGAGGTCTTGCACACATACTTGCAATTTCCAAACAAGCAGTGGAAGTGGAACTTATTGGAGTATTTACAGTCAGTAGCCAAACATGGATCACTGCATGGGGAGGAAAAAAACAGAGAAGATATCGTTTAATCAACTTGTGGAAAGTAAGAAGAAAAGCAGGGCGCTGTGTACGAAACCCAGAGGTTTCCACATACTTTTCTTGGAACTGCAGGAAACCAGGTTTGACTTGTGGCTTAGCATTCTCCAGAGAGGTGGTGGCTAGAGGGGAACTGGATGGCAGGTTGGGCATTGATGCTGGCATCTGAGGGATGCTGCCCGTCAGCTGCTTCCAGGCCAGCAGGGAGGGGGGAGGAGAGCTGTATCTGCCAGAGGAGGAGAGGTGTGCAACATCCATGGAGGGGTTGTTGGCCATAGAGACGGGGGCAACGGGCTGCAGCTGGGCGCCCTCACCGGAGTCCTTGCCCTCACCGAACGAAGGCTCCGACTTCACTTTCAAGGTGGCTCGGAGGTGGAAGCTGAAAAACAAGATGGAAGCTCTTTTTTATACCGATCGATAAAAGCCAAAAACTAAAATGCAGAGAGCGAGGGTAGCGTGACACTCACTTAGCATGTTTTATAGCCCCATCCACAGTGCTGAAGAGGGCACCACAGTCCTCTACCAAGCAGTGAAAGTGAACTTTGTGAAGGAAGTCGCACTGAGCTTCACAGAAGTCATCCGTGTCAAACCTTAACAGAGACAGATAAGAAAGACTGTAAATTTACTGCTGCTTAAGGAAAACGCAACCTATGAGGACACCTGGCTCAACTCTTCACCTGACGGTAAATGTCTGCGGTCCGTCATACTGTAACCAGCGCACTGTCATTTCCAATTCCTGCAAGAACGTGTTCTCTATTTTTTTTTTTTTTTTTTTGGAGGGGGGGTTTCCACTGATACAGTATGTGAGGAATAGTATTTACAGGAAAGACCTTCCAAGGACGTGCGCTACTTTTTAACACTCTGACTGTTTTCTCACTCTCATAATGAATCCAGTGTCTCTACGCGCTTCCTGTGTATGTGTGTTGTTGTTGTTGTTGTTTTTTATACCTGCGGAGGTACGTCCTCCAGATCTCGTTGGCTTTTTCTGCCAGGGGCCTCTTCAACACTTTGCTGAGATACTGTCCTGCCTCCGAGGTGTCACCACCCTCACCTGCCTCTAGCTCTGTCTTCAGGTTCATTGCATTGAAGAGGGCAGGGTTCACCTGTGACATCTACAAAAAAAAACAGCACAAAAACCACCAGGCGCTGGGTTAGCTGGGCACTTTCGTATGTTAGTGAGAGTATGAGAATGAATTCTCTTTCTCTCTCTTACACACACACATACACACACACGCATGCATGGTTTGACGAAGCTAAAAAGGGCAGCCAGATTTACAAACATCCGGGCTTTTGCTTGAGTGCAGGCCAAGCGTGTTTGCCAAGCATCCTCTGGGAGCTACTGTTAACCCTTTTATGTAATGTGGTGGCTTGCAGCAAACCAACAAAAAGCTGACACGACAACAGCTGAGTTGCTAGACAGCAGCTCGTCTCCGCCGTTTGGGCGCAACGACTGCAAATGTGAAGGTAAGGTGTCCTCGAGAGAGGTTAAAACCACGACGTGCACTTAGGTGCACGGAGGCGGCGAAGCTTGCAGGGGGGTAAGGAGTGGAGGAAGTCATGATCAGTTGGAGAGAGTAAATAAATGGTGGCTGATCTGCCATGACATCATCAACATGATGGAAACCACCTGGCATATTTGTACGAGTCAGATAAGATATATGACTAAGACAATGTCCATTTTAATCTTCACAAAAAAACCATACAGATTTAAATTTCCATACGCTAACATTTAGACTTGTTAAAAAATGAGGGCAGCGCCTTCCTGCTTTTCTTTTTTTTTCCCCTGCGCTGACTTTTTAATCAAATAATTTATAAACCCTATGAATAAATGTAGAGTGAGGCAGGGGGAAGAAAACGTATAAAGGAGGAGGAAAAATTGGACGGCGAGTTCAAAACAGCTCATCAAAAAACAAACATCTCTATATATCTGGCATGGCACCCAGCTACTGCTTCATTGTATTAATTTGTGAGAGGTGCAGCGAAAATTACACTCTATGAAAAATGGCTGGAAAATTTAAATGATACAAACTCATCTTATTAGCCGTGAAACATTAAAAAACAAACAGGCCCCTTCGTGTCCCGCTAATTTGTCTTGGGATGAAAGGCGTTTGATGGATGGATCTTACCTTATTCATAAGCGAGGATAAAAGAGATGTATTCCCTGGTACAGGGTGTCCGTTTGATTCATTACTGGAACAAGGAAAATGAACAATGTTTAGTCAAGATTTGCATGAGAACAGTAAATATTACTATTTATCACACAAGGTGTGCCTGTATAATGAAGAAGAAAAATGCTGTCTTCTTAAGAAATAAGATCTGGTGTGGGTTGGAGGGAAGATTGGAGTTGAAGGTTTATGTAAACATCCCTCTCTCTCACTCACACGCAAAATAAATAAATGGAGAAATACGTGGAGGATTTTCTAATTGTATGCACATTTATATAAATTAAATATTTTGTATATAACCAGAGCTGCCAAACTAGTAGACATCATCTATCATTCAGAGAAGCTGGATGTTCTTTTTTGTGGGGGTTATTTTGCCAATAATAAGGCTGAATTGGTTAAAGAAACACTAATTAACCATCCTTCACTTTGAATTAACCATCAGTTTACCATCTGTACCTCTGGTCTTTCTTGCTCAGGTCCAGGCTGTGCTCCTGTGTGGAGTCTTGGGAAGCCCCGGAGTTGGCGTCCACTGGCTCCTGCTTCACTTGAACCAGATTGAACTGGCTGGCTGATGCCGGCTGCCCATTCCCTGAGGATCAAGTCAGAGATGCAGATGAGAGAAGAGACAACAAAGTTATTGTTGGTCAGCATTATTACTCTATGACAAGATCCAATCTGACTCCTGTCCTGGCCCGAAAAGAATACTCCGAGTGATAATTATTGCGAAATTATGTCAGGCCGTCAAGCCTTTTAAATGGTGATTGAGAGGCGGGATATGGGGGAAAAAGACTCCTTTTTCTGCAGCACTTGTCACAACTCATTTGCCAGGCTGCCTCTTAACTGGTCATTAAGTGAGATGCTAATGCTGAGGGAAAGTGGCAGTCTCAGATTGGCCACCCCCTCCCTTCCCACCTTCCCAGGCTCCTTGTTGGCCTGACAACGGGCGGCAGCCAGTGCCACTGAGCGTACCCACAAGGAACACGGGTGCTATGTCGGTCAGATTGGAGCTGACAGCCAATCAGATTGGTTCAAATAGCGTGACCCCTCGATCACATTCGCCTCCAAATAGGTATTCAGTGAATGCTGTGAGTGAGGACAGGAGCGCTGAATTGAAATAAATAAACACCAGGGGATGACCTGAGGTAAAAACGCTGACAGGAAGGTGAATTCTGGCCCCCCCTTTCCCAATCCCGCGGGATTGAAATATTAATTTATCCCGGGGCTATACAGGGAAAGCAGAGCTTTTGGTTGACAATAAGTGGTCATTTATTTTAAAATATATATGTGAGTGGGAGGGGGTAGGAGCCCCAGCGTAGCCTCTGAGACACTAAAACTGGAGTGCACCAGCAGCCACGACTGGTTTGGTGAGAAATCTGTTGTTTAAAAATTAGGGCTGGTGTTGAGGGATTGTGACAGGCAAGGTCATGGGCAACCAAGTGTGTGCCCTTGGCCCTGAGCCTGATGGGGATCCTCTCCTTTTACTTGCTACAGAGAAAACAAGACCAGCCAACGTAAGAGGGGAAACCAACCAGAGTTCCCTCCCCGCCCACACCACCACCTCCCTCCGCTACAAGATGACCCAGAGACATATCAGGCAGAATACAAGTGGAAAAGCCAGTCTTGGGCCTTGTCAGCTGAAAGCTGGGAGATGGGGAAGTGTCAGTGTCAGTTCAGTTTGACAATGGCTGAGGTTGGAGGGGCTGGGGGTGGGGCATGGGTGGGGCTAAAGGAAAACAGTAGTCAAACAATTTTGCGGCTGGTTTGAGGTCACTGAATGCTTACCAAGTCTCTGTCCAGCTTTCCTTCCCTGCCCCCCCCCCCCCCAACTTGATAAGAGTATACCCAAAATTAACTAGCCAGACAAATCCTGCCTTGTCATTGACAATTAAATCATCTCTCAGACAAAATGAGAGCACATTATATCAAGAGCAGCCACTCACTGCATGATCCACACATGATCGCCACGCTGAGTAAAGTATATTTTTAATACAATCAGAAGATAAGCTGACTGCTCAAGGTAGATCACAGTACAAAACAATCTCACTGCAAAGCACATCGTGATTGTTTTAAATTTATTTATTTTTTTGCATGCACTTTGCGAGCAGAGAGAGAACAAATGAGTTTGACTCAAAGCAGCTTCTTTCTGGAAATTATCCAGGAATAATGTACCACCATGTAATTACTCCGGATAAGATACAGAGCTTGTGAAAGATCATTTGTACTGTGTGTCTAATTAGTAAACCCTTCAGATGCTTGAATCTCTGGGAAAAACACTTAGGGGTAAATTAGAGCGGAACATTAATGAAAAAAAAAAGAAAAAAGAAAAGAAAAGCTGAGAAAATACTGAAGGCAGAAACAGGAAAAATGCACAATTCACCGCAAAAGAGGCGAAGTTTCACAACCCGAAGAAAAAATAAACACTGAGAAAAATAGCCACAAACACAGTGACTTTTCTCACACCTTTTTGACAGAGAAGCACAAACCACTTCCTCCTCATTTTAGCCCCAAATGTCCTGTTCACACATTTTATGAAGCAAATATGAGAAACAAAACCACACAGCAAACCCCCCATCCTGTGTCTGCGCTAAAACTTTTATGAAAATGTGCGCGATTAAAATAGGAGAGCTTATTTAAAATAACTTGTTTTTCAGTAAAGAGATCTACGCTGTAACTAAGTGAGCCATCGAGAGGGGTGGTGATGGCACCATCTGTGGAGGCCCAGACTACCTGCTGGAAGCCCAGAGGTGGAGCTCAGTCTGACAGCCCGGGCTCAGCTCGGCTCCTCGGAGCAGCTGCCCCAGCTCTCTCCCAGGGCCTGTCCTGCTCCAGGAGTACCACCAGGAATTGTAATCCTTCCCAGTCCCAACATCCGGAGCAGTCCCATTTACAATCCGTACCCCACCTGCTCAGGCTGAGCGCAGGAGGATGCACTGCAACTGAATGCGAGACCATGCGCTTGCAGTGCATTATCAATTGAAGACTTTAACTTCATTTTCATTCAGAGGCTTTGTTTAGAGCAATGTGATAAACATGGACAAGCCAATTACCTCTGAAATGTATGGGTGACATGTTTTTGTGGAAACAGAAGGTTTCCAGAAATTCAAAAAGTGTGCGTCGTTGCCGATGACTGCATCTGTGACTGAGTTCTTGCATCGGTGAAAAAAAAAGAAAAAAGAAAAGCCTGTTTCTTAGCTCTGCTGCATTGAGTCATTTCTGCCTGAGTGATTTCTGTTTTTTCTTTTTATCAGTTTTCATAGAGGATACGAAAAAAAAATTATTTTTTTTTGTTCTCGCAATTTCTGAACTTAATTTCATTCCACCTCCATTTGCTTGGAACGGGCGCAGACAGAGATAAGAGACCAATGATGAGGAAACATGTTCAACACAACCCCCAGGAGCCCCCACTCTGAACATCATAAGAGACTTTTACAGGCTCTACTCTCCCCTGTCAGCGCATTTATCTCCAAATGGATTGTGGGTATCTAACAAACGATCAACACAATAACAAGCTGAGAGCAGAGGACCATGCCTCCGGAATGTCCCTTTAAGCTTGAAAGCAGAGGGTTTTCTGCCCTTCTCACCGCTCTAGGCTAGTTAGAGAGATGACCTCTGAGTGCTCTCTCTTTGCTCTGTCCACAAAGAGCGAAAAAGCATGCAGCTTATCATAAACATGTGGATTTGGATGTAGCTCTAAAGTTTTCTTTTGAATTTTTTATATTCACATTATGTTATCCATCATTAATATATGAGATAAACTTGGCTGTTCACTCACTGACCTGTGTCTGGGCTGCCGGATGGCTTGAGTGCAGCAGCCGCCAGTCTGGCCATCATGGGTGAAATCAGACCCTTGCTTGCAGAGATCTTCTCCATAATGGAGGAGGTGGCAAAGGAGGTTGGGGTAGATGGCATGGCTCCATCCGCCCCGACTGTGGAGCAGCCCTGGGTGAGTGAGTCGGTGGGCATGGAGTGGGCCCCTGAAGACACAGCGGATATCAGGCCAGCAGCTTGAGGAGGTGGCTGGAGAGGCAGCCTGGACATAAGGGGGAAGAACGGGTTGGAGGTGGCCAAGGTGCTGTTGGAAAGAGCAAGGGCCACCGGTATGTTGCTGGGCAAGGTCTGAGACAGCAGGGTGGACATACGCTGGCCCACACTGGGCAGCGAGGGGGTCGGCTTGAGGGCGTGGCCCGATGTGGATGAGGAGGAGACAGCAGTGATGGGCGTGCTCAAGAGGTGTGGTACAGTAGTGGACTGCTGGGTCGTGGGTGAGGCACTCAGGCTGGAGTTCTTGCTGCTAATGGCCGAGAAGTCCATTAGGTCGTCGTTGCTGGATTCCTCGGGCTCATCCTTTGGTGCCAGGAAGGTGGAAGAGAGGCCCATGACACCAGAAGAGCGAATGTGTCTACGTTCGTGCTTGCGCTTGTGGGAGGTCATCTGGCTGGTGGAGGTAAAGGTGAAGCCGCAGCCGGAGCGGATACAATGGAAGTGGTTGGTGGCTTTGCTGTAGACACAGCCCTCGTACTTGCATTCCTCATACTTATAGAACTTCTTGAAGCCATCTTTGGCATAAGCATCGTCCTTGATGTGGTAGCTCTTGTGCTTCTCAATGTCACACTTGTTCTTGAAGGTGAAGGTGCAGCCCGGGCGCCTGAAAAGCAAACGGGATAATGTGATCAGGTGTGGATTCATGGAGGGGATCCACATGATTGAAATACTTTACAGTGAAGTGGAATAATAAGTGGTGCGGTTCAGTGACACATCACCATCTCCAACCTGGTGGAGGTTTAAATTCTTGGGAGGTGATGATAAAATAATAAAAGTTTTTTTTTTTTTTTATTCAAAGTGCTCTAATGATTTTTGTCACATGCAAGTCACAATGCTATAAAATTTAAGTTGATCCGTTTTAATTTATGAATCTTTTTTTGTTTTAAACAATATTTGCCAAAAGTCGGTTTTAATACAGTAAAAAAAAAATCTCGAGGAGAAACCACATTAGGTCAATCCACCTGCAGTGGAAGTGTGTCGTCTTCTGCCCGTAGAACTGACATCCGACCGTGCCACAGTCCTCAGTCGCGCGAAACCTCTGGAAGCCATCGTTGATCAGCTGGGCGTTCTTTTTATGGAAGTTTTCATGGGTCATGACATCGGAGGTGCTGGTGTACACCTTGCTGCAGCCCACCTGCAAAAGCAGAGTCAGAGCATGGTAATCGAAAACAAGATCTGGGCCCAAAGCATGCATGAGTTTCAGTTTGCAAGAATGGTTTGTAAAATGCTATAAAAGATCAGATATACTGTACTAGATGTAGAGGAGGGATCTCATTGTGGTTAAGAAAATGCTAGTGGCCTAGAAATGGGTAGAAGAAGGATGTTTTCTCACATTCAAGATTTAATTTGTGGCAACACCAGAGCATTACAAGTTTCATCTCAAACCTGTGAATTGGAAACAATCTTGCTATCGTGACAATTGGAAAGTAAAAAAAAAAAGGAGGTGACTGAAAGAGACAGTGGCCGCAGAAGGCTGCTGAAAGTACAGTACCTTCCTGGCAAAGCAGCCTTTTAGAAAATGAAATTCATATTTGGAGAGTAACGGTGAGTCGCCACAAACTTACTGTAACTCTGAGAACAGATTTCAGTAGTGGAGGGGGTAGACGGGAGTAAGATGACTGTCTTAAGTCTTTAGTTTAAAATGCTCTGGTACACATGAGCCCTCAGAGCCAACAAAGGGGGGGAAAAAACAGGTAATGTTTGAATTAAAAGCAGCAATTGTATATCATCTGTGGCACTTTTCACCCGCGCAAACCGGGCAACTTCTCCATATTGAGTCAAACAATGAAAAAAATTCCTCTCGGTTCTTTTCCCCCTTAAATCAAGAGAGCCGATGCCAACATCTGCAGGTTCTCAGGGACTGTTAAAACAAGGGCTGAAATGTCCTAATAACAATTACGCTGTTACAGGGGTTTAAAAAAGAATATATCTCAAGCCATCCTGCGCTGCACCGCTGCCCTGCTGGTGAGAAGCTCTCGGCACAATGACATTGAAAATAAGCAGATGTAGAAAAAAATTAAACAAATCCAGAGGGGGAATAATCTTCAACTGGCTGCTTGGTACTAAAAGATGAAAAATGTATAGTTTATATAAACACCTAACTGAATTTTAGCCATGCCAATTAAGGAGTGAGAGAGTAAAAAGATGGGGAAAGCACAAGCAGCCTCACTCATATTCACCCTTTTTTTTTTGGTTTTCTTTTATTTAGCCGAGGACACGTTTTGCAAACTGCTCTACGAAGACACTCTGGTATAAATGGAAAAAGTGAGTTTCCACTTCACAAATATGTAGGTAAGCCGAGTGACTCTGAAACACCCTGAAGTCATGCTTATTTCAAGTGGCCTGATTTTCCAAAGTTGGCCGTAATTTATACAGAGTTGCTCATTTTTGCCTGACTTAACCTGTTTTAAACAAAATGATGTCACTGCTCCTAAAAGGCTGTTTAAAGGCACTGGACAAAACCAGTGCTTTTAAACGGTGCCTTTTACACTCTTTTATGGACAGCATGTGGTGTCTCTGCAATATAATTTGAATTACGAATTGTAAATTTACCTGCATTTATCTATATTTGGTGCTCTTTAACAGAGTGAGCAGTGGTTGTTTTGCTCCATATGTAATGCTTAAACATGTGGAACCATAATTGCATATTTGTTTCCGTGTTTGTGCATGTGCTTTCGTGGGTTCATTTTGTGGGTATGTGTGTAGGTGGAAGAGGAGACGCGAGTCTGTGTAGTGTACCTGCATGCAGTGGTAATGGGTGCTTTTTCCATTGAGGTGGCAGCCATGGTAGTAGACGCTGCAGTCGTCCAGAGGGCTGAAGCGCATGAAGCCATGCTGCAAGGAGTTGTCCCTCTTCTTGTGCATGTTGTAGTGCCTGATTACATCCTGCTTACTGGTAAACCTCTGCAAAAAGGGGAGGGGGGTGGGGGTGTACGGCAACAGGTTGGTGTTTATTTAAACCAGTCACAGAATCAGCAACAAGTCACTTTATCTCTGTAGAAGCAGCAGCTGCAACATGCAGGAGCCAATTGGCAGTTGGGGAGGGATGTGCGCACGGCAATATAGAGGGACAGGACGTCTTTAAACATGATGCATTCTGTGGTTATTAATTTACTTTGCATATCTCAAAGTTGCGCTCTATCCAAATGCAGCGCTTAAAGGCCCCGGGACTCTCTGAATGCAGATGCTTCCACATGGAACATAAAGTATGTTCCACATACACTCTTTGTTTCTGGTTTTTTTTTTCCTTCCTTCCAACACTTTTTTTTTTTTTTTTAGAAATTAAGACGAATCAATTGACATGCAAGATAACAGTTCTGATGTTTTTGTGTCTGGAAAAATTCTGTTCCATGCAGATGGTTTCTCAGACGTGCACAGGGGAAAACAGAAGACAATAAAAACAAACAAACAAACAAACAAGTGAACCAAAAAACAGTTTCCCTTTCAATTCGCTGAGATATGATTCCCTTTTTAATTAAAGCATTAACACTCACTTTTGGTGCAGGTTTCGCCTGTAAATATAAATGAATATGCAAAGACACCCGCCTTGTAAAATTATTAAATAAATAATTTTTTTCTTATAAAGAAAAAATCCCTCCCATACTCAGGAGTCTGGAAGGGGGTAAAACAGAAAAGTCACTCCACGGAGACCTGCAGCAACCAAATCTGCTGTAATTGGGTTTAAGCTGATGTTACAGAAACTGTAACAGGAGAAGCTTAAATCAATGAGACAGCTCTGTCTTCTATCCATATTTATCTCCAGTTGAGGGAAAAACATCAGAAAGAACGACTCTAAAGAGCAACTAATTGCTGTACAAAGTAGGGTAATTGCTTTGTGTCATGTGTTCCACTTGCACACAAGTAAAAAGCCGAGATCTCACAGCCATTCATTCCCCTGTTGTTGGTGTTTTCCCGCTGCAGATTTCTGACACACCTAAATTAAATTTTTTCCGTAATCTGGCTGATGATTGTCTCAGATTTTCTCTTTTTGCTAATTTTTATTTTTTATTTTTTTTACAGATCTCAGGCCTGCACTTTTCTGTTATCTAACGATGACAGGTTGAACTGTGGTCATGGTACATTCGATCCATCAAGCCGTCCAAAATAGGCCATGGACAGAGCTGACTGGGAAAAAGATCTCATTTTCAGTTGAGTGGTGATGAAGGTTGGGAGCCACTTGCAACATTTATTTTAGGATTCCCACTAGTGTGGCAAGATGCACACTCTCTCCCATGTACAAGCCCATGAAAGGAGAATGTTAAGACTCAGCCAATCGCCCAGAGGCTGGCAGTGGGATAATATTCCAGGAGTGTGTGTCATGTAACATTTCATGAGTTATCGCTTTGAAAGGGGGCTGCTCATCACTGCCTGCCTGTTTTTTTCAGTATTGACATCCTGGGAACTGGCTTCCAAAGCATATCTGTGTTTCCATGCGACGCAGTAGCAACAGAGAAATGTGGACCTGACCGTGGAAATTGCCATGATAACCTGAACTAACACTCTAAATAATGACATGAAATGATTTTCCTTTGTATTCCTCCAAGAATGTGTCTCATCAGACTGTGAAGTGGGATTCAAGCAGAAAATGAAAGCTTAGATCTGTAATGCTTTTCACCACATAAACAATATTTATCAAGCTGTAATCTCTCTTGATCGGGAGCAGACTGTAGATTACATCTGAAGATGGCTTAATTCAGAAACTTGTTAAGAAAGGAAGGAAAATACACACGGCTCTAGCTGCGCGTGGATTTTTTTCTACATCTTTTGACAAATCTACCCGTGTTTGTCTAACTCTTCTGGGCCATATGCTACAGCAAACACGAGGCCTGTATCGTGATCTGCTTTGTGTTGTTTTCTTTCTCCTTCCTGTGCCATACATGACACCTCATGGGACCAGGGCAAGATTAATACCGTGAAAGTGGATTAAAGCCAGGCCCCTTACGGTGGCAGTGTCTTCAGAAAAGGAAAAACAAAGAACAAATAGATTTTTAAAAAAGGGGCCATATTTAAGGATACTTACAATTAACCTTTGTAATAAAAGGTCAACTGTGCCCAAAGATGCCTGAAAACTGGATAGATACAAATACCCATAGGCTGTTTGGTAAACTGGAGACCAGCATCTAAGAGTGCTATGATAGTCAGTGCAGTTTACCATCACTAGTTGGTTTCAACCAGTGATGGTGGCCCCGTGAACAAAATGACCTTTTCTAAGCTGTGAATAGCTGTGAATGCTTGAGCAATGTTTAATGTGTATAAGAGATTAGGTACTCACGCTCACCTGGTAGTTACAGTCAGGGTCCATACAGTGATAATGCTCTCTGTACTGGTAGGCACAGTGCACGTGTCCACAGTGTTGACTTCCAGAGAACCTGAAACCAAATTATAGGACACATTTTAAGAGCCACACGAAGCAGTGACAACAAAACCTGGGGACACATCAGGAGGAAAAAGCTGAAGTTTCCAAAGAGGTCGGTTTAATTCAAAAAAAAGAAAAAGAAAAAGAAAGAAAGATCGGCAGCGAATCAAGAATAATTAATGAAGAAATTATTATAAAACACCTGAAACAGAACCAAATAACACAGGCGGTGAAGCTTTCAAAGGCTCATGTCGCAATTTCACCTTCAAGGTAACGCAGCTCAAACCTTCAAACTGACTTCTGCTTGCAACAATTTACCCGTCTGTCACACCAATTTCAGCCAAATTATCTCCATTTATTTCTAAAGCAGCCGTAAGAGACCCTTATTACACCGAAAGCCTTTTCCTTCACAGACATACACACAGCCGCTCAATCACCAAGAGCCCCATGACTACTTTATTTCTCATTGCTGTGAGAAAGCTTGTCAAATCAATGCACAGTTCTTTCAGGTTAACCACACTCTTGCTCTGCAAGATAAAGGGTCAGGTACCCTGAGGAGCAGGAAAGGCTCTGTCTACTTTGCCCTCTTCAAAACCCTTTCGCTTTCTTTTATCTGGAGTGCAGAAACCAGATATTAGTCTGGTTCTACATTGAAAAAAAAGAGAAAGAAAAGGCAGCTACTTGCCACAGTACAGCCACTTTTACGGTGGTGATTATAAGCCTGACGATGATGACTGTTAAAATCCTCCAATTACCAGTGAAAACACACAAATAAACATTTGCGCTGCCTCTGCCAAGAACTCCATCTGTTAGTGCAGAGGAGAGGGGGAAAAGGAGGCTAAGTAATATTTTTCCCATCTCTCTCTCTGTTTTTTCCTTGTTAGGATTATCCCAGAGCTGCATTTACAGATCACTTTGCTGAGTTCATTAAGTTAATTGAACGGCATATCCACTACTGTTTTTAAGTTGGCAGCGCGTGCGTGCGTGTGAGGCTGGAAAACAGTGACGGAGAAAGACAGCGGCTTTTGGAAAGGTCTGATGGCTCTTTTAAAAGAGTTCAAAGCAGAACCAGAAGACAAACTAGGCAACATATGGCCAAACTATAAATGTTTTTCTATACTATATCTTTCACACACACGCACATGCACGCTCACACCGATGAACACACAAAGCCCCCCCTCATCCCCCTGAGACTATGGCCCACCCCTCTGCTCAGTGCCCAGCTGTATCACTTTGCCTCTGGACAATTCCCACTTGCCGCGTCAGGGGGCCTAATGGGCCTCTGCTATTCAGCAGCAGATTAAATATTAATATCGCCACGATACAGAGATTGCAGCGCATCTCCAGTTACAATAGAGATACACAGATCAAAGTGCCGAGGCAATGGTTGGTGCATGAAAGCATTTAAAGAGTGAAAACTGCAACTAAACACTACCACGAAAGCTCTTTAAATCATCAAACTGTAGCGTGGTGGAGAGATGAACTTTTTTTTTCACCACCCCCCCTCCTCTCTTTCGCGACACACGTGGATACAAACGCATTTACAAAGCTGCTTTTTAGTGTTACTGTGCACTCATTAGCCTTGGCTCTAAAGAGGACACTCCCCTGCTTCTACCTCCCCTCTCGGTACTACATTTGCCCTTTTTATGAGCCCTCCTTTTCCATTTTTTTTTTCTTTCCTCCCTCCTCTTCTTTGCGTTCCCTTTTTTTTTTCTCAACCCCAACACGGAAATTGAAACTGTATCTGGGCTTATCTGCAACCTCCCCGTGCATCAACTGCCGAGATGTTTAGACAAATTTTATGCATTATGCAGCGCAAATATCAAAACAGTTCTTGGCAGTGCCAGCAGAAGCCTCATTAAAAATTCCTTAATTAAATCTTCTTGCAAAATGTAATCAGTCCAAGGAAGGGGTTTTGTGTGTGTGTGTGCATGTGTGCGCGCAGAAGAGGATGTGTGTATGTGCGTGTCTGTCAGTGCCAAGGCTTTGATTTGTGCCCTTCATGTTATGGCTTGGAGAAGTAATCATTAACGCCAAAGCCACTTTGGCTTTTCAAATGCTGTTTTTCTTTCTTTTTAAACGGAATAAACAAACAAGCGATAATCACCTTTCTAGTGTCGGCTCAAGATGAATCCAGATTGGGAGGACATTGTTCCGTGTCCACTGAAACATAAGATACCCACCCTCCCGCCCGCTTCCCCTGATGCTTTTGTCTCTCTTGGTGTGAATGACTGAGTTTTTAGATCAGTCGCTTCCTCGCGTTTTCAACAATAAACTGCAGAACCTCGAGAAGAACGCGGCCTCATCTCATATCCTCTCAACGTCAGTCGCAGCTAATAATACAAAGTTGCACGAGGATTATGTTCTTCTTAATGTTTTAGTGCTTTACACACTGTGAGCATTTATTCAGCCAGTTCCAGTAAGCTATCATCAAGCCATTTCTCTTTCATTACCCCCTCATCCTTCAGATTCCACTCAGCACATAAATTTGAGTCTTTTCTTAATTAATTTACTGCACACAGACATTCTCATACCACTGAATAAAATGCACCATAGGTGGATAATAAAAAAAAGCGTTGCCTCTGTTTTCAGTGCGTTTTTTTTTTCATTGGTGCAGCACATTGAGGGATTTGCATACCTGGCAATATATTTCTGGTAGAGGTTGATGTCGTCGCTGGCGGGTTTATCTGGTGGCAGACCATTCCTAATGCAAGAGCAAACACAAAGGAGACAGGATTAATGGTGAGGTTGGGCTGCCTGTTGTTAATAAAAACAAACTGACACAATATTTACTTACAAGCCGCTCCCAAACTTTGGACTATCAATATACATTTTCCTGTGGCATAACAGCGTTTTCGTGCGAAGTATGAATCAAGGATGGAAGCACACACACTTTGATGCATGGTCTTCCGACCAATGAAAGGCAAAATGCAGGAGCAAAAGGACATTAATCTTTTATGGGGGTATTTTGGTGAGTGCTCATATGCAAAACGGGATAATGGGCACGTGGAGAAAAAGCTCTGAAAACGCATTTTCGGATACTCTCTAGGGGCTCGGGCTCTAATGTTGATGTCAAGTCGTCTCCGATCAGCCTGGACACAAACAAATATGTAAGGCAACACCGAGGATTTAACTGCGCAGGATCACGTTCGCTGAGTCGGTTTCGAGTCAAATGAATTAATTTTAAAGCGGGAAATCAAGGAACGGTCCTTTTTTGTCACCTGTGTTGGTTTTGATTCCCTTTATGAAGCTGGCAGCAGTAATGCCTGTATAATAACAGTCATAACACAGTATTGGTCCTGTTTGCTCCCTCGCAGCAAGTGGCATTTAGCTCCATGTGAGCAGCTCCACACAGGGATGACCTGAGGTTAATCTGGCCCAGAGGGGAAGATACACTGCCAGACATTTTCCCTAGTACCCCATCGCCTCCCTGTATACAAGCACCAGACTGGGTCAGTTAGCCACGACTGCAGCTTCACTGAGCCCTAACCTGACAAAGGCCAAAACCTGAGGGAGGGGTGCCTGAGGGCTCTTGAACAGTGTCTTTGATAGGTCTTGACTAACTAGAGACAAGGTCAAAACCAATCAAACAGACTCTGGGAGCTGTTTCCTACTGGTAGAGCACACGACTGTAGGTTAGCTCCCCAAACCCCTCGTTTGGTTCCTTTAAAGTGCACTCGTCAGGCAGTGTTGAGTCGGCCCCTGTGACTCGCTGGGAGGTTAGTCATGGCTCCAAAGTAATTAAAGGGAGAGTTGTTACACCCTAGCCAAACGAAGGAAGTCAGTCACTTTGCGATGACTGTGCTAAATCAGTCTCCACGGAGTGCTACAGCGAGTAAACAGTTCATGCGCCTTCGCAACTCATCATGTCGTGGATCTATTGGGCGCTATGCGCCATTTCACACTACATTCCCGTTGGCTGCTGTGAAGGTAGCAATTACCTTTGCGTGAGGCTAACTGACTCACAGTAGCAGTTAAGTGTATGTGAGCCTCACATTAGCTCCAAAGGGGTTCCACTGAGAGAGACTCAGAGTGTACAAGGCAGACAAGGCAGTATCCACCAGCAAACTTAAAATGATAAATTCAGCGGCAGGCTATGTAAGTTTTTAGCAGATTTCAGCAGAGTTATGGATTGTTTTGGTGCAAAATAACACATGCAATATGTCAAACAATATTTTAGTCACATTTAACAAATTCCCAGGGAATTGGGAGACTGTAAATCAGATGCAAGTGGGTAACTACTATCATTTCTTATCCAACACTCTGTATATTTTATCATCTTTTGTTAACTAAGGACATAAAGTTGTAGAATTAATTGGGTGCAGAAGGTCCTCTGTTGTGTTGCTCAAGGCTCCCAAATAGAAATATACAATTTGTTGCCTTAGTTCCCCTGTGAAACACAAATCTCATCATGTGAATCATAAACATTTTCTGTAAATTCTTTTTACAGCTTCTATAACTTATAAAGTTTGAGGACACTCACTTAACAGAGGACACAGTGCCAGTGGTGATGGAGTCAGTCTTGGAAAAGCTGGACTTCAGGTAGTCAGAGGCATTGAAACTTATGTGGCCCGCCTGGTCCACTGTAAGCCCTGGCGCTATGCTGGCTCCAGGTGCGCCTACAGCGGGGACACCGGGAGCTGCAGGGTTCCCCGGTGGCGTAGGAAGGACACTGGGCACCAGTGAGGCCTCGGGGTTTCCTGGCATTAGCTTCGGAATTGTTCTGATGTCATATTTTGAAGGGCGACCCACTTTGCCAGTCTTAAAGGCGATGGAACCGCCCATGTCAGGGTTGCCCTCACCGGGTTTGAAGGGGAGCAGAAACTTGATGTTCTCCAGGTCGTACTTTGAGGGTCTCTTGTAAGCATTACCATTCTGCTGCTGTAAACTCTCGCCCATCTTCAGCTTCTGAATAAAGAAGTCATACTTGGACGCTCGGGAGGCCATGTTCTGCATGTGAGAGGGATTAGCTGGCTGAGAATTACCCAGCTGAGGTGCTACTGGCTGTTTGTGGTCCATGCTGGAGGGGTAAATCTGTGCCTCGGCTCCTGGTAGACAACCAGAGGTCTGGAGCATGGTAGCGCTCTTATCTTGAGCCAGTTTTGAGTTGAGGTCGTCTGGTTTAGGCGGGGAAGCGTGCATGGGCCAAGGTAGGGTCTCTCCAGCTTTTAGCTTGCGAATGTACTCTTCGTACTTGGAGAAGCGGGCACGCCGTGAGGCCTCCTCGCTGCTGAGGGATGAGGGGTCTGAGGTAGCAGCTTTGAGCTTTTCAAAGCTGATCTTCTTGGTCAGCTCATCCCTTACCTGCTGGTCATCATAACCGAACATTCCCAGAAATTCATTCATGGTGTTGGCTGCATAGTCTCGCAGGGCAGACGCTTCTCCTGCACAAAGACAACAAGAAAAGATCTCCTATGTAATATGTATAATTCCGATAATTAAAGTTTTTCCATTAGCATATATTTAATGTGTACTGATCTGTCGAGCAGAGAAATTAATCACAAGTCAACCCATTGCTCAAGAAATCTTAATCAGTAGTCTAATTCAGGTCACTCAATCAGTCTATGAAATGATTCCCTCTCCCTTCATACTTACTGATGCTCGCTAAAACATGTGTTAATGTATTTTTTCATCAAGTTTGCTAGTTACAAATGAATTAATCTGGAAAAGAGCAAAATATATTATGTCATGCAAACTAATGAAACAACATTCTGTCAACAATAATGCTCTATTGTGGTCATGCAAAAGGACTAAATTAACATGACTGCATCAACTGTGAGTGCACGTGTTCCTTTCCAATAAATGTTTAAAATAGCTGGATGTTATTTTTCTGGTTATTTCAAACGATAGCAAATTTGACAACAGGAAAAGTGCTTCTGCACTGCAACCTACAGCATCTGTAAATGTTCGTGTATTTATGTGTCTACAAACAAGCAGTCTGAGGCAATGCTCTTCCTGTTTTGGTTGCACTATAAGCCAGTCCTGCAGAATTTTGCAGGGGACTGTACCAAAGGACAGACTCACAGAGAAATCTAATTTTCTAAAATCACTGTGCTCCTGATATAAAAATGAACTAGAAAATTAGGTATAAAAAGCATGTATATATATCATGCATACAAGATACCTAAATACTGAAAGTCATCCAAAATATTAAACAAAATATACAGAAATCTGTTTATAACTTCTTAGAAATGTGCATTTATTATGAGTGCATTTAACCCTGAATTTTTATCTGATGACTCATTCTCACTATTAGTAGCCTCATATTATAAGCATTTCATATCATCACCTTATGAAACTTGGAATAACATATTTTAAAATAACAGTCTTACTGAAGTCAACTTCAGAAATGAAAACACATTTGCAAACTGAAACATCACTTTTATTTTAAGAGTCCATTAAATTGGACAACTTCCCCAAGGACACGGGCGAAATATAGTTGATGTATAGTTTAATTGCATTATGTGGAGATTAATTCTGCCCCATTAACTTTCATCCAAGTTAACGCATGGGGTCAGAGAGTGGGGAAAAGGCAAAGATGATTTGGCCTGAAAGCAGTGACGGACCAAGCTCTGCCTTAAAATAGAGGAGCGTGGATAGGGAGGAAATGGCGCAGCGAGTGAGACAGAAATCAAAAGAAAAACGGGAGAAGGAGGAAACACTTGTGTTTGTAGATCCAACTTAAAAAAAAATGCTGCTGTGCCAGTTTGCATATAACACAGGAGGCAAGAACACAGATATGCTAGTAATGCAGATGATAATGTCAACTGAGCCATGTAAAACCTTTGGCCTTCTTAACTCAAGCTTGGCACAGTCACAGGGACAGGGTCCAAAGTCTTTTTTTAAAAAAACATTTTATTGCTGTTTTCATCACACGAGCTGGCCAGAGGTAATATCACCTATCGCCGAGGTAATTAATACACAAATATTTCTGCTCTTGTCTCGTATTTCTCAGTTATTGCTAAATCAGTCGCCGTGCCCTGCTTTTCACATCTCTTGCGCAGCATGTAAAATAATCCCCAAATTTCCATTCACTGTGTTGGGGCTGTTCCACTGCTCAGTATGAAAGAGTATCCGAACAGATCGAAGGGGCATGAAAAATTTAAGAGAAATAGATCAGGTATTTGTGAGGAAATGCCTACATGTTTGCCTCAGATCGTTTTATCAAATCTACCATGTTTTCACATGTACTCAAACCGCAGAAAAACATGCTGTATACACAGATTCACTGCACAGGACAACAGCTTCTTCTATACCTTTGAGTTTTTAAATAAGGTGTTCAACACATCTGAGTGAAGAGTCCTTTAAAAATATTAAAATTGGATTTGAATATATACTAAATTAGCACTTGTTGGATTTTACTGCTATGAGAGCGTCTCAGGTCACAGCATATCCATTTGGCTCTAAAGTTAGGGCAGAGCCACCCACACCAGTATAAGTCAAAGTTTAACTACACTTCTTCCGTGACTGAAGAATGACAATCAAAAATAGCACGTTACTATAATTTTCTGAGTTAAATATATATTACATAACACCTCAGATAAAGAGGTTCAGGCCTGTTCACCATTCCTTTTGGAGGATACCTGTAACTACTGCAAAGAGAGTAGTTTCCGTCATGAGAGCGCCACGTCCCTATTTTCATATTTCCTCATGGTATTATCGCCACTTCTCCCCCCCCCCCAAAAAAAATTAGCCGAGACTCTTTGTTCATCAGCGCAGCCACGTGACGTGTTATCAATGAAAGGCAAATGATTGGACTTGAAGGGATTATGACGGGGACCGACAGGAGATAACCCTTCTAAAACACCATGTAAATGAGGTTTCTACTCAAACACTATCTGGCTGCCTCTTAATCGTGTCATGTGACACCGAGTGGGAAACTGTGTATGGGTTGAATCGAGATTGAGATGTTCCAGCCCCCCCCCCGTTAAATTAAAAGAAAAATAAAATACTCTCCCCCCTCTCTCTTTCACCTTCATCCATTTCACTGTTCGCTAACACGCCTGACATTTCTGTCCGCACTTGCTTGTTGGACTGGGAAAATCCACAAAGAAGTGGTTTCTAATCTTGACACTTCAAGCAAACAAAAGCCAACACATGACACAGACCTGCCTTGTCTATATTTGAGGCAATTAGGCTGCATTTTCCCTCCCAGATATGATAGCAGATGGGCATTATATCTCCTTTTGCTGACCAAACATGGCCATCAGTGTGGCATAGCTTCAGTGCTCGCAGGACTGAGAGGCAGAGGTGTTGCTGATGATAAAGATGCATGCTAGTAGCTATATATGGACTAATCTAGAGCCTGGATACCTTCTGAACGGTGTCAGTTTCGAACAACAAATATATAGTGTAAGCCACAAGGTTGAAAAACAAGTGTTTTCTGTTTCATCTGCAAACATGTTGAAAAGCATGCTTTTTCATAAGGTACAATAATTTAAATAGAGCTATTTATGTTCATGCCATAGAGTTTAAGTGTGTTTTGTTTAAATGGACACTGTTAAGCTAATAAAAAGCAGCTTTGAATAAATGACATTATGTGCATTTGTTTGGAGTAATTTGTCTCTCTCTCTCTCTCACACACACACACACATGCGCATGCATGCACGAAAAACTATGAGGCTTCAAACTTCCTCACTGTTGGGTTAGTTAATTAACAGGCAGTAAATAGAGAGGACTTTGAAATAGCTTGAAATGAACAATAACCTTTTACAGTGAACCCAGAATTGCAAATGGAAGTCATGGTCAAGCCTGTTTGATCCATCGCTACGAGCATCTCTGTCATTGCTTTCAAAGTTTTTATTCATTGACTTTTTTTTTTTCCATTGACTGGCTTATGAGGGCTCTAATGCGACATCTAAATTATCTAGGAAAAGTATTCTGGGGTTTTGCACTGATAGGAAATCCGCACGATGCCTCAATGTGAGGAGTTAAATGTTTTGAAGGTCGCAGTTTCTCTCATTGATCTTGCAATGTTTGTTAATTACATTGTCACTGATGTTGTGAGAGATAATTAAGCCACTATGTTTATATGCATAATTATGTGCACTCCATATCAGCCTTTGAAAGACAGTGGCGAGAGAGAGGGAAACGGAGAGAGGGAGAGAGAGAGAAGGTGGGGGGGGATGTTTTAATTGTGAGCTGAGCAGAAACATGGCAATATAGATGCCCTAGTTACAATCAACAAAGAGCAACTCAGAAAAAAAAGAAAAAAAAAACTCTAAAGACAAGATTTGCAACTGATGCAGAATGCTCTCCCCGCAGTCTTCAAACATCGGCTTTGTTGTGAGATTTAAAATAGTAAGAGAGCCGGTGAAGGGAAAGGTGCAGGCCTTCTATACAACAGTAATGCATATTTACAGACCTGCTTTTTTATGGCCGTGAAATAAACAAAATGACTAATTAAAACCACAAAGCCTTTTTTCATTTGCCTCTGAAATGAAACCTGCTTCATTTTCTGAGAAGCCCCTGCCCCCAATTCTGAATGAGTGTGTGTGTGTGTGGCCAGAGCCACGGCTGTACAGTGGGTGAAAACAAAAAGAAATGAAGACAAAAAGGAGCATGTGTACACGACTCTGAGGTACATACTTAAACCTAGATGAAAGCACAAAAACTGTTAAAGTGAGGTGAGCACGCACAAAACGAGACTTGTTTGTGCACCGCAACAACCGGTCTCACCTGCAAATTGCTTTTTTTCCCCCCTTCTTCCCCCCCCCCTCTACTGGCGTCTGTGAAGAATGCTTTATCTATTCATATAACCGAGCTCTGTTTTTTCATCTTTTTTACAGCTCCGTGTTTTCAACTTCTGCTATTACAAGGCCACCGTTTCCGAATGTGTGTGTGTGTGTCAAGTTTCAAGGGTCACAAAGTGTATGACACCAAACAGCACTTTCTTTAAAAGATTGTTTGTGGCGTTAACACACGCACTCAACCTCAGAGTGTGAAGTCTCTGCCAACTTTATCTATTTGATAATCAGTGAATTATACCGAGGGAACATCATGTCAATATTAAACAGGGTTTACTGTGAGTCATTTACAAGAGCACACAGTATTGAGAAATTTATTAAACGAATTCACTGTTGAAGCCACTGTTGTTTGTGGGAAGGTATTAAAATACTGCACTTAAGTGCGATATGCGGCTGCAATATAACTTCCCCATTTCTGACTTATTTGACAACTGATCTCTTGGATTTGACAAAAAAAAAAAAAAGCCAAACTCCTCCATGTAATAGAGGAGCTTGAAGCAGTGGCTAAGTTTAGTGAGCTTAGGGAAAAAAATCAAAGACTCAATATGTAATCCTGGGTGTAATATGAAGCTTAGCCTGGCCCTGCCATGCGCTCTTAGCCCTCAGCTGCTGGGAGAATGCATAAACGCCTAAATGCCTTACGTTGTAAGCCTACTCCAGTTATGAATTTCTTCGTACAGTTAAGTTCATGTTTTGCCCCCCTCTGGCCCGCCAGCTGAATCTCTCTTTAGAGTAATAATGTCACTGACTATTCATAATGTAACTCTAGAGTTTCCCTTTCCAATAATGGACACGCTTAAGCTTATGTGGATGTGGCAATGTCACCTCTCCTCTGTCTAAGCCTTTGAAGGCCAAAGGTAGTGTTGCTTTGAGATGTACCGTGTGTGAAAGGGTCATTTAGAAGACGACGTGTGAAAGAGGATGCTTAAAGGACACAGTGAAAATATACCTGGAGAGGAGAATGGTGCTTGGCGATTTTGGGCCTCACTCGGCGGCATGTAGGCGTCATCTTTTGAAGGCCTGTCTTCAGCTTCTTTGTCTTCAGGGTAACTGCCATCTTGAGACCCCGCCGCAGGCTCGGCCTCCTCTCCATTGTCTTCCTCATCGCTGCAGCCTTTGGGCTGTACCATGTACACGCCCTCAGGAGGGCCATCTTCGTCATTGCTGACTTTGAGTTCTTGCTCCTGATCGTCGTCAGGAGCTGGGGGCTCATCGCCGTACTCGCCGTTGACCCACTTCTCAATGGCCTCGCGTCGCTTCTGGTCCTCCTCTAGGCTCTGATTTAGGCTCAGGCTCTCGGGGAAGTTGGTCTCGTTGTCGTCGTAGTGGGAGCTACCGCGCTCGCTGTTGTCTGCTACACTCTGGTCTCCCTCTGCATTCTGGGAGCTGCTGTCGAACACCACCTGGCGGCTCAGCTTGGCACAGATAGCGTTGAGTTTTAGGCCACCTTTTCTTTTGGCGGCCATCTTGGGTTTTCCTGAGGTCGTTTCAGTGCATAAACTCCTTTCAGCTGATGGAAACGAGAAGAAGACAAATAGAAGGTTAGCGAAGTTGCTCTATACCACAACTATCTGTGTTACAGCTCGAGTAATATTACTTTTCTCTGAACGAACGGCAGCAGGCGTGCTTTCAGTGTCACCGGAAACATCGTTCGAACCTGCTTTTTCCTGTCACTAACTTGTACTGATTTTGAAGATCACAATGGAAAAATAAACAGACATATACAACAGGGACTGCTGCTATTAATAACATAAAAAGCACTTAACAATAACAGCTCGAGCCTGGAAGGACACCCAGAGATACTGTACATATCTTTCTAAGTCACAGTTCTTTGGTCAGCTCAGAGTTTAGCACGATGTGGTTGGAAAAAAAAAAAAAAGAGAGAAAAACAAGCTTAAGCAGCTGAAACCATAGGCTGATAGATATCAGACCCCCTACAGTAGTACAAGCTGCAAATACACGGCTACATAATCCAGCACATGACAGCGCTATAGAGACACTGTGAAATGTTATCTTCACTCTCACCTCAAGAGGCTGTGGCCCTGCCACTGAGTGGGGGGGCTGTATAGCATTAAAGCTGTCAGGATGTGGAGTGAAAATGCTGAGCACTTTTGGCCTTTTCAGAGCCCAGATCTCTTACCGGTTATTAAGTGAGATTAGATTCAGCGACTGTCCTGTTTTCTCTTTCCTAAAAGAAAAACGACGCGCGCAAAACGCCGTCTCTGTATCTCGCACATCTTTACTTCAGAAGAAATTATGCATCTAAATGAGTCTCAGCGTTTTATTTTTCTCCCCGGCGTGGCCCCTCTGAACAATAGCACATCATAGTATGTGCTTTGAGGCAGGAATGGGTGGCATTATTTCAACCCAAGTGGGGCTATCTTTATAACATGTCCTGTGATGAGGCAGGAACAGCTGCATGTGGCATTCCATATCCAGAGCTACCTTTTTAGGGCAGAAACTGCACTCTGTTACCTTTCGCATTATTTCCAGAGCAAGCAAAAGTTCATTCACCCAGCAGCAATTTCTGGACAATCTGCAAAGAGGTTGTTTTTTTAAAGTCTGAGGTGACAGTGACTAAAGAGAATTTATGATATATATATATAAAAAAAGAGGGTGGTACAATAACCAGGGGTTGTGCTGCGTGTTGCAGCTCAGCGAAAAACAGTTAAAGACCGAACCACATCAGAGATCTTTCTTCTTGCGTGATGGCGTATTGAATCTTAACTCAGCCACACTGTTGTTAAGATAATGCACAATATTGACTTACGAATACACCGTTTCAGTGGAGAAAAATGCGCGATATCAGAGGTAACAAAGTTCTATCTTAAAGACTCGATTCACTTTCTGTATCAGTGAGTACGAGCCTCTTCATTTTCCCTCAGCCATAAAGCCAAGCACAATCATGTGTGAGCCATTGCCTGCATTATGTAAATCACATCGGTGCAACATAAAATCCTGTTTTCATTTTCTTTTGCAAAGCTGTGGAATCATTAGAGGATATGCAATTTGAGGGAGTTTACAGATCACCCCCGTCGCCAGACAATGCACCCCCGTGCTACCCACACATGCTTTCTCAGTTACAGTATTTACATTGCGGGCTTCCTCTCTGAAACAATGACTTCAGGAATTATGTAGTTTTGAGGGGCCCGTATATCACAGGCACATTACAGCACAAATTTAGTGTCAGACAATTGCAGGCGGGGGGTGAAAGGGTCACCTTTAAGAAGACAGCAACTTTGAGAAGGTGGGGGGGGGGGGGGGGGGGGATCAGCTGGAAAAACTATTAGGAAGTGGAAGATATAAATCTTAAAGTTTTTCTTTCTTTTTTTTCAGAAATACTCTCCAAAGGAAGATTGAGGTCATTTGGGTGTTGCTGTAGAGGTCATTCTTTCTATTTACTGTGTTCAGTATTTCATGCTTTAACTACCGATTTCCTGTGTATTGCCATTTCGAGCTCCTTGTAGGAAATGACCCCTACACAGTTGTTTCTTTCCATTAGCGCCTATTTATGTATGATTTTGTGTTAACAATGAGGAGAATAACTGGCGCACCGAGTGCTACTGATTCAGTATCTAAGCAAGCCATTAAACTGAATTATCAGACATCTTAAGCACATATTCAGTGTTTTCTTTTAAAGGTAGGGCGTGATTTAAAACAAATTAAATATTCTGAGTTTCCCTCCGAGGAAGAACATGCTGCGATTCAGTGCTTTATGGAAGTAGTCTGAACTATTATTTGTGCTGTGGGTTTTTTTTTTTTTGCTATTGCTTACAATAAGGATCACTATGGTAACGCTAAGCTGTTTACCTCAAGTCGTTTGTGTGCATGATGCCGTACAATGAGATAAAATCTGTGGGGACTTGCATGAAAGAATAACTTTTCCCTCTGGGACCAACTCCCCCAACCTCCCTGAGAGTCCAGTGAGCGTTCTGCCTTATTAATGAATATCAGAAAGAAAAACAACACTGTCACATGCACTGGACATTATTTACAGTCTGTTTTAGCCTGGTGTGCTAATTGTCAAGGAAGGAGACACCTCGGTAAGCACTGGGAGTTGGGGGAAAAAATAGGCAGGTCTGAATTCGAACACAACAGCTGAAACTAATTTTTCCCAACTGCTTATGTTAGCGGTGACATTATTTTTACTGGAAACAGTGCAGGACCGCAAAGGAGCGCCATGCAGTGTCTGTATAAGGCCAAAACCTGAGGAAAAAGTCAAGAAGCTATTTTGAATACATTTCGACAAGGTCAGGTTCTTTTTCATCTTCAGTCAAAAATAAGCGCAGTGGTGCATAAGCGCAAGTTCTGCTGGGTCCTGCTTCTTCTCAGAGGTGGATGACACAGCTTGTGTGAGAGTCTAGCCCTCCGCGCTGACAGAATAACTCCTCCTCTGCTCCGAGCCCCACAGGTCTTGTTGGTTTTTTGATGCAGAGTGTCTGTTTGTGTGCCAGAATGATATCATGCCCAATCAAGTGGTGTTTCAAATCCTAATAACGCTGTTGGAAGTGCATTATTTGTGTGAACGTGCACAGACTGTAATCAAGGCTGCTACGGGTAAAAGGGTGTGGGAGTTAACAATGGTCGTGACTGCGCGGGGTCACGGCTTTACCTCTTCGTGACACAAAAAAGGAAAGAGTGGGCAGCTTTCGTTCCAAAATACGTGTATAGTCATATTACAGAGGATGTAAAGCCACAAGTGTAGCATATAGAGAATTGAATAACTCGACTTTATTGTTAATTCAGAGAGCAGCTAACCCCTCCACCCCCCCATAAACAGCCCAGCTCCCCGCAGCGTTTCAGTTTGTATGGAGCAGGCACACAGGAGGGGTCTGTATATAAGAGAGGTAGATATTACCTGTTTAAACTGAAGCTTATCTCTTCAACTAATCAAACACAGATACAGGGCCTGTTGTAGATTCCTGCTGAGTTTCAACATGACTGACACAGGGACAACCCCCCCACCCCTCCACAATATCTCAAGTTAATTAATACAAACAGGGTCTGGGAGATGTCTATTCAACTCAGGATTATTTTACAATATGCAACAGAGAGGTGCATTAGCTCTTCAAAAAAAAAAAGAAAGAAAAAAAAGGAAAAAGTCTAGTTATAACTTCATGAACCTATGGCAGATTAATCGACAAGGCTGCAGCTCCCAGGGTGTAGCTCAGTGAACCTTTCATGTCTCTGGCTCTCAAGGGAGATGTATGCGCGAGTGTGCATGCATGTGTGTTTCAGGGAAATCACTGAGCCACACACAAACACGCGCAGACAGTCTTGAAAATTACCATGTTTTTATTTTTGTAAATTTACGGCTTGCAGGAAGAGAATGTTTTCCTCTTCTACTCTCTTCCCCCTCCAACCCCCCCTCCACCCAGCCCCGCTGTATGGTAGGGAGGCTGCGGCAGCCGCAAGGAAGTCAAGCGGAAAGTCACTGATGGACAACTACGCCATTGCACCCAGACCCCAGCATCTGGCCCCTCTCTCATTTTTATTACAGAAGAATAACAATAAGCAGGTCGCCGACCCCGCCGTGAGATTTTGCCACAGTTTTCTAACAGTCGGTGCAGCCGATGCTGAGAAATTTCCATTTTTCCACATGCATATTTAATTGAGTTTTGTCCCAGTGGTGCGGAAATGATTTGTTTTTTGCTCTCTGTTCACTTGACTCCTCTTCGGAGTCGCTAACCCTGATTAAGACGTTCCCGTTAATTTCCCAGCGCACACCTTTTTTTGTGCATTAATGGTTCTGATCGTCTAATTAAAACTTCTCAGCTCGGCTGCTGATCACCGCTCGTTGTGCCTCTGACCTGAAGTTTTAATTGCCGCATCAGAAGCGATAATAATAATTTTGAGGTTCTGATGATTAAAAACAATGCCATTGCCAACTAGTTGATAGATGGGGGTTTGGGGTGGGCACATCTGAGGAGTTTATGCAGAGTAGAGATTTACAAAAGGGGCTGTAAAGGAGGCTTTATATTACCAAGGAGCAAGCAGGGTGGGTGTGGGGGCTACTGCAGGTTATGTGGAGGGGGTGGCAGAGCATATGGAAATCTCCCAGCCCTTCTGTCCCTCAGAGTCTTCCTAAGGAAACGGGTTTGGCTGGGACTGGGACTTAGCATTCTCCACCTCAAATCTAAATCTGCCACTGCCTGATCCACTTTGGAGCTCTCCTTACTTGGCAGGTTTGCCAGGTTGGGGACGAGAGAGAGGGAGAGGAAAAAAAAACACACACACACAGAGAGTGCAAGTGAACGACCGATGAAGGCACATAAAAGATGACGACAGTCCAATACCTTCTGCTTATTTTCATAAAAAGATAATAGCGCAGTAGGCACGATACAAAAGGCACATTGTTCATAAAGTGACTGAAAGGAAAAAAGGAACCTGTGGTGAACGTTGTCTCTGTCATAAAACATGATACTGATGAGATATATATGATATGTAGATTACTGTCAAAACAGGAGAAGTGAGTTGCTTGTGATCTTTTTTGAAACAGTACTTTCACACTGTACTATTCAGATCACACAAACTGCAGTAATGATAGGAAATGATTCAGGCATGAAGAGAGAGGCTGCACACGGGAAACTGCCACCAGCACCAATGTGTCACATTTTGTTCTTTTTATAAACCACTGGATTTCTATTGGATTTTTTTTTTAGGTTTAGTACAAGATCAATGTTTTTGCTGCCAAAGCTACTGTACACGCAGGCCGGCAGACACATTCATACAGTGCAAAGACACACTGACATAAAGTCAGGAGGTAGCTTTCTTCTTCTCCACCCTGCCCTCCCCCTGCCCCCCTCTCTCTCTCGCAGATCTATTTTATTATTAATCAGTTGGTTGCACATCTGCCTGCTTGTTTTGTTTTTTTTTTGCTGTTTTTTTTTTTTATCATCAATAAAGCACTTATTGCTTTTAGTCTAGAATTTGACCTTGTACATTGTCTGCTGTCTTTCTGAGGCTGCTGACCTTGAAGGACCTGTTTGGACTATTTCACTTCAGTTCAGTCCACAGGCTGTTAACACAAGCCCTCAGCCAAGTGCCACGCTCCCGTCACACCGCCGTAAAACACAAACAAGACACTGCAGGACAAAGGCGGACACAAACGGCTCCAGTCACACACTCGCTGAATGCACGGGACAATGGCTGAGGAAAACAATGTATATTACGAGCGTAGACGGAGGACGAAAGACTCTGAACTTGAGGGCAATCAGGCAGGAAAGTTGAGATCTAAGGACAAATACGCCCTCCAGCTTCATCACAAACAGGGTAATTATGGGATTTTCCAGAATAGAGGACAAGCAAGCTAAAATGGTCTAAGGGAGAGAAAAAAAAAACAATCTGACATGAGTGACAAGAGTCATTCTGACAGCTACGTACCAAAACAGCCAACTTTTATTCAGTTTGCTGCTTAGGGTAATTCATGGGACACACGGCCAACTTGTTAAAATTGTACATCAAATCTGGACTCACAGCTGGCACCAGATGATGACTTAATTTGCAAGTGTGTTCCAGGAGGCAAAAAAAAGAAATAAATAAATAATAAAAAAGGCTTTAAAAATACCCAATTGCACATGGCACCGTGCTTCCGCGGACTGAAACAAGGGAAATTTATTCTTGAAGCTTTGTTTTGGAGCTCTTGTTCAGCTTCAAGACACCGGGAGTGCAATTTGATAAGCCAACCGCCATGGTAAATGAGCAGACGACCCCTGTGTCCCTCCCTCACGGTTGCTGTTCTTGGTGAGGGAGCAAGGCAGTGTGGGTAGTACAGTGCAGAAGGGGCTCAGCGGTGCACCTCTCGAGGGCCCTTGAGCTAATATCTGTACAGATTAACTGCTTCAGTTGTATTTTGGTCACGGGGATCTCTCTTTGCCTTTGTGGCTTGTTGGGAGGGAGCAGGGGAGATGCGTGCCGAGCGCGTGTATTACACTCACGCAGTGTTAGTTGCGCTCGTTCTTCAGCAGTGAAGTAAACGATCTGCTCGCCTAAGAGGTCAGCTGCCCCTGGACTGACGCATGTCACTCCACATTATTATCTTTGGGACGTATTTCATTTACCAGAATCCAAAAGTACGCCGCTAAGTAAGTCTTCGACACCCTCTTACAATCACCTACCACCCTCTGTTTCTCCACAGGACACACACGCAGGCGCGCACACATCCAGTGTCAATCCTCCAGGGTAAACTCAGCACACGCTGCTCCATTAGTTATCAATTAATTCTGGAAATCTCCACCTGGCATGCACACGCCGACGAAGCCAGCGCATGTACGTAGCACCGGTCTCGACAGGAAGTCGAGGAGAGCGTGCCTTATTTGACTACGAGTGTGGGTGAGAGAGTGTGTTTGTGTGTCCATGCGGGTGGCACTTTTGTCCATGAGGTTAACCTTGATATGAGGCCCTGTCAGGCCAGATAATGTCAATCAATGACAAGCCCTCACAGATAACCCCTAATGTGAAGCCTAAAAAGCAAAGCTGTTTAGATCTTTAGACATGCCCCCTTTCACCAGCATATGAATTGCATTACAAGGAAATGAGCTGTGGCATTTCTTTAATAAGACTCTTAAGACATTTTGACAGCATATAAGGCCCTGTGCCGTAAAAAAAAAAATTAAATAAGGCCCCTGCTGACAAAGCCTCCTCACACACGGCAGCGTTCTGATGGGCAGACCCAAGTTCCTGTTAAGTGGAGGAAAGGAAAAGACAAGCAGGTGGGGGGTGAGAAGGGTGGACCTTTCCCTCCTCTTTCTTTTTTTTTTCCCCCGGCTCTCAGGGACTTCTTAATTGATTTCCAAGGTTATGTTTCAAATTTGTTTTTCAGCTACGGAGGCCTTGCGAATGAGAGCACGAGTCAATGTTTTTCATCAATTCTCCTAAATTCGGCCCGGTTCACACCGCTCGCCTCAGATCCTGCCGAACCCCACTCTCGTCCCACCTCCTTCCCTCTTCCACCCCCTTTTTGCCCTTTTTTTCTCCTCTCCTCGAAAAAGAAAGAAGGACCCAAGAAAAAAAATAGCAACAAAAAAAAAGAAAAGAAGAAAAGAAAGACGTATTTCCAGACAGGATGCCTGCGCTGACAACATCGATCCCCGGCTACCATTAAAACATTTGCTCTGCCTGACAGAGTTTTGTCTATTGGACTTTCTACGCAGCAGAATGAATCACAGGTGCCTGTTAAAATGTCATCGTGGGCAGCTTTTGCAGCCGGTCTAAAAAACAACAATTCGGCCTTTTTACACTCTTAAGTTTTTATCACTTTTCACAGTTTTGCATTTCAAATAATTCAAGGAAGCACAATTGCATTTTGATCAAAATACACTGTTTCTCGGTTTAAGGGAGGAAGTGATAAGAACGAATCTTCCTGCTTGCAGGAATTTGCATTTTTGTTGTTTTTTTTTCCATCCCATGTGACTGCGAATCTCCTGCCACAACTGCTATGCTCTACTTTTCTGACAAGCAGCATAGATGTGACTACAGGGTTTTGTGATCATACAAGACATTTCAAAGCGTTTATTTGTACCGTGTGTGGTTGGGAAAGTGTGGTTCGGTGCACAAGCCACTGTAAACATACTGTATATGTTAAGTAAAACTGTTGTAACCAATATTAAGTGTGTGCTGGTGTGCTGCATGCCTGTTTGCAGGTTTGTAAACAGCAGGGCATTGCGCTCTGAGCCCTCCTCCTGCTCCTGTATGTGTCGTGGCTGCAGGTCACATCATTTGCACTGAGATGCCACACGGGCCAAAAAAACAGAAAAATGCACACTGACATTTCAACGAGCTGAGGAAACACTGATCCACGGTGGGTTTAATAAATACTCCACTGTGTCAGTCGTGACAGCAGGGAAAAACAGCATGGTTTACTGAAAAAGTTCAACACGAACTTGAGGCAGAAATAAATGTGGCAGTTTTCACTTAAAACAGGAACATTTGTGTTTCTGGGAGTTCGGTGGAGAGAGGAGTGTGCTATGACTGAATTTGAAGGTGTGATAAAACAACACTCACAATAAGGGGAAAAAATAAAAATGAAAGAAGCAAAGCTGCTTTACAGGAAAAAAGAATGCTGTCTATTTTGGGTCTCAGTATACAAAAGGAAGTGCCGCTAAGTTGACTCAAACAAATAAATTTGCTTTTGATAAAACCACAGCAACTACTTTTGCATTCTACACCAAACCCACTTTGTTTCCTGCGTCTTTATCTTCATGACTTGCCACATTTGTGAGAAGCCACTCAGTAAATTGTCAAGCACAAACAAGCGAAGGCTTTAAAATGATGCAGTGTTGATGGCTTAAAGTGTAATTTTATTTGAAAAGTGACAGTTTAAAGGAAGCCAACATGGAGCGCTTGCCTATTTGCGCTGCAACCAGCTGCCCGCTTTACATTTCTGCAACATTAATATTCCTCTTATTATTATTTTAAAGTGAAAACGGATACTCTGTTGAAGTGCAAATCTGATGAATTACAGGAGCAGATTGCTGCTATTAATTATTAAAACCTATTTTATAAATATTCAGGTCTGTCATGCATCTAATAATGAACGCTTTAGAGGAGGTTACTTCCTGCGCGCATCCTAATGTGTCAGAAATATCGCTTTTAATCACACTCGTGTCAGCGAGTGTGCCGGGTTTGAACCTGCCGAAAAAAATCTAACAAATCAAGGAAACTCAGATGGCCAACTACTGTGCTCATCACAGCTTTTCCGTTCCCGCTGTTTCGCACGATCCAGGTTTGTCTCCTGCCCCGTCTAAAGACGGAGTGAAAACCTCCCAGCTCTCTGCTACATTCTTACTGTGGTAATTTGAATGGAGAATAATGCATCGGCAGCACTCTACCTTCTGGACACACCTAGTCCCAGTGCTACTGCTGCCATATGCTGTGTTGATACATATTCATAACACTTTCTCGTGTGTGTGAGCGATGAGGCTTAAATGAGTGTATCACAACTTCAAATGGGAAGGAGGGGGCGAAAGGAAAACAGAGAAAGCCGGGCACAAAGAAAGTTGGACAACTCTTCCCCCATTTCCTCGTTTCTTAATCCTTTCCCTGCAAAGAAAAAGTTCAGGCGTTCGAGTGCTGGGAGGCTACCCCGGCGCTTTTTGCGATGGATACACGAGAAGCTGCGGAGTTCCGGGATCGGCTTCCAGAAGCTGCGCGAGGCGGCGACTGTCAGTGGTTGGATAATCTGTCAGGTGGGCCGGATGGCCTCGCTGGTAGGATGAGAGTCAACAGCGCCGTAGCACGACCTCCATACACCCCAGCAGTGTCTACATATGCTGCATAGGGCATACACACAACCTGATAGGCGCACACACAGACACACTGTGGAGCGCTCTAAGATTAACACTGTCAGAGCTACAATGATACCCCTTCATTATCTGCACACGGGGCCTCCTTCATGCGCTTGCTTGCCTCACTGTCCTCTCCACTGCTTCTCTGTGGAGGTAGTAATTACTAAAGCTAACATTTCTTTCTCTCTGCGCCTCCACCTACCCTCCACTTCCCCATCATTTCTTTCTCTTTATGCAGCGCACTCAAGTGCCTTGCCAGCTTTTTGCCAACTGATGACACAGCTGAAGGTACGCCACTGTTGATGGCAGTACCAGTGTGACTCCCCGCGTGTATGTGTGAGCGCCGTATTATGAGATTATGCCCAGCTGATGTGCAATAAAGGCGCAGTGTGCTACCCCAGATTCAGATCAGTCAGCTGGGGCAAACGCTCATTGTGGTACAGCAACGGAGAAATTGCTTGATGTACCACTGCAGTATCTGTTGTACTATACATTGTTGGTGTAACAGGCTGGGATCAGAGAGATGTTCCCTCTTTCATGGCATTTTTCATTACCAACAATGCTCTCGCGCTATAGCTTTCTTCTTCCTCTCCCACTGGAACCATGGCTTTATCAAAGGTGATAGCTTGCTCAGGCACATTTTCTCAAACGTCTTCTTCAGCCAGCCATTTCCCAAGCTGCTCTCGGGTAAACGTCACTCATAAAAACTGGGGAAGATTTGATGGTGAGATCAAAAAGGGAGGAAGGACAGCGAGGAGAACGGGGAGACGGAGGGAAATAGGAATGATACCCTCCTCCCCTGCCTGACACCAGCGACTGCTGAGGGTAATTCCTCCAAGCAGGGCCTCTGTTTTCAGAGGCAAATACAACAAAACGCGGGGTGCTGCCACGAGACATCAAAATGGGCGATTTTGACTTCAGAGGGTCTTCAGATGCTTGAGGACTTGTCAGTGTTGAGCCAGTGGGACTGAACAGAGAGAACAGAAGGTACCAGCAGGCTGTTAACAACCAATACGGGAACCACGCCAGAAAGATCGTCTCCTCCCAAAATGCCAGTCGGCACCAGATCACTAAAGGCTTCCACCATACTGTAATATCCCACCTGAGCACTTTCATCTGTTCAAAGTTAAATGGCTTAAAAGTTTATCAGCTGCTCTATGCCAGCTTTGTATGTGATGGCTGCTGTTTGCTTGTTTGCCTGCTTGGTTATCTGTTTATCACCAAGATTACCCCAAACCTACATAAAAACTGGAGGATAGGAGGAGTATGTTCAAGCAGTGTGGCCTTTGATAACTTTGTTTTTTATTAGTGGCGGCTCTTCTAGCTGCACCACTAGGATAAGATAAGTTCGACATGTAGGTGTCTTAAAGGCAGAAAGACATTTTTTAAGAGTGAAGCTTCAACAGGTGCCCCGAGATAATTTATCTGGAATTTTATGCTCTTTGCTTTGCATAGAGAGATTTTCATCAGCCAATCAAAATACTTGTTTTGTTCTTCGGAGACCTGAGCTGTGTTGTGACACGCTGAGAGGGATGTCCGCGTTTTCCCCTGTGTTGTTCCCACTCATTCTTGGAGCATTAGGCTGACTCTAAATAGCCTGGAGGAGATTAGGGTAGCTCATATTCAAATGCACTTTTCTTCTAAAACCCCACTCCACCAGTGGGCCAAGGAGATCAGTGCAGGAGCCTGGTGAGATGGTAGTCAAAGACGATTGTGTCACGTATAAATCAGCACAGAGGAGGAAAAGAGACAGAGAGGAAGAGTAAGAGGGAGAAAGGCTGAGGTAAAAGACAAACAAGTGTTGGCTCTGCTATATGAGTTTAGTTAGCTAGAGAGTTAGTGTGTGAGTTATGGCTAGCGAAGGGCTGAGGGACGCTGTATTTATGAGGGGACTGAGTGAGTGTTAAATCCCTGGTAAGAAATAAAGTCGTCCCTGAGCGAACGGGGGAAACATTTCACTCAGTCTAAGAGGTGCCTTGAAAAAAAATGAAAGCCATCCCTCTTTCAGGGGAAGCACTAGTCTACATTCACTAAAATTGCTTTATTCCTTAAAAATGCCATAGATCACATCCAAGTGGACAGAACCTCATATTTGAATAGAGAAGAGGATTCTGTGTGTGTGTGCATAATATCAAGCAAGTTCAGGAGCCAAGGAAAGGGAAAGAATCTGATTCTTCTAAAATTGCATGCGGATTTTGTGAGGGATCTTTGGCTAAGAGAAGCTGCCAAAACACACAGTGCACTTGTTGCAGTGCAAGGGTTCATCCAAGAAAAGTTTTCCATTCTGGTTTATCCAGGGAAAAAAGTAGGACTTTTTTTTTTTTCCAATTTAATTATTTGATATATCTCAATCTATTCTACCAAACTAGCTAAGCCGTATTTTTTTTTTCTCACAGACAAACTTGTCTTGTTCTGAGGAGTCAGACTTGAAAAGCCTGAAACAAAGGAAGGGGCCTGGCCAACGGAAAAGGAAAAGCTTAACACTGCACTTTGTGCACATCCAAGTCTAACTCAGACCTCGCTCCAAACCCCTGCAGTAGTAATAACAATTATTACTTAAAAAGGCAATATTTTTGCATTAACTTAAAAGGCTATATCTTTTTCTTCCTCTCCAGCCTGTGCGGCCTCACTTACCCTAAGTATCTTCATAAATCACCAGTTACTGTTAACATGTACTCCACAATTCAGTCATCAATCTCCTACCAGGTCAGAGTGAAAACAGAGGGGGAAATGTCTGCTTAGTAAAATGTCTCTCTCGTGAATGCTGCTACCACCACCCACTACTCAAAGACATATATGTGTGCTCCCACACACACACAAACACACGCACACATCAGTTGAATAACAAACACTACACTGCTCTATGGTACATGGGAGCAGAGCGGTTGCCAGATCGCTACGGTAAAGCAAGCCAAATTCAATTCTGACCTCACCTTTCACTCTGCTGCTTCCATTTGTTATAAAAACAAATAAACAGCAAGTGTGAAGTTGGAGTCGGCCAACTTCTGCCTCGACAAGAAATATCAGGCCCGGGCTCAAGCGGTGTGCTGCTTGGGAGACAGACGCCCACAGGGCCACATGTAAATCTGTGTTTATGTTCACAGACACAGTATTTATTTAACCAAAAGAAGAAAATCTAATTGTACACAAGGAGGATTATTGCTCTCAGAACCGTGTCTCCACAAGGGAAAGAGAGGACTCTTTAGCCTTTCTTCAACAGACACTGTTTACATCAGCAGAGTGGAAAATCCCTCCGATGACAAACCGCTCCATCACAACATCTGTATCTAAACAGCCAAATCAATCTCGACCAACACCGCAAATTACCTCACAACAGATCTGAAAGAGGCGCACTTGACTTCAGAGGAGAGGGATTTATGTGCTTTTCAAACAATTTCTAATTTTAGTTAGGTTTATTTATACATAAATATCAATGTATAAAGTCCAACGATATTTCCCTCTAAAGCAAGTAAAGACCACACAAATTTAGGCATTAAAAACAATATAATGTACAGCCCTTAAAAGTGTTCATTATTTAATTCAATTATTATTTTAATTTAAACAAACTTTCCACCATTGACGCTCATAGTGCTCCAAGGCCTGGCACGAAAAGTCAGAGGCAAAACTTTTGACCGAGCAAAAATGCCGTTAAGACAAATTTACATACACGACTGACATTTAGTGCACTATAGGTGCAAATGCGCACAAATATACATGGAAACGAAAATCTTTTTTTTTTCCAAGAAAATGAACAGTACACCTGCTATTTCCTCACTCTCTCACACAGACGTGCACACACTTTGACACCACCCACTACATCACTACACATGCGTGCCTGACTCATGCCAACTGCAAATAGTAGCAAACCCGTTCATCTCGAGGTAGCACTCAACTCCTGTGTGTGAGTGTGTGTGTGTGTGTGTGTGTGTGTGTGTGTGGGGAGGGGGGAGTGGAAGAGAGAGAGAGAGAGAGAGAGAGAGAGAGAGAGAGAGAGAGAGAGAGAGAGGGGAAGGGAGGGAGGAAGAGAGAGAGAGAGAGAAAGGTATGTGTGAGTCTTACCTGGCAGCAAACCGCCCTCTGCGCTCTGTCTCACCTCTCCCTCCTGCCCTGGAAGAATTCTCTCCACAAAGCAAGGCATTTTCTCCACAACTGCTCTCTGCCAAGGCTCTGCTCTCTCTCTCTCTCTCCCCCTCTGTCTCTCTCCCTCCCTCTCTCCTTCACACTCCTTTCCTCTTTCCCACTCTGTCCTCCTCTCTTGCTGTCTATCTCTCCTCCCTCCTTACCCTCCCCCTCTCTCCTCACAGATGTCGAGGCTGTGCGAGTTTACCCACTTTACCAGTAGGGGTCCTTCAGCGCCCTTCTCCACCCCGTAGCCACATGGGGGAAGAAAACACACACATACACACACACAGGCCCCAGGAAGAGAGAGCCACTTAACGGGCGCCCTCCTGTCACTGCTACAATGAGAGCCCTCTGCAGAGTAGCGCGGCTGCACTAGCTGCGTGCATGTGTTTGTGCGTCTGTGTGTGCGAGATAGACAGGTATGAAGTGGGTGGCGTGCACCGGGAGCTGGCCCTTGGCCCTTTCCAGCCCTGTTGAGCTAGGCTCGGCCCTGGCTCCTGAAGTGTAGTACAGTAGAAGCGCACTCCCTCACACACACAGACACGCAAACACACTCATGGGCATATGAGCGCACAGATTGACTTACAGTGGGTTCCTCGGAGCCAGCAGCCAGTGAGGGAGCGAGAGAGCGAGAGATTGTGGGCACGCACAAGCACACACACTTTCACTGGTACGCTACACAGACACACACAGAACAACTGCTGCTGTTTGCTACGGCTGCTGTTGACAGTGATAACATGCGCTCTGTGCCCTATGTGTGTGTCGCAGCGCACATGCACACATAAACACACACATTCAACACATAGCAGATGGCTATCGGCTCTCATATTTCAGGTTTCTATTCCATCTTTTTTTTTTTATTACTTAAAAAAAAGAAAACAGTCTTCATTGACACTGGCATGTTAGATTTGAAGTCTCTTAGCTAGTGTACAGTGGGGAATTTCTAGTTTCTCTCCGACTTGTGGGGCACATTTCACATCGCAATATCAATACTGGAGAATATTAGCTGTCCTGTTGAAGAATGTCAGATCTCCGTTTGCCTTTGAATAAGAGCAGAATCCCCCTGGGTGAAAATGCGAAGATCTAACTATAACTAAGAGTTCAAATAAGCTTTTAATTATCTTTTGTGCACGAAAACATGTTAACAACTCAATTAAAAGTGAATATTAACCTAAAACAAATATAAAATTGCTGTCTTAAAGTAGACAGAAGAGTCGATGCAAATGTTGTTCGCTTATTAAGTCATAATTGACACAAAGTGAAAGAAGATTAACAATGGATGGAACTTGATCCCAGAATTTTATCAAATATTGCCCAACTTTTATGATAGTTAATATTGTACAACAGCCCTGATCTTGATCGGGATCTTTAGCAGTTAAAATATCAGAACAGCAATTATCAGGTTGAGGTGAGTAGGTTTTTCCATTTATTGCCACCTGGAACAGGATAAGGGTACCTGCACCCAAGACGCGATATCCCGGACCTGCTGCAGGTATAATTTGAACAGAGGGTGGATCACCTTTATTTGAGTCAAACAAAGCCTTCTAATGACACAAAAATAGTCACGACTTGACAGACAAGCCTCCAACGCCCAATCAGACTTCCTTCAAAACGTTGACAAAGGGCAATAAAGAAAATAGGATGTTAAAAGAGCAGGACACGGATGTTGAATAAAGCCACCAGAAAGTGTACATACTTAAAGTCGTGATAAGCTAATGAGGGAAACAGAGCTGTGCTTTTGGTTTACTCTTATCACTGTTTGCATCAGTTGCAAATCTCCCTTGACAGCAAGACTGAAATCAAATACAGTTTTTTAGGCAGATGAAGGAAAGTCATTTGTATTTACAGGAAATAAGAACGATGCGCTCAATCATTATTCCCTTGTTGTGCTAACTAGAACGCAGCCCCTGTATTAAATGTTGGAGGAGCAGCACAAGGACAAGTAAAACATACCTTAAATAGACTACAAATGAAGTCACTTAACACCCACTCGTTCCCTCGCCACCCCTTGCTCTGTCTGTCTTCAACAGAAAAAAAGCCTGTGTTTGACTATCTCCCTCTCTGGTTCATAGTTTCTTTTGCTTTTTAAACAGCCACTTCGCCTGTCACAGCACAGGAACGGGCGCATTCCCCTTAAATGGCTCCTTTTGACAACTGATCTGTAAATACAGCCGGATCTGCAACTTCCCCCTTTCTCTCGCTGCTTCACTTTCTCCCTTCTCCTCTTTGCTCTCTCTCTCCCTCTGCCCAAACTCCTGCCAGATCCACACACACACACACACACGCACGCACACACACACACACACACACACATACATACGCATACACAGACATGAAGGTCTCCCTATGACCCCCTCCCCACCGCCACAAACACACACACACACACACATTTACCCCCACGTCCCCCTCCCAACTTCCCCAACTCCATTCCCCCTGCCTCTATAAAAACACAAATATGCCATAACTCAGGCAGCGCTGCCACATAGCCTCCATCTTGCCCTGTACCGGGGAGGGGGGGAGGCCTCTCAGGAAGGTCACCAACAAATGGTTTTCCGATTCACTGCCCCTGAAATAATTTTGTGTATTAAAACCTGAATCTGCACTTTCTGGCCTGAAAGCTTTTCTAATTATTCCGGCGTCCTTGGGACAGACACAGATCCTTCACACGCCGGGGGAAACAAGCTATAGAGCAACCACTACAGCCACAAACACTCCACCACCACCACCCTCCCACCCTCTCTCTATCCCTCCATCTCCCCACCTCCTCTGCTCTGCTCTCCTCTCCTCTTTACAGCCACCTCCCTCCCCAATCTGTTTTCAAAGCGTGTCTGTCCTTTATTAAATTGTTTTCTTTTCCACATTATCAGTTGCCATGGAGACCTCATCTCTCGGATTATTTGAATTTCATTATATCTATTGATTTGGGAGCATTTCATCTTTTTTATTGTTTTTCTGTCAATTTTCGAAACGAATAACCATCTAATTTGCGTCAGCGCTGATTACGTTCGTCCCTCAATAGAGGTCGGCAGCTGCGCCGGGGAAACAAATCAATGGAAAAACATCATAAAACTCGAAAGTACAATCAACCAGGATATGGGTGACATTCCGTGGTTGCTGAAACGAAGTCATCAAAAAATATATACTTTTTTTCCCTGCGCCTCTGCATGTGAGGGGGTGCAGTGAGGAGGACACATATGTGTCTGGGCAGATATATTACTATATTTCAGCAGATAATATACTATGGTAAATTTCCATACTGATAACAGCCCCTCCCTGCCCAACCAAAACAAAAAAAATGCTTACTGTATCTAAATAATTTATGCAATTTTAGCATTTCTATATAAATTTTTTAATAAGCTGCTTGGAGCAAAGTGGCCATTAACAAAACACACAGCTGTCCAATGGGCTAAGCCCAGCAGATCAATTGCACTTTTTTATGACATGATAAAATGCTTTTAAAGCAATTTACACAAATATGGAAAAAATGACTTCATGGGCTTCATTTATTCATAAGGACGTGTATTAGAGGGGAAAAAAAATCTTACAAAAGCCAGACAGGAGAGATGGTCCCGGTCCTAACTGGAACGGACTTGCTGCCCTCTCCGCAAGGACATAAAGTTTCATTACTGATGCACGCAGTCAAAGGCAATTTAGCAAACACAGTGTGCAAAAGAAAACATCAGCATATTGCAAGTGTTCCTGTATTAGGCAGACCTTGCATGTTGTTTTCCAATTTTTATTCATTTTTATGGGGGTGGGGTTGCATGGGGGTGGAGGTGATGGATTTTTTTTTTTTTGAAAACTCCACCTGACCAGTGTCACCGTGACCCGAAGCCAAGGGGAAGTAGCCACAGTCTGGCCCCACGAAACCAAGCGTAGACCACGCACCAGACAATGGGGCTTTGCAGCAGGACAAATGAGTACACACAACTTCAGCTGTACAGTGGCATACAGAGCATGTTATGCACACTCATTATGTGAGAAAACAGGCCCACAAATATTCAGTGGATCTGATCATTTAGCATCTTAGTGCTGGCACACACACATACACATTTGGCACAGGAGTATGGATGGGGAGGGCATTTGGAGGCTAATCTTGTTTCAAAGCATCCTCTTCATGTGCCGACAATGTGCTCGAGCTTCTCCACGAAATACTGCTGCTGAAGGCCTCATGTTTGCAACACATGTCAACATTTGACAAAGCATTACTTTTCCTCCCAACAATATTCTCCTGCTCAGGCCTCTGAAATGAGGGCGCTAACAAATTAGCTTTTTATGTTTATTTGTGTGTGGGTGTGTCGTGGGGGGGTAGTTTGGGGGGGGGGGGGGGGGGGGGCAGATCTCATTTTCTAAGGCACCAGTTCTCAACTGCAAAGAGGGAGGGAGAGAGGGAAAGTGAGGGAGACAAAGGGAGAGAAAAGAAAGAAAAGGCTGAATGTTTTGGAGTCACGATTCTTCTCCTGATTGCCCTAGCTGTCTCAGTTCTGCAAAACATGACCCTCCCCTCCCTCAGCCACGACAGAAACACGGGCGACTGGATAAACACTATTTTATGCAGTGACTAGATGAATCGCCAGACAGTAATTACAGTCTTCCTCTCGCCCCAACAAAACTCTACTGTACAGGCTCTTTCTCTTACACCAAACTGCAGTAGCACGTACTACAAAACTGCAGGTGTGTGACATGTTTGTCAGTGCCTCACCCAACTAGATAAATATAAATATTAGACCCTGTAACAACAATGAAACGCTCTGTGCCGCTTTCAGTGATGTGTTAATAATCTGTGGCTGAAAGAGGACTTGTGTGGATGGACGATGTTATCATGTGCAGTCAAACGTTGTCGGAGCTGGCTTTGTAGAGAAAGTTTGGTGATTTTTTTTTCTGCTACCCTTGCAGTTTAGGCTTTTCTCTCGTCGATGTAACAAAAATAACACGCTTGTGTTCGTAACTAAACATTCCCACACAGCGGCTGGTCGTCTGCTGGGTCTCTGACTGCATGCGGCACAACATACCCACCGCACACAGCTGAGGCCTAACCAAATTTTTGAAAAGGGATCTGAACTTGACGTGCGGACAAAGTCCGTTAGCAAAGGGATTAATTTTGTTCATTCGGTGTTGGCACTTATTGACATTTCAAAAGATCACTCCTACATCAGCTACGAGCTGTCGGTGAGAGCAGTGAAACACACTCAGACACTCCTTCTCTTACTCCATACTCATTCATCCGGTCAGACCGTGCCCCAAAAGTGGTGCAGTAAACCATGTTGTCAATGTCCGAGCTCTAAAAAGCACAATTACAGAGGACCTCGACTGAATAATTTAAAAAGCATAATTACTGACCTCTATCCAAATTCCTCTGAAAGGTACATTAAGATATAGAAAAGCACTGGAGGTGGAAGTGAAACTGAGGGGAAGAAAGAGTGTGTGTCTCTCCAGGCCTCCCTAATGCACTCTCCTGCTGTACTCTAACTTCCTGTGGACCCCTAATGTGCCCGCTGCTTGCTGGCCTGATGAAGACTACAGTTAATGAGGCCCTTGTTTCTGAAATGAAGTATCTCAGAAACCATCAACATGCATTACTATCACCCCCCCCCCCCCTTTGGCCCAAACACACCAATATCACCACCCCAGACCTCTCCTTGCTCCGTACCTTTTAGTGCCACCTCAGGTTCCGATGGTTGAAAAATAAAACAACAGCTGCTTTTCAGGTGTGTGTGTGTGTGAGTGTGAGTGTGTGGGTGTGCCCGTTTGGTGGGCTACTATTGACCTGGGCAGCCATCACTGCTAGGGTCACCAGCTCTCAGTTGATTTGGCTGAATGTATGAGGCTATGAGTGATTCTGGATTTGAATGAAGCGTCACAAGCATTTGTGCTGCTGCACGCGTGTGTGTGTGTGTCTGTGTGTGTATGAGCACTTTGGGGGGCGTGGGGGGTTGAGGCGGATGTTGAGAGCTGGTAGTGGGCTTGGGGGAGGATCCAGAGAGATGAGGCCTTTTTAATTAAAAGAAAATATTTGTGTTTGCATACTATCGCTGTTGGAACCTGGAACAATTCAGAGAATTCTGGCTGTTAAATGGCTTGCTCTTTAAAGTGATTTGGGGTATTTCAAATCCTCTTTGCATACATGCATTTTTAAAATTTCAATTATGCTATGCCCTTTTTTCTCAGAGAACTTGTATATTTTTCTATTTTATCAACTTTTTTCCTGCTATAAACCTTTTTTAAAAATTCGGAAGCATTATAAGAAGAAATTCATTTACTGATAGGCTTATTTATCAATATTAGAGTGCTGCTGTCTCTGCTGTATTTCTAATAGGAAGGATAGAGGGCACTGAAATAATTAGGCGACTTCTGCAACATCCTGAATGCCAAGGACAGGTGGATTAAAGTATTAAAACAATCGCATTTCAGTCTTGAAATAGTCCTGTGCACGACTCAGCACCATGCGCATCCGTTCAAGTTCAGCTGCCAGCTCCATATCGCCACAGGAGAGGGTTAGGGGGAAAAAAAAAAGCCCAATCCCATTAGCTAGCGTACATCTCAGCAGACCTGCTGGAAACGTGAGCAAATCTCAGCGATGATTATCCGTCAGAGCTCTCAAATGATAATACATAATCGAACACTACAGGGTTTTTTCCCCCTCTGTAATCGTACAGCTAATTTGTGTTTCCCCATTTAGGTTAGAATCTGGTCGTTTCCAAATAAAAAAATAACAGACAAGATCGGCACAGCTGCCTCTGCGTCTCAGGATACATTAAAACTACTGTCCTCCAATTAGAGGGTAGAGCATGGAGTTTCCTACATTAGGTGAAGAAAATGATTTAAGTGAAAGTTAAGACACAAGACCACAATAAGGTCTACTTAGAGTGCAAAATTAATAAGGAAAGTGCTTTGTAGTGCTGTTTTACTCCTACATTGGGGGGAGCGATCCTCAATTTAATCAGGGGTGTTTAACTTAACTCTCTGCCTTCATAATAAGGATGACAGTACTGACAAAATTCAAAATTATTTCTCTGTAAAAATTGTAAAAAGCATTAAAGAGTCAAAATTTGCAGCGAACGCTAAACCAATAGATTTATTTTATCTGTAAAAATGGCTTTTAAAATGTAATTACTAGAAAATAAATGATAAATTTTTTGTATTTCTATATGTAATTATATTTAACCTGAACACAAGCACTTAAAATATCCCTTTTTAAGCAACTGGCAATATGTAAGGTGAGCCTTTGATAAAATCTAAGCCTCTTAGCCCACCTCCTACCATCTGTGGCCCTAATATACAGCTTGCGAATGAGAAAGAAAGCTGTAAGTGTCATCTAGTCTGTGACTTAGAGTAACAAAGTCAACCTGCTTTCACAGCCGTGCTGTGGAGGTGGAATGAACCTTCTGTGGCAGAAAACAAACAGGAAGCAGAAAAAGGAGTGGGGACAGAGTGAGCGAAAACTCTGCCCTTCAGTCTCTGCCCGGTAAAGGCACTCTTAACCAGGTCTGACAGCTAACAGCTCCTTGGCAATTGGGGTTAGTTAAAGGAAAAGAAGCTCAAGTTTTGTTGGGGCTTTGGCTTCATAGATGTTCAGGAGCTGCTGCCCACTGCAGCATCAAAGGGGATTATAGGGACAGGGCCATCTGCCATCGGTGCCAGAATAAGCGTGAGCCCTTTTATGTCTCCGTCTATGTTTGTGTGCCTGTGTGTGTTTGTGAAAGAAAGACAGAGAATCCCTCATGTCTATGTACTTTAACTTAAAGGGCAGTGCAGAGGTGTGGGGGTGCAGCCCTCAGACTAAAGGTTTCCATCTCACCGCTCAAGTTTTACCCTTTGAATCAGTGTTAGGACTCAGAGCAGGTTCTTCACCGTACACACCTGAAGTACAGGGATGAATCCACGTCCATCACGGCTCACTAAAAACAGATCTAATGGTGAACGGTCTCTCTTTTGTCACTCAGGCACAAAAACACAACTTGTTTTTTTGTTGTGGGTTTATTGGAACACACTGCCACCCTCGTTTCCCCCTTCACCTCTCTAATTTGTTTTGGGTCTTGTTCCCGGCCTCCGCCTGGGAATGTTTTCTCCTCAATAGTCTGCTACCTTTTAGCTGAGCCGCCCAGTGCTTGACCTACTGCCGACACTTATTTTCAGCACTCTAATTGTCGTTTAATCACATATCAACCTGTCATTTAAAGACCCCTTTTTTCAAGGGGGGATATTTGCATATATTGTAAAACTAATTCCAATCGAAAGCTCCAGTGACTGTGAAAGTCTCTCTCTTTTACTTTCACACCCGCCTAGACACAGTTAAGCACAGGAGAGCGCAAGACGCACACACACAGCTGCATCTCACCTTAACAGACAAAAACACACATAGGCAGATGCCATACCTGATATTCTCATTTCAGGTGGTTTTATCACATTTGTTAACAGTGTGTGGTGACACGTAACATGTTAGAATAGGGACAGCGACAGGAGTGATTCGGAGCGCACGTACTCATGTGAGCCAAAGCGAAGGTGACAGTGAATGTATAGTGTTATAGAGGAATCAATTAGAGTTAATAATGTATCACTCCTCCAAATGTTGCATTCATTTGTTCACACTTAGATAAAGCTACTGCAAAATAGGTTGTGCCGGGTTTGCCTGGCAGACTACACTACATTTACATTATCACTCTTATACATCGAAGAGCCATGTTCCACTTGAGTGGTGGCGGTAGAGTGGAGGGGTGTGTGTGTGTGTGTGAGAGAGAGTGAATCGTGTTTTTCAGGCCCAAGGAATGCCAGTCCTCAAGAGATCACCCCCTCTAATTACAGAGTGGGAGAAAGACAGCTCTTTGTTCTACCTTTTATTACATTAATTGATAAAACAGAGCTAGGGTGGAGCCTTCTTATGGGGGGGAGGAGGAGCAAACGGGGCTGGGATGAACTGGGGGGGGGGTGTCCGTTGGGCAGATGAAGGTGGATGAGAGGCTTTTGGTACTGAGGTCCTATTTTCAGAGGGCTCCTAATCCTGTTAGGGGCCTCTATGGTGGCGCTCTGTCCTGGCACTGCTTTCCCACAGGAGGGCTGGAAGCAGGGGAAGCCTGTGGTGTGGTGGGTGACAGTCCCAGCAGTGTTCACTGGGCCCAGACCTTAATTAACCATCTCTTCAGGGGGTACTGAGGGCCACAGTGAGAACCTATGCCACAAACACCAGCACCTTAAAGAGGAAGTGGCATCTCATCCACTGTGGAATTACTGGAAGCTCTGCAGACCTGTAATACGGACCCCATGCAGGTCAAATCCATAGAAATGTCGCAGAACATTAGCGGGGCTATTTTATGACTGGTTATTAGCCCAACACAAACTGCACAGTTGGTTGATATTTTTAATATCACAGCTATTCAATTATAGGCCTAATATTAAAAAAAGACCACAGTCTGAAACACCAAAGGAAAAATATTCTGAAATCAGGAGCGACTCAAAACATGATTTAGATATTATTACTTTTCGAAACTAACCAATCAATAAGTTTCATTTCTATTTGTGTGGGATTGGTCAATCTTATTTGTCAGCGGTTAAGTAGCTGTAACAGGCTTTGTCATGGCTGCAATCTGCTTCTGCTTGTTTAGGCTACCTGCACACAACACAGGCTGAGAAGCGCTGGTGCAGTGGCCAAATGGAGTCGGAATATGTTACAGAGGCAATTAAGCATGTTGGTGTGTGTGCACGCACACAACAGTGTCAGAGGTGCTAAGCTGGGCCAAACATGCCTCATTGAAATGTCCATCTTAAAACCACCCAAGTTTCTCATCTCCCCCCGCCCGCCCTCCGACAACCAAGATGCTTCAAGACTGTCAAAAGCATTTTCCACAAAGCTGAGGAGAGGCCAAGGAAAAAAAGAGGGACCTGCCACTGTCACATGCATGCCTGCGCGTGCACACGCACTCGCGAGGCTGTCAGGTAAATTAGATCTGAAAGCTGACAATTTCTGACCATATTTCCTTGATTATTTCAAACAAATGCACACCAGCCGCTCTAAGGAGATTAAAGTGACATAAAAGTCCCGAGTGGGAGGAGGGAGGGCAGAGAATCCAGGTCACCCCCATTTGTCCCCCTGCCTGACAGCAGCTATATCGCTATCCAATCCAATAAAAGTCCCCCCCTCCTTTTGCTTTAATTAATTTTACAGCTAGCTTGCTTAATTACTTTCAATCAAAATCCTCTTGCCATCACAAAATTAGAAATGGTTCAACTCCATTAGTCTAAATTCTTCATTTACATACACAAAGACTGTCAGCTCTTGCTAAGCAAACGGCCTCCTGCTTGATGAGATTGTTTTTTTCCACACACTCTATCACTCTCTCAGTTACACACACGCATGCGACTGTGGTGTTAATTTTTTTGAAAGGAGAAAAGTAGCATTAAATTATTTGAGCCCCCTACTTAAGACATTCCCTGCCTAATCAGGGTTCAGGTAAGCTGTCGTACACGTCACCCAAGGTTCTTCTATAACTGGCGAAACTCCGTGTCAAAAGAAAACTGTTTGACCTCGCACGAGCGCGGGAAAGCAGAGGAAAATAGACGCTTCACATAAGGGATAAGCTGAATTATTAAGGCAGCGTCCATGTAAATGAGGCTAAGTGGTCCCCAATAAATCTGCGTCCTTTGTGGCAGGGTATCACTAGACTGACCAGACTCTGGACACTAGTGACACAGTCGGCTGCCGTGAGCAAAGCAACTGGATTGTTCGCCAGGATGAGGGCCCGTGCCCTGCCTTGCTTCAACTTGGCACACAGGCATCCTCTCCATCACACACACACTGCCTAAGGCCTGCACATCATCAAGAATTAAGGACATGCAGATAGGGTTTGTGCATTGACCAAAGTGAAAACCCAGACACACAAGCACACCACCATGTGCGTGCACACACATACACACACGTGCACACGCTACTACTGCCATAATTAGGTCCTGAGATGAGGACATTAAACTGGTGTAATGCACTCACTGCAGCAGTACACTACCACAAAATATATCGACACTGAACCTAGATGCTCATCAGCGACACTTTCCTATCGCTTTTTCCCCCCTCTGTTCGCGTGCATGCTACTGAGCCTGCCCTGCGAAAAACCACACAATACAACAGTGTTTGATCTGCTGCACTCATATTATCTTATCTCACAAATGGTTTTCTTTTACAAAGGTAAAGACGTGCAGGGGGGGGGGACACTTTGAAATGAAAGAGGTGATGAAGAGACACTGTTCACAACTTAAAATAATTCCCAACTAGTAACCATTGGCTGGAACAAGTCAAAAGAAGAGAAGAAGAAGGGGTGTCATCCATAATGGCCTCGCAGACGGACTACAGTGCAGGTCTGACCTGGCCTCTTTGCTCTGTGTCTGCAACCACCAGTTTTCCCTTGCCCTCTTTTACCATTACCCATTAACACTGTTAATTATCCAAATCCATCATTCTTGGGGTAAATGAAGACTGCCTCTTTAATTCAATTTAATAGGATCATTTTCCAACCCACATTCACTTTAGCCCCAGCTGCCCGCCTACTAGTCCCCCACTGTGTCTCTCTCTCCCCCCCCCCTTCCCCCCAATGTATCTGTGACTCCTTTGGCTGCATCTTCTATGGTCTGGCTCTCTACCATTGGTGGGAGGGGAGGGTGATGGGGGCTAAGGCTCGCTGGCAGTGATGGGCCGACGCGCTGTTGATCTCCCATGTCTTGTCTTGGCTCGGCTGGTGGCAAGCAGCAGTTCTGGGCTTCCAGTCTGCTGTGCACACTTCCTGCCTGCCGCACACAAACACCGACACACACACACAGAGGCTCAAAGTACCATCCATGTTCACCGGGGCTTAGCTAATCCTGTCACATCAGGCTAGGTTGGCTGAGTTGAGGCCTTTCTTCCACCCCGACTCAACACACACACGCACACACACACGACCACCACCACCTCCGTGCACCTCCCTGCTTTGCCACCACTTCTTCACTGACTCCTGTTACTCACTTTCTCTCTCTCTCTTAACCTTTGTTTCATTTAACAAGGTCACACTTGGCCAACTATGGCATGCAAGTGATGAGACGGGACAGCTGACGAATCTCTGAGTGTTCCTGTGCGATCTTATGGCTAATGACATCACAATATATTTTTATATTTCCATTTTTTTAAACAGCAAAAATACTGTGGTTTCTTTGCAAACAGACTGCATGCAACTTGCACTGCCATGCAATCTAATGGGTTTTAAAGAGGCCATCTAATGATGGCTGTTACAGTAAGAGACAGGCATGCATGTCACCTGTTGTGATGGCACGCCACCAAAATTTGTTTATAAAATATACAGGTCTCATTTTGTCTTTTCTTTCCTGTTGTGTGTACAGTGTGTGTAGTGGTATCTGTATCAAAACAGATTTTCCATGCAATTACAGCCATACCATGAGTGACTTCAGGCTGCGTATTGCATGGCTTCTCCAATTTTCCTAACTGAGAAGTGTCTGAAGCTTTTTTTTAAACATCCATTAGAGTTTAAATAAAATAATACATCAAATACAGAAAATAAAGTACACGATTCCATGCTTGAAAAGAAACACTGAGCGCACGTTAACGCGCCACAAAGGCCATCCTTTGAATTCTCTGAAGAATTTGTTAAATATTAGCTCCTCTTATCCCATTATTCAGCGTGTGGGTAAATTTGCCCCCATTTCCACAGTACACCCCCCCTTTATCCCCCGAGACTAAACACACTCAAACCCACACATACATATGCACACAGTGCTCCCTTTACAAGTTTCCCAGACAGAGACAGACTCTGGGAGAGTTTCAAATGATTTTAGCCATGATTTAATTTGGTTTGTTAAAGGGTGATGTCAGCACAATGGGAGACGAGCCTCTAAATCCACTACATTCACCCAAAACGCGCAGATGAGATAATCACTGGTGACGTCTACGAAAACACTTATTATATTTGCCCATCGCCTGGCTGAAGCTGTTAAAACTCATCAGCGTTATTCCCTTTTTTTTTTCTCTGGGAAAGAGAAAATAGCTCAACATATAGTCGAAACTGTCACCCCCTTTTAAAGAGACAGCGGCGACTCTGTTGTGGCTGCGGACAGAGTTTAGAAAAGACAGGACGGGCCCATCAGAGATCCATTCAATATTCAATTTGTTTGCACCCAATACTAATTACATAAAACATGCACCACTTTTTCCTTTTTTCTTTTCTGGTTCTACCGAGAACAACAATGTCAAGGAAGCTCCAAGTGTGTGGCTGCATGTATGCATTGCTTGTTAGAAATATGTAATAGTACCACGCAAGAAACTGCATGAATGAGTACTGCTGCTCCCTTAACTTGTCCACACATCTCGCAATGGCTTAGGGCTGGCAAGGTAGCGGGGGAGATAAGAAATGGATCAACGTGAGCCTTTCTCATAGCTTAATTTATTTTAAATCCAAGCCCTGTTTACACATGGCACACCGAGAGGCCTTGTCAGCTCTAACTAGCATTGAGATATTTAAAACCATTAACGCTGTACAGCGGCAGCCTGAACCTGTATGACACAAGCTGCTGCTGTATGAGGCAAAGCCAGAAGTCTAACTGCTACAGATTCCACTTTCAAACAAAGCGTAGCTACAAAACTCTTATCAGACACTCGGATATTATGATAATACCTCAACCTGCCTTTTTTTTTAATGTGAGGAAAAACGTAAAAACTACACATGCATTAAAAGGAGTTATTATTATTCCTAATTTAGTGTATATTTAGCACAGCGGCTAATCCCACAGAGGCAAGGGTCAGAATATGAAACGCACAGGCTATCTACCTCCCAACAGGATAGCCTCGTGGATCAGCAGTGGTAGCCATGTTGACCCGCCCAGTTATTAAAGAGGCTAATCTGTTCAACATGTCAATGTTAGCACTTTTAGCTGCGATTAATAAAAGAAGACCCCAAGAGTGCTGTGTGTGCTTTTTCAGTGCCCCAGGTTGTTTTCATTTGGTTTGTATTTTTAGTGGTTTTCGCTGTTTGGTAATTCAACAGTCCTCTTTTCTCCTATTAGCATAAACAGTGTAAATTATTAACTTTGTTAAAAGAATTATAATCAGCCATGAATCCTTAGCTCTGTAGTACTTTTGTGTGTTTTTGCCCGCTTTCTGCCACTGGCAAAGACTCACAATGGCATTGCAGGCATCATTAAAGCGAATGTAACTTTATATTTTATAGATATGGAACAATGCGCACGCGATGCCTGACTTTGTGGCCGTTTCTTCTTAAAATGTATGGTCTGGTGGCTTTCACAGGCCAGCAGCAGCAGAACTGCTCTCTAACAGACTTGCTTTCTAAGTGCCTGGTGCTGTGTCTTAATTTGTAATCTAGTCAAACCAATTGTCCGCTAGCTAAAAAGGTCACCGAGACAATAGACTACACAGCCTCCCACAATGTAGAGAAAGCCCAGGGTGTCTTCTGTAGCTTTTTAACCAAAGATGTAATTAAGACACCTTCATCTTCCTGGGTGAGAAGGGCACCAACAAGCGTCTGCTGGAAACGCAGGAGGAACTCCACATTGCTGGAAACGGCAGATGTGAGACACAAGAAAAAGAAAAAAAAATCACTCGTCTCTAAAGTGGAGCGTCACCCCTGAAGACATCTGGTAAGGGTACCTGCTCGTGCAGTCAGTGTGTGATTTTATACATCGGGACGGCGACTGTGGCAAAGCAAGCTTGTTGGGAAAAACTGAGTAATGCAAAGCAACACAGGAGAGGCAGAGGGGGGACTTAAAGGACGTGATTTATCTGGGCTTGATTGCGTGTTAATCGAGGTTACGTGTATTAAGTGGAATCTAATTGGAACAGACACTGGCAGTCTGACAGATCGACATGATGCAGATGGATTGAGGGGGAGGCGGAGAAAGGGGGGAGCGAGGGAGACAGGGAAAGGGAGAGAGAGGCATAGTGCAGTTGAGAAGAGAGGAAAACAGAGGCAAATAAACGTATCATTTTGTTCCTTTACGTGGCCAAACACCAAGAGTTTTATGATACCCAACATTAAAAGAGAGCCTCTGAAACCGTCCAACCATATAAGCGAAGACACGTCTCACGTGCGTGTCGTGATTGGCGGCTGATGAAACGTGTAGAGGAGGACACACACGAGTGAGATTTTGAGTGACAGGACACAGCACTGGAATCCGCCCTCCCCCCTGCAGTTGCCACAAACAGTCATTTCTGCTTTATTGGAAATGAGAGAAAAAAAAATACCCCTCCTAAAAAAACTCGAGGTAAAGAGGTCGAGTGACAGCTGCCGGAAAATTTCCCACCTCGACGAGGGGACGAGCAACTGTTCCACCGGTTCTTATGACTCTTTGCTTCCCCCTGACAGGCGACAACTGTTTCGAAGGCCCTCTCCCCAAATCTGAGGCTGAATGACGCTTTCAGTGTTACCAGAGTAAAAAAGAGGACCACCTGTTAAGGTCAAGCAACTGCTAACTCACAGCCAGTGGGAGGGGATAGTGAAAAGGGTCCAAAAAGACAAGAAAAAGACTCGGAGCTGAACATACAGTGTTGCACTGAGACAGCTTCTATTGTGGCGTTCCTCTGAATTGGTCAGTGTGGCTATAATTGGTAACGAAGGGATACAAAGTGTGAGTGACAAGAGAGGCCTCAAAGCAGCAAATGGCCCAGGAGCAAAAATGACTGTCACAGCGTCATTATCTAAATCAGGGTTCAAAATACAGTAGTTCCCAACAAAGGGGTCACTTCTACTGATATGTGTGTGTTTAAAGAAACTAAAACTGGACGTAAGAGGAAGACATACAAGGAGAAACGACAAAGCGGGCAACTATGGGCATAATTCAGGGGAGGTTTGCAGGACGCTACAGCACTCGAAACTTCACTCATCAACACAAAATGCCTAAATTGTTCTCGACGTGATCCCGTCATAGCAAAGAGACAGGGGAGTTGTTTCGGTCATCCGTTGATTTGATCCATTATGACTGTTACACTAATTGCATTAATAAGGGCAAAATTGCTATTTTGAAACAGAATTTTCATCCTCTTCATTTGGCTAACCTTATCGCCTCTCTACTCTTCCTACATGGAAGCCGGTGACTGTGACTGTGCGTGTGTGTTCGTGAGTGCGTCTCTGCCCCCACCATGTAATGGCTATAAGGTCATCTCTATTTTCCAGGCTTGGTGTACAATGTCGTTGGATTGCAACATTTTGCATGGTTAAAAACAACAAAACGAGCTTTGATATTTGACTCCCTGCTATTTTCGATATGTGGCCCAAACCTCATTTAACGGCATCACAGTGTATGTTTGAAAAAGTTGCAAAACTAAGTCGTGTTTGCCTAAACATTCAAAAGGACGACACTGTCTTACAGTGAGCGCATTTGAAACCGGCTTTTAAAAAGTACATTAAAATGATCGTGTCCTTGAAGGGTGCATTTAATTTACTGTAAACTTCATTGTATCAGTACACAGAATGCGTGGGCATGTTTTCTGCCTATTTGTGCTGAATGTCAGTACTTGTGGTACTTGTGTGTATGTTCAGCCCTCATCGGCCTCTAACATTGAGAGGAATGACACTCTGTGATCAAGGACATGAATTGCTCATTGATTTTTAGGGGCCAGCTTAACTATCCATTCCAATTGATTTTTAGCTTTGCTGGGTGTGCGAGTTATGGCAGTTTTAATGTATCATCTGTATGTGTACTCATCACCCTCTGCAAGAGGATTTACAATAGTCTGCGGATAATGCATATACAGCACCATGTGCAAACGTGGGACAGGGACTTTATCCTTTTCTGCTGCTTTTTCTTTTTATTATTATAAATTCCAAGAAGCAGAAACCATAAAACCATATTTTTATAATAGGTGGAAAAAAAGAATCACCTTGGTTATTATCTGCTCCAGGACTTAGTAAATGATCTATTGGGAATATACAGCATTGTTTTTTATCTTGATACATTCATGGAAAATAAAACCAAAGCGTGTGAATGAACTGTAATCCTCTTTAATGCTAATCAGTGTTGTTTAGAGCGTTCATGTCAGCTTTCACTTCCACATAGCCACAGTAACCAGAAAAAGAGTTGAAATTGCAAATGGACTCATGCTCTACAAACAGAAGCACTATGGCTTTGCCACAAACCATCACCATGAAAAAAATTTAGTACATTTTTTTACTAAATTTTAAAATATATATACATATATATATATATACACACATATTATATATATATATATATATACACACATATTATATATATATATATATATATATACACACATATTATATATATATATATATATATATATATATATATATATATATATATATACATACATACATACATACATACATATATATATATATATATATATATATATATATATATATATATATATATATATATACACACACACACACACATATATACATATATATGTATGTTTGACACTATTTTAGTTCTTTACATTTAGAAGGCGGTTGTCAAAAGAAAAACAAAAAAAAACCTCACATTACCACGAATTAACAATTCATATAAACTATTAATAATCAATGATTTGGTGATGTAAGAGACAAAGTCAGAGCAATGTGATCCAAAAGGCAGTCTAAAGTCATCTGTCAGGTAGAAAGTCATTAAAATAGGGGCTCGTTTTCCTGTACCAAGCTTAGGTTTCACTGAGGCAGGGATACATTTCTATTCTTCAGCAAAAGGCTGCGCGCTCTCATATGATATCATCTCTTTCAGAACATTACTCTCAGTGGCTTGTCTTTTTTGTCTTTTGTGTTTTTCTTCAATTCAAATTGCCCTTTTTTCCAAATGGTTTTGGGTGAAGCAGGCCTCTGTGTGAGGTAACTGCCTTTTGTTCAGTGAAAAGGACTGCATAAAGCACACTTTACTCCATGCTTTAAAAAAACAAGCCTGCTTAATTAATGTTTTACAAGTGCTGCTGTATTCTTAGTAAAAAAAAAAAAAAAAAAGCCTCTATCAAAGCCGGCAGGTTCAGATTACGTACCCTAATTGAAATTCTGAATTTCTAAGCCAACTTCTTTTTTCCCTGCTCCCGCTCTTTCTCCCTGCACACACAATAAAGCCTAGTGTTTTGTAGTCCACAAATGACATCAAATCATCTAAGTAATATGGGCTTTTCTTTTTTTTTTCCTGTATTCTCATGTTCTGGTAGTGGGTTCATGAGACAGCTTAATAAAGCAGTAAATGCTTGGGGAAGCCTGAGAGCCTACTGTGTACGGGTGTATGTGTGTGTGTACCCATGTGCACACGCGTGCTCTTGTGTTTTACCTCCACCAGGGACCTCAAAGCAGAAGGCAAAGCCTGGTTCCACACACTCAAGCAGATTTTCCAAAAGAATAAAGCAAGAATAAAGCCGGAGAACAAAAGAGAATGACTAATACAGAAACCAAAGCCAAAAGTAAGACACTTATCTCATGGGTTGACATTCATAGAGCCCATATTAATGCAGTCTGAGCTAAATGAATACAGCATAATTTACAGGTTATACATGCATTAGGTGCTGGAGGAAGGCAAGCTGTGTGAACAGCTGCAGGTGTGGGAGCAGCCAGGCTGAGGCTGAGTTTGGACAAGCATCACAGACACCAAATGGCACAATAGAGGAAACATAGGTTTCTATGTGCTGGTGACAATGATCTAAGATGTAGTTGGAGACTGACTCCACAGGGACATGGGGGGAAAATGCTTTTTGCTCAGCTCGCAGCATATATGCACAAACATTTGTTTCAAAGGGAAAATTTCAACCTTTTCTACCATCACTGATTATCTGGCAGGTAAGTGTAGCAGGTGATTACATAAATTATAGAGTTTAAAAAAATGTCATCCCTGATAACCTTTGTTCTAAGTTAATCATTGCAGCAAAAGAAAATTGCTTCTCTCCTCTTTTATATTTACCCAAACTCCCCCTCTTTCAGCGGGGTATTATTTTATTGGCTTGTTTTGCAAGCATTATAACTTTGCATTCTTCTCCCAAGGTCAGTTTCTACTGTGCCACAAGGACTATTTACACATGGGGCTTTTTCAGGTCAGTTCCATTGTATTTACATCAAATAATTTTTGATAAGGGATGTAAAAGACCTATAAACCCAACATCATAAACAGGAGAGGTGTAGCTGAAATAAGGACAAAAGATCAACGGCTGAATTTTTCCTTATCTTAGACACGTTGATATTTTTGAGTCAACTCTCGTCACTCCCTCACCAACCCCCGCTTCGCTCTCTCTCCCTCCGCTGAGTGGGAGCGTGGACTTGTTAGATTTAGTCCAATGGCTTCCCAGTGCGGCCAGCGAGCGAGCTCTTGTTTCATAGAGAAGCAGCTCCCCTGTTATCTCCCTAGCACTATAATCACTTAACAAAGACTTGGGCATTTGCACAAATTAAAACATCAATAATGCATAAGTGCTTTTCAGTTTTGAGCTATAGTGTCCCCGTATTGGGATGAAATACCCCCTCAGTCAGTGGAAAAACTTCTAGCTCGCCATCTTCCGTCGCACAAACGACTTAGAGAAGCCACAGTCCCGCTTTGAGCAACAGCCCCTCCTTTGCTTAAACTTGAGGCTAAAGCTGCGGCGAACAGTTGGGATCTGCTTTGGTAACGGGACAAAATGGCTGGGCTGAGTGGGACGCGGAAGTTGTTTTAAAGCGAGAGGCGGTAAGTGGTGGTGGTGCATCAATGCAAACAGGCAACACCCTTGAGTGGCGCAGCGTGGCATCCTTCCATAAACAACACCACCGCCATGTCTCCGACATTTATGATTTGTGGTCAGAATGGCAACGCAGGCCTGATTCTAATCCAAGTCTGCATGTTTGCCCTATCCTTACATGGCTAAATCTGCCCGACCTACTCTCTTATTTTCCCAGATGAAAACACCAGACGTTTCATATGGCTGTCAGGGAGCTTTGCTTAAAACAAGTTATATTAGAACATTACACTTGGACAAGGGAAGGGAAGGGCGGGAGCATCATGGGAAAGAAACTAAGTAACACTTTGTACCAGGATGCTGTTCGGGCTACTGTTTAATTTGAGAAGAAAACCTCCTTCATGTTTATCACTGCAGTTGCGACTCGGTTGCGCTGACTATGGAGGAGTTAAGTATCATTATTGGACTAGTAAATCCATGACCAGTACCATTCCAACACCAATTGAGGACGAGCCATTCTATACAGATGGCCTCAAGGACAATTAGCAGTAATGATTGGTTGCCACATAAATGAGGGGAATTCTATTTGCTGGTGCACTTGCGGATGATCACAGACCAAATGCCTCTGACAATAATATGGATGGCTGCTTTAGACTTACTTGTAAATGCTGGTTAAATATACAGCAGAGCCGGAAAAAAAAACAGTCGTTTCTGCGGCGTCTGACTGTCTCTCTAATATTGAAGTAATACACGGCAAAGGAAGGTTAAACTTCACCCGTTTTGCAGACTTCCCACTCTGATGAAAAATAAAGAGATGAGACAAAATAACACAGTGATCTAAAATATTATCTCTTCAATCATACCCTTTTCCCCCGATATCTTCATCCCCCCCTCGCCCCTCCCTTCTCTGTCAGTTAGTCTGGCAAACAATCCCCTTGTTAGCAAACTGTTAAGACAGCCGCTTGGTACACAAATTGCGCTCGACCAAGCGAATTTGTTTTGCAAGGGTGACCTGTTTAATCATCTCATTTTCTTTGGCGGACATTTATTCATCTGGTTTCCACGGTTACAGAGAACATTAAGGGGCTACAGTAATAAGGCTGGAGAGTCAAACAGGTAATAAAAAAATTAACGCCATTTTCCAGCAGCCGAGGACAGTGGGTGAAATGAATCAAGGGAGAGGGGAGAGGAGCAGCGGGGGGAGCGGGGGTGGGTGGGGTGAGTGTTGAAGAGGGAGGGAGGCGGGGGAGGGAGGCGGGGGAGGGGGGGGGCTCCAATATTGTCCAAACAATAAGCCTTAGCGGTTATTTTACTCTGTAGATCAGGTGGTGCTGTTATGGACATGACACTTTGGGCACAGAGCAGGAGAGATAAAGCTTTTAACGTGGCCCTGCTCCTTTTTTTTATTGTCATTTAGCGATTACATATCAGAACAATTAAAAGTTAGCCCAAGATATCTATTAACTTTGCTCTTTTTTTATTTCTCCTGCGCTCGAGAGGCTAGATAATTTGCACTTTTGGCAGCGCAACGTGTCAATAACATGCAAGGGGACAGCATGACATTTAAAAGCCCTGGTGAGAAACGCTTCGCAGTCCTCCCGAGTTGAATGATGTTTTCTTCTATTGTCGTCTGAAAAAAACAAAGCAAAGCAAAACTGAGAAACGGCAGAAGAAAACAAGAAAACAACCTTGAAGATTATGGAGTTTATTGCTCTCAGACTGACAGTGATCTACACACAAATTGAGAGAGTCCAGTTTCTGGCCAAATATAGAAAATTCCGGTACAATAGGGGGAACAGGTGCTGAGGGCCCACAGAAAGTGACGAAGCCCAAGAGCTGGGTAGCTGCTGAATGCCAAATAAGGCAGTGAGACACGTTGCACCAAAGCACCAAACACCCTACTGTAATGTCATTTTCTAAGTCTGATGACTGTCAACAATTCTCCCTCTGACTGTATTCCCTATACGTGAGCGTGCTGCTTCGGACAGTTTCCCCACTTTAATAATAACCGAACAAGCGAAAACAGGCAACAATTTTTATGCATTACTCATTTCTCCACTCCTTCCAAAACTATTTCTAATTGACAGCACGGCTTTGGCACTCCTAAAATATGTACAAAACGTCTCAACCTAACCCTTCATCATTTAAATTGTCTGGTTTAACCTGTATTTGGGCATTTTGCGACTCTGCCAACACCCTTATGAGAAACAAACCAAAATGAATTCTTTTCTTTGTTTGCTGTCGTGTTACTTGTATATACATTGTTGCCCGGGTGGCTCCGGTGCGACTGAGGTTGGGAGAGGGAAGCACGACTGCTGGCAGGCAACATCTCTCCGGAGAGGGAGGGGAAAAAAGAGATGTCAGCCGACCCGGTCTCGCACACGTGCGCGCGCGCACCACACACACAAACACACACAAACGTAGGATACGCACTCTAACATCAAACATACACCGCTCGCGTGTCACAAGGAGCGCTCTCCCCTCTTCGCTCCTCCCCGAGGCAGGAGCCTGGAGAAACACACTCTCGTCATACATGCAGGGTGAAATCCCCTGAAGGCGATACAGAATGGACAGAAAAAAGGCTAAGCTGTGACTACGGGACTGCCAACTGTTCTGCTAACAGCCTCTTAACAGGTGTGGACTCTAGAATCATGTAATCCTATCAAGTTACCCAGCAAAAAAAAAAGAAAAAGAAAGAAAGAAATCCGGCAAACTGCATACTCCTGAACTCCTCTCCCCCTCTCCTTCCCCCTCTCTTTCTGTTGTGACAGAAATGAACAGCTGGGCTTCAGATTTATCATGTACAGACAGTAATTATTGCTGGTGCTGCTTGCTACTGACCCAAGTGAATAGAATGTCACATGAAAACACACGCGCGCGCGCGCGCAGCAGAAGGGGAGCTGGATTCGAGGGGTGCCGGGTTGGGGACCGTGCGGAAGATGCGTCGGTGACACAAAAGACAGAGCAGGGCAGTGTTTAAACGTCACTACGCTTCTGTTTGCAGTCAATTATGGTTGAGGACAGGAGTATTGGCTGTGTAACCCGGCAGAGCAAACATTTTGTTGCTCGCAGTGAAGGTGACGGGAAAAAAAAAAGGTTCAATGTTTGTTCCTGTTTTGTTTGTTTTTTTCTTTTCTTTTCCTCCAATCAAAAATAAAATCAGAGATATCCCGGCAGGCCCAGAATTCCTGTCAAGAGAAAGGTGACAGAAAACTGAAACTGAGAGAACTGAGAGATAAACTCAACACTAAAAAGCAGCAGCAAGGTGTGAAGACCAATTTGTTTCAGCACCTACTATTCTCTATATGCTTTGCTTTTCCGTACATGTATGACTGACTAAACTTGCCAACAATTTTACTCAGTGGTAAATATATATATATATATGTAAAGGAAAACAATTGATACTGGCCTATGCAAAGTATTTCTTTTACTATCTCAAACCAGTCTGACCCCACCTGCTGTATGTATACCAGAGATAAGAGGGTGAGGAGATAGACAATTAATCTATTACCCATGTCAATCACTGTCCTTGTCATTAGATAGTTAACCCCACGTTTGCTGACTGCTTTCACACACATTCAGCTGGAAGTTGCGGTCCGCCACATTCCATGCCCACTAACCTACGTACGGCCTGCTTCACACCTTAAAGACCCCCTGCCACATTTAAAGGGATTAGTCACCACATTTTGTGCCGGCTTAATCTCTCTTTCAGCTGGCCTAATAAGTGCGCCCCGATAAGCGAAGCATGCAAATTCATTCATGGCCAGTGGAGACCATGCTTTCAGACAAATGCGCCAAAGTCTTGCACTCTGCTAATTACCTCTTCATTTTCCCCGTTTTCCCCTCTTATATAGCATATCAACAAGCAGAGATTATTCTACTCCCTCGCTTTGCATGAAATTATAATTTCATATGTAAGATTAGGGGGGGAAAAAAGTTACTGGATGCATCTCTCCTGACTCTGCTGCGCACCAGAATACATGACACGGCACATTCAGCTGAGAGATAAAAAAAAAAAAGAAAAAAGATTTATTTTCTCCTGGTTATGATGATAAAAATGTGTGTGAGGGGGGGAAATATTAAAAACTATTTTTTTTCTTTTATGTGCTTTTCTAATTTACAGTATAATTTATAAGTGACTGCCTTCCATTTTGAGGGAACATAATTACGAAGGATATTTCAGGATTTCCACTACTCCTATTCTGAGTACAGCAGCTTCACAAACACGCAATATCCGTGACAATAAAAACTTAGCAAGTTATGTTTTAGATAATAAAGGCAATGAAGACCCAAGGTGCAACCTGTTTATCATTCTGGAATATTTCTTCACCAAGTATTAATTAGGCCATTACTCCAGATTGGTGACGGGGAGCTTTGAGGTTTTAATTAGGTGCTGGCCACTGCATGAGTGCACAGGAGTGAAGAAAGGGGGTGGTGATGCCACTTGCCTTACTCCTGGCCCATATCAAGTAGCCCTGAACACTTTGGCTACTGCGGCAAGATGCATAGCAGCCCACGTGCATCTGGAGTTTATTTGATCATTTGATCTCTGATGTTTCCTCTTCCTGTCGGTGAAGGCAAAAAAAAAAAAAAAAAAAAAGGCCAGTTGGTGTGATTTGTGTATTAAAAGATGGGGGTTAAGGTAATTATGGTGTTGGGTGGTTTGTGTCTGGTGACTGGGCACAGGCTCAATCAGGACTCAGCTGTCCCTCTCTTTTTCTTCACCCCCCCACCCTTACACACACACACACACTCACACACACACACACACACACACCAGCGTGCACGTGCACACACACACTCACACACACACACACTTCCCTGCCCTTGTCTGCTGTCTGTGTCCCCCCTTCTCTACCCCTGCCACTCTGCTAAAACCAGGGATAACGCACACAGCCTCGCATAACATCAATCAAATACCGAGAGCGGACCATAAAACTACACAAACACTATACGCTGCCATTAACTACTGCATGTGACACTTTGTAAAATAGAGAAAATGAATTTGAAGATCTAAAAAGAATTAAAGGGTAAGGAAAAATAAAAGGGGTTTGTTGTTTTAAAGTTTTTTTTAAATAAACAGTAAAATGCTAAAATAAAATATCTTCATTTTTAACATTGAGAAGAAAACAAAACAGATGCCGTTTAAAAAAAACCCTAAACAACACACATCTATTTCTAAATTCAGTAGCAGAGAGTGAGGTCTCATTACATTCAAATAACATAAGTGAACAATAAGAAAAATCTCACATTTTGGTATAATTTTAAACATTTATTAAATAAATAAATGTGCAGAATGCGAGTGTTTTTCCTCGGTTGACAAGGCGATACTAATCACCTCGTTGCTGAGAAGCACTCTTCCCTGACAAGGCTCCTTAGAATACAAGGATCCCCCAGGAGAAATCGGCACGAAAGAGGTTAAAGACAATGACTCGCGTTTTTTCCCTCCAAACGTCTCCCTGTTAAATTTATTTCAAAACTCTGTTAATCTGCTGTACACAACATTTCCATTAGCATAGCCCGGCCCCCTAATAAAAATTCCAGCTAGTTTAATTAAAAAATGTAAATTTACTGTCATCCAAGGAGCTGCAGAAATAGGAGTGCAACAGCATATTTTATTGCTTAAGACATCAAATTGATTCGGGTTATTGCTAAATTGTGATAAAAGGTTATTGAGGGCCTTCAGACCTGGGCTTGTTTTTTCTCCCCTCATTTCATCCTAGTTTTGTGGAGGGCCGTAAACGATGGAGAGGGCCACAAAGGGTTAATGAGACGACTCAGTGAGGGAGAAGGCAATCAACATTATGACTCATAAGAGGGGAGAAAAACATTTTCCAAGCTGACGAAAAGTTTGAAATTAGGGTGTGTCACAATAACAGTTGAACTTGTTTGTTGTTATTTCAAACGATAATGCAGGACACCTTAAATAACCAGACATAATAACCGAGCTCTCTCCTGTCTGCCTCTCCTGAGTGTTTGTGAAACCCTGTGGTCACAGTGGTCTACTATACAGTCTGTCAGCGTTTTATTTGATAAGGCAAAAAACATCTTTAATTTACATTAATCCTGCGATGCACAAGTCAAAGCCGATGTCGTGCCAAAAGTGTCTGAAGTGCAACGCAGCGCCGTGAAAAAGGAGAAAAGAAAAAAAAAAGAACAGGATGAAAATAAAAACAGACATAACTGACAAACATATTAAAAATAACAGCCTCGTGCAAAGCTCGCTCGAAATATGACTTGCGTAGTTTTTTTTTTTCAGGGAATATTTTAAAAAAGACCAAAAAAAGAATAAATATATTTTCACGGTAACCTTTCTGTAATTTACAACACTGACATCAGTTTAAAAATACCCTACTCAAAAAAAAATACCACAACATCTGCTAAATATTTTCACACCGTGTGAGTTTAAAATAAGGCATTTTAAAAATAGGGTCGATAAGACTGATCAAAGAGGACCGATTAAGTCTAAAAGAACTTGATGTACAGTTACCGAGCAGTAACATGTATATGTGGTAATAATGAAATATACTGAGAGTATTATTACACACACACACACACACACACACACACACACACACACACACACACACACACAATGAAAGGAAGACACCACTTGGTGTGCAAGCGAATGGAAAACACACGAGAACACACTGCACGCGCAAAACAGAAAGAACTAAATGTGACCATAAAATGTGACTTCTTTTAAATCCCACTAAAAAAAACCCGTCTTATAAGTGGTGAGGAGAGTGACGCTTACACGTATAATCCAGTTACAACACAACAAGTTTATCTTTCTAAAAGTACGCACAGAATCACTGATGTTAACCTGGCAGCTACAGGTTTTTATAAAAAAAAACCTGCCTCACAGGTGTGTGTGTGTGTATAGAAAGGGAAATGAATCAGAATCATCGTATGAAAGCACTCAAACGAATGGATCGTTTGGTTACAGTTTTACCTCACCTCTAATGCTTTTAATTTATCTGTTTAATGCATGAAAATAGCCTGTGCACTGTATGTACACTATTTAGAAGTACCTGGCAAGGTGTTAACACTGCTGCTGTTCCCTTTACATGTGGAAAACATAAGCAACACAACAGTTTGTTTGCTTTGTCCCCTTAGCAACAAACCCTTAGGCCATTCAGGTTACCCTAATGGCATTGCCAGCTCCTGCGTGTGTGCCAAACCAATATCTTTATTTCTAGACTCAAACTGTGACTTATCAAAATAAGAAAAAAAAGTATAGCTGAAAGAAAGAACTAATAAGCAAGAGAAGAAGAAACAAAAACAGGCTGACAGGGAGTTGTGCCGCTCTCTAGAAGAGAGACGTACTCTGTCAAGAGAAAATGAAACTTGCTGTGTGAACTTTCCTCACATGTGTACTGAATGTAACACAGTGTCATGAAGCGTGTGCTGAGGAAACAGGCAATCATATTTGATACTGCAGTCACCTTTGGGCACTGTCAAAGAGCTATAAATAATGGTGTCGCAACACTTGGGTATACGTACGAGCTGGCACATAGTTTAATCATGAACAACTTCCCCTCTCTGTATATTTAGTCAGAGATAAAGGCACACCTTAAACTGTCAGCTAATAAAACACATCTGACAAAGACAGAAAAGAAGAAGAGTACTCACCATATTCAGGGAAGTCGAAGTTAAATCCTCTCAGACATGTAACTTTCATAATATTACTCAACTCTGTTAGAAAGTCATTCGAATGTTGGTTGTTGGAGGGGGGGAATACAGCGGAAAAGTAACTAGATTAAAAAAAAAAAAAAGAGGCTTCCTTCAATCAAGCACTAAACTCCTTGACATGTAATCTGTCAATAGTTTGTTGCTGAGATAATGCCGGCTGCCACGAGCGGATTTGATTGGCAGCTTAGGGTCTGGCCCCTCCTTCCTGTGGTTTGACGGTGATGGGGGGGTTAGGTGAAAGAATATGGAGCCTCCCCCTTCCCTGCTCTGTCTCTCTCTCTCTGTGGCGCTCTCTCTCTGCCTCTCGTGCGCTGCCTCCCTCTCTTGCTTTGCTCCCGTACACACACACACACACAGACAAAGCTGTTGGTGATGTTGTCTGAATAGGCTGATAGGAAATTATGGCAGAGGAACCGGAGCAGTTTTTTTTCTCCCTCCCTCAGTGGGCTGGCCTTTCCATCTTTGTGGTCTTCTAGCCTTTCAACTCTCTTGGGTGGAGCCTCCACTGCCTCTATTCAAATGAGCGAAGGGGGGGCACACAACACTTAAAAAAAAAGAAAAAGAAAAAGGGCTTTCTAGAGAATAAGAGTATACGTTTATTAAAACATATTATACTTTGAGGCTAATTATTTAAATCCAATGCAGTGTGACTACATGTAAAAGCTGCTTTTAAACACATATTTAATTAGCGTTCTATATATAAAGTACAACTACAGTAAGTGGAAGAATATTTCCACAATTTTGTCCTCACTTATTAAATCATAGACTATATGTTTGATGTGTACATAGTCAAAGGGCAGGATAAAGCCAGGCACATTACTATTTGGTAAATATGCTTGTCCTCATGTCTATCACAGAAGCGTTAAGCTTAGAAAAAGATTTCACAAAATACATTTTCCAGCCCTTTAGCTTAAAGCGAATAACTCTTTCCCTCCCTCACAATATAGCAATCCTCTCCATTTCAGCCCTGCATGGTATACTTTCTTTGCTTCTCTCTCTGTCTCTCACTCAGAGCGCTCTGGTTCTCCTTCCCTCCCTCTGATAAGCTATCAGTTTTCATTGTAATTTCAGGTGAAATGATAAACGACGGCCGTTACCAGGTGACAATGAATACTTTATAAGACAAACCCTTTATTTGCCTGGCAGTTTCTTCCGCAGCAGCATGCAAAGCGCCTCGGGACCATTTGTACATAATGCCCATATACTGTAAACATGGTGGTGTGTCAAGAATGTGGAATTTACAGAGCGACACAAAATAACAAGAAAGTCTCAACTTTCAAAGGTAACTGGATATTCCTGTTTTCCACGGCAGGTTTACTCTGAATAAAGGTGTTGTATAACTAGCATTTACTGGACACAGAAAAGAGGAAATGAATAACTTTATGGCTTTGGACCATAATACAATAATACATAGGTCGGGCTTCAGTTCCTGAGTGCTGTTAGTCTGAAGTATGTACATAAAACTGGTTTTGGTTGATTCTGAAATTATGATGACTCATCCTGGCTAATAATGGAAAAAAATAAGGCTTTGTCTCCTCCTTCCTAACCCACATAAAGGAAAATGACCTTAAAAGAGTTTCTATCAAAAGGTTCCACCCTCGATTTAACTTTGTACTGTAAATACTACTTTTATTAGCCCGGGATCTAATGAAATCGAATTGTTTTTGTTGTGCACGACCTGACTTGGCGACCGCTCTTTTGTTCTGTTGCTGGATAAAAATCTTTTGTGTCAGTCTCCGTACAAATAAATAAATATATATGTTGTTAATGGATTTGTGGCCCGTGTGAATTGCTAGATTGAAACCTGAAAATATAATAGTTACTAAAAATGATCGCATGCCACTGATGTGGTAGAAATTTTTGAAGTGGTGAGAACATCTGCCTGGCTCTAATGCTGTGATGCTTTTTGTCTCACATAGGTGGAGCATAACAATAAAAACTTCCACAGTATCTCAAAAACTTGATATCAAGGGGGCGAGTGCAGGGTGAATTCTATTCATGTAACAATGTCCACAGGAGGCAGGGTCTGTCGTCCATGCATTACAGCCTTCTGGACCCTCGAGCTGCCATCTTTGGGGGCGAAACCATTACTTTTCAAAAGGAGCTGTGGGGCTTTTCGTTTGATGTGGCGTGAGGGTATTGTATGGTGCATGCGGGAGAATGTTGAGGGCAAGGTGGAGTGTGTATGCGTGTGAGCGTGTGTGCGCGCGCTCCTATGCATGTGACATGGTAGGGGTACATCAGTCAAAGGGCCGCTGGGGCCAGACGTTTGGCTGCCCCTGACCGTGCGCTCCAGGAGGGGCTGGTCTGGTGCAGGGCCCACTCCGAGTCCTCCATTCCCCAGGACAAAAGCTATTGCCCAGTTGAAAGATGTGAATTCAGCGGCTTTTGTGCCCAAAGCCCAGAGACATGCCGAGTGAGAAATCTGACCTTTGCCGAAAGTCAGATTGTGTTTTTGAACCCCTCTTGCTGTCTCTGGCAATTCGGGGGGCAAAAAAGTGACTGAGCGAATAGGCTGGAGTGGGTGTGAGCCGGCGTGGGGTATTGGGGTCTGTCATGACGGGTGGAGTGCACAGGTGGGGGTGTGAGAGACAGAAGGAGCAACAGTCCGGCGTGAACCTCTCCGACTCTGCGTCTTAAAGTTTGAACACAACAAATTAAAAACGGTTTGTTTTTCAGCAGACAATGAAGCAAGTTTATTCCTGATACTCACTGTCATGTTGTTGAAAATTGGCAGGAAATTGAACGTGTAAAAGCTTAATTCTGAAGCAGAGGCTTTTCAACAAGAGTTCACCTCAGTGTTCCTCGAGGTTGTCTATGATGTGGAATATTATTCCCTCTCACGTCTGTTTATATTGCATTATATATTTATTTTTTAAGCGGAGAAGGAGCGGAATATTAAACTTACACGCAGATGCAGCCACAACAGCGATGATCGCAACACACCACATTTTGATGATCATCATTTGCATGACTCATGACGATGATTCCTTCGAAACTCATTTGATTTTCATAATTGCTGTGTAGCTGTATATGCGTTGACATACATACGCTAGGAAAAGCGCAATGAAAATCTCATTAAAGGTACATACTTGAAAGCAATTAACGTGTATAAAGTAGAAGGTATATTTGGGGCGCTGATATTACATGAATCACGATATAGCATGTTGCTTGGCGGCACTGTGTTGAGAGCAGAGATTCGGTAGATAGAATAGGCCTATGTTTTTCAGTCATACATTTTTCTTGACACTGCTTTCATCCCCCGGCCGTAATCATCATATCTCCCCCATTGCTCTCCCGGATGCAGACATCCATAATGCAATCTTCCTAATTTTGATCCCTCGCAATCTGGTTTTAAAAGGGAGGAGAAAAAAAAGGGACATATTTCTGAAGGCTCGCTCGGTAATCATTTTAGACAGATAGCCTTTCCCATCGCAGATGAGCAAATATTTGTAAACCAGCTATCTAATGGAAAATTATAGTGAAATTAGAGTGAAATTCATGACAGTGAAATCCGATTATCTGTAATTCTATTATGCCATCTTAGCCCACACAGCATATTTTTGTAGAGTTTTTTCCATAAATACCTATGCCAGGGGTCTTGCTAATCAAATAAAATTGAAATTCATCTTCCCATTAAATTCAATTAGTTGCAATTTCTAAAGCCTAACAAAGATTTTAATTACTAAATTATAAAATTCTCCCTAGCCAAATTGGGGAGAGAAAAAGTGCATCCCCTGCATCTGAAAAACAAACCCATGAAAGGAAATTGTTGATCAAAAAAGATATCCAGGGGAAAATAACATTAGGGAGAGCACTGGGGCCCTTATTCAGCGAGTCTGGGTGGGGAGTGACGTGTGCCAAACGCTAGGCTCCTGGGCTGGAGGAAATGAACTTAGCTGAGGTTCTCTTTGTCTCTAAATGTCTGCCCTCAGAGTTATTATGCTGTAATTGACTAATTGACACCTTAATTTCATTTATGGGGCTCCTGTGTTCATAAAGCAACCTCTGGGTGGGGCAGTGGTCTTGAGCGGAAGCAAGGAAGTCAACATCCAGGACACCAGGTAGGGCCTTAGGCCTTCGGTTCTGTCCTCGGCAGATGATGATTATGTATTTGATAATGAAATGGTCAGGAAGAACACACTGACTTAGTGGAGGCTTAAAGAGGAGCATCTTACTCGTATGTTTAAATCCCTCTGATGCATGCTGATGTGTTATAATCATGCACGCCCAGCCTTACAATCTGTCACTGCAGACACAAACGACCTCCTTGAGGGTCAAAGGAGTTTATTTTTAGGAAGCGAGGTTCTTAAACTTCACAGGTAAACACAGCTGCATGTTGCGTTGTTAGATTTTAAAAACAACTTAAGCCAGGAGTTACTCCTGGTAACGTGGAGCGGAGGGGGGAGTGCTAACAGGACAGCTCTGGGGTCTGGGGGTCAGCTAGCAGGTCCATTTCCCAGCCCTCCCCTGCTCCTCACCAGTGGGCCACTAAAATAACAGCTCAGCACCCACTGCAGACTACAAAGCTCCATCTGAAAAGGCACCTGCTGCTGTTATTCACTTTAGCCCTTTTGGCAGCTCACTCTCTCTGTTTAAAGGACACGTAGAAGAGAAAGAGTCACTGGGAAATGATGAATTATTTAAGTATGATGTCTAATTGTTTCAAGGCAGACATCTTGTTTCTGGAAGGTAAAGCTTGGGGGTGGGTGTACACACGAGGGGAGGACTCTTTGCGAAGAGGTCTGTCGACTGTGGATTGCAGACAGTCTCGCACTTGAAGAGGCTGCGTAAATATGACCAAACTGAAACTTTAATCTGCTTGTTCCCCACCCAAGCTGGCTGGGTATTACAGATAATCTTTTTTGTGTGTCATATGGTGGGAGATATAGATGGAGCTAATTTTTTAGAGACAAATCTGATATTTGTCAACTGGTTGAAAAAAACCTGGGGATTTTCTCCTAATCCTCCCTTGGATGTGAAGGCGCGTTAACAGCAAAATGCAGATGGTGTTTTGTGCACGGAGAGTACCCAGCACTCGGCGCGGTGCATACGGAAAGGCGCAGCTAGCCTCGCTAGGGCTCAGCACAACCTGCAGATAGCGAACTCCCCCCCCCCCCCCCCCCCCCCAAAACCTCCCCCCACCCACCAGTCAATTAACAAGCCACTTGTGAAAGCAAAGGCATGTTAGTTTATTCCAAAGTGCGAACTTTGCAAAATACATTTCTTGGTTGTTTCTCTTTACTTTTTGTTTCCTTGCTGACATAACATCCTTACTTCTAGGCTGTGTTCATCAAATATTCAGTTGCAACTCAATTCCAATAAGGAAAAGAAAACAAATTATAAATAAAAAGGAGGCATAAATCTTTCAGGATCCTAATTCTAACTTTCCCTTGGAGTGTTTCTGTCTTTATTTTGTCACATTAAGCAGTTTTGCTTTCCGTTCCCACTGCTAGGCGTGGCTCATTTTAGACTGGTGGAAAGACTCTTTTATTCTTCTGTTCTCTTGTTTTGGAACACTGCGCATTTTGTGGTGTCACTTCTTTTATGCACAATTATCACTTGTGTAACTTCTGGTTTTGTTTTTATGAGAGACAGAACAATAAAACCTATGTGGCGTTCCTTTTTTGGTCACTGAGGGACTGTTGTAAGTCTGCACTCACCCCGTCAAGTATAGCTCCAGCGTTACTACAACCAACCACCACAGTGATGCAAAGCTGTGCCGACTGCCTTATCTTATCCAGTATTTTGGGAAGATATTTGCTCTGGTCATTTTAGCACCAGAATGCAACATGGCAGAGCACTCTGGATGCATTCTTTAACTGCTTTGTGGCTCCGCATTACATTTGACATTGCATTGATAGTCTTTCAGAGGCCTTTAACACGCATCTTATCTTGCAGCACGACCTAGTGCCAAAGAAACTAAACAACTTAGAAACCTTACCTGAGAGGAACATATGGTGTATGCGCTGAAATCCAGTACACCTCATTATTGTTTAGAGAGGTTTAAGGGTGTGTATTCCTGAACCAGTTTTCTGAATATATAGCTATGAGTAGTAAGGTTGGCGGCCAGGGACACAGCAGAGGAATATTTGGAGGACAACAAATGGTTAAAATATATGCAAAAGGGAAAAACCTCTGACAATCTTAAACTTTAACTAAATACTTACTTTAGGTGAACAGTTTCTTCCATTCAAGTCCCACACAAAAGGTTTGCATCTTCACTTTTCCAAAAAGTAAACTGCTCATTTTTATGAATGTGCTTCACCTTTGGGATTCATGAATATTGGCATCTTTCATATTTAAATTAAGCGAAAGCTTACAAGCTTACAAATAACTGAAATTTGTATTAAGCTGCCCCTTGTTCTTTCATTCATTTAAACGTGAGACAGGAGCACAAAAGCTTCAAAATTTAAACGCAGCAGGCCAGGAAGTTATATTAACCTGCGCCGTATGTGTTTGTTCCACACAAGATGAAGCTGTTTTTTATTGATTAGTCCGGCTACAGAATAAAAAAGGATGACATTATACGCACTATGAAATTCAGCATTTTTTTAACCTTCAGCAATGCTTGTCATTCCCTTGTAAAATAAATATATAAAAACACCAGGAGAAGGGGAGAAGGGTGGAAAAAAATGAAGAAGGAAAAAAATCACTAAAGCTCTTTTGCTGTAATTGGCTGAATAGCAAGGGCAGCAGAAAATTTACAGGCAGACAACAGTGTGAAGGGGACTCGGTCACAATGCAAAACTAAGCCCTCAGCACCAGCGAGGGAGTAAGCAAGCCAGAGAGTCAACTGAGTGTCTAGGTGCCTGTCAAGCATATCTTAACTACCACGAAGCACTTGTCTCTCCCTAGCTTTGGCGTTAAGCTGCAGATCACAGTCCATTTTCTGGACAAGTTAAGTAAATAACCCAAGCAAGCATGCAGAAGACAGTGACAGGGAAAGAGAAATCCCCCAAAGTCACAGTGGTGACACTCTACTAAATCCAATCAAACTGAGGAGAGAGAGGGAGAGACACACACATGGGGAGAGCGAGAGAGAGGGAAGGAGGGAGGAAGATATCCTCTTTGGTGCCTGTGTGTGTCCAACAGCATTGATGCAATAACACCTCATTCAGTGTTTAGCCCTTCTCAAAGGACAGGCAGGGATAACACTTTAAACCCTGTGGCTTTATCTCCTGCAGATTTTCCATAAAATGCCAAGCCAGGGAGCCGGGGCCATGTGACAACCATGTAGGTCAGGGCAGATGGGGGGTAGAGAGTGTGGGAGGTGAAGGGAGAGAGAAAGAGTGGGGGAGGATGGGAGTTTTCTAATGGAACTGTTGAAAATAGCTTGCAGTAACCAGATTAGATCAATTAAGGATCTGTTTGTAGCTGTCGCTGCATACAGCAAAACTGAGGCTTTAAACACGTAAACACAGAGCAACCAAAACACCAAGCAGGAGAAATAATGTCCACATTGTCCACTTTATTGGAGGGGAGTTGATATGTTTTTGTGAATGAGCCAGGTTAAGGTATGTGAATAAGCAGGCCAATTCTTTTTGCAAGGGCAGCTCATAGAAAGGGCTTCCACGCTGGGATAAACTGTGCCTTTGAAATTCTCCACATATCTTCGCCACAAATTAACAAACGGGAGCGCAACAGGTAAGACAGAAATAAGCCACTTTCTCCCATGCGGTAAATGTTTTCTGCGCGAGCGGTTGACCACGTTCTGTGGTCAGGTGTAGTTTTTTTTATTTTAGTTTTTAAATTTGAAAAGTCCTAATTGATTCAGAAAACTTAACAACCTTGTCCTCTTTACAATAGTCAGCAATTAGACAGCTCTGTCTGACCAATGAACTGAAATACATTTCTCAAGTTTTACAATTTGTTATATCTGTGGATAAAGTCTATCTCTGTGCAACGGGCTGGTGATAATGGAAATTAACAGTGATCACTGAGCATAACTAGATCTGTTATGTAACCTCTACACACCACTCAACCCACTTATCACAGCTTCTGCAAAACACCTGGTTTACACTAAGATATGTATTATTTTGCGAACGCCGTGCGAGGCTAAGGATGTGCGATAACAATAGCCTTGGAAGAAACAAGCTCTCGTGCTTATCAAACACACCTGCAGGCAGGTATCCCTGACCTTGCAGCCGGTTTGCAAATTCAATACGTTCTACATCTTGACTCAAAATCTTGGTTTCTGTGGAAACATTTTCTGGTGAACAGCCTGATCGTTATCCATGACATTTTCAGAATACAGAGATATGTCAATATTCTGAAGCTCACGGGTTTGTATAATTGAACTGGGGGGGGGACTTTAGTTTTCATATGCCGAGGGCACAGAGGTTCCCAGTGGAATACCAGTGATGCCTGATGGAATACAAAAAATGGACCGGGATTATGCTTTGTGCTACTGACTGACCTTGACTTATGTTTTGACCCACATCCACACTCAATCACATGATTCTGTTTTGATCAATATAACTCAGGTGGGATGCACCAAAAGATGTGGCCAAATAGTGACTGTATCCCCTCTGAATATCTGCGTGTCTACACTTGTCCCGAGTACCACTGGCTAGCTTTGTATAAGCTGGCCTCAATCAAGCTCAAAGGCACCATCCCTGTGAAAATAGTATTGATCATAACGAGCATCTATCCATGCATAAGAGCTTGTTTCAATTGATTTTTCCTATTTGAGCTGAAAAACATAATAGAGTTGATATGAATTACAGGGTGTTTTGCTTCAGTTCATCAACACAGCCCAAATAATACTTGCCGTTACCAGGGAAACATGATAACAGTTTTTGTCTGTTTTTCAACAATCAATTACTTTAATGCATTTATGCTGATATTTACACAGAAGCAAACAACACTCTGTATAAGTCAGCAACACAACAACTAGGCTGTTTGTGCGATAAACATATGGGGGACGTGAATGGTAGATGATCAACAACATTTCATTCCACTGCAAGAAAAAAATTATATCTTTGCTTACCACTAATGTTCAGCTACACGCAGCATAATACCGGCTATTGACTAAATGCAGGTTACTGTCATGCTTTTGTTCTGCAACACTCCATCAAGTGTGGTGGCCTTTGCAGGTATAATATTCAGAATAAATACAATACGTTGTAATAAGCTACATAAAATAACTTGTTCAGCAAAAGTTTCTGCGCACTCCAAACTCTCCCAGTTGTCACGTTATGCTCTAAGATTTGCTGTCGCTAATTCCCAAGCTCAAGGCTGATCAGTGTTATTCTACTGACACTTCCCCTAAAGCCTTCTGACATTAAGCCTTTATAAGACAGTTATGGGTATTACATTGGTCTTGCAACATAAACTACTTTTTATTCCTTTACCATAGCGTTTAAATAAAATAGCTAAAGCAACAGATTAAACTCAATAGGCCAACAGGCTACCTCCATCCTTGTTAACAAGCAATTATTGTACTGTTATCCTTGGAGTGTCTTCTGTAGGTTTTAGGCTTGGGGCCTTAATATTATTAAAATAGCCTAGGTGCAGTTTCATACAAGGAATACAATGATGTCCATTTACATTTATCTCACTGTCCCTGCCCAAATTTTTATCTATATCATTCTGAGCCAGATAAGACAGATAATAATATCACAATATGGAAAGATTTGCCCTGGATAGTTCGAAGGAAAAGAAAACAGGGAAAATCAACTTACACCCCCACTGCACAACCAAAACAGCCTATTGTAAAGCAGGTAAAGAGATTAAAGTCTGTGTTAAATCACAGGGTTACCTTGGGACAAAAGCTTGGCTGTGCTGACCCATCAACATGAAACTTTAAAATTAAAACATAAAAATAGGATTACATTTTTTCTTAATGCAGGGTTAGGGTCCTCATTTTAATTCACTGTCAGTCTAACAAAACTCCCGAATAAACAATCACTAAGTAATGCAACTTGATATTGTATAATTGCATGTTTTAGCATTTATTTTTATAGTATTTTTTCAAATATCTCTGGCACCTTGTATATAGAAATACAAAGATAAAAACAATTTAATATCAAAATGAAAGATATATTTTTAAAAATCAATAAAATGAGTTCTGTAAATCCAAAAATTTTATTTAAATGAAGGCATTTCATTTAAATACAATGAATTTAAATACAAGCCCAACTCATGCGGATGCTTTTTAGGCTTCAGTGCTCTCGCTTCTCATTCACTTTGAATGGTGTCACGTCACACATTGCTGAACTGAATAATGACAATAATGATGCGTTACTTTGCTTGTGCTGCTTGCACTGAAAGTTGAGAGAAATTCTACTTCTGAAGTCAGGCGTCGACGAATGAAAAAAATGGCAGTGCAGCCGATAGCCAATGAAATCATGGCGCGACGTCGCTGGTTCAGGCAGCTAGCTTTGCTAATGCTACCTGCTAAGTGAGGCTTGGCTAGCTTGCCTCAACGTGTGATTAATGCCATGGTGACCCCATAATGCTTTGAAACCAACTCTATTTGGACTGATTCTTCCAAATGTCTGCCTGTTTTTCTCGAGTTATTAGTGAATAATTTGCCTTCAATAACGTGTTAATTTCTCTTCAACTGTAGCAAGTTGAAAACTTAGCAGTGCTCAACAATAGGCACTTGTATTACTTTTGCTATAGTTTGGCAGAAGAATCATCCACTCATCATCTATGCAAACCATTCTGTGGCAGTGCATACACTCAAAGAGCTGCCATTGGTTCAACGCACCAAAGTGTCATCTTAAAAAACATTTTGTGACACTTTGTTGAGGTAAAACACCGTCCTGGTTCATTATCGCTACAGTTAGAGGAGCTACCTGAGGAAAGCCAACAGTGACACAGTAAATCTGATGAGAAGATAGAAGCAACTTGGCTAGAAAGAGCAGCAAAAATGTGTAATTGTTTTGAAATCCTAAAAATAAATTGAATGTACTAAATACTTAAGCTGACTGTTATGCTACCTGGCTAGTTAGCAATAACTGTCATGTCATTCAGTTTCTCAATGTAATGGTGAGTCCCAGTCAGAAACACGCTATCACTGGAGTTGTGACATCAGAGTTCCGAGATATCTGGAACCAGCACAAAATTTGTCGTGCTATTTATGCCACAATTAAATTTTTTCCAGATTTAGACAGTAAGCCTATAAGAGATGGAGATTTCTAAGAAAAGTCAGGACTGCTGAAAGCCATTCACAGTGACAGTCACTCTGATTTTTGGGTCCACATTACTGTTTCTCAATGACAAACATCAGTCAGTGTTCACACACCAAGTGACCCTCCAATTCCAACATATAATTGCTCTGTTAGGAACATTGTGCATATAGTTGGACAACAGGATCCCAACAGGAAGGCGAACTTTGAAACTCCCAGTGCTTTACATAATGGTGAGCCCAACTATAACCTTGTAATTTTGTTAATTTGCGATAATTTTATGATAATGTCGAGTCATACCCCACCACTTATCCTATTTCTTGCGGGCAAAAATAAAACTCTTTTGCTAAGGTGTTTTTCTGAGACATTAAAAAAAACTGCGTTTTTAAAAATTATTTTCACACTAACAAATGATAAAACTGTGTTTAAGTGAATCTAAAGTCTATTGCGTGAGTCTTTAGACACAAGTAATTTTCATTAAGCCAAGACATTTGTTTTACCTCCTGCAAAACAAACACTGGCAGCAGCCTTCCTAACCTCTTTAACTAGTTAAAAACAAGCGTACTTCACTTATTGACAAAGTTTCTTAAAGCTTAAAAGTCTTACTCTATCCAGGTCTTTGGGCTGAAAATAATATGACGCTCCATCTTTCAAAGATGTACTTTTCCTAAAGCATTGTTGATTGCCCTGTGTCCATTACTTGGAAGGATTATGATAATATTCCACATTGTGCTCGGCGTGATGCACAGGAAATTCAATACTCAAAAGGTTAATGCAATCAATTAGGATGACAAAGGAGTAAAGTAAAACCCTCCTGCTCGTGGAAAAAAGAGACAGGAGAAGAGTGGGGGAGAAAAGGTATTGAAAGCTTGAATGGATCCAGAGAGAAAAGAGGCACTTGAAACGGCAGAAAAATGGCATTTATTCAACGTGTATCGTCCAAGGCCAACTAAATGAAACACACACAAAGTGTATACAAAAAGAAAGAAAAAATAGCTCTCAGATTGTGAATTGCATCATCCAGCACTCAACCAGTTGTAATTGAACAATACAGGAGCAATATTTTTGTTTGAAGGTAATCAGATACCTAAGCCAAGGAAAAAGTGGCCAGTACTAGAGGCTTGAGCATCGATTCGTAATGCTCATAACGTTCTATGGTCTTTTCCCCGTTCTGAGTCAAGTTTTGTCTCCGCACTCCATTCCCATGTGCATTGTTGCATGGGCTGAATATTAACAGCACAACAATTGTGTATGGGAGAGATATCTTTTGTTATTTAGATAGATGTTACAATGCCATACAACACAAAGGAGTCTCATCATTGCAGATAAATGGATAAACTTGGATGGCGGTATTGAGCTCTACAACCGTTGTAATAATCCATATTACCTTTTCAGCCTCACTCTGTCAAAATGGTGATGTATTAATCACATTTCAGCAATCCTCCATGGCTAATGATAATGTTATGAGAGTCTGGGTGGCAATATTTTGCTAACGTCTGCAACGCCTATTTTCTGCCGATAAGTTGTGCAAGAAGAAAAGCCTAAAACCTTGTAATCCACTTAGGTAAGGCAGTAGACTTACCTACTTCTGCAAACACACAACCTCATAAATCTACTGCACCTTCACATTCTTAAAGACTGTCGAGCCTGAAAAAACTCCAGCAGATCCTTCATCCCACTTTGTTTGTACCAAATGAAGACATGTTTCACATTTCAGACCGTTGCACAAGGTAAAGAAGTGTGCACGCACAGGCCCCAACAGATACTCTGTGTCTCTCTGTTAGTCTCCCTCGCAGCAGCGGGAGCAAATAAAGCCAAAAAATATCAGAGCTTCAGCGCAATCTCCAACCTAATATAATTTAGCGAACATCTTCAGCAAGTAAGCTATTTGACATTTTGTTCCTGAGTGGAATGTTATAAATTAGAAAAAGAAAAAAAAAGGATTAGACTTAAAACATTGATTTTCTGCCAAGCACTCTGAAGTACTGCCTTTTTATTCTTACTCTTAACTTCCATTTAGCTCCTCTGTGAACAAATAAAGAGGAATGTGAGCAACAACAGGCAGAGGAGCTAGTGTTAGGCGGTAACCAGGGCTTTATGTTTTGACCATAAGAATCACTTTTTTTTTTCCAGGGGCACCTGACCTACATCGCATTTTTCTGTTTGGGCATTTTCAGGTCCAGCAGCCACGTCACACAAACAATGGAGCAAAATGGGCTTTGAAGTCAGCCCTGAATGAAAATGGAGGGGCTGACACATGAAATGCCCTCACAGCTGGGCTGCCCCAAGTCAAAAGAAAAACAAATACTTTGAATGAGAGGGGGACACGCCGCTCCTGTCTGAGCTTCCTAAGGCCCTAAGCCGCCACCGGGAGGTGGGCTTTCACGATATGCCGGTAATGATGGATGGATTGGGAAGAAAGTCTATTCACATGGAGATGTTACATCATAAATATTTACACAGGGCTGCCGTTTCCATGTAGCCTTTGCTTGTTTTGACACACTGGAAAAATTTTAAAGGACAAAAAAAAAGTGCAGGAGAAAGAAAAGCGCAGAAAACGAAAAGGCAGCCTCTCTTTTTTGTTATTATACTATACTGAGTGATACAATAATACTAAATTGAGTTACATGACTTGTTGCTCTTTTTCTCAGTGAGACAAATTATCTTTCCTACGGCGAACTGTGGGCTTTATTTACTTTTATTTGTGACTGAATGAACTCGTGTTTATTACAGAATCATTGCCCTCCTACACACAAATTCTGAAAAACTAACAAAACACCAAACAAAGAGTCTGAGTTTCAATTATCTATCGTTCTCAATTCAGTCATAAATTTTCTCTAAAGATCTACAAGTGCTGGTGGGGGGGGGGGGGGGGGGGGGGGGGGGGGGGGGGGGAATATAGAACAAACAATTTAGCAGATCGTCACCTTACTTAACAATCACACCCAGTCTGCCTCATCTATCACTGCGACCAAAGAGAAGTAAAAGGGAGACATCAATGTTGTTTGTAAGCAGCCATACAAATTTCTGCTCGGTGAGCTCAATTAAAAGCCTTGAGGTCCCCCGAGACCCCCTGTAACCAGTGAAAACAATTTTGGCAGTTTAATTTTCCTCCCACTGTCTAAGAGAGGGACTCCACTTTCTAGCCTCTACGTCTGTGGGAGCCAAAAAGAGAAGGAGGGGGCGGGGTGGTGTGTGTGTGTCATGCCAGCCCCGTGTTGGAGCAAGCTGGCCTTTATGATTAGTTGCATTAACGTATATCAAAAGCCAATTAAACTAACTGTAACCAGTTATGCTGTTGTTATGCGGTCAGAGGCAGGAGTCTGTAAGTAGTCTACACAGCAGTCGAATCTTAACTTTGCTTCGACTTCCAAAGGAACTTGTTTAAAGATGTCCCCGAGTGCGAGTGCATACCTGTGTAAAGAGAAATCTCAGCTGACCATCCTGTTTGCTATGAATTATCCAATCTTTGTGGAAATCTGGGAAGCGCGCTGGGTGTGCATCTTAGGTTCTGATTGATACAGGGAGTGTGTCTTCTTTCTGGTGCGTGAGTGACACCACCAGAAACAAAGGAGTGTTGGTGTAGCCCTCCACCTCAATTCCCGGCCATGCCAACCCCCCCGCCCCCCCACACCCGGTGATAGCGAGGGGTCTCTGGTTTGACATGAGACAGCCCAGACTGTCACTTCTGAATGTTTAGATCCCTCTTGACTAGGAGGCCAGGGGCAAGGGCTGTTGTATGCATCCTTATGACAGACTCCCACATCAGCATTGTGCTCATACCAGCTAACATCATTAGCACAGAAGGTTTCATCTCAGGGAGAGAGAAAAAAAAGCAACCCAGTTTCTTCAAGTCACAAGTCATTAGTGTCCTCTCGAGAGTCAAATTGTACAGAGGCAGATTTTTTTTTTTTTTTTTTTATCAGCAACAAAAGGTTTTATACTCTTGTTAATTTGGTGGATGTCATCTGTACTTAGATGTCTGTGTCTAATGTCTGTTACAGTAATAAATGCCATAAAGTGGAAAAAATTATATTATTTCGTCGAGATGACAATGTGGGATGCTGCTACAACAACATCTAAACATAAAACAGGCATAAAAGAACAGTTCCCCTGATAATAAGAGTATAGCGTGCAAAAATGGAGAAACTGCAGCGCTATAACATGCTGATTTTATTACCGCCAGTGCAAAGTTCCAGTTCTCTAATAGATTATTAGTTGTATTTTTATATTCTATATGTAAATAAGCAAGTCAGCTAACACACTTCTCAACAGCTGTTTATGTCAGGAAACAAAATGGGTGTATTTATAGGAAAAAGCATAATTCGGTTGTAGTAGTTTTTGAGTCAGCCTGACAGGGTTTCTCACAAACAGTGTTAGGAGTGCATTTGGTTCCGTATAGATCACCCATAGTAAGAAAGGCACAGAGAGAGAGAGAGAGAAAGAGAGAAAGGGGGGGCCCTCTTTGGAAAACAGATACATCAGTGAGCCTGTATAGTGTACAACATCGCTGTGAGTTAATCAGTTGGAAAATAAAACGGTGGGATTCTAATAAGTCATTTGTCAATTTTTACAACCCCCAGACACATTGATCCACGGGGATTAATGAAGATGCCTGATATTGTTGGAGATATGAACAGGGGAGATGGTGGGGACAGTAATCAGTCATGTTGGGGATTTGTCCTACCTCGTTTTCTCTTCCTGGGGAGTCACTGCGTACAGGAGCTCACCTCATCTAAAAAGAAGAGCAAAGGAAAAACATTAAAAAAATAAATAAACCCAGGCACTGATTATTCCGATGTATATGCACGTGCATACATGTTCTCGCGAAATCCATACATTTACCCAGCTCAATCTAATCTGCAGTGGCTGACATAATGTAACGAGCCTCCAGATGATGCAAGAGGAAGATGGGTACTTTTTGTTCACTCCTTTCCTTTTGATATGCAGAATAATAGTGCACAGATACCCAGGCCCCATGTCCCAGCTGGGGGAAAGCAGTGACTGAAGGAGGAGACTATAGTTTGTAAAGCCCATTGAAGCATGGGGAGCAACTGTACAGAGTACAGTTGTGTATGAACCACGTCTGTTCATATTTCAGCCGTTTGCCAGAAATAAATTAAGTTGGACTATTCTAATAGTAGCTTCCTACGTCTTAGCTGAAGGTGAGTTGACACAGTCTTATAGAGCAAACAATAAAACAAATCACTTCCCTTTGAAACCTTGGGGGCAAAGCTTACTTGTTGGCAGAGATACAGAGATTCAAATACTACTTAGATAACGAACACAGCTGACGGGGCCAGAGTATGTGGTGAGATATCTCCATATTCATATTGTGGAAAAATGGCATTCATTGTTAAAACATGAACCTGCTGCTTTTTCTCATGCGGAGACAAACACACCCTCGTATATGACATCAATAAGCGCAGACAAAGTTTTAAATCAGGGCAGAAACTGACTTTGGCAGAACCAGTTGAGTCACTCTTAAATCCTCTCAAAAGTTTCCTAACCTTGAGAGCCCATGCATCCCAGAAAAAGTAATAATAATTCTAACCTGATCTTCCTACTTATTTTATATCTCCCCTCAGCAACCTAACTTCTTCTCGGCAACAGTGCAGTTATTAATTCATGAGGCACTAATTAGTTCTTTGTTTAATTTTGTGTTAAACAGACTGACCGGAATGATAACGACTCGCGCTGTAGCGCTTCGGTCCCATGCCACTCCTGTTTGCTACAACAAGGGAGCATCGTGCGACTAGCATGATGAACCCAATTCCCTTCTAAGTTGCACTTCATTAAGTCAAAATGTGACAAGGAGCTTAGAGGAAGAACTGGCAGATCTGATCATACATAACAATGCAGGCCCAGTAAGTTTGAGGGGGGGTGGGTGCTGGTGCACGAGGTGGTGTGCGGGGTAGTGAATTCCAGCATGCATGTTGATAATTTTCTATTTTTAACCCTTGGGGGCCGTCTTTCATTTTCCTTTAATTGTTTTTGTTCAGAGCTGCAGTGTCCTCTTTTTAAATTGCAGCTCCTATCAACTCTGCTGATCAACCCCCTGTGCAACATTGCAAGCAGACAAGTAAACAACAGGGTTGCCCTTTTCTGGGATGTAGTGCAAATGCTCCGGTAACATAGGTGACAGTGCACACGCATACATAGGGTCAGATATTTACACATTATGTCCAAGGAAACAGTGAAACGGCATGTCGGTGCAGCGGCGACAAACAAATTGAACTTGAAAAATATCGTTTATGGCCATGTGAGTTGAAAAACCTGCTGAGTGGAAACATTCATTGTTTTAACAATGAATGCTTGATCAGAGTGCAAGAATGCATTAAGGTAGTGCCATCTACCCATATTTTAAATGCCTTTTAAGAATGTTTTTGTTGAGGGAGTAGTTGGGAAAAACGTCATTCATGAGAATCACAAATTTACCGTCTCAAAGATTTTTATTAGCTGTCCCGAAAAAACCTCTCCTTCTACATACATACCTTTAATGGCATGCCTTCACTCGATGCCCGAGTCTTAAAAGAAGCTATACGCACACTGGGTAAACCCTTCAGTAAACTACAGTCATCGGTTTTGTACATGTGACAGATAGCACTTTCATTGGGATATTTTTTTCCACTCCAAATCATCTGCTGACAAGCTTTGCTAAGATGTTTAGCCTCTCCAAGTATCTTCCCACTGGCTGAAGATATGATAAAATCAAAAAGCAGACAAGTAATTACACTGTATAATAGGCAAGATTGGCATTTTCAAAATCATTTTCATGTGGATGGAAATGACATTGCACAGACTATTCTGTATTCACTGGTGCAGATAAATAAACAAGGCATGGAGAAGAAGGGGGGCATACAGAATGCACAGTACAATGGCAAGCAGGTCAGTAATTAGAAACTCTGTTTGCACAGTAATAATTTTAATATATTCATCAGGAAACAGAGCATGCCTAGCATGATAAAATCCTATCAAGAAACATATCCCAACTGCAGCAACCTTTTAAACATACTGGAAGCTCATTGTTGAGAACCTGAAATAGCAAAATAAATATATAAACACACAAAAAATTAGAAAAGCATGCAGCTACACAATCCCTACATTGCAAATTTCACCCTTATAAGTTGTCATTATAGCAAGGCAGGGATATGCAACTCTTTCGAAATGCCAAAAAAGTCTTCGGTCTGGATCGGTACCTGCAGGTAAATGTGCTTCTGGAGCTTTTGACCTCTTTTTAGCCAAGTGCAAACAAGCTGAAGCCCTCCAACACCAAAACATGTTTGGCGTTGATTGTGCGAGCAACACGTGTGTAACCTTGTTTGTTATTGGGGTGGCAGTGATGATGCTATGGAAATTATTGCAAATTGCTTAAAGGACTCCTGACACGTAAAAAACCTTGACCTCGCAATGCCATTTCCCAAAGTCAGAATAATGTGTATTTGTTAGAGAAATTCAAGGTGGAGCACAAAGGTAATCAGCACGAACAACATTTTTACAGAAGTTCAAGGAGCTCCAAGCTAATCATCTACGAACTATGCAGCTGCTTTCATGCATGCATATGCCGATGGCATATATATGTATGTATACGCACACGAGGCAAACCACAACCGCATACACTAAAGCTTTCTCTAAACTTAAAGATGGTACACAAGACGAGCAGATATATCCCTCTGTAATGTTGCAATTATTACCAATTTAAATAACAGGAACACATGAAAAGCTACTCAGCTCAACAGAACAGTTTTAAATAATAACCCTCGTTGCTGTAATGACTGCCAGCCCATTGTCTAAGTTTCCTGGTTTCATTTCCCACACATAAACTCAGAAACTTACTAGTTTACGTGACCTCATTCTACATGAAACAACCTCTAATTACATGAAGTGGAAGCCGCAACAAGAATACACTTCTCACTGAATAGGTCTGTACTTTATGTCCTCTAGCCTGTGTTTCCTTCTGAGTTTTTAAACGCACTGCAGAGTGAGCAACTGATCATTTACTCATGCATATTTGACAGCACCTAGTAGGCCCCTTTTTGTTCTGTCACTTCTGGCTCCTATTCTCCTTTTCCCCTAGGAGAGGACAGAGTCAGGGGCTTGAGGGCAGCTACCTACACAGTTCCGCTGTCCCCTCCTCGCCTAATTTTTGTTGTCCAGCCCTTTGAAACCTCAATCTCATGCAGAACCAAAGAATGGTGATCCATGTGCAACAAGTGCCGGTGCCATGGAAACCCCCGTTTTGCCCCCAAAATATTCCTTTTTATCCCTTTTGAAGACCTGTCACCAGGCAAAGCAGGCATCACACAACCCTGGGCCTAGCCATGACAAAGCCTATTTTCTGCCTGCTTCTTGATTGATTAAAAAAGACTTTTTAGTAAAACCATGTTAAAGGACACAAAAAGTGACACACAGAAGAAAAGGGATCTTGCAGATGGCCCAATCAGACGGGTTTCCCTGTACTAACGCACAAAAAAAAACCACAAAAAGAAAAGAAACAATATCATAATCGCCACAAAGGAAGGGTCAGGCCAAAGCATGAAACTCGACGACAATGGTAATTACGAAAATGAAAGAAAGACGGGTTGGAATTTGGTAGGTGTGTTACGTTGAGCTACATATCAGATTCTTTTACATGAACTGTGTGATTTTTTTTCCCTGGAATCAGACGACTGAAAACTCGCTTCGCTGTAGCTCTAAATACTGTGGTGGGGTTTCTTTTTGGAAATGACGCTCTCGTCACCGCAGGACATTCATATCCGAGCATTGCTCTAGATTATTACAGGTTCCCACCACATTTGGGAATAAAATTATACACGCAGGATTGTAGTTCATGTCTGATGTGATCAATATTCTATACGTTAGACGGGCGACGGAGCAAAAAACAAAAAGACTGGCTCAGCTGCTCTGCATGCGCCAAACGAGGCCATATTACTAAAAGAAGCACAGGTCGATAAGAAACTATTTTTCTGTTTTTGTTGGCACTGTGTCATATCTCTGTGACTTAACAGTTTTTGCTCACAGAACATGAGCCGACTTATGTGGAAACTGGTGTATCATGTTATATGTTTTAATATATCAAACGTGCACAGGAACACTTTCATCAGCACTGAAGAAAAGAAGCTGCTCTCTTTGTTTCTGCGTAGAGATGTGGAGCAGATATTTACCAAGAGGATAGGCAGGGGGTGGCGGCGGTGGTGAGGGGGTGCAGAGAGGAGGAGAAGCATTAGAAGCGTCCACACATGAGCAATTAGTATTCCAGATCCTGATGGTTCTAAACACAAAAAGGCCTCACCAAATCCCCACGGCGGAGGTGTCAGACAGAAAATGACGAAAATCTGCTCCTTGACAGGGAGTCATTTATATTTTAGCTTCGTTCCATTATCTTAACGAATCCATCATCAGCCAATGCAATATTAACAGCAGAAAATCAACTCATTAGATCCAGGGGGATTTAATCAAGATTGCAATCATGTATGCGGTTCCTGGAGAGTTGGCTTCTTCTTTTTTTTTTTCTTTTTGGTCCTTTCCACGTAATTGCCGCATCTCAGATCTTAATAAATTATTCTCGATCTGAGATTGATGCCCTTTTTTTTCATTGCCTCTCACGCCATGCACTCACTGTCTCCAACTATAATATTTACCATAAACATTATTATGTCATGGGCACACAGTTTAAAATGGCCTTTAGCTAACTCGCAGAAGTAATTGGCTTCTCCAATTCTCTCTCGTTTCCTTGCTAATTGCCCAGTGATATTGCTAACAGTTCCCCGAGAAAGAAAGAAAGACAGAAAAGAAAAGAAAAGGCCTCTTTTGCACAAGCTGGGATGTGTTGCTAGGATTTTTCAACCTTTATATGTGGATGTAGAAAGAATTTGCCGTGTTTGATATTGCTTAACAAGACATGCAAGCAGATGAAAGGACATTCCACTTTTGATATGTAAAACTTTACGTGAAACCCTGGAGGCAGAGAGAAAATAGAAAGAGCTCAAATTTCAGGTGGATATTTTTTAGTCATTTAGTCTCAGTTTCTGGGGAAAAAACAACACCGATAGATAACTGACACTCACGCACACAGACACACAATTCTTTAAATCTTAAGAACTTTTATCAGTTAAAATAAAAAATGAAAAAACCGCTGTCCTACACTGAAACTACACACTGTACTTTTAAATCTACATTTTGCAAAATCAGAAACACTGCGCCTTAATCGTTACCTGTTACTCTGCGTCCAAACATGTTGGATTTGTTGTATAAAATGTCAAATAATTAATTTAAAGTTCAACTGAAACTAGTATAAAGATATTTTATACTGTTGTTGTGTTTTTAGCAGCTGCATCTCCTTTTCTTTAACAGCACTCTATAAACATTTAGGAAGTGTGGAGACCATCTGCTATAATATTAAAAGCAACTTTTAAAGGGGTCCTTCTTTACAGTATTCTTCATTTCATAATGTTTTCTGAACTAGAGGTCTGAACTGCAGGCACGCCGGTTTATCTCTTGGACTTTTACAAAATCTAGACTGTTATTTGCTAACATAAGCAAGGTCTTCTCTAAAAGACTCGCCTGTATGGCAGCAATATGCTGAGCCAAAGTCTGTAAGTACTGTGCAGCATTAAAGGTGAAATCACAAAGGTGCAAGATGACCATGTTAATTCACCCCGATGCCATCTGACCATTCTGCAGTGATAACACTGAAGATGGTCATTCTTGTCTTTAGTTTGAACACGGCAGCATCCACGATTTGGAACAAAATTAAAGCGGGACGAAGTTTTCCACTTAACCTGAGTCTTTCTTAAACACGCTCAGGTTCACAGACGGTAGCAGGATGTCTGGACCTTGTTTATCTGTTTCTCTCTCTCTGCATGGCACAGATTTGCATTAACACCTGTAGATGCAGAGATGAACTGTGTTTGCTCACAATGGTTGTGTTCCTGAGGATTTCCTGGAAGTGAGTCCATGCAGTGCTTCCACTGCAGAAGAGAAACGTGAGTTTTTAATATTATGGCATCTCAGAGTGCAGAAATCAAGGGCATTCAGTGCTGTTTTTTGGCCTTGATCCTTGCAAACAAAGATTTCTCTGAATCTTTTAAAGAAGCAGATGATAAAATCCTCACAGTACAGTTCAAACTGACTGTCTTTAAAACTGAGCTTTTTTTTATTGCCACAGCTGCAGACCCCACCTTTGGACTTCTTTAAATACTTGCAAATTGATGCAAATGTTCTGAAACTCATCTTTGACACAATATTTAGATGAAACCAGACTTCAGGAAACATAATCTTATTGTTTTAAAGAGAGGCACATGCAGTGTTGTGTCAACCAGCTCAGCTGCAGCTCCACGTGATGTTGCTAATGATGCATTATTATTATTGATGCCGACAGAACTTTTAAAAATGCATTCACCACATTAGATAGAGTGATACCCAAACTCTAAATTTATCCATTTGTACCACCTGATCGGATGACAGGGGGGAAAAAAAACTCTCCGGCTTCATTATTACTAAATAGGAAAATTTGCTTTTAAATGTAAAAATCTTAACACAGCACAAAGTGGTGTAAGTATGTGTTACATGTGGCTTTGGGAGGCTAAATAAGGAGATTAGAGAAGGGAAATAAGGAACTAGGAAGCACCACCCAGGTCATAAGAAGACATCAGCTGTTGAAAATGTACGCAAAAGTTTCATTATTTTTTGTGAAGCTCTATCTTCTCTCCTGCTTTCCCTCATGCGTGTGACCACAGAGCTTCTTGCCCCTCACAGACAAGATTAACTTCTAATATGTTCAACATGATCCAAAAGTGTAAAAACTGTCAGAGAGACCTTTAATCTGCCTATGGAACAAAGCCTTTTGTACAAGGACTTACCTGACCTTGTCACTGCAAGTTTAACTTGCTGTCTGTTAGGCAATATAAAACCCTAGCCAGTGCTTCTCTTCCACCCCCTCCCTCTAAGTCTTTTTCCCTCCCGCCGCCTCGGTCTCTCTCTTGCTTGCTCGCTCTTCCTATGCACAGAATGGGGGTGTGTAAGTACAGCACCAAATGCTGTGCTAATCCCTGTTTCTCTGAGATGGCCAATAGTAAATCCAAGCCCTCTGTAAACCACTCTCAGAGTTTTTTATCTTGATTTATTAGATTACGTGACCCGGGTCCCTGAGCTCATGCTACACATACTAATCCTAATCGGAATAGACAAGTATTAGGCCAGTTCAAGGGGAGCTAAACAGCAGCAGTGGCCAACTTTCAGTAAGAGGGAAACTACAAGCTTATAGGCTTGATGGAGCTTTTTATCCTTTTTCCTTTTTTCTCTACTTACATTAGCAGAATGAGTGTGTAATTAAATACATAAATCCTGACACACCAACCCTCAAAAGGCCTAAAAACCACTGAACCCCGTCCAGTTTGGCTTTCTTTTCCCTGCACAATGAAGTTACTGAGCCAAGCCCAATCATTTGTATTTTTCTCAGATTTTTAACTGTGAGCAAAGCAAACATGAAAGTCCCATTGAAAACAACTGCAAGAATTAATTTTACATCTCAGTGAATTCAAGGCAGTGTTGTCAAATTATAAGCAACAGGGCTATGTAACTAATTTCCCTTGGTCCAGAGACCTTAAGTAATTTTCATCTGCGATAATAAATCGCACATAATTAGTAAGGTGTCTGTCCTCTGTTTGCCTTTTGCCACTAAAACACGGTCACATTAATGTTACTAACTTTAAACCGGTATGAAAGGATAGTTTCAGGCATGCTGCAAATTGCTGGTCTCACACGGTTTTCAACCAGTTCAGCCACTGCGGATGGCAAGTGGGTTAGGCTGGATGGAGTCCATGTGACACATGAGGCCAGGGCTGGGGAACATTAAGAAGTGTCTGCTTGTACACTAATGCTGGTGGCAGCTGTTAGTCTGCCAAAAACTGCAGCAGCAGCAGCAAGGATATCCTGAAATACTATTGAAAACCGCTAAACCTCCTCCTCGCTGATGTAAAGCTATACAGCTGCTCGGCGCCAGTACAATCACTGATCAATCTGGGAAAGTTAAAAATGGAGCCAGGTTTGTGGACTAAACACGCTGCTTTTCAGCTTAGAAGGTCAAAGTGGGGATCTCCAGGGAATGCCGAAGACTAATTTTGCTGTATTTTAGAAAGTTTGTTCAGCAGCCAGAACAAATGCAACATATGCTGACGCATCTGTGTGTCTGCGCCGCAAACGATGCGAGCGTGCGTCTGGTTGTGTATTCTTTCCGAGAGTACGTGGAGATTTTTTGAGGCATCACCGGAGCACAGAGGTTGCCCCTGCCCACTGCCCTCAGGGGTGACAGGGGAGCTAAGGGAGATGTGACAGCCATGTCTGCTCCCTGTATGTGTTTGTTTGCCCCTGAAAACGAGACACCAATCTCACTCCAGCCCCCTGGGCATGTTTAGCTGTGCCTCCACCGCACCGCCTTCATCTGATACAAAGTGGAAGTCCACCCGGTAATAACATGCATCTCCGCTGGTGGGGTGAAAGTGGATACATATACACTTCAGAGCAAGAAAAAAGAGAAGTTGGCTGATACATCCCCCCTTGTATTCGGCATTGTTACAATAAGTAGTGTCAGGACGCAGCAAAGCACATTTTGAAGTAGCATCGCTATAAAATGCCTAACATAGCATGTAAAGTGTTATGCGATGTTAAAAACATGATCCACTGCTTCTCCATGCCAAATAAAAGTGAGGAATGAATTTCCTTTGCACTTGTGTTTTGTCCTTAGACCCAAGAGTCACCAAGTGTACTTTGCAAGGAATATTCATTTCCTTAGGATGGCCTCGTCAGCCTTGTGACCCAATCCATATCCATTCTGTCCTGTCTGCCCTCCCCAGTCACTGCCTCTTTTCTGTAAGTGGCAGATATTTCACCTGCCTATCAGTTTCCCTTTAAACGTGCTGCTATATGCAGGAAAGGCACCCATATAGGGTCACTGACTGTCCTCTACAGGCCCTCTTTGAAGCTACTATCTGGTCGTCTCTACTTCCCCTCCTTCTTCTATCACTCAAATTACAGTGTGTAGAGGTCACTGGTAGAAATGGGTTCAACAGAGCTGATTAACTTTGATCTAGTTTTACATATTATTGGGATGGAAAAAGTACAAGCCTTGGGAGGCTCATGACTTAAAAAGCAGATCATAAATTTAGGCCTCCCTAATTTATATTTACAACGGGGAAATAGTAGGCTTCTTTAATTTTTCTCCAGTGCCTGGAACAGAGCCTAGAAGATGTTCTGCAATGTTGTGAATGCCTGACTAGAGCGCACACTGCATTAGTAAGAGTTTGCTTATGTATGCGGTCCACAGCAAAAGGCAGTTTACTAGCAAATAATGGGAATCAGATCATTTCCATGCAGAAATGTGCAGCGGGAAAGAAAGCAGCTGCTTCGACGTGAGGAAGGTAGGAGGAGGTTAAAAGGAGTCAATGGAGGCTAAAGAGACAGCAGGTCTACCGATGACAGAAAGAGTGGCCAGGGACTGCAGTTCAGGACTTCTGGAAACCACATCAAACAGACTATGGAGCGCTGCCAAGATGAACACACACCAACTGTTGCAAAAAAAGAACGTGAGAGAGGAAGAGGGGAGGGCGGACAAGTGGAAAAAGGACAGTTTAGTTTAAAAAATAGAGGATACAAAGATAGAAATGTATGGGGAGAAAATGGGGAGAAAAAGAGAGACAGATGTTGCCACAGAAAATCCAATCAATCAATATTAAACACAGTATCACTTACACATTTTATGATAAAGTTATAATTTAGCTTAATTTAGTTTTAGGTTAATTTAGTTCATCATGAAGCAAAATAGTAACCATTGGCTGGCTCCAGCATCTCATATGGGGACTCAATCCACTGTTAAACTTGGTTATTCTAGTTATATATTAATGAGATATCGAGTATTGAAATTAATGAGAACAAGAGTGGAATTAAAGTAAAAGAAGTGGCTTTCCACATCTGCAGATATGCAGGTGTATGTAGGAGATATGTAACCAAACACATTATATTTTTTTTTAAAAGTTGCTGCTGAGTTATTACAGCAATATTTGGTTAGCTTATAACTTGATTTGCAATGAAAGTATGACATTTTAAAGTCTGAGCAGTACAAAAAGAAATGTCTTGTTAACTCTTACTAGGTGAAAAAATGAGGTCGGTCAAGCTAAAGAAAACGTATCATTAAAATTTGATATTAACTATTATTTATCTAGAACTTTTCAAACGTAAGCATTTCTTTGGCCCTGTCTCAAGTCACAATGTTTCGTACCTTTAATTTGCACTCAAGCGTGCTCATCGCATATGAGTTTATCATTAGTCGGCTGCTAGTGGACATCCCAGGCTCTGGTTGCTTGACCTTTTAACATATTTATCCCCCTGCCATATGTGATTCAGCGACTCACCGGAAGTCACTTCACTCACTCGGCTCAAAGTTGCCAGAACTGAATCGCCCGTTGTTATTTGAAGTTGTCCAATGTCACCGTCTTTCTATGATTCGTGGCTGCCACGTAGTAGCAAATCGTTTCACGTGTGGACGCCCCTTAAATACTGATGCTAGCCAACAACCTAACATATTATTTTATCAGACATTAACATTACACGCGTTGTGTTGTGTTGCCGTTCGTGCCGTGCTTGATTTCAGGAAACACCCTGTCTAAATTTAGAAGCAATGCAAATAAATTCATCATGGTGCAAATGTACCAGTGTAAGTATCCAAATTTAAGGAGTGTGTGTCATACAGCACATATATTGAAATTACTACGGGTCAGTTTAAATTGACAACATTTTATACATCAGCAAAATGAAGAAAATTGGAGGATTAAATGTAATTTAAAAATAAACTTCTTTTTGACTACATTAGTAATTAATATCATTAACCGGGTTATTTCAGGGTTGTGCATGACAACTGTAGTTATGTTGTGTGAGTGTTTGTTTCTATTCTAACAAAACGAGTAATTCAGGGTAAGTCTTCTTTCTGTTTTGATTAAGGCTTCTACATATTTCAACTGTTACCCAGAAGAAAATAGAACGATGACAGGAAAAGCTATACAAAGAATCAACAAAGTTTAATGCAATAGCTTCATTATTTAACACGATGCTATCAAAACTGAGACTGATAAGGCACTATAAATATTCTACAGCGCTTTAAGCTGTTTAGAAGCGCTACAACTGGCCTTATTTATACTAACTGCTCTATTATTTGTAGTGTGTCCAGAACCCCCGCACCCACCCACCCACTCTACAAGCCTGCAGTCAGGCCCTGTTCTCAGGGCTATCAGAAACCAGCCACTTGTTCAGCACCTGACTAATACCCACTATAATGTCACTTCTATATTTGTATCCTGCTAATCTGCTCCCAGGCTCCAATCTTTTCCACTTTCTTGCAAATTTATCACTAGACTGAAAGACTGCTGCCAGATCCTAAGTGCCTCACCCTTTTAAATTAAATAGTGGCATTTGTGATAAAGCCACTAAATTCCTTATCTAGCTGACCTGAAGAGTCTTTCAAGGCAAAGTGTCACTTTTCCTAAACTGGAGCACTTGTGACGCCATACACCCCACCCTATCCAACTGCCACACAAACGCAGACACGCAGGCAAGCACACACCCATGGACTGTCAGTTTTCTTGTCCTTTTCAAGGACAGGATTCGGAACAAAACACAAGTGAGGCTTGTTGGGGAACAGACAAGTGCTTTTACAAACATATCTATAAATAGGCAGGTCGCGGTTGTTTTCATTTACAATGTAAATGTAGTTTACCTTCTAAACTAAGCTGTCTTGTTCTTACAGTAACTAATACATAACTGGAATAACAGTTTTGAGGCTTGACTATCATGTGACCAGAGAGCAAACTTAAACCATAATATTCTTAAATAGACAGTAACAGAGGTGTGGAGGACATTTTCCCCATATTTTGTCACTTCCAAGATATTACAGCTATAGAATAATATAGAAATGATTAAGATACATAAGTTATCCAGTTACTCTGAGGTAGTAACGTGTGTCTGTGTATGCCGAGCATATTCAAAGCCCCACATATTTTTACCTTAACTAATTCAACTAAACCCATCTTAAACTATGCAAAACCTTCTTAATTGGTCTCAGAGAAGAAGTCACGGCCAGCAGCTCCAACTTAGGTTATCTTGTCCTGTGCCTGGACTCAAAGAAACACTCGCATTGTCAATAAATTTTTGTACACTTCCTTCCCATTGTGGATTCATGACCTAATAAGGCACTGTCTGAATTCTGGGGTTATTTTGAGTTTGTGTGATAATGCTCACTCTAACTTTGTCCCTCTTTAGAGATTCTAACAGGAGGCAGCCAGGAACTTTCAGATGATGGCAGTTTGATCAGATAAAAGAGAGAGCTTAAGGTCTTTTTTTTTTTTTTTTGAAACTATGTTTAATAAAACTGCAAATAATCACAAAATTGACATCAACTATACTAATTATACTCAGAATAGCATTAGTAAGTAGGCGGCAGGTACACAAATATAACAGGACAGAATAATCAAATGAAAATCATCCAGAGTGCTTTCATTGTTTTCACCAGCAGTGCTGCTGTTTTCATGCATACATGTTTTTTGGCCTTTTCTCGCGTTTCTAATCTGTTTTTGATAGGGTGAGATGTGACTTCCTATCCAAGCCGCTTCTATTGTTTTCCTGCGTTTTTAGAGGAATGAGGCTAAAAACAAATTGTTCCTATGTAGAAGGTCAAACAACATTGTTATGAAACGAAGAAAATGAGACTAAAGGTAAAAGCGCACGGCCAACAGGGCATTCCTGTTCCAGAGCCAGGACCTGTAAACACCACTTTGTTGATCTGTAATTAAGAGGAAGAAAATCTTCACTTTAGCACTGTGGGCTTCTCGCAGTGATACTTCCTCTTAGTCTCAGTCTCTTGTGTTTATTTATCAGTTTCTAAAACTGTACGCTGAAGGACTCCTTGATTATTTAGACAAGACACAGGAGTATTTCCTGGGCCAACAGAGTGAAATCTCTGATGCAGGGCTCCAAGCAGGCAGCTTGCTTAATACTTGACCCATGACCTCTCCTGGGTAATAATGCCTCTGTATCTATCCTCACACACGTAGCGGCACAGAACAATCACACATTCAGATGCCTGGAGAGGTTTCACAAAGCTGTGAGAAACATAGTCGAAAAAGTTCCTATTTCTAGCGACTCTTGTGATTTTTTTTAGGTCATACCTGATCAAAAGCTTTCATTTATAAAGTCAAAATATGAATATATTGAATTAAGAGAGCATTAACACTATACATCTCCCATGCAAAAGTCCCTGATCTTTGGAAAATGTTTTGCCCTTCTTTCCTTTCACCAGAACAGAGCCACAGGAAATCAGCTTTTAGCACTTGAAGCAGCACTTCCAGACATCTAGATTGCCCTCTGTTTAACATCTCTGGCATTTTCCATTTTCTTCACATTTTTTTACAGTACACACATTCACCCCCACAGCTGTTCCTCCCTTTAGTCATACTCACTCCACACAATTCAGAAAATCTGCCATAAAGTCAAGCAACTGCAAGCTGAGAACTGCTCGCAAAAATAAAGGGCTCTCAGAATAGATAAATAAAATCTCTGTTATCCAGCTGCCCTCCCTAAATCACTCTCAAACCCTTCAACAAGTGGTCACAAGCCGGGGCAAAACAGACTCTTTCAATAGCACATGACAACCACAAAAGAGGATTCTGTTAGATTCCAAAACTGATTGCTTAAGTTTTACAAGTAAAAACTGGGCTGATTCTGTATCTTTGAACATAATTACAGTATGTCCTTGTATCATCCTTCCTGTTGGTAAAGTAACCGCTTAGTGCCCTGCATACATTCCTGGGAATAAAAAAAAAAAGAGAGCATTCTGAAAGAAGGGAAGTGGGAGGTTTGTCAGGCTTATTTTCAGTCAATATTTTAGGACTTTGGCTTTTGTGAGAGAGGAAACTGGCTGTGAACACCCATAAGCAGAAAGTCACACTTTCCACACATTTCACATATCCTCCACGGTATAGATGTTCATATGTGGACGGAAGTTACAAGAGGTTAAGAGCGATAATAGCCTGATTGTTTTCTTTTCCACTTTTCTTAAGCGAGACTAAATCCCACAGATTCCCGGCCTGCCAAAATGACCGTGTTTTTACTGTTTTGGCACTCGGATTTCTGCAGAGCAGCCTCAAACACAAATTCATCTCCAAAGGCCCAAACATTCGCTTGCAGCCGCAGCACAGCATAATTTGCCAGAAATACTCTACACGTGCTGCTCTGAGCTGACCAGATTTTCAACCAGCTGCTAATATTACACCATTTCAGCTTTTCTGGCGATTGATCAAATAAGCTCAGAACACTTACAGCGCAGAATAATGGAATTGCTTCGAGTGAAATTCAAACGGCTTTCAAGTAAAATGCCTACTTTATTGCACTCGCTCAGTCTTTCAACAATACTTAAGGATTATCTTTTCATAAGGGTGTCAAAGCTCCTCAAATGTTAAAAGAGGTTTCACAGAAACACTTTCTATTATGAAATGTGGTTCAAATAAAGCCAAAATACCCACTTCTTCACTTCTGTTAAGGTGCTTGTGACCAGCCACACAGCATACACAGAAGCCACTGCACAAGCACTGGTCCCTGTGATTTAATACACCTAACAGTGGTCAGACTCACCAAGACAATAAATCCACAGTCAGCCAAAGGATGGTCTCAAAATTCCCTACAATAAGGCTGCAGATAAATGCCATTTTGTGCTCACTGCATTGTCTGCTTGCCTCTATTCTGGTAATCTAATGTGTGCTACATGCTCTTGGTCACCTTGACTTTGGTTGCCATAGTGCACAACACAAACATATCCCCACCCAGAAATACACCAAATAAGGCTTGGGGGAAAATCTCATAATCAGACGGCACAGAGGGAGAGGCAGATATAACCTTAAATATATTGTAAACAGGTCAAAGCTATTCCTTTGTGTACATATCCTGTGCATGCAAGAGGTTACCGGTGACACACACGCACACAGTCTGGCTAATTAGTATACAACAATAATTGTCCTAAGCTCAGCTATTGTTGACTCAAAGAAAATGATAATTGCACGGGCATCAACAAAAAATAAATTGAAGTTCTTTAGAAGAGAGAGGTCTTTGAGGACAAGTCTGTTTGTACCAAAAATGACCTTTAAACACCTTCCTCCAACACAGAGGAATCAGGCTACAAGAAGGCAGCCATCCTGTCTAGCTGTCGACCCCGGCAGATGTGAGTTCTGAAGAGTTCAAAAGAATTCTGCATGGGGGCACCGCCATTTACATAATCCTCCAGATATATTCCCCTGCAACCTAATCAAATTATTCACAAGTCTAGCCCCTAACTATGTAGACCACGCGATACACAGCCTTTCCATTACCAGCCTCTGTGTCTTAATCATATCGAAACAACCAATGTCACTTTTCCCTTTAGATTGGCCAACAGACACAGCAAACAAAGCATGGCTGTGTCTGACACACAAAGATTTCAGACAAACAACATCCTTCCCCCCGTTGTCCACTTTGTTTGGCATTTCTTATTGTCCTGGGATTTTATTTACTTTTGAAGAACAGAGTGCACCAAGAGAAAGAGAATTTTATCACTGGAAGTACACAATCTTAAGACAATAGCACATTATGTTCAAATGATGCTTTCAAGGGAAGTTAGCTGTTGGAGTAATTAGCAGGGCAGAGTCGGAGCTATTGAGAATAACTTTGAAAGACAACTGCAGATGACACGAGGGATTTTGATAATCACGGGGTTGGGTCCCTCAAGGCCTAATCCGAAAAGGAGATAAAAACAGAAGTGCTGATTCAAATGCAAGTATGATTTATGCAGAAATGTCGAGCTCGAAAATATGGTTCTTTACATTGTGCAATTGCTTATAACGTTTGTGGTACATTCCAGCTTTCCGGACTGGTTGTACCACTTCTGTTTTGCGGTGCAGTGCAAAAGAAAGAACATGTAATGTCCTACAAATGAATAAAGTCGCTCCAATATCATGAATCCATGATGACGCTAAGTAAAATGATATACGATGAAAGAGCTCTACTGTTTAATGCAATTTGTTTGTTTGTTTGTTTGTTTGTGTGTGCGTGCAGGACACACCTCTGGGCACAATTCAGTTCAATTACAGTAATACCAAGTTGTATGAGTCCACTAATGAATCAAGTTATGGCTAATATCCATGTTTTTCCAGACTCATAAGTTATATAGTGTGTGGCTTTACGTGTCAACAAAAGTAGACAACAAGCATGAATACTTCACAAACGTCTCTAACCCAGCAACATAGTCCAGCTAGTCAAAACTGCCATTTGTTTCAGTTAGAATAATTACTAGAAAAGTGTCCGTGCTGACTTCAAGCTGTATAGACAAAAGTATTGGGCCACCTACACATTACACCAGGGGTGGGGAAGTCCAGGCCTCAAGGGCCAGTGTCCTGCAGGTTTTAGATATCACCCTGGGTCAACACACCTGAATCAAATGATTAGCTCATTACCAGGCTTCTGGAGAATTTCAAGGGATGGTGAGGAGGTAATTTAGCAATTTAAATCCGCGGTTCTTGGATCAAGGACACGTCTAAAACCTGCAGGACACCAGCCCTTGAGGCCTGGAGTCCCCCAACCCCTGCATTTCACCTACAGGAGCATGAAGCTCCCAGTGCAGTGTTTTTGTGCTGATGTTGATGCCAGAGGAGGTTTGGAGCTCTGCAGCTTCTGAGGCGCCGTAACTGTGATGCACTACTACTACGCCTCAGTCCTCAGTAACCCGCTGTGTAACTTTACGTGGTCTGCCACTTCGCGGCTGAGTGCCTGTGGTTCCTAAACACTTCCACTTTGCAGAAATACCACTTACAGTTGATGGTGGAATATCTAGGAAGGAAGAAGTCTCACAAACTGACTTCTTGCAATGGTGGCATCCTATCACAGGACCACATTCAAATTCAGTGAGCTCTACAGAACAATCCATTCCTTCACAAATGTTCATAAATGTGGACTGCATTTCCATGTACTTAATTTTATAGCCCTATGCCAAGGGGATTGAAAATATCCTTCAAAGAGTAAGACAGAATGGTCCAATACTTTGCCCATTTAGAGGATTTTGGATGTAAAACGTGATAACACTGGAATTTTTATCACATTAGAAAAATGTGATAAAAAAAATGTGACCTGTTTTGTCATTTTTCAACCACCAAAGTCAGATCAGTTTATCCTCAAGTTCAAGGTAATATTTATGTCATATTTGAATTCAAAATTTCCTCAGAGCTTTCCAGAGAAATGTCCAGTCTATTCTCTGGGAAAATACTGCGTGACATTTCATCCAAATTCACTAGGTATCAGTATTTTAGGCACACGCAGTCCCATGCAAATTAGGAAACCAAACTGACGAGTTTTCTTTCTCACGCGAGGTAAGCCCTCTCTGGACATCAACAGCTTTTAGGAAGTTAAAGCAAAAGTGTTCAAATTAGCCGAAGCTGTTGCCAATGCTCGGCACGGGTATGTTTCATGGCTTCCCCGATCACAAAATGTTACCAGAAGTCTTCCAGTACCAGCTACTTGAACTGTCTGATGAACCCGGGCAACCACTGACATGATAAAGTCATGGGGATAATTTATTTCCTGCCGGTTTCTGACTGCATCTCTGATTTCTAATATGATATACCTCCACATCTAACCACAGAGACTGAATTTCTATATGTTCATTTTGTGGTTGTATTAGTGCGACCTCTAGATAAACCTCCAATAAATGCAACCAATCAGTCACTGTGTGGAGTTCTGTATAATTTCCATGTCGCAGGAAGCACAGATAATTTTCCTTTTCTTGTTTTTTAAATCAGATTTGCTCTTTCAGTTCAATAACACAAAAACTGCAACGTTACAAAAAAGTTTCACCTGTTCCAAAACCATAACACACATGATCTCGTTGCTCCTTTACTTAGCATTGTTTGAGGCTGAGAAACATCATCCCCATTGCTAATCAGCCTGTTTTTGCTTTGTGTACGATATGCTGCCAGGGGGTAAAAGGGTTAATGGATCAGCCAAAGTTTACATCCCATATGCGGTCAATTTTCAATGACTTCTTTTCCCACATTGAAATAAACTATTTTATGTCTCCAAATATGCAGATCATTTTGCTTAATGAAAGATGCTTGACGTCTCAGATCCAATTAATATGCAAATGTAAGTGAGGATTTATTTGTGACATTCTGTATGGGTGAGAGAAAACAAAAAGGCTTCTTAACAGTAACACTAATTGCTGTGACTGATTGTCACATATCATCATTCACTCTGAATCTTCTAAATACCAAAATTCTGATAAAAATTCTCACATGCACGTGGTTAGATATATTCATTTTTCTTTGTTTATTGGTTTGTTATTGCTCTACAGTGCACTGTGTCTTGTTTTGGCATGTTGACAGGAGATGCTTAACCAACCAACAATCTCTTACCCTCTGCAGTCTACATAAAATAAATAAATAAATACGTTCAACACATAAATAATCTTTAACTTGCATTGAGTTTAATGTTATTTTTTTCATTTAATGTTATAAACTAAATCAATTTGATTTTTATGTAAGAGCTGTGAACACGTGCAGTACGTTCAAGTAGAGAACGGCGCAATTTTGGTGTATTTTGATTTTTATGACGCACCGTACATTGGACAACAAATTAAAATGCGTTAAGACTACGGCTACTGTGGTTCCTTCATCTGATTACTCATTACTGCTTTGTAAAACAATACTGTGAAAAGGCTGTACTAGCACAGATGTCACATACACAGACTTTATGGCTTTCACACATCCAATCTCGATTCCCACTGTATGAAAAGCCAGACTCATGCAATTCATCTTTGATGTGGAAAAACCTTCAATCAGTGATGTATTTATCACTGTAAAATAAAATCAATAATGTAACTCAACTATTAAAATCCTTTAATGGATGGAGCAATATACTTAGCTGTTTGCATCATCCTCAAGTTTTAATGCCAGAGGCACTATAGAGAATAGCAGTTGCATTTCAAGAACCGTAAAGCGTGAACGACACCTATTGTTACATATTGCTTTAATGTACAGTAAATATTAAACTGACAAATTTGTCCTATGCAGGACTTTTAAACCAGTGAGCGCTCATCCAGAAATACATTTGTATAACACACGGTAACTGATTTCTTGAACATAACGTAACAGAATAATTATGTCTGTCTTATATATATATATATATATAAAAATATATAAGTGCATCTCTATTTTAAGTACGTCACAAGAATGTGCACCACTGGACAACCCTAAGCAATTTATATATTTCACTGGGTGAAACAATGATTTAGTGCACTCTGATCGAGAAACACATCCGGGGCTGTAAAAACAACAATCAACCACTTTGGATTAAAAGACCATATGTCCTTTAACAACCAAAAAAAAAAAAAAAAAACATGCTGACGAGCAATAAGGTAGGCAAAATAAAATGATCCACTGACATTGCCTCTAATGCTTTTAATCTTCTGGTGATAGCTTTATAGCTTGCTACGTTGCTTTGTAAGGCAAACAAACCTCCCCGTCTGGCGCGGAGTCAGTTCAAAGGACAGCACTTGGATCCAGATTTTTTGAGTAGCTGCATCACCTGTTACATGGAAATGAAGCTGTCTAGGTTTAATTGCAGTTTTAGGCTCAGTGAAGGAAATTCAGCTTAGTTTTGCAATTGTTTGGGATTTTATCAAGTTTAGTGAAAACATACAGATCTGGCTATTTGGGCAAATATATTTGTTAAAAGGTTTGCTGTTTGAAATCTGGCGACGGTGCCAAAAATGTCTCGATCGTTGTGTGCTAAATGATTCAAAATGTTACAAACTGCCTGAATGAGAAAAGTGACAGGAGAACAGAAATTGGAATTCCATCCAACAGACCTTATTAATTTATCTAATGTGTCACATTAATGCAAACTTGATGCTGGTACCCTTTTAGCATTTGGTCATTTGTAGTTTTTTGTAAACAAAAATGTTGTTTCCGTTTGTTCGCGTTCTTTTAATCCAAGCACTTTTCCCGAAAAGTATTTCAAGTATGAAGAAATTTCAGGTATCACGTTGCAAATTTCTTATCCTGCTTCCGGAAGAAGGAAAGTAACATTAGATACTCGGGCCTACAAATCAGCAAAATAACTGTACTGCACGGTACACATCCGCCACTATAGCTAGGCCAAGCATATTCATACCCAAAGCTTAACAGGACTCTGCAAAGTCTTGAGCAAACGTATTGCTCGTGTCTGAATCTGTCAGTGTTTGTGTGTGCACTTGATGTCTGTTTGCATGCCGACCTAGCCTCAGATTGCTGTTTGAGGATGTAATTGCTCTGCTCCTCTCCTCCTCGGAGTGGCCCAGGATGGATCTGCGCGGGCTGTTTAGCAGTCAATGGCCGGTGCAGATTGTAAACAGATCTCCCATGAATTGCGGGTTTAGCGGTTTTGTGAGTCTCTAAACAAGGTTCTACCGATAACGCCATTCTCTCCCTGACAAAATCAGCCACTTTGCTGCAAGGGTGTGATTTGAGAGGTGCCAGTCAATGTGATTGACACTATTAATCCCCCACAGGAGCGAAGAGGTGGAGAAAACAAACCATGCCCTTATAGAAAACATGTCCCTGTTTATTAAATCCTACTTTGGGTAAATATTTCACCTATCCATCTAACTGTGCAGAAGAGTCAAGCATGCGCTGGTAGGTGGGAAAGAGTTTCAACTGCATTGCTGACTAAACCTATGTTTAAAAGAAACAAACAGACAAAAAAAGTTGCAATCTTAGCATAAGTAAGAACTGAACACCCTCAAACACATACATGCACACACACACACAAGCCCCAGTATCTTAAATGATCTGCACAAAACCTATGAGAAGAATATCCAGCGTGTGCTTTCTAGCTCACAAGCTCATCCATGAAACTTAAAACTGAAATGTTAGTGTTTCTCTTTGCTTTCCAAAATCACTCTTGATTTGTATGCCGTCATCCTGATTAAGACCTGAGACAGTTGCACAGCACTGACATACAAAGCACACTGTGGCTTTTCAATTATAAATTAAGCTCTACTGGCCAGTAGGAAAGCAAGTCATCAAGCATTAAGCACACATATTAATTTTCAAAGAACTAGTGGTAATGGGAACATCTTGGAGACAGTGGCGATGACTTGTCTGAAGCTGACAGGACACTCATATTAAATACTTAACCATAGTGGGCGAAAAAATCCTTTTGTAGACAGTTTTTAAACATGCATGCACCCTTACCCATAATGTACAGTGTCAGTGCGAGAAAGTGACGTGACGTCACAAGTCAACCCATGTCTAAAAACCGAACCGCTGATGGAAAATTTTAATTTCATGGGAAACGCTGCAGGAGCTACGATAAGACTAATAACAGAAGCGAGACAAACACTGCAGAGTCCACCGTGCAGTTTGCAAAGCTTTTTGTTTCCGTGATGTGTTTGACAAAAGTGCAGAAAAAAAAATCACTAATGAAAATTACAAATTGCAATTACAGGCCAAACTCTTTGATGTAATCTGGATTGCTTTCAATTATATCATAATATTTCAGCAATTAAATCAAGTATCTTTACAAAAGGCAAAGTGGCCTTCTGGACAGATAGTTCCAGTTAAAACTATATAAATAAAGAGGTCCTAGTCACGACGAGTGGTAAAATGTGATACGGGAAATCTGAAAATGCCAGCAAACTTTTTTTTTCTAACTTAAGGGGACTAATCATTTAATTAACCAGAGAAAAATCAGTCACCGGATCTGAAACAGCAGCAATTTTCGTTCACCAGTCGACCTGTGTGATGGACTAAAAGAATATATGCACTGTGCCAGACTATATGTGCTGTCTATACATGTGCAAACAAGCCTAGCTGTGAAGTTACCCAGTGCAGTACAAGCAGAACCATGTGATTTCTGCTCCATATTGTAAACAATAACTCTGACTTTTAGACTTTTACCAAAGTAAAAACATGCTGTGCAAAAAGCAAAAATGGTACTGAGAGCTTCCTGAGTTTAAGCACTGCCTAATGATAGCGTTTTAAACACATTCAGCAGTCGCATAATTCCAGTAAAGGAACAAAGCTGAAGCAAGCGCACGCGCTCTATCATTTTTTTCCTAACAAACGACGTAAAAATGGTCCATTATAACGAGGAACAAAGAGGATAGACCCCATGTTACAGCCAACCCCTCACTGATGCCCTAGTGACTCGGCCAGCCACTCTCCCAAGGCCTACTCCTTGATTAAATGCATAATCCACTACTCCCCATCCCCAATGATTTAGTGTGCCTTTAAATCAGCTTGCGCACACATAAAAACCTCAAATAAAAATCACCAAGAAAAACCATTGCACTCTAACTGTTCTATTAAAATGATACCCGGCCCAGCCTTTCTTCTCTGCAATAGCGTTTATTCCACATGAATGCATATCTTCATTTTTTTCATAGGTATGCATATAAAATATTTAAAGTTTAAAATGTCACAGTTGAAACATCAAATGCGGGAGTCTCTTATTAATCAGCAAGGATTGAGGTTCTCTTTTAAGGTTATAACCCTTTGAAAGAGCAAAAATTACATTTTTGACCTTGAAGATGAGACAAACTCATAAACGTAAAATAATTTGCAGTTTAAAGGGGAAAGAGATATCAGTTACCTCAGCCAGCAGTGCTCTGGGTTGTCAGGGGAAGACCAAACAAGTCTCATTTTCATATTTACATCCAAGCTGTTGAGATTAATTTGAAATCACATCAAGAAAAAAAAAAGAAAAGAAACAAAACTCAGAGAAAACATCAAAAGGGCCAACTGTCAAAGTTTCAAATCCACGGGGCCCTAGCTATCTCCAGCGTGTGAAACGCAGACTTTTTTCTTGCAGTTTTATTAAATGGTGCATGACATTTTCATTACTCAAGGAAATTAAATTGACTAATTTTCTTACAAGCCCTGTACGTCTGCTATTTTAGGGAGGTGCACAGAAGAGAGCAATTGTTTCAACACCTACACAAAAGAAATGCAAACACGGATGAGCTCGGAGAAGAAAAGTGATTTCAAAGCTTTTAATGAGGAACTTTAGGGTTTTGCTCCTTTTCTTAAAACTGGGTTTTGATCACATCCCCAAGTGCTGATTACTGTTTGTTCATTCATTTTAGAGCCATGTACCGCACGGCGCGCTACAAACTGGAGCCTCCATTTTTCAATATATTGACTCTGAAACAAATTACAGCTTTCCAAAAATAAAAATTAAAAATTAAGCAAGCAAGAACACACATTTACTTGAATAGGCTGGAGACTTAAATAACAACACGCTGGCATATTTATATATTACACATGCTGATAAAATGATACATCTCAATGTAACTGTAAAGGTGAAACCTTTAACCTGTGGATACAGACTTTAACCAGAATTTGTGCTCATAATCCAAAAATAAGCCATTTGTTTTGTTAACACACAAACATATTCATCATCAAAATGATAACAATCATCATCAAACATGGTGTCACACTAAAGCAAGGTTAGGGAGATGGCTCCAGTTTAGTATTAAAGATTTAATCCATAAAGAGGACGCTTTGGTCAAACGCAGCGAGGACGGCTGAGGAAAATATGGAGTCAGCCAGGACCTCGACATTGCCTCTTCTCTGGAGATGAAAAGGCTGATTACCTTCACCTCTCAGGGGTGTAAGCCACATGGCTGACAACATCATTGGAAAATAGACTACTGAGCTCCTCTGGGCCCTATAACAGCTTACATTTAATGTGGGGGGAAAATTCACACTAAAAAGGAGTTGACACCACAGCCATACTCTCATATTGTTGAATGCGTTATGAAGGAAGCCACTTATTCCTTGATGCTGGTTGTGAAACAGTGATGGCTGAAAAGGGATTTTAAAGACTGTGTAGATAATATACTGGCGGCGGGAGTTAAAAAGTGCAGTTTGAGTAATGCAGATTGTTCTCACTTACTTAAGCTGCATTTCTGCATTCATCTGGAAGATTTTTCCTCATAGCAAGAAAATTCACATTAAAGTTGACCTCAAACGCTCATCCTGCAGCGGAGCCGTCCAGTGAAAGAATCTATAAAGACAAATTTGCTGATTTCCAAAAAGTATTTGCCTAATTTTAAACACAATAACAATTCAAAGACGGAACGAGTGAAAACGAAAACTTTGAAGCCAGAAAAATAATTCAAACCAAACGAGCGAATGTTTTTAAGTTCTCCACAGTGTTTCGGTGACACACTGTGCCATTGGATTAAAAAAAAATAGACAATTTAAAAATGATATCCCAGTAATCCTCTGATGAATAAGCTGGAACCCTCTGTGTGACCTCTGTGTTCATCAACAGCAACCACAATTTAGTGGCTGCCTGAACTCTATTTCAAAGGTTACTGAATTAACTTAAAATTACTTACAATGCTATTAAAATGCTGAGCTCTTTTGTTGTGGCTGTAAATTAATTTAAAACCTCAGCAATTTGAAATATTCTGAGACATGTCAGGCGGGTGAAAAAAAGAAAAAGAATGGCAGAAGTTGGGCTTTCTCAATGCTTTTGGCTTGGCAAATGCTTGTCTTGAATGATGAGAAAAAGACATTGGGCTTAACTAGAAACATATGGTATTCCACTGGAGAGGAAGCCTTCGTAAGAGGACCATGGCTGCGTAATAAAAGGAGACAGGAAAAGGGCACGTGTGGCGGTTTGGGTGGATGAGGAGTTTTTTTAAGGCGAGCTGGAGCCAAAGTCTTTTTTTGAAAGCTGCATTGGTGTCCTACTCAAACCCTCTTGATCAGGACACAGAAAACTGAATTAATAACAGAACACTGCAATACAGACAGAGACCTGGACGCTCGCAGGAAAACAGACAAAGACAGTATCCGTGGAAAAGCCAGGCAGTTACACAAAACAGTCAATTCACAATTTCATCTTTTTTAATTTTCTAATCAAAAACAGTCACACTGGATGTAATGTTTGTACTTTAAGCATTTTTTAAAATTAGGATTTAAATGAATCTTGCTAATGTCGTCAAAAATGTTCTATTAAATTGTCTTACCTTTTAAATGTCGGTGAAACAAATTAACACAATGACAATATTTTTTAATGTCCGATCCAATCCCAAGCATTTTCTGGCATTAAATGTTTTTGGCTTTGACCTTTTTGTAGTACCCTGAAAGAAGTTAAAGGCCATTACAATAACAAATATCGCAAATTATTTAAATCTTGTGTACCTAAAAACTGCAATTAATGGAAAGTCCACTTGAGACTGGCTCAAATAGTGAATTGATCCCTCCTCGTGAAAACTGTAATCAGGATGAACGCTTATAAAACACACCCCTTTAAATTATATTTAAAGTCATATGTAGCTGAATGGTTCCACCTTCAGTGAAATCACCCATTTTTTTGTTAAGCCCCATTTTTTGAAGTATTGGATATAATAGTTAGAGGCGGGTCTGACTGAAATTGCACACTCATTGGCTACTGACTTGTGACTGACAACTAGGCAAGTGAGCATAGGGTTTCATACCACAGTAAATTCTCCATTTTGGTATGATGAAGATTTATAAAACATATAATTTTTTTACTCAGTGTGACCCAAAATGAGTGACTGAGTTCATAAACTCAGCAGGAAAGTGTTTACAGCAGTCATCACAGAAAGCTGTTTTCCCATAAACTTCTATATGACCAGAAGTGTTTTTCCAATCACAACTATCTGATGGCGTTTTAATAGCACACAGGTTTAACCCTTTAAGACCTACCATAGAACCAAGTCCGCCAGAGCTTATATTATATTTTTACATGCTGTAGTGCCATTTTTGGGAGCATTTCAAGTTGATATACATCAATACAACCATTATAGCCCAAATTTTAATAATATGTATGCATTAAGTGCATAGTAATTACATAAATTGCAAAAAAAGTGCAATAAACTACAAAAAAAATTAAATCGTTTTTGTTTTTTTAACATATATTTCTAGTTAGGGAAATTTAAGAGGCTTATCCCTCAAAACTGTAAATACAAAAAAGTTGCACAAAATAGTTTCCCACCAGAGGAGATTTATTTTAAGTGTCTTCATAGTTTTATTTTTGAAATACACCAATTTTTATATACTGCAGGAAAAACGAAAATGGTAAATGGTAAATGGCCTGCATTTGTATAGCGCTTTTCTAGTCCCTAAGGACCCCAAAGCGCTTCACACTACATTCAGTCATTCACCCATTCACACACACATTCACACACTGGCGATGGCAAGCTACATTGTAGCCACAGCTGCCCTGGGGCGAACTGACAGAGGCGAGGCTGCCGGACACTGGCGCCACCGGGCCCTCTGACCACCACCAGTAGGCAAACACGGGGTTAGTATCTTGCCCAAGGATATTTGGCATGCAGGCAGGAGGAAGCCTGGGATCAAACCACCGACCTTCTGATTAGTGGCTGACCTGCTCTGCCACCTGAGCTACAGCCACCCCGGATAAAATAAATATTATAATGCAAATTTGCAAAAAAACAGCATATGCATCAAAATAAACTATTTCCAGCAGTGCAATTTGAGTCCCAGAAACGACACAGTAAAGTCATAAAGTCAAACATAACTTTTAAAAACACCAGTATAGGCTCATAAGGTCCTGATGGTAAAAAACTACATTTCCGCAAAATGACGCCACTGCCGGTTTCGGGCAGGTCATGGCGGACATGCGATAGTTCGCGCTGATGGACGTAGGAAGTGTTACAAACAGCTGATCGGATCGGCAAAGCGTGTTTCTGGAATATTATGTTTTTGTTGCTGCAAGTGCTTTTTATGCAGTTTTTGCAAAGCTATATGTGGAAGGAAACTGTGACCGAGGACAAGCTGATGGCATAAGATGTAAGTACAACTCCTCCGGTTTCATATGCAAAAACAATTATTGCGCTAGCTTACGTGGTTGCAGTGCTACCAGGATTTAAAAATAGTTACGCAAAACGGAGCGCACCCGCTCCGACCGACTTTACAGGGTTAAGGCAGTTCAGCACTGATGTAAATTCTCAACTCAGGCTTAAGTTTATGTTTTATACTCTCTATGAAAAGTGTTAACCTCACTCTCCAGCAGTATCATTTAAATAAACAAAAATTAATTAATATAAAAAGTATATGGTCAGAGTCTATGGTTAGTCCACTAACCAATAGGTGAATCCACAGTGGCTACACTAACAAAAGATTTTTCCTTAGCATTTTGGATTATCAAAGAAAACATTTATGATACTGACGCATTTTGTTCAGCAACTGACACCATCTTTCACCACAAATTAAATCCCTATTACGGTATGAACAACCTACACCAAGATCACATGGCCTCAGTGTCACAACCACAAAACGTCTGTTTGGTAAAAACAGGAAAAGACCAAAAGGTAATAACTCATTTCTAGACTTTTCATTCCACTCTTTAAAAATCTGTTAACCATTTGTGTTTCTGCCTTAACTACTGTTAAACCTACAAATAATTAATTAGTGGCAAATTTGGACACAGTGTTATGGTATTTCTATATATTAGTTTATACTAGCAAAAAAACACCCCAAGGTTGGTTTTTGCCAGGCCTGTGGCACTTAAAATTCTTCATTCTGTGAATTGGCCATAATATATAGAAAAATCCAAATAACTGGGATTTATAACCTTTTTAAAAACATAATTGTATGTGTGAAGATGTCCATGCAGTTTTGTTCATGGCCATTAAAGAGCACATAGATATGCATATGCAAACCTATGCTGCAATCATTATATTAAGATATGTTATTGACAATAACAAAAGTCACAATGTCTCAATCTTAATTCGCAATTACACCCAAGCCTTTTTCCAAACGTTGAGAAGTTCCAGTTTGTTATAACACAGTGACATATAATTGGTTTGTCTTTGATGTCAAAACTCCACAACTGGACACATATTTTTGAAAACAGCCATGGCTGTTTTAATGATTAATATCAGTCATGATGCACTACCATGTAAATATCAACAAAAACCTTCATTAGTAGGTCAGTAGCTAAAGGGTCTTGGGCTTTTAGCTTACTGGTGTCTAGTTTGTAGTACTCAGCACTGGGGCATATGTCTGTGCTGTAATCACAACAACAATCTTTTACAGATTGCCCATAATTAGAAAAGCTCCTCTCCAAACCAGCTCCATGTTAAGAGCATGATTGCAGCCAAATTGAGCAGTAATTTGTATGATGTCGATGTGTGCTGTGTGAGGGGAAAAGTCTGATGTTTTAATGCCACTTTTATCAGGCCTGGTTAGCCTGCCTCATTCAAACTAAGCGCATGGACCTTCGGCTGAGACTGGGTAAAGAGCTTCTGTATTGTATCATAGTAAAACAGACATCAAGCTTAAATAAAAGGCTAGAAAAGGCAGAACGGGCATCCACGTTTTCTGTCCTCAGTGACCCCAAGAGACCCATCATGGATGCTAATGGAATCACTTGCCCTACTATTATACAAAAACCTAAACATCACCTGGCTGGCTGTGTGTGAAGGACAGATGCACTCATTATTATTCTGCAATGCTTATCAAGGCCGTGCTACTGCCCAGTTACTGTACCACAGACATGTTAGCAAGTAGTAAGGAAACTGGAAGATTTTGGGTTTTAAAAGTATCTGTAAAACATATTTTGCGATTGCGGTTTCATAAACTTTTCAAAAACATTGCTCTGTAGAGATAAAACAACAGATGAATGAATAAATGAATGAATGTGTATCTAGATTGATTTTATATAATCTTACAAAATCATTTATGAATCAAAGTTAAGAATTTGAAAATAAGAAAAGGGCAAATAAATATAAAATAATTCTATATTATGTTTAGTGAACACAGTATTAGTACACCTCTGGTAGAAGGTGTTTGCCATTATATAATGAGAAGTATAATATTTAATTATTATGCTATGTCATGCAATGTATTTTTAATTTAAAGCCACATATTACATAACTAAATTCTTTGACAATTACAAAGCTCTGTATAAAAACACTAGGCTATAAAAATACGAAACCCTTTAACAGACTGAAAAGACGGGGCAGTGACAAGCTGCATCAACACAGGCCTGAGAGAATGTCTCCTTCACCCACCATAATTACCACTGCCAATCCAGAGTGATTTTATAATTCCAAAATCATGACACTTCACAAAGACACTGTAATTGCATTAGGATACTCTTTCAGTCTTCAAATGTCTATTCATTCATTTTTTTTAGGACCTGTCCTGAAATATATCTGGGGGGGAGGGGGGGTGAGGGGGTCCTGAAAGCCACCTCATGAGAAGATGAGGAATTTTTCATGAAAACATAAAAATTTCCACTTGAGATCATCACTTGCTCTCTACTCTCTGCTCTCAAAACATCCCAGAATAGTGCCATGACATGGTGTTAGATACTTAGAGCATAATTTTGATGTCCAAAAGCTAATAATAGTCAATAAGGCGAAACCTCAAGAGTGTCAGATTTACATGGCGTCACAATAGATACAATTTTTTTTTTTTAAAAAGAAACTTTTGGATCTATGCCGAGTTGCAGCTTACATCAATGTTTGAGCAGGCTCACAAAATATATGTAGTGAAGACTCTGGACTTGCAGAAAGTAACATTATGATGCCCTGTGTTTTTTCATAAACATGGAATCAATAGTTGATTTATAACCAAAAGATGTTTTGAGATTACTGACATTGGCATTGATCACTCCAGTCGTACCAGTCCATCCTTATGTCCATCCAAGTGGTCATGTGTGCCAATTCTGACCCCCCAAAAAAACCCTCAAAGTATTCCAGAGAAGTGAGAAAAGGTGAGCTTAGTGGCCGTACAGTGTGACTTTTACCACAAAATGAAATTGGTGCCTTCTGGAAATGCCAAGCTCATGAGAATGGGATGAAACTGTCAGGTCAGGATGGGAAGGTACAGCTGTCACCTATCATTCTAAATGTAAATCTGCTTTAAGTGGACACTTTTTAAAACACACTGTGCTTGTTGAAGAGTGGCAGGTTTACATCCACCCATAGCGCTCGGCAGTGTTTTCTCCCTCACTCTAGCCAACAAATTTGTCAGAGCCAGAGGTTACAGTTCACCACTGAGAAAATACATTCATGACAGGCTTAAGTTACTGAGGATGGTGCTGTTTTCTGGTTAGTGACTCCCAGCCAAATGATACCATAGCTGCACAGCTAGATAGTTGCTAAGGTCGTGCAGGCCTAGAGACTGGACAGTGACCCCCTGAAAACATCTGGTTGCTGGGGAAAACTGTATTTTCAAACAATTGACGAGCAGTTGCTGGAATTTGCTGACTGTCATTAAGGGAAATCAGTCGCAAAGAAGGGTCTGCTCCAAAAACCTCCTGATGATTGATTTGGGCTCAGACAGCCACAGTCTGCACAATAGTTTGCCAGCCAACCGCAGAGTGGTAGTGAAACTGTGAAAAGTGTGACAGTCTCTGTTTCTGGTGTGCATTGCACTCTTCAGTTTCACTACCACTTCCATGCAATTCCATCCAAACTACAGGTGACGTAGCAATCTGCTAGTGATCAAAGAATCACAAGGTTTTTGGTGCAGCATGTTTCTTTGCAATCAATTTCAACTAACCAAAGCAAACAACCTCCGGCAAACAATTGGCAACTGGTTGGGGAATACACATTTTTCCCTTGTGAGCTATGATCACCAGGAGGTTCACTGACTGTTCTCTAGACCTGCATGACTGCCTGCGTGGATTTAGCAGATGATTTCACAGTAACTGCCGGTATGCTCTAGCAATTTTGCCATAGCGACTAATAGTTGCCAGGAGTTTGCAAGGAGGTTGCCAATTGGTCCCTAGGCCCATGTGACTGGAAACCATCACTGGAAACAACATGATAAAACAAAAAAAAAAAAAACCCACTACAGTTGTTTGAAAGGTAGCACACTAAAAGTATGTTTGATGTAATTTCCCAACAGTGGCAAGTTTTACTGGACTATGTTTGTGGCAGACACCAATATACAAGTCATGTGCTTTTTGCTATCATAATGGGTTAAACTTTCTTCACATTTTCACACACTTAAAAAAAGAAAAATGAAATGAAATAGAGGTTGGCTAGTTTTCACAAATGTAAAACTGCATTCCTGTGCAGATGTTTTGCAACTGCTAAATGTTTGTAGCTAGCTAGCATGTATACCTGTATAGGTTCTCACTCATCCAGGTCATTACAGTTTTTTTTATTATACATTAAACAAGAAAAAAACCTAAAGAAATCCAGTCGTCTTCTTTTCAAACTCTTAGATCTTACAACGGATGCTAATGCTAACAATCCATTAGAAGTTAGCATTTGTTCTTTTGTTTTTTGCTAATTAATTAGCATATTGCAAGACCCATGCAGTGCAAAGATCACCATGTCACAATAAAACAAATCTTGTTCTTACTGGGCAGAACAGAGATAAAACATCACAACCAGTTACACATGGCACCCACATAAACTGGAATGATCTGACAGTTTGTCAACGAGAACATCTGACATGCTCTGTTCAGGTTCACGTACTGCAAGACCTGTAAAACAGCTTTTCTACAAATAAGAATATCGCTTTCTCTTTCGTTATTTATTATTAATTTCCAGCTAATTCTTGCAAATCAAAAGAAAGACGAGTCATCTAACAACCAACATGAAAGTTGTGCTTTGTTTTACTGACACAGGTGCAGTGAGCTTCAGATCTCTGTTACATATTACACCGTGGATGCAAACAATCTTCAAGTGCTTGACAAAGTAAGCCCCAACGTTTATCTCTTGAGCCAATCTGCCCATTCGCCTCCTCAGAGTTACGCCTGTCTTGTCATGACTTGTGGTAATGACACGACTATTACATAGCTGCTGCTGGGTAATGAATTTTTACCGTTTTAAAGTTTGTTTTAAATCCAGAGTGTTTGCAGAGGTACTGTATGTATTCAGTTTTGCCCTTCAGGTGTTTATGAAGAAAGACTTGGAGCACCGCAACCATTTACAGAACTGGAAGTCTAATCATATCAATGTGAAATACAATTCTTGGGCATACTGCTTTCTGGCCAAGTGACGGCTTCAGATCTGCTCACTTAAGAAAATTGATGAGATCATTGCCAAAATGGTGCCCTTGACAGACATTGAAATGATAGCAAGCGTTAAGTTTTATGCGATGTAGTTGACTCCAACATAACCATACTACAAGCTCTGATCAACTAGTCAACCCACACGGCACCAGCAGAAAACGGCTGATGTGCTTTCCTCTGTCATGCACAAAAGGCACATTTACTTCGTAAATCAGCCTCTCTTCATTTAAAAAGCAACACTGCTGTGCTAGAAGTTGGCTCTTTATTTACTCCTCCAAGAAGTATCATAAATACAGACACAAAAAGGATTCTAATTGAGAAAACTCCACTTTATTTGATTCATCACTTCAGCAGCCTGATTGTTTTAGATACACAATTGCCACACATTTGGGACTCGAGCAGAGGAAGAGGGAGTGGCAAAATAATATTTAAACAAACAGACAAACATAAAATATTTCTGGATGATGCTAAAATCCCTGCAGAGCACCAAAAGCATGGGGCTTAAAGATTTACTGCAGTCCTCTTATCTTTCATTACTGACAAGTGTGAAAGAGAGGCAAACATATTCTACTTTCTGCATTTCTGTTCTGATCCCAGTCCAACTCGATTAAACATTTGTGTTTCAGAGGATGTGTCAACTTCATTCTCAGAGCACTGCCTGCATTTAGGAGAAAAAAAGGGAGGAAAACTGTCTCAGAAATTAAGTTCTTTAAGACCATCTTCCCCCTCTGTTCTTAATAAAAGATCTGTTTCTTTTTGTTGTTTTTTTCTCATAAAGCTGTGCAACGTATGAAAGCCCTGGAATGAAAGCCAGTACAATAGCTTTATGAAACAAAGGCAGGAAGGAGATTGAGGGGAAAACAGGGGGAAAATGGCATCATCTCTAAACTTAATGAAACAGCATCCTTTCATTTTTTCTGGTAATTATAATAAAGATGGAAAAACATAATAAACGTCTCCCTGCCCCCACCTGCTAACAGTAATTATAATAGACTCAACAATAAATGGTAAAGCAGCACAGAGCTGCATCTTGGGAATTCTCAGGGGTCTGTGGATTAGCTTGAAAAGCCTGAATGATTAAAATACACTAATTAAAATTTTGTGTTCCTTGGTAACTCGTCTTCCAGGGCCCCTTGTGCTGGCAAAATGGGAATAAATGCGACAAAAGCAAATACTCTTTTGGACCTGAATAAATAAACAAGTCTAATCAACGTAATGTTTTTACAGAGCGAGTTACATAAAAACTTCCTTGATGACCTTTCCTTGCAGCCGTACTTTGCACCCACCAGGACAATAGCAAGTATATTTTGACTATGTTGTTCTAATCAAGCAAGACATGCCAGACAGGTTAGATGTCCTATTATGCTGCTTTTGATTAGGCGGTTCAGCCTCATTGTGACTTCTAATTGTTATTTAGAGAAAGTTTGACATCACTGGACAAATAACTTTGTCAGCTGCTTGAGGCTGAAGAGGGATACTCAAGCTTCTAACTTTTGTACACAAACCCAACAAAAAAAAAAAAAAACAGCAGTACATTAATGACAATATGTTACAAATCACTGGTTTGGAGACAGTGGAATCAATTTTGCATTTTCAGATTTCTGCACAGCGTCTAGTATTTATCACAAGTGTGATGAGCAAGGCAAGTGCACTTTTGCTATGCACAGTTTAAACACCAGACATGCAGGGCTTTGTCTTTCTCTTACAATGGGTAATATTCAAAAACTGGAAAAATTAAATCATCTTTTTGGGGGGGTTTGGTCTCCCTAAAGAGTCTCCTGCAAATCGGTACTTTGGCTTTTGTAAACTCTGTGCGGTCACTGGTACTTGGCCCCCTTCTGCCAGGGTGTCAAAATAGCACCTCGCTTCGAAAAAACGCTGTAATTCCTGCTGGTATTACCGAAGAGGCTAAAAAGATTCAAAAAGCCTGCTCCCAAATTTAATTACCTTTGCAGTTAACCACAGCTTAGCAGCCAATGACCTGATATTTCCACTGAAGACTAGCTAAGGGGGGATGGATTGGAGACGGACGCACCGAGTGGGCCACAGAGACTGCCATGCGTGGCAATCCAGGGCGGCTCAGAGCCATCCAGCGGGCATACTCATTGCCAGCAAAGGCAACAACAGCACACATGTGGCCCTATCTTCTGTTGGAGTGCAAATTAGATACAGTTGATTAAAATATTGAGTCATTTCACAGTCACTGTTGGGGGAATAAAAAGAGTGTGAGTACTGAAAATGTGCTGTGGTGTGTGTGTGAGAGAGAGAATATTGGTATGAGGAAAAAAAGTAAGAGAGAGAAAAGAGAGCTCTCTTAAATTTGTACATATTTCTCATTTATATAGATTTCCTTTGACAAACATGCCCTTTCCCAAAGGACAACTTTGAAGCGCCCCTGCTCGCAATATCAAAGAATTCTCAGCAATCACTCAGTCCACGTCACGACAGTACATATATAAGTGTTGTGAAGAGCAGCGTGCAGGGTTATATACCGGTGCTCATGAACGGCAGAATGGTATCCAACATTCAACATCGCGTCCACCCTCCCTCCTTTTTTTTTAACTAAAGAAAGAAAAAAAAGTCCCAAGTTCTTTGTTCACTAAAAAAGTGAATATGATTTGTGTTTTAAAAACTTCTGCCTCGCTGCAATATAACAAAAGAAAATTAACACTTTGGGGTTGCCCTGGTAACCTAATTGCATCACAACACTGCACACAGGAGCCAAAGTAACTGAATTTTGATGAAAAGGCGGTGATAATTTACGGCATTGAGAAATTAGTTGCCGTGGCGACGCGTTAATTACATCTCAAATTAACAATGCAAGTGTAGTGAAATTAAATATAAATCATATTTTCTGCATAAATTACAGGGGTTGATTAGTGCGGGCGCCAGGAGAGAGAGGTTGAGATTCCAAGGGCCTGTCACATCCCCTCCCTCCCTCTCCCTCCTCTCTCTCCCTCTCTCTGTCTTTCCCTCCTCCTATTCCTCAATGCCCCCCCCCCCCCATCCCCCCTCCTCATCCTGACTGGTTCCCTTAAAGACAGGGACTGGATTAGTATAGCTGGCCTGGCATATTAGTGGATTTGCATGTTTGTGTGTTATCTGTCCACAAACACTTTTGCACATTTTTGCCAGAACACGTGTTTTGTTGTTGCTGTTGTTTGTTATGCAAGTGCATGTGCACAATTGCAATTTTGTACATCTGCGCTGAAACCGTAAATTCTGCATACGTGTGATTGTTGTACGTGCACGCGTGTGTTTGCCTTTGCTTGGTGCTGCAGGGACAATTCAGATCTTTGAATCCATTTTACACTGCTCCATATTGGAAGACCTTCCACCAAATATCCATTTATATGTGTCAAATAAATATCCATCTGCAGTCACACCCAGCCTCATTACCATGATGCTCAGTGAACACTAAAAAAAAATCAGATTTCAATTAAGAGAATCCAGTGTATACAAGTTTCAAACGTGTGCAATGTCTACCATATAAAACAAAGCGTCTCGATATCTGAAGAGTGTTTCCCACATGCAACATGCCTGGCTGGCTGACAGGCTATGTGTGTCAGCGGGTGTTTAACTGTTTATCTGAGGTTTGTGTAGATCTAAGAAAGAAAGAAGACACAGAAAGCACAGCAGAGAGGGAAAGTGAGTCTCTCCTCCCCTCGATTCCTCATGTGGCCCAACTTCCCTTTAAGCATCACAAACAAACCTCAGGAGTGATGTCAAGGAGGGAGGGTGATGGTGGGGGTGCTGAGCTGAGAGAGAAAGCTGAGCGCAAACACAACAGCAACAGGAACCAACTTCAGCCATCTAAATTATTCATATACCAGATGGATACGTTTCCCCGGGATTTCACACTAAAACACAGCCATTCAGCTTCCCCGCGCGTCGCCGTGTCTATTCAACGGACGGCGCCGGGAATCAAGATAACTATCACTTTATCTAAATCATTTCATGTCTGATTCATATCAACTTTGAAGAGTGGAAGCCCCTCGACACCGTGATCTCACGTTTGTTCTATTCCACAGGCACAATGAGGGGGGAACATGTTCTCTTTCCTCTATCTTCAAAGATGTAGGCAATGCTATGACCTTGTCTGAAGGATATTATACAAATCAGAGGGTCCTTAGAGACGCGTGTCATGTATATCACCGACTACACCTCGCTCGCTTGATGTGAGCTTGTAGGCAGTCCAAAGGTTCGGGGATTGAAGGAAAAGGCAACATGCAGTAAACTGTACTATTGTTTCAGGTGCTCTCCTTATTTACGTTTCAAACTTCTGTGAACCTTTCAAATATAATTTGGGAAAATCTTGAATGTCCAGTTGTTTTTGTTTTGTTATTTGTTATTTTTATGTTATTATACTCCCATGAAATCACAGTTAAATACATCTACAGTGCATACAAAAGGACAAAAAAAGCATAACTCTAAAAAGTTACAGCACTAAAAATGAGAAAATATATAGAGCAAGTTCCTCCAGTTAAATTTTTATTTACTAAACAGGACAGAAAAATTACCCGAAGGAGCAAAACTCATCCAAGTTTGTATAAAGTCTGTGCATTAGTAAAAACCTTCTAATATTTCAAAAGTATTTGATAAAAATAATGATCCTTGGTCTAAACTTTTAGTCACTGCATCACTCAGGAAAGGGACTTTCTTCTTCACAAGAGGTCACCGCAGCAGGTAGCTCTGTATGTTTGATATGGCAGATTTATTTATTTATTTATTTACACCTGATGCCCTTCCTGTCACACCCCCAAAGGCATTCGTATCTCCTCCCAAGACTGAACCGGGAATCTTTCCCGTGTTAAGCAGTTGTGTAAACCACCAGAGTAAGGAGCCTCTAGTCATAAAATCAGACACTGAAAAAAGGCTTAAATTTCAAAAGCTTTGAAACATCTTTAACTTTGTATACTTGAATAAAAAGATACAGTATTTATAGCAGTTTAGTGAAAACTAACAGTGTCACATTTTAAATACACTATTAAGTTGGAGATTTAGATTTGGCATGCAACAAAACATTCCCCATTTCCCTGGGCGCAGCTACTAATGGGCAGGAAACTTATCATAAATACCTGCCTAACTAATCCACCCCTATAATAATTACTATGTGCCATTACATTCTACCCCCCACCCGATGTCAACAAATTTAATTTTTAACGCAAACTGTCATGCCTCATTTCATACACAGTAACTTCCTTTGCTGGGACAAGGAGGTTGGGATGACCTCAGTCCCTCGGGGTGCTCCTCTGCTATAGTCATCCATTTGTGAATGAAGATGACGACTTTTAAAAAGGACAAGACATCATTAAGAGAATAAGTAGCCTTTCCAGCAGTCTTTTTTGCAACCCCCCACCACCTGGACGTAATTCCAAAGCCTTAAAACAGAACCGAAAGTGGTTGCGAGTGGGAGGGGTGGCGATTTAATGGTCCAATAATGTCTCAGCCAAAGCATAGTGTCCTCCTAGGGTGGTACAAAAAAAAGTAACGCACTGAGACTGACCAGTTTGTTGATTTAAGAGGCAGTTAAGGATGCTCTGAAAGTGCCCACATCGAGTGAAATAAAGCCCTATATAAGGTGACGCAACACAGCAGCCGAAGTGGATACGCTATCCACACAAACGGATGAATTCTATCAAAATACCACATGTCAGCGTGTGACACTGAAACCAAAGATGGTCAAATGACATTTATTTAAGTGGCACATCTTCTACTGTAGATAGAAAAGGTCAATAAAAACAAGTCGGGGACTGCACTATCAAGCTGTAAAAGATGCCTGTGTCATCTGTCCCTATTTGTCGCTTTTTTTCCGTCCTTTTTCCTCATGCTTCTCCTCTCTTTCAGGTTACTGTCTCTCACAAAATGTTAAGTCTAGCAGCATGGCAGGCTTCGCAGGCGTCGCATCATCAGTCATCCTATGCCTAAACATAGGACGAGCTGCAAGTGCGGCAGGCGCAGCATTACTCGACCCCTATCTTAAATCTGCCACTGTTTGCGTTTACTGGGAAATTGGCAACTAAAGTTTTGAAATCTGAACCAATAAGCCGAATAAAATCAGGTTTTAAATGTGACAGGGTTCGCCTAAATGTCAAATAACCTAGTGTATCAAAAAGAAAAGGCAAGACCTTCCCAACAAGTTTAAATAAACCCTGCAGGATAATGCTGGCTCTCCTGGGGGAACCAAAAGCTGATGGCTTTGAAACAGGAGGGAGGGTATTTTCAGCGGGGCTGCCCAGCATGTGAGATCCTGTATGTCTCACAGCTGATCTTGTTTTATTGAAAGGTTGTTTGAAAGGCCCTGAACCCAAGACACCAGTGGTCATGTTTGTTTGGCTTAAAGAGAAGCAGCATTCAAAAGAGCAGCACAAGTAGTCAGAGTACACAAAGGAAAATGAGATGAGTTAGTGCCCGTAGTAGCTCGGAAATACAGGCAGGGAAGATTTGTAAAAATTAATAAAATGGTCTCAATACAGCTTCAATTACAACCTGCTTCGAATGCGCACGGCACAAGCCGAGCTTAGCCCTGCACTGTGCAAATAAGTGCCAAAACCAGCGCTGTTATCAGGTAATGGAGTCAGTGGGAGAGAGAGGGCCTTTGTGAACTTGACACTCCCATTAAGCCCCTACTGGAAAGTGCAGTATTTGATCAGGAGATGGGAATTGAGCAAAAATGAACTGAAACTAGATCCCACATGACTTATTTTCCTGTTGGCTCTCAGCTTTAGGTGTCACTCAGACTTAATAAAGCTTTCAGATTTTCATTTTATCACAGAAAATAGACTGGGCAAAAATAAAATCACTCGGTTTTGCCTTAATGGAGCAAAGTAATGGCGAGGTGAAACTGACACAACACATTTTGCCCATAGTAATACCATCAAAATGAAAGCATATTCACTTCTTGAGTTTTCCAAGAATCAATTCAAACTGAATATTGCCCTTTTCCACACACTTTATTTCATAATGGTTCCAACAAATACAGCACTTTGGCAATAGCCTGTCACCTCGGGTGATACCAACACAGCTATTTCAACCTATAGAGTTACAGTATTCTCTAGCCCACACTGAGCCTCCTCCACCAACCTATAACTCTTATTTTATTTCCGCACTTTATACATTAGAGGTACATTACACCCATCCCAGTAGATAGGATGAGTCCACTTTTACACCCAGGTGTTACATTGCAAGGTTAGGTCATTCGGATGGCTATGACCTTTGATGGCTCCATCTTCAATGAAAATTATCTGGCGATCTCCGCATTGACATGCACACGGATGCCCTTGTGCTGTACATTCACACTATGGTGATAAGAGCAATTCACTTGGGAGACATTATGGAAATGTTCATTTGGGAATTACGAATTATAATTAGAATGTATGGCCACATTTCTCTGTCTTAAGTATGGTGGGGTTTGCTTGGTTTTACAGGCACGGCACTAAGAAGCGAGAGCAGGACGTTTCCTGCATCTTTCCTGAACTTTTCCTTTTGCGGAGCGTACGGCTGCTGTGTTTATCATTCAAGTCTTCTTTAGAGAAAGCTTTGCTTTTAAAGAAGTAATTAGACCAAGTAAAGTGAGAGGAAAAATCCAACTCTGAGTCCCGAGTGTTCTGGTAAGCGATTAATTATTCTGAGGAAGACAGATGTTAAATTGTGTATGCCCATCAGCGCTAAGACTTTCTGAAGATTTATCATTCATGTAAATCATGAATAAAATATTTCCTTGTTGTGAGAAAATGCTACATCTGTTTGGCGCATCATTTACTCCCGACTGCAGGAAAATAAGCACAAAAATCTGACCTATTAAAGCTCGTTTTTGACACACAGTGGACATTTAAGCGTTTGAGGTATAGAGATTCAAATCTGTATGTTGTTTGCAAACGATTGTATGAATGTCGTCCCAACTGAACCAAACTCTTCTCCTAAGGGGCCTCGTGTATAAGGTAAACTAGTACTGCATGTACACGAAGCTTACGTTTTTATTATCTGCTCAAATGTATGAATAAATAAGCAGAAACTGTGAAGCGAATGGGATGGTGTCATGGGGATCAGGGACAAGGCAATGGTGGTGGCAGAGGTTGAGCCACAAGCCACCGGGACGGCAGCGTCTCCAATCGCCCCTGGCGACCATCACGTTGCCATGCTCCGGAACAGACAGGCCTGCTCGCACAACAGATGGAACTAATGATGCGAAACAAAAGAGATCATTTCACCGTGGTCCTCTAGGAAGCCACAAAGAGAGGCTTGGAAGTTTGAATGATGGGATCAGGGGACTTTCATGGGGTTAGATATGGATAGCCTTTTTTTTTTTCCAGGAGGTGCTCAGATGAATAGGAAAAAGGATCTTTGATGTTTGCTACTGAAAGCACCAAGTTTAAAAGGCGACTATGAAAAAAATAAGAAAAATGGAAATTAATGTTGAAGCTCTGCTGATGATGCCCAGTAGGGATGGGGTATTTCTTTTTTCCTAGATAAATATCAGGTCACATATCAGACATCAGAGCCTCGAGGTAAAATTTTCAATAATGGAGAAGACAGTTGTGAATCTGTAGTTGTAAAAACGTTTTAGCATAACATGTTTAACGGTTCAGTCAGTTTTACAAATAACCTTAACTGCAACTAAACACGGTATTAACCATAAAGTTTTCACTTCCTGGTTGAAACTAAAACTCGTTTCAGGTCAGCTCTTTCTACCGAATACTTGGTGAAGAAAGAAGAATTTTAATTCTAACATTTAAGGTAAATTTTTACAAGAAAATAATATCGAAACTGTCTACCGAACACGGCTTCGTCCTGCCGCTGTGTTAGATAACGGTTATAAACAAACGGCCGTGTCCTGAACAGTCAAAAACAAATCAAATTTGAGCTGAGGACATTTGCATATCCTGAGGGACAGGATTAGATTTAGAGGTCATGTCTTACGAGCTAGTTCTCAACAGATGCCAATGTAATGTTTCTATGTCAAGTACATTCCATTGAAGCCCAGCCTGTTTTCCCAAGTCCGACAGTCAGAGAGAGGGAGCGCTGCTCGCTAAATGCAGAACGTGAACTGAGAGAAGCCAAACACCTTGGGATGGGATTTAACCAGGATGGAACAGAGTAGAGCCCAATCCATGCCCATCCACACATGGAGGGGATCACTGGGAAAAGTTCAGCTCCGACGCTGACACAAACAGCGGAGCAAGGCCTGTATTAGAGTCAGGTTAGCAAAGATAACACTATCAGCCTGATCCCCATGGGTACCAAACGCCGGGCCTTGCTGGCAAATAAAGCTACAGTGTCTTGACTCCTTGGCACATTAGCTCTGATTACAATGACCTTCATTATATCAGCTACCCTTATTACAACACGTAGAAGGCGTCTCTCCCCTGGGCAAAGCACAGTGGGGGAAAGAGTGAAGGAAAGTGTGGAGATTCACTTGTAAGGACTGAGCTATGAAAGCTAAAGCACAGACCTGTGCTGTAGTGCACAATTACCACCTGTGAAAACACTCATAACAGTCACAACTGATGACTAGTCACTTCACTTGAAGAGAGTTTGTAGATGTATTATTCAATTCAGATTCAAGTGTACCGCAGTGATCTCCTGGTCACTCAGATATAATGGTACTTGAAACATGAGAACTAATTTAAACTTTTATTTTGAATCTATGATTTTCAAACTCAAAACTCTGAGGAAGCTTTCCAGCGCAATACCAAAAATATGTGGGGTTTTTTTACATTACTAAAAATGGATATTTTGACTGAACCACCAACACTGTGTGAGTTTTAATAGATTTCAGGTGTGAATAATAACATGCTTGACTATTCAAGGATTTGCCTACGGAGGCAGCCAACCCCTGCTTAATATGTAACAATGTCGTTAACCTCAATTTCCTGCCTAGTCTGCCCCTCCACAGGCCACATTGTTAGCTTGAGGAAGCTCTTGGCAAAGACTACCGCCGTGGTGGTGACTCTCATTCAGTCTGACCACCCTGCAGATACGGGGATTCTCCCCCGCACACCTGCTCATCCCTCCTTCAGGCCCCTCACTGTGCAGCTCACCCTCCCTCTTTGTTGGCAGGTGACTCAGAACAACAGATGTTGGCCTGAGAGAGCCGCTACATCGCAATCACCCAGCTCTGCCAACATGCCCAACACGGGATGAGTCGAACTGTGGGGGGTTCTCAGGACCATCCTTTCAGCCAGCAGGGGAGAGGGGGTGGGGGGGGTTGTTTATGTGCCGAGATACAAGGAGGTAAAGGAGTGGGCAAATCAGCTTGCTTTGGATTAAGAACAAATCAGCAGATTTTAAGAATCACATCAACACCTGCAGGAGGCGTGGGATACCGAGCACTAAGTGACACACACAGTATCGTTTTCAGCCTCTCATTCACATTTTTTTGTCAAAGCATAATTCCTGAGGAAGAATAAAGACATAAAAGCGATATAGCCAAGAGTGCACTTAACAGAATCAGAGTTTAAGCCATGTTGATCCCCTATGACAGTATGTTAAAAAAAAAAGCAAATAAAATTGTAACTTAATTATAGATTTATAATGAGCCACTGCACCACTGCCAAAAACAAGTCCCATACCAAGGCAAACAGGCACCTGCTGAATGCTCTCTGCTCATGGGTTTTCATAGCTTAATTAATCTATGCCTTGGGGTATCATGACTCGAACGTGCTGCTTCTGTGCATGTTTGAGACAATTAAGTTGCTCCAAGAAACAGAGGTGCAACTTTGACATGGAGCAAAGACAGCAATACCGCACATTGCATGACACATTTTGTGTTTTGCGAAAGTCAATTATCCAATAATTTGTTTCCCACTGAAGAAAACAGAAAACTAATGACAAATGTGCGAACTGCTTTTTTTTGTTTTCTTTCTTTTTTTGGTATACAATTGAATTACAAATCACATGGGCCGATCTGTCAAAGACAGGGAGGAAAGCCAGTGGCAGTCTCTTTTTTTACCTATATTTGCTATACCACATAAAAATGGTGCATGAATAAAAGTTAAAGACTCACCTTCCTGTTGAATAATGTCTGCTGAAGACTAATCCGCTGAGGAGTTATCGCCTCTGGCCGATGCTCACTCTACTGCCATCTGATTTCTGTAGATAAACATAAAACAGCTGTTTACATCACATATAGTCCGTTTACATCACATGTAGTTTCTTTGAAATAAGAGATTTAAAGCATTTGCGCAGATTGCAGCAAAGATGCCATTACCAATGTTGCAAATAACAAACTGAATGTAGAGGTTAATATCTTCAAACCACCAAGTCACTCAAATGTGTGAATCTATGGGACAATAAAGTTTATATAAAATTTAGTTTTTATGTCCAATATACAGTATTTAAAACCAAACTTCTCAAATCAAAATCAACTTCTTTTTCTCTTTTGTGTAGAAACCTCTCTGTGGAGCAGTTTTGCATTCAGCGATGCAGCTGGTTTTGGTAAATAAAGGGGAAACAACTCATTTTATGATGGTCAAACAAAACAAGCACATCAGTACCCCGTTTTCTAAAGGCTTTGGCTCCAGAAGTGAACTTCCCATTCATTTTCATTTATTGACGAAAATCCTGATTTAAAGAGTTTAAAGGCTTGAACCAAGACAACCAGCTATGAGTGAATCATGACCATAAAAAGATTTGATATGCAGAAAAAATAAAGGGGAAAAAAAAAGACCAAGGTGCAAGACTGTTTACATGATTACTTGAAAGGCATTACTCATCCCATAATGCATTGCAAATTCCACAGTATCCAGATTCCACAGTATCTTTAAGCTTTATTGAAAATCAAACCTTATCATTATCATAATGTTTATATGGTTAATAATAGTGTTAAATATTAATAGTAGTTTCGAATCTAATTTGCATTTTGTGTTTTGTGTAGTAAAGCATAAATCAAAATATCATCCCTGACTGCAAACACCTCTTCGACAGTTTCTTAAATTGGTTTGTTGGGCTTGGACACTTCCATGGTAACAGCGGCGTCCACCGATCAGAGATGACGCTGTTTTTAGTTTAGTCCTTTCCATGACTTTGCAAACAAGCGCACTCGGAGAGAATGACTCGCCTCAAAGGGCTGTTCTAAAACACTGATGTTTTATGATGTTTTTATTACAACATCCTGACGTCAACCTGCTTTTATAACAACACCCAGATATCTGAACTTTGACCTATGACCTTAAAGCATTACATAGTAAAATTATATATTTTATTATCTTTAGCCATGTGACTGAAGCAGAATTAGCTGACTTCTTCGGCATCAAATTTGAGATTTTAAGACATATTCGTGCCATGTGTGATTTTGCTAAATTTTATGTAATCGCTGTGATGTTGTCGTGTGTTGTACAGCTCACTCAGATGACATGATGCCCATTGTGGTTTCTTTAAAAGTTTTTTCAAGGTCAACTTTGACCTGGGGTGCAAACAGCCCGGTACTCAAGGCCACAACTTCCTAGAATATTGTTGTGAAGTTTGAAGACGACCCATAAATAAATTATACATTTCATGTGAACTTGACCTTGATCTGATTTTCACCAAAATTAAATTAGCTCGTGTTTTACCACGACACAAAATTTGAGCACGATATCTTGAAAACCGTGGCTGCTTGACAGCTAACGAACAGAACCGACTGCATACTCTGGAGAGAATAAACTGCATCTTTGTTAAAACGAGGTGGATATCGCACAGACTTGTGGTTTCTACAGGAGCGCGTGCCATCATTTCACAATGCTGTAGCTCAGAGTAAGTCTGCTTTGGATGGTTACAACATTACTGCTCATAATCAAAATCCTTACGGAAAATATGAATGAGATTTTCCATTTTCGGAACCTCGCTGCTGAGCTCTGTCAGGCGTCTCACTGTAAGGCTTAGTTAAGGCAAAGTAGAACTGCAACTATGCAGATAGAGTTTTGCTTTGTTATTACACAAAACATGAAACAAACATTTGAGTGAGCACGGTGTTTGTATGTTTACTGAAAAATCTAAATGGATATGGTAATGATTTATTGATATAAAATACACTATAAATAACTGCCGACCAAAATGAATTAGGACGAAAGTATAGAATTCTCACGACTGCTAATTACCAGCTTGAATGAGCCTGATAACTAAAAGAGAAAAGGTATTAAATGCAATAATTATTACTATTGCTAATTACATTTCCAATTATGTAACTAATGAGAACAGCTTAATTATCAGTACATTGGATAAATAAGAGTTTTGCTTTCCACCATTTGTGATTGGGGTGGTGATTTGGCCACGATATCAAGGGCAAGTCCTCTGAAACGCACAAGAAAAACACTGTAGCTCCCTTTCTTCAATGGTAATAAAACATTTAACATGTAAATTAAATGCATATTCATTTATAGATTTGATTATGTCCTTTGCACTGTGTGTGAAAAAAAAGGAAAATCAGATATCAAAGTTATCGCAAGCCAGTATTTCGGCCTTAAACAACTGCATTTATCATTCAGTGCAAAGCCATTATAGCTTTTAAACAAACGGGCAGCTGCACTTCATTTTATTTTTATTAATTTATACTTAAAACCATCTCTGCAGAAAAAAAATGAAACTTTGCCTGAAATTTCTTTAAAAAGAAAGAAAGAAAGAAAGAAAGAAAGAAAGAAAGAAAGAAACTCAGCCAGACAGAAAAATATCAGTATTGTAAACGTGGAAGCTCAGTAAGTTATAGTATATAAGATTGGGGTGCAGCAGCAGACTGTGAGCATGCAGAGGTCAGCCTTCCCTCTTGCAGGTTATGAGCTTTTTATCACTGCCTAATCAATGTCGGCAAGTTTAAAGAGACAACATTCAGGATTTTATCTAACTAAGAGATTTTCTTTCATGATACCAGCTTATCTGCTACTCTACGTTGAAAAAGGGTTTTGTGCACATGAGGGGAAAAAATTTAAAAAAGGAAAACGAAAGTATCTCGTTGCCGTAGAGGCCAGGCACAAGCCTAGAGAAATAACGATGCCCAGATCCATCCAATAAATCTGAATCTATCTGGTTGATGGTTGCCATCATCAGCACCCATACCCATACATACGCCCACCTCCTCCACGAGGTAAGCTGAACCCCACGTGGCTGCATCATGCTCAAGAGTCTTGAAACGGTGCTGATATTTCTCACATTCCTTAAGGGCGTTGCTCTAACTTTAGGAGAGCGGAAGTGTTGCAGAGGGCCATGTCTAAGTGCCAAGCAAAGGCACGATGGATTAGAGTCGTATCTTCCACATGGCTGCTTCCTAATCCTACCATCTGAGGTAAACACAGCACCAGGTGAGGCAACACGCCTGTCTGAGACACCGCTGGAACACAGAGGGATCTCCTCCTCAACACCCACGGGTCTGCTACTTCCGACTACCATGAAACACAATCACAGTGGGTTGTAGCAATAACAGGGAAATTATTCGTTTTCTGGTCTGCCTTTAATTTTTAGGCTGCACGCACACAAAACAGCACAGCGTGTCAAAAAAATGAACAGTTGGAAGTTCTTTTTTTTTTTTCTTTCAGCGAGTGTTTACACTTCTGTTTTTAAGAGCAGAACTTGAACATCTGGTTGAGCTCTTTGTGTTTTTGGTGTTTTCTAAAAGTGAGCAATAAAGTGATACTTCAGCGTGTGTCACCGCCGAGGAATGCTGCCAACTTTAGTTTCAAAGTCTCTCCCCTCTGGACTCAAAGGCAGGACAAGAGGAGGAGCAAAAACAAGCAAAAAGCTCAGAGAAACATTCGACGTGCGTGTTTAAGATAGAGACGCTTTTTTTTGGCTGTTTTGTTTTTTTTAAATATCTGGATCATTACGTAGAAACAGGTTTTGATTTGTTATGGCATGACTGTTTTTCAGTACATTTTTCACACATGACCTCATGATGTGAAAAAATGTACACACCCATGGAACAGGTACTTGAGGTAAAAAGAAAAAAAACACTGACAGAAAACAACAAAACAGAACTTAAAGATGGGTATTTCACAAGTAAATTAGGTTTGTACTTTGTGGTACGGTATTTTCCATTACAGACATGACTCATCTATGAATAGTAAAGTACAAAAGAGAAGGCACTGACGCAGAATATTTAACATTTACCAGAATTGTTCAAAAAATTCAAATACATTCAAATCCAAAAAATAAGAAAGAAAGTGTAGAGAACTAATTTTTTAAATAAATGACATCAACATTTACAAGAACTGTTAATACTAACACAAAAATGTATCTTGTGGGAGCAACAAAGCATCTATCTATCCATCTATCTTATCTTTATTTACAGGCCAGTTCTGTAGAGTATTGAATTTCCCTGCAAATTGTACAGCTGTTTTTGTTATGATTTTAAGTATCAAGGTGTTCTGAAAAACACTATAATACTGCAAATACAACCTAGAGCCAAGGAACTTGAGAAAACCTTGTCAGAACATGTGAATGAGGGACGGTTCTGAAAAAGTGCATATTTTGATTTTGGTGATAAAACAACAATCCCAGGGGCTGAAATGTGTTAACTATTAAGTGACTGTGAAACCTTTTGATAAAATGTGGAGATGACTCGTTAACATTTAACAAGACAACAGTTAACAGCTTAATCTGGAAAAAAGGCCAAAAAAAACGTACCTTCAAGAGAGGAAAAAAAGCAAAAATCTGAACCTGCAAGGTGAGATTTTCTGTGGTTATGTTACCCTTAGGCATGAGTACTAGATAAACACATTGTAAAATATGCACTACCCACTTTTGTCACGCAACGTGGCTTTAGCAAAACGACATCACCATTGCAAATAATGTAATCTCCCATAAATGCAATATGCAGCTGACCCACCTTACTTTCTTTGCCTGATTTTGTTTTTCATACTCTTTGTTGACACTAATATAGTAAGCTATAAAACGGAAGAACAAAAACGTACTCCCTGAATAGCTGAGTGAGTGTTTTGTGTCACAGTGACCGCATCACCCCAGAAAATGACGCTCACCTAACCGGGCTTGGATTTAACTGCTGGTTTTCATATTAAATGAATGAGCAAACTCTAATTTCATGTTTGTACAGCACTGAAATACAAAGTAAACAGTCTCCCTGTGTTTGTTTGCCTTGCAAATGTATACTAGTAGTTATGGTAAACCATATAGAAACAGTTAAATTCCATCAAGTAGACAGTCTACTGACTGAGTGAGCTTGAGTCCTACCAGTTTAAAGAGATTGTTCAAGTCTGGAGTGTGTACCAAGAATGGACGTGTTGATTATGTATGCTAGGAGTGGTACAGTGTTTTATTGGAAAATTTACACCCGTGCAGTGATTTATATAAATCAGTAGTGCCCACAAAGCAGTAAAACTCTAATTGTTTCTTCCATTTTGAAAGTCTAGCGTCCATTAAGGATGCAGTGAGTAATAAAAAGGACTTTTAATCAATCCTCTCTTGTTGATGAGCTGATGTGCGAATGGGCTATCCTACCTGACAGCGGTACCATATGTTGATTTTTTTTGTTCTTACAGTCAACAAAGAGACAGAGGGAGCTTACTGCAGTGCAGGTGAATGCCTTTACAATACACTTTAATTGAAACACTCTGATGAAAGGGGACAATTTATCTGACTTGGATCTTGCCTCTTTGATCCGTTTTCGCATTTGTTGAAACATTTGCTGAATCCGCAAAAAGATTCTAAAACCAAAATGAATACAGCCGCTCTCATCTTTTCAATATTAGTGCCTTTCATAACATTACAAAGTCATTTTAAGGCACGTGTAGGAGGCCGGCCACGTTGCTCCCTTTTGCGCATGTTGCAGTCTCTGTAGTGACCCTTTCATTGTCAGATTAGACTGGCCGACCCCTTCTCGACCGGCTGGCACGGCCACAGTAAATCCTGGAGACTGCTCATGCTAGGGACCTTGGGTAATTAATAAAATCCCCATTACATGCCTTGTGCCCGTTGTTTGCTATTTCAACACCCCATTTGTGCCACGATTACAGTCATTATCAGTCACCGCCATTAATTCTCCACCCGAAGCCAGAACTGCATACTAATAAATTGGGCTCTAAAATTTCTTTACCTTTCAAGGAGTTGGTGTTGGAACTCGGCCAGGAAGTGCCACTCCAGATTAGGAGTCATCTGGTGACTCGGAAGGAGCCCTTTGAATAGTAGGCTGCTGCATCTTTGGAGATAGTTCAAATTCCCTCTTTGATTATTTTCCTTTCCCCTCCAAAATGAATCTTTATTAAGCTTAAATCCTGAATAAAATGAAATTAGCAGACTGCAAAATATTGCTTTCTTTTCTGACTCTATTCCCTTGTGCACGCATGCAAATTATAATGCTTATTTATGTAAATGAGGTGTCGTCTTTAATTAGTTTTGCTTGAGGGCATTAAAATACATGTATTCTTTCCCCAAAAATGATTTGTTTTGTTGCTCTGCTCAGTTTAAGTTCAAAATGAGTGATTATGCCAACTAAAAAGGTTTATTAATTCTCCAGTTTTCTTTTTTTTTTGTTTTCCTTTCCCTTCTTCTTTTGCAGAATTATCTTCTCCACCCACTTCCTGGGAAGAGTGTATTCTCTGTGAAATCGAAAAGCCTCTTCAGGCAGCACTCTAAGCACTACTCCGACAAGCACTTGTAAAGGTCCCAGGTTGAAACCACATGGTAGAAATGCACTTCCACTCATCAAATCTGAAAGCTGTGCTCTTCAGCAATTCTCTCTATACGTACGTGCTTTGCCACATGACTTTTTGAATGACGACACGGGAGATTTGCTCAACTGTAGCACTTTTCAGTCGCTTGTGCGTCTCAATGTTTTGTTTAATCATGGTAAAGGACGCCGTGCTTCAGTGACGTGCTCGTTCGTTTCGGATTTTTATCCATACATCACAGACTTACACTGACAACATAACCTATCTTCAGAGTGAGGGCTGCGGCATTAATTAAATGTTATTAACGATGTAAATTCCACCATCCTGTCAGCTACTGTGGCTCGCCTCGAAGCTGAAGAGAGCACGACCCGCTTAAAGATGATCCGCCTGATTTGGCCCTTATTTTAATATTTGTTTAAAAGGATTCGCAGAGTTACAGTAAATCTTCTGCTGCTCGCTGTTTTTATGCATTTACTCCTGATTTACAGTCCTTTGTTGAGAGGCTATCGAACAGAAAACAGCTTTATGTCACTGCAGAAGGTGTTGGGTCAATTTCAGTTAGAAGCAGCCACTGACTGTGTCGTGCAGTATTTCATACCACTTCAGGTTGAAAGTGACCAACTGCAGCTCTGGTTATTGTTCAATATCCTATCAGTATTCAGCATCACTTCAACTGCTCAGATGAGCTGAAATGGCAAGTTAAGATACCCCCCTCCCCAGCCTCCAAGTATGATTTATGGAAAGGAAGCTAAAACCATTATAGCATTTTTATTATTATTGTTCTTTCAAGGCTAATGCAACAATAGATTTTTGCATGATTGATGCGTTATACTAAACATTAGAGGATTACATTAACTTTGCATAGAACAGCAGAATGACATGAGATTACTTATTGTTATTTTTCCACCACATGATCATACTGTAAACACAGCACATATAGTAATTCTCGGCATATATCGATCACTGTGTACGCATCCTACCTACGTTTGATGCAGCTTAGCCGGCTTTCGACACTGCTTTTTAGAGAGAACTATGAACTCCTGTCTTTTTCTGGAAAACTTTGTGAATGGCAGTCCTTCAGAGATTAAACAAATATAAGCCACTTTGATAGCCTCTCAACCCCCCTACCCCCCTTCATTCTGCAAATTATTAAAACTCTAGGCTCTTGTGGGAGGGAATATGGCAGCAATATGCTGATACTTCAATCATCTGGGAGGAAATTCCACGTGTAATAAAGAGGAATTGCATACAGTATACAGTACAGCCATGAGTTCTCTTTCATGGCATGTGTGATAGAAGAACTATTCAGACCACATCAAACATCGTGCATTATTCCTCACACATTAGGCACAGGCAAAGCCTCAGACCAGACTCAGCTTCTTAAGGTGTCCTCTCCCTTCATTTATTGCAACAAAGTTTTTTTTTTCCCTGCTACATTTATTTACGAGCTTAAAGAACAGAGAAAAAAAAAGTTGACCCTCTATAAAGGCCTGTTTTCACACACGACTCTGCAGGGTTCACTCAATATACAAACAGGACTTTACCCAATGTTGGTCTTTAAAATCAAAAGCGGTAATCCCGCAGTTAGTCTTTTAGTTTTACTTAAAAAAAAAAAATAAATAACGTCTTCAAAATGTTGTCACACTTTGGATGCCTTTTATAGGCATTTGTGCTTCTGTGTTTGTCATGTCCAGGCCATGCAAGCAATGATGGGCATCCAGCCAACTGATTCTTCGCCCAAAGTGCTAATTTGTGCCACTCTAGTGTGCACAACGCTATAATTACCTGAAAACGTAAACTGGAAGCTATGCCTGACAAAGACAAGAAACTGTAATAAAACTGAGCTTTTGGTGCTCAGTTGCGGTGACTCTTATAAGACATATTAATGGGATGTTTAAAGGATATGGCACTTTTCCATTTGTCTTGTGGAAAAAATCTTGGGCAAAACACCTGGTGCGCTAAGTGCCTGCAGTCTGAACACTGAACAACAGCTAGCAGTCATGGAGCTCTTTTATAAAGCGCTGTCACTTCTAAAAGATTTTCTATTAACTACGTACTGCAGCTTCGTACCACACTTGTCCTTTCTCGACACTCATTATGTGGCAAGTTAATGAACTACCAAAGTCAGATTTCAAAGGATTGTATCTTGTAAATTGCATTAAATAGCAAAATAGCCATCTGTTTAAAAACATATCACTTAAATCAGTCGGCTTTTGCTCTTCTCCTCTTTTCTGTTGGGATGTTTGATGCATGAAAAGGGGGTTTTGTGACTGATGACTAGCTTCAGGTTTCTTAACAAATTAGACCAATTAGCCCTTTTCCAAATAATTCACTCCATATTTAGCAGTCACACAAACAAAATTCTTTAGAGAATACAAATTCGGTGGCCATTAAGTTACATATGGGCAATGCACACTGAATGTGACACGTGAAACAAACAAAAGCAGAGAACGTAACATCGCACTCGCAGGGGGATGATGAAATCACCACACCATATAGGAAAATCCAAAGAATTAGGATTTAGAATTGTATTTTAAAATATTTTGCATTTAATGCAGTTAATGACTGCCGTACGTGTGACGATGTTCATGTAAAGGTGATTTCAGATTGGTGTTCCTGTTAGGGAAGAGATACAGATATATATAAACGCTATGATCACCACAGCAAGATGTGTAAGTAGGTAAGCTAAAAATATATTTTTTTATTTAACCTATTCTTGGTAAATGTTTTGTGGCAACAGTAGGAATACAGTGCTTAACAAATTTATTATACCAACCTGTAAGAATAAGAAAACAAACATCTTTTAGAAGTTTTTCAAAAACGTTTTTGAATGTGAATTGCTCAAGTCACATTTTTATACCCTAATTTGAGGTGGCACAATGAAATCACAAATGAATGACATTCAACCATTAAATCTATTTTTTTTGTTCAGGAATGCATGTAAATAACTAACTTGGCATCTTAATCAAAAAGTAATAATGTGCTTTTGCTTACTCTAATTTTGTCAACTGTCATTAGTGTTAATTTAGGGCAGCTGTGACATAAACCTTAAATTGGGTGGTGGTCTAAAACAAATTTGTTAAGCGCTGTATATACGGAAGATACATAGAGATTGGGTGATTTCTCATGCTTTAAATGTTTCAAAATAAATGCACAGTAGATACACTAGTTCATCTGTTCAAGCGTTCATTATGCAAATATCTAATTGGACAATAACCAAAAGCATTTAAGCATGTAGACAGGGTCTTTCCAAGATATGCAGAAGAGCATCTCTGAGCACACAGCAGCAGAAGACCACACTCCTGCCAGCTAAGAACACAAAACTGAAGCTACAATTTGCTCACCAAAATCAGACAACAGAATATTGGAAAAAATACTACCTGAGCATTGTTGCAGAACATGTCCATCTCTTTATATACCACAATGTGCCCATGGTAAATGGCCTGCATTTGTATAGCGCTTTTCTAGTCCATAGGACCCCAAAGCGCTTTACACTACATTCAGTCATTCACCCATTCACACACAGGCGATAGCAAGCTACATTGTAGCCACAGCTGCCCTGGGGCGCACTGACAGAGGCGAGGCTGCCGGACACAGGCGCCACCGGGCCCTCTGACCACCACCAGTAGGCAAACACGGGGTTAGTATCTTGCCCAAGGATATTTGGCATGCAGCCAGGGTGCAGCCTGGGATCGAACCACCGACCTTCTGATTAGTGGCTGACCTGCTCTGCCACCTGAGCTACAGCCACCCCATCGTCTGTCTCCAAAAGGATAATGCACATACATCTCTTGAGTTCACTGTACTCTATACTCACCACATCCCAAAGGATTGGGATGTGGTGAGATTTGCATCATAGAGCTGAAGCCAGCAAAGCTGCAGCAATTGTGTGACAATATCACGTCAAGATAGACCAAAATCTCAGAGGAACGTTTCCATCACTGAAGTTAAAGCAGTTCAGAAGGCTTGTTAGTACCCACTTGGACCAAGAATAACTATGTGTACCTAATAAAGTGGCTAGTGACTGCAAAGCTACCTAAGGATAGATAAGGCAGGTTCTACAGGCTTTACATATCACTGACTTTAACACTGTTTAGCAAACTGAAGAACCATAATATAATGACTTAACTGCTGAAACATCAGATAGTAAATGAATATGTAAATTTGTCAAAATTAAGTAAATGAATGATTTAAAAACAACTTATTTACTCTGTGTGATCTGTAGAGAATCAAACAACTCCCCCAAAATATATTTCATCAGTCTAACTCTAAAGAACTACCTTTCACCTGACTTAAAACTGCACTCAGTCCACTGTTTATATGAGGATTTTTGGCCCTGAGAATCTAATTTGTTCACAAAAGGAACATAATATTATGCATTTCATGTTCTTTTTGTAAATCATATCTTTCTGTGAATTCAATAATAATTCAGGGAAGAGAAAATACTAAGAACTCATACAGCCCGTATTGTAAAAACCTGTAGGTGCAGTTACTTTTTTTTTCAGTGACGCAAATGCCAGGAACATATTTTTTTGTTTGTCTGCTGTGTCTACTGAAACCAAGCATACAATGTGAATGGAATGCTCATTCTCAGACATACCTCTAAACAGACCATTTTTCTTGCCATTTAAAATATGAGATCTCTAGCTCTTGCGAATCTTGCATGGGCAAACCTGTTGGTCAGATGCACAAATATCTGAGCAGCACTACTGCTTATGAAAGAATAACCCTTTCATATTTTTTTATCATTAAGATCATTTCGTTCATTTGCAGATTTTGTATGCAAAATAACTTAACGCAGACATAAACTGAACAAATTTAGACTTAAATGTACAAGATACTTAAACACATATACTAGAATTCAACACACTGAGCTTAATCAGGAGACAAAAGAGAAAAGAAAGTTCCAGTTAAGAAAACTGTCCCTGCAAGTTAACTACTATTTAAGAAAACAGACGATGTATAAGCAGAAAGAAGTTTAAGAAGACAGAACTGGGCAGACAGGTTCAACTATTATTTACTGTAGGCAGATGTAATTATTTCTAATAAAAGTCTCCACCACCAACAGTTAGTACATTCCTGTGATGCATAGCAGGTCAAAACTAAAACCAAGATTGTGCGTGCTCTGTGAATGTGACTGCTGCCATTGCTATAACAGAGAGAAAGTGTCTTTTGTTTTTTTCTTTCTTTTTTTTTTTAAATAATAAATCTGACGAATCAAACATGTCGAGCTACCCCTTGTGGCGACCCCTTGTGAATAAGGGAGCAGTTACAATTTTAAATGACTCCCATGACACCTTCATATCCTCAGCAGAAGAATTTGTGGACAGCTACTTGAAAAAAACAACAACTTTGCAATAGACAAGACGTCCAGAGAAAAGGAAATGTGGAATAAATCTCAGCAGGACGTCATCAATTGATGACTTCCAAGAGTAAAAGAGGTTTGTGTATTTGTAAATGAGCAGTTCTGCTGTTAATCCCGGGATTACACTAGATGTGACGTTCAACTTTTGGGATGCAATTCCATTTTTTCTGATTTTGCCCTGGGATTCATCAAGCCTACTTTTTTCCAGTTCCATAGTTTGATTTCAGCTATCAGCAGACTAGGAAAAAACTAGGAAACATTCTTTATAGTTAAAGGAATATCAGGTTTGATTTAGACATTTAAAAAAATCATTTTAGAGAATTATTAGAAAGAGAAACATTCAGTTGCTATCTACTGTGGTGTTGTAGTTAGCACCATTGCCTCACTGTCAGAAATTCCTGGGTCTGAATCCACCAGTCAGCCAGAAGCCTTCCTGATGTCTGCATGAGAGAAGCCGAGTACTCCAGCTTTCTCCCACAGTCCAAACACTGCATGCTAGGTTAATCGGTGACTCTAAATTGGCTGTGGGAGTGAGTCTGAGTGGTTGTCTGTCTCTCTGTGTTTGCCCTGTGATAGACTGGTGATCTACTCAGGATGTATCCAGTTGGGAAAGGCTCCAACAATCTGCTACCAATATAATATTTGACAGCATGCCCAAGATCCATAAATACAATAAAAAAAATTCAAAAATGTGCCGGTGCTGATCAACTAATTCATTTCCACTAGCAAGCCACTGGCATAACGAAGGTGAAATACCTGCTAGCTTTCGCCATGCCATGTTTGCTCTCAGGCTAGCTGCTGCCACATGACAAAATAAACACAGATCAATTTATTTCAAAAGGTCAGCTCAACGATCAGCACGTTGTCAAGGATACCCAATCTAGCTTCTTTTTTTATATATTAAGATTGGACCATCACCCAATACAAATGTCAAATTGATGAATCCCTAGTTCTGTTCTGGCCTTCGTGCAGCTTTAAAGCACGCTCAGACTAATTTAGAAGTATAGCATTGAATGTGCACAGGATGTTTTATTTTGAAAATTCACTGCAGGTTCTTTTTGTATCTGACTTCCAGCACTTCATCTCTTTTTGTGCAGCTCCAACAGAAAAAACTAAAAAAGTTCAGCACAGAGTTTTAGTAGTGCAAAGGAGTGCCGGTGCTGCTCCTGAAATTCACTGTACGTGCACTGGGATGAACTGGAAGGATTATGCCGGTGTGACACAAAGCAGCCATGCCTAGTGGGATTCGGGCCTAAGGCAGCTTAGGAGTGCAGCGACATTTGTGAGAGTGCACTGTAACAGCTAAATAAAGATTTTCAATCATACAGGATTGTCTAATAATTTCTGCATTTGTTTTCTTTACAGACCCAATAATCAGAAAGGATTCTGTCACCTCTCACTTAGAAGTTCAAGATATCCTATCAAGAAAATAATTTTACAGGAATTATTATGCAAAGACTTCATAGTAATGTAGCAATGACTATCTGAAGGTACAGTTAGCATCCTTGGAACACAAGAAAACAAGAATAATCAGAAACAGCAGAGAAACTCTCATAAAAAATAACTGTTTTCAATAACAACTGAGCATGTAAAGGAACTGTGGCAACTTTGAATTGTTTTTATGCAATTCTACTTATTTTTTTTTACATTTTAAATGAGGTTTTTTTTACAAAGAGAGAGCTGATTAGACCTTTAGGAGTTTGAGATTTTAAACATTTTTAATTTGACAAATTTTTGACCCTTTTGTAAAGTCTGCAATTCTAATCATTTTACACATATCTAAAATGGAAAAGGTAATCAAAGTGAAATAGCTTCTTTCTTTTTTTTAACTTGGTCTAGGTCTCACAAAAGCCACAAGAATTTGAGAGAAAACAAAATGCCTGTCAGGGCGAGCATACAAGAGGCAAAGGGGGAATCTGGCATGGCCTAAGCAAAGTCATAAAAATATTTTCCCTTTTATTTAATGTCATCCATAATTCATTGCCAGGAAAAGCTAATCAATAGCACCTTAATGAAAACTTGAGCCATATTTTATTTTGCCGCAGAGAAGTCCCGGATCAGCATTTGTTGCCTTCTTATGTGCTGGTTTTCACCCTTGGGCTGTTTGACAGATGTGCATCACATTTGCAGATACCTTAAATATTTTCAGTCTTTTAACCACATTTGCTTTATCAAAACACTACAGAGACGGGAATTTCTGATGATGATTGCAATCTAGAACTGCAAGAAACAAAAATATCTAAAGAGACTATAAAGTGCATTTAGTTTTTTAGCCATTTGCTTTAGTGTATTAGAGATTAGTGTTTTTACAGTGTAACTTCTGTGTGTGTGTCAAGCCTCATCAAAGATATAAACCAAAGCATAGTAACCTCCCAGCAGGTGGGTTAGCATACCCTAAAACGAAGAATAAGCATTTGCTCTACATTGACTTGCAAGAGCAACTTCTGCTAGATCCAAAATGTCTCAGCCAAGTGTGTCAAATGTTCTGTCGCAGGCGGCAAGACTGAACACAAGATTGCTCATTCACTCCAGCAATGAATGAGGAATCACATGGTCGTCTTTGTTGTGCTCACCACTGCCAGCTACAGTCCAAGACGGTGGAGCGGGAGTCCATCAGCAGAACAAGAAGAGACAGCTGATTATATTGCTCAGCTAATTATATGCCACAAAGTACTTGACAAATAAATATTTTGCAGAAGAGAAACTTGAAAAGAAATCTTTAATTGGTCCAAGAAATTACCCAACCCAGCTGTGACCCTCTAGAAAGAATATGAGGGCAAAGCAAACAGAGCTAAATGAACTTCAGTGCACTTGATTTTAAAAAAAATAATTATAGTAATGTATTTTGTTATTTGTCTAACCTTTTTCCACATAATGAAATCAGACGGGTGTTGGAGCAGTGATCCTTGTCAACATACAGTATGCTCTCGTTCCAGTCAACTATCTATGAACTCAGCCTACGATTACAAGGGAAAAGGTCATTTTTCATGCTCCGAAAGGCACCCTAATGAACTGGTTACCGTGTATTTAACACTACCCTCGAGTCCACTTAAACAGACTTTCTATTTCCACTGTCAACAGGCTTCATGAACAGGATGAGGTGTTTTTGTTTTGCCATTTGTGTCAGGGACAATGACTGCAAAACTTAAGAAAAACTTGTTTAATGCCCGCTTTCAGAGTAAACAGTTATTCATCAAAAAAATAATAATGCCTCAAAGGTCACGCCATAAAAAACAATATCTGCCCTCTTTCCACTGACTTGTGCATTAGTTACTTTTTGATGACAAGGGACTAGGTTAAAAAAAACTCCCCACGCTTGTAGGAACTTTAGAGTATGGACTCGTTTATGACGTGATATAAAAAACTGACTCCAGTGTCAAAACAACAGGCTGTCATAGTGAAAAGGATCATTTTAGTGATCAGCGTCTGACTCAAAGTTTTTTTATCCATAAGGAATTGGATGAGGGTATACAGTGCTGTCCAGCAGCTACACATCGTTTGCCTGTATTTGCATTGTCAGCCGGAGGTGAGAGGGTGGAGATCTGCCAAGTGTAAGGCTCTGGTCCAATGCCATGACAGCTGACAACTCAGACAGGCCTTGTGTGCAGCGTTGCACTTCTAACAGCCAAGATCTCACATCAAGTAAATCCTAATCAGTGAGTTAATATGCAGCTAATGTGAAAATTCATATTTCTGCTCTGTAGTGTTTCATGTTCAAAAGGGAGCACATGTCATTTGGCATGCCTTCATATAACACTAGGGCTTCCATCACTCACTGATTATTGCAATGAGGAATTAAAATCCCTTAACACAAAGCAACCAGCACCACATTGCTTTGCCTGTCAGAATTAACTAGTGAAAGTGACCTCAGCCTATGAAGGAGGAGGGATCATATTCAATTAGTTAGACAGAAATATTCTATCAGACATGCATTCATTGTCGATTAATAAAGATACAGAAGAACGTGTTCCCATGCATCAAATCTCAGCCCTGCTTGAACAGTTTTCACATATTCTTTAGCTAATTTTCAGTCGGCAAGTTTAAGTATCTGAATTGACCGACATTCACAGTCGCACTTACACTGATCTGTTAGAGTACAGCAAAGCTGCCAGAGGGGCTGTCTAGTTTGTCAGTGAAGACTGGCTGAGGGAGGTTGTGCTGAACTGTTAGTCTTCTCCCTCTTATGGCACGATGTGTTTACACCGATCCCTCAGGCCATTTGTTTGCAGCACTTCCTTGCCCCACAGCACCATGCATAATGCAGGAATGAAAATGTTAACAGTGGCAAATAAAATCGGCAAGGTGCCCCCACAAATCAGGGCAGTTTAGGAGCACATTTAATCATCCGTGCATTGGGGACAACGTATAGCAATTAATTGTGGCATTTCAAAGAAGATCAGGACCCAATTTTTCCAAGGCCTTTCAAGCTTCTTGCTCAGTTGCCCCATCCGCTGCAGACAAGTGTCGGCAGCCTCTGGTCTTCTCTTTGAAACATCTCCATATTTTGGCCCAATTATGTTTATTATCGCTTTTCTATCAAGTAGATGAGAGGAGAACTCTCGTAGCGCGTTGCACACAATTGCATCAACAAAGCCCACCCAGCAAAAGAAATAACAAAAAACAGGCATTGTTTGAAGAGGGTCTCCTATGTATTCATGCAAGGAGTAAATCTGTCTATGTCTTGCATTTCTCCTCTATGCTCCAAGACAAACAAGTTACAGCACCATATGGTGATGTCAGGAAAGTAAATAATTTAGAGACCTTCATGTGCGGTGCGCAGATGAGCGACCGCAGAAATACCAACACACCAGCATCCTCATAGTTAACCCTCCTAATAAGAAACCTCAGCAGCAGGGGGAGCACAAAGACACGACCGCAATATCGGACGTTAACTGGATTGAGAACTACTTTGGAATTTCAAAGACTGGGACTGGCAACTGTCTCTGGACGTAAGGACAGCATTTTGTGGAGATACAATCTGCAGTGCCTTTCAGCACTTCCTGAACACGAGACAGCCTAATCTAATGAACTGGGTGTGTGTGTGTGGTGTGTGCGACGGTCGAGGGGGGGGGGGGGGGGGGGGGGGGCAAAATCTGCTCAGGCTTTTAGCCCAGTGCCAGCATGCTCACATCTTACCGCAGTCAAAAATCCACTTGTTATTTTTATTCCCACTGAATTTTCCCTGTGGTGTACTCTGCATGGCTTGAGTCATCATTGTTCAAGTCTTTAGAGTTGGAAAGAAAAAACAAAGACACGCAAACACAAGCTGGTGGCAAGGTTATAGCCACTCAGACATGGAGGAGGGGGGCACTCGTTTTCTGCCAACCCAAGGGAAAACTCACAGAGGGTTCAAGCGAGAGAGAGAACAGAGATGTGCCATGTTGCTGACATGGCAGCCGTCACGTCGTACTAACGGGCAAGAGTGATGTGCGCAGACAGCACCGAGATTTGTAGAATAGTGCGGTGGCTCCTAACCAGAACAGTAAGTGGTGTGTAGATTATATGACCCGTGATTGCCTTCTTTATGTCTAATTATCCCAAAAGGAGCACGAGAAAAAACAAAGGCAGCAAGAGAACATAAGCGCACACAACCAATGAAACCTCAGCGACGGCTTTTTACCTCACATCTGCAATTAAACCGTTGCAGTGTCAATAAGCCGTAACACACAGCTCGAAAGTTTGCGCACAGCTTTGGTGCTTCAGTTCCAAAGCAAATCACAACCAAACAGCGAAACTCTGAAAGACTTACGGAAGCAGATGTTCACATACAGAAATGTGAACTAGGCTTTTTTTTATTTTGGTAGCTCTTTTATCCCAGTAACAATGATGCTGAAGCACTGTAACTGCACAGTCAGCCCTTTTCAATATAGAAGTGTTTTCACTAAATGTTTATGTGTGTTATAATTTAGTGCCAAGTGATGATTTAAATTGTTCTTCTCTTCCTTTGTGATCCCTGGCTGGAATCATTTCTGAAGAGTTAATAAATAACATAACGTTGAACTCGATCATAACTGAAATTTAAAACATAAAGAATCTGCTTTAAGTTGCGAAACAATGAAGAAAAAAGCCGGCTGCTGCATATATTCAGTGTAAATAACAAATCCTCTGTAACCTGTTACTCTAAATGACCCTGATTTGCCCCCAAAAGCTTGAACCCTAACCAACAGAAAGGTGCACCACAAACCACGAGACTGCCTCACATCTCAACCCGTTTTTAAACCACTCAACCAAACTTTGTCGCTTGAATTTGTAATTAAAAGATTAAAGATAATTAAAGAGAGTCAAATAAATTCTGGCACATAATACCAGAGAAAATTACTACTGTACAGTTCGTCTACAAGCTGGAAAACAGACAACAGACAGAATTTAGTTTCTTTCTTTTAAAAGTGTGACAGGTATGTTGGCTGGCAGAGATGTAGCATTTCGCTGTTGCCAACATTTAGTCTCTTTAAACAGTGACACGAATAATCAAAGAAAATAATTAGAAAGCCTGAGTGGGTGAAATAACACGTCGGATGGATTTCTCCATAAACACACTGTTAGAGCCAGCCACATCACAAAACGTAGAACTGCTAATGGCTATAAAAAGCTTTAAAAACTTTAAAATGCTGTTGCCATACATCATTCTGTCTTTCAAGGACTACGCCGTAACAGTTTCTGCTTCTAACATTTTCACGACTCATGAAAAGCGCAGGCTTTTAGTACGATGTTACTCTCTTTAACGTGCATACCAGAACAAAGCAAGCCAACAGAACAAGCAAAACAAAAAAAAAAGGAAAGAAAAAAAGATGGCCTGAGTTGTTCCACATCCATGATAAATCACTGCCACTTTTATAGCCTCTAATAAGTTGATGCAAAGCCATTTTTCTTCCTGCCCATCGTTCAAACATTTAAGGCATATTTACAAGGAACTTGTTAAAATATTTAATAATATTTAGTGGCAATTTTGGAGCAGCCTGTCACAGTGAAATTTATTAGCTTTAAGTGTTTAAAAAGGCGACGTCATGAATAACAAACTGTCAAAATTTCCTAATTTGCATGGACAGGCCATAACTCCTGATACCTTGCATTAAAAAAAGAGGTTTTTAAAAAAACTAGTCATAAAAGGAGCATTCAAAGTGAATGATGGCAAAGACTCTTCCACAAAGTCGCACCACAGAGACAGCTTCCCCCCCACTACAGATGCCTCGGAGATCAAGTCAGCCAATAAAAGGACATATATCCTACTGCTTTGACTTATTTATCCTGTGTGGATGAGCTCAAGATGGAACATCTCCTATAGGCAAGCTTAATTAATTGTGATAAAAGGGCTAATTCAAAGGCTGCACAAGAAAAGTGAGCCAAACAATAATATTCCCCACAAATCATCTCAGCCCGTCAAATATTTCCTCCATAACTTTCTAATTCAAAGTCCTTCGGACGTGAGCCTTTTGTTAAGGAACCTCACAGAGCCAAACCACCTCCCACGTATCTCTGCGATTCCATCCGCACTCCTAACTAAAAGCGATCAGATGAAATTGCAGCTGCTCAGCTGCTCGCGCTCTCTTGTTTTTGTTTAAGCAGACAGCACGATGGCCATCTTTGATGCCGCTTCTTCCACCGGATTCAGCGGGTTTCACCATAAGACTCGGTGACCTGGGCCTGCCCCGGCTGTCCCAGTCAGAAAAGGGCCCCCGTTGACACTGATTGCAAGGCTATGAGTAGTCTCTCCCCTGTGCCCTCTCAGTGCAACTCTAATTAATAGCCAATTCATCTTCTCTGATCTGAGCCAGCACATGGAGTAATATATCGTTAGTTTGGCAAGCGAGCTATTAAAGTGTAATAACCAAGTACCAGCACTCGATTTGGAAGAGTAGCACATACTTAACCATGAAGTGGAAACAATTAATTTACTGGAGGATCTCCTGTAACCAATCATTTACTAGCACTCACACTGTGATGCAAAAGCCATCTCCTGTTGTGTGTGGCACAAGTCAATGACATATTTTGGGCTCAGTGCCTCAACCCCTCTGCTCTTTGACCAGTTATGTAAGCCTCATTTAAGCGCCAATGTCACACTTCCTACCTACATATATAAAACAAAAAACGTTTCTAATGGCCATCTGCAAGGCAGAAAGTTCATCACAAAAAGGACCCGGCTGGATTCCAGGTGACCTTAGTGGATGAAAGTAGAACTTGAAGATGAACAAAGGAATAACAAAATAATGAACACACTCTGAAACAATGTCTTGAAACACTCTTTTAACTTTAAACTAAATCAAAAGATGATATAAATGATGCCAGTGAACAAAATAATCAACCCAACTTTGTTTAGGTGTAAGTATTAAACTTCACCTGTTGTTGAGTTTGATTCATTTATTTATGAATTTATTCACAGGAGCCAAATTGAAAAAACAAAAACTGATTGGACTATTTTAGGCCAAATAACAGCCTGCCCCTGCACTACAGCACGGCTGGCTTAATGCCACACGAAGGTTTGGAAGTGCCTATTTTCTTAACCAACTCAGTGGATTATCAAATAATCCATCTCTCACATTTTTACAGCGACATCCAGCTTTCCTCAGTGACAATACTATTTAGCACTGCAATTCAGCAGGGAAAATTATAAAGGGGAAAAAAATGAATTTTGTCTTATTTCAGGCAATTAAGGCACACACTTAGTGAGGAAAGCAACAAACTGTGTCTGCTTTCTCAGTAATGTACCTTAGAACAATAAATCCCTCCTTCAAACCTTGATAATTGCAGGAAGTAAATGAAAATACATAAGGCTCACTGTGCTTTTGGCCTGCCCCTGAAGCAAAACATTTAAAACCCATTATTCTTTTTGCAAGAACTAATGACGTTTTTTGTCTCTTCAGCTTAACGCACTAATTGACAGTTTTTTTGGAGGATAGCCCAGATGGAAAAATAAGTAGCCCCTTAAAGACCCAACTCCCTTGCTCATTCCCTTAGCTTTAAGTCCCTTATTAATTAAACTTTCACCAAGTCAGGAATTTTTATTAAAAAGATAAAGTCTGCTGTACCGTAAAACAGAACCTATTGTCTCTGAAGCTAAAATTTTACTTCTATAAATAAAAGAGACTTTTTAATACCATCCAAGGGACGGGGACCAGAGGATCCACACAGTATAGTAATTAGAGAGATTTCCATCCCAACTACTCAAAAGTTGGTCAGCTTTAACCAATACCCTTTGCTCCAACTGAATAAATACACTAAGGCTGCTCATTTTAACAGCGTGGGATATTATTTACTGTACGGCAAACAGGAGCAACATCATCACGCTCAGTGAGAGAAGAAGTGTAAATATGTGTTTTGCCATCACTGTGTGTCTAACCATACATCTCAGACATCCTGGTACACTGCTGCTCAGAGGGAAATAAGGCTGCAGCCAAATATTGACTGCAGTTTTATGATCAGTCATTCAGTTGATCAATTAAATCCCTCTTGTGCCATTAAGTTTGCAACAATGTTTGTCAATCAACATCAGAAGAGAGGGATTGGCATTTACAAAACAATACAACTCTTGCGTGCTTTTAATTTTTTTTAAGCACAAAAACAGGCATGTTTACAAAAACAAAGTGGATTTTGGGAAATCTTCAAAAGGAAAAAAACAAAGCATAAGTAAAAAAAAAACTCCATGTATAATCGCTATAATGAGGCCTAAAATGAAATTCAGACTGGTTGCAGTGGAGAGGTTAAAACTTTTGTATGAGCATTAAAAAAAAATAAATCTGAACCACGTAATCTACTTAACTGGATTTTCTGGCTGCGTTTTTCATGCACATTCCTTCTGCTCTGAAATCTTTCGGTGCATCCCCTCCATCTTAAACCCACGGGCATGTATGAACTCCACCTCCTCCAAAAACCACATGACAACCTCTGAGTTGAATTTGAGAGTTTCTCTAATACAAACTCTTAAGTTTGTATTAAGAGAAACTTTGTATTAAGCTTCTATTAAAGGCAACATTAAAGACATCCATCTGCAGGCAGCTCATCAAACTAAAAAGATGCGATTGATGCCGATGTGGACAAATGCAGGCTATTACCTTTGCACATCTGGAATGTTAACAGCTGCATCAATGTCTTTAATCAGAAGGATTTCATTCAGAATATTATATGTGTGCATGTAGCCGATGTTTTTTTCTTGGTTAGGTTATCTCTAATGAATTGTTTAGTATTTAAGAAACCTTACGTGGACTCCTTACTTGTCACCAGATAACAGATGGTGGCTCGTTTGGGATCTTTAGACCCATAGCTAAGATTTAAGTTTAAGTCAGAGTTAATGGTTAACTTGTGGTTTGCTAAATGCTTATCTATCTATCTATCTATCTATCTATCTATCTAAGTTGAACTGCTTTTTGAGAACAGCCTAAAGTACTTATGGTATTTAGCTTTGGTCCTTCATTGGGAGCGGGGGAGTCATTTTTCTGTGTTGCACTCTGGTTTCCCCAGGGCTTTTTGGGAGTGGTCCACAATGCTGAAAATAAGCTGTAATAATGAATTAAAAAACTTTACAGATGAGCTGCTTTGGTATTTCATGGCCTTCAACCACAAGTCTAAAGCAAAAACATGAAATTCATTGGCGAATCACTGTAAAACAACTCAAGGGACTTACTTTAGCGAAAGTGGCAGAGGTCAACATTTCATCTACTCATTTGAAACCTGCAGCGTGCAGGTCAAAGACATTGTTATGTCCGTTTGTTATGATGCCCAGATGAAGGCTTAAATACTTAAATACTTAGTTGGTTTTCAAATTACTTGTCAGCAAGAAAACAGTGTGTCCATGCTGCTGGGTCTTCTTCCTCTTTTCTCCCAGTATCCAAAGGAGTTCCGCAGGGCTCCATATTAGGGCCATTGCTATTTTCTCTTTACATAAACAACCTTTATGCTAATTTGTCAAATGCAGCATTTCATCTTTATGCAGATGATACAATTATTTATTGTTCATCCCCTTCAGTAGCACAAACCCTGCAATTTCTGCAGTCTGCCTTCGATGTAGTTCAGTCCCATTTAACTTAAGTTGGTGTTAAATCCAGAGAAATCCAAGTTCATGTTATTCTCAAATGGCAAGGAGTTGTTAGCTACGTCTCCTAAGATTAAAACAATTCAAGGAACTGAAATGGTCACATCTTACAAGTATCTAGGGATCATTAAAGATCAGAATTTGTCATTTAAAACTCACATTCAAAGGCTTGTGTCGAAGTTAAAATTAAAACTAGGTTACTTTTTTAGAAATCAATCCTGTTTCTCCCTCCAAGTGAGAAAACACTTGATTCATGCAACTTTATTACCTTTATTGGATTATGGTGACCTGCTTTTTATGAATGCACCTGCCCACTACCTAAAGAGGTTAGATACTGTGTACCATTGTGCTTTACGTTTTATTACTGGCTATGGAAATCATGTACATCATTGTTCTTTGTATGCTGCTGCTAAATGTCCATCTTTGCATATTCGCACTCTCCCATTGGTTGATGTTTATCTATAAATCTCTCCTTGGGCTGGTTCCATCTTATTTATGTGTTTATATGTGTAAAAACCACAATCAATACAGCCTTCGTTCTCACAATATCATACAATTGATTGTCCCAAAAATCAGAACAGAATTGGGGAAAAAGGCTTTTAAATACGCTGCCCCTGCTTCCTGTAATAATCTGCAGAAGGAACTGAAATTATCAGAATTGGTTACCTTGGGAGAGTTTAAGTCCATCTTAAAGGAACGAGAGAATAACTCTTTTACTCAGTGTGATTGTTTTTAATGTACTCTTAATTTAATCTGTTATTGTATATTCTACACATGTTGGTATGGGATATTGTATTTGTTTTAAATGTTATATACTTATGTGGTATGTGTATTTTGACTTTTGTTGCCATGCTGCCAGGTCTCTCTTGAAACTGAGATTTTTAATCTCAATGAGATTTTTTACCTGGATAAATAAAGGACTAATAATAAAAGAGAGGAGTATGAATACATCCCGCATTAAGGTGCATTAATTTGGCAGAAAAGTAATGTATCATCCACAGAGGATCATTATGCCACTTCCAGTCACTGCTGTACAGCCAGCAAATCACAGCCAATTAAGAACCCTTTAAACTTACAAGTCAAGCATCACTTGTTGTGCTGTCCATAATGGGGTTTTATGGATATGAAGCACTGTGATGGCTGTATTGGTCTTGTGATGAATGGCTAACTTTACAGGAAAGATGGCCTCTGAAATGAGTAGTGTTGAAAACTAAGCAGATCATTTGGTGCCTTCAGTTTTTCAGGCACACAAAAGGCGAGGATGAGCAAGGATTTGGGAGCCGCACGTTTGATCTGATTCTATCATTTCATGAGAATCACACTTTTAACTTATTCTGAGAGATAAACAATTCAGGCCTGTTTCCCAAATTTTTTGTGTCAGTTTTCTGTTTTCTGCTAACGAGATGTCACTAATATGTACTGGAATGCTGTGAGAACAGACAGTTTGATTGGCCACGAAGAACTTAATGATGTATACCAAATGTGAGGGGACAGCTTCTAAGCGCATATTTTCTAGACAAACATAGGTGTTGACAGCATTTTCCACCCAGTTTGCCATTTCTGTCAGGCTGAAAATCTAAAATTAAGAACATTTTTTTCCTAGGTACAACATCCATTAACAAATCATGTCTTATTAGCATTTTTGCAGCAATTGGTCATATTGCAAGTACACATTATGTAAAAATGTCAGTGAACAAGAGGGAAATAACAATAATTACAAGAAAGACAGAATTCCTGCCTAAGAAAACAAATCTAACTAATTAAAGAAAACATAAATGAAACATTGCATGTTGTCTAACAACATAAATGCATTATGGTATTGTTGCATGAATTTCCTTGTATTGTTCCTCGGTGCACATGGCAGCTTATTCGAGCTTAATTTGCGCCACTGTGTCTTCCTGTGAGCAGACCCTAGTCATCTTTAAACGGCTCCATTTAAAATGCAATTTGATTATCTGCCAAATTGCTACCAAGTCTTTCCCTCTGCAGCTCGGGGATGGGGGGTAAAAATTTTAATTAGCATTTGTGCATAAAAGAGAGGTCTTTGTTACATTGCATTTGAACGTGGCATCCCAGAATGACCACAGCTTTCAAAGAGTCATCACCCAAACGATTTCAAACTAATAGATCCAAAGGGAGAGGAGGAGTCCTGGCACAGACGGGTGGGGGAATCGGAGGTCGTCAGTGGGACTGGGAAAAAAAACAAAAACCCACAGGACACAGCATGTTTAAATAATCCAAAACTTTTCTTTAATCATAGTTTAGAAAATTGGCTGGGACCTTCAGCAGGAGACAGCTGCTCTGCCCCACAGCCATTTAATGAGAATCACTGAGGGTTTCCCTTAAAATATTTACGCTGTCCCATGGCACAGCAATATTGTCCTAGAATGGGGATATAAGAGCCAAGGAGGTGTGTTGAAGTTCTCCTAATCAATTTGCTAATTACTGGAGCAGCAATAGGAGAGGAGAGAGGAGTCCCTTCTGGCAAGCTGTATTCTAATAAATGCTGAAAAATTTATTTACTCGCTTAGCCAAGAGGAATTCTGAAGTGGGATTACAGCAGAGAGCTGATTGAGACAGAGCTGCGCTGTGGTTGAGGTCGCAGTCAAAGGAGCAAGGAGAGGTCTCCAAACATAAAAGAATCTCTCAGGACCTGCACCTTTGCATCTGCTCGGGGAACAGAGATGACAGCATCTTACAGACTTGGCATGAAAAGACCTGACTGCTATAGCTACATATCAACAAATATTAATGAGACTTCAGGTTCTTGCATAATAAAACAGGTTATCGGGGGAGCTGCGGTATGCACTGCATACTGGCCCTGACTCCAAAACAAAACAGCTCTACTGTATGTATATAATGCATATGTGGATATTCTGAGAGAAGACAATAACTTTAGCATTTGATGCCACAGGAGCCATGGGGTGGTATTACCCTTAGCAGAGGGCAGCAGGCCTAGACATTACACCAGACGCTAGGGTTGTGTGTTTGAAGTCACCTTTGTGTCCTCTGGCTCAGCCTGACCCCACCCTCCCAACCTCTGGGACTGAGGGTAACCCTGGACCTGTCATAGTACACAGCCCACATCTTCTTCAGGGTTGAGGGCAAAATCTGCTCCACATTTTCAGTGACACATCATCTATATGACCGTTCCTTCCCCGAGGCCGGCAACTAATAGCCATCCTCGAGACAGGTCAAAGGTCAAAGTAAAATGATGGCTCAAAGGGCATCATGAGGTGATCAGAATTGCTATTATGGCAGAAGTACAGTGAAGCGTGGAGGACGTTAGACCCCGGGATCCCAAGGGTCTTCAAGAGACTGATATTTACTGCTTTTTATATTTACCACAAATCTGACAGGAAAACTGTGCACTTCAATCCAAGGAGCAGATCCCATGCAATTTAATCATTTTACTTTATTGCGAAGGCCCCAGCAGGACTTCAATTTTTTCACAGCAAAAAGTGTTTGTATAGAAGTCAGAGAGAGGGGGAAGCCTTTTTTTTCCAAGGTTAATTTATTCAGTTTTATTTTTCAAAATACTACTAAACTGAATAAAATTTGAGGCAAATTGAAATACCTCGGTATGAAACAACTTTTTCAGCACTGAAGCTAATTAAACAAAATTCTGCTTTTCAATTGCGTGTTTTTATTATAAATTATTGTTATATAATTAAAAACCCTGCAGATTTCCCTTCAGATTGTGCCCATTTGGAGAATTTGCAAACACATTTATTCAGATAAAAACAATGAAACTTCCTCCCTGGCTCTGCTTTTGCTTTTTTACCCTGATGCTAAACATTACAGAAGGAAGGAAAACAAACAAACGCACTTATTATAGTCTACTTTTATACCAATCCATTCATTTCCCCAATCAGCCTGTTTGCCTAACTCCCACAGTCCCTGTAGCAGTCCATCCAGTGTGACGGGTTACATGGATCTGAGTGCATTTCCACTGGGAATTGAGGCAAAAACAAAAACATACAAAAAAACCTGTTGCTGTGACATTTTGTTCTCTCACCTTAACGCACGCCAGTCACAATGGACCGGTGTGTGGGGGATCTGTGTTCACATCACCATGGCGATGGCTCTCTGCCTCCCAAGGCTTCCTTGAGGGTGTCGAAGGGTTGGCGCCTGGGAAGGGGGCAGTAAAGGAGGAGTTTGCCAACCTTGCAAACTAAAATGCAAACGCACTGGGAGAATGGTAAAGAAAACATGTTCCTCCAAGCTTCTTCTCTATGTAACGTAATGGGTTTTTTAGTCCACTATAAGGGGAGCTCAGCACACTGTGGAGCAGAGCAAACAACATCAAAGCAATCAAAAGAGGCCGACATGTTGCAGGGAGCGCGTTTCACTGCCTAACCTTTAAAAGGGCAAAAAATAGAACTAAACGTGTAGGTTCATGAGCAAAGGTCTGAGAACATCTGTCTCTTTGTAAATCATTTTTACATGACAGAAAGGCACAGAGATGGCATTACACTGTGCAAGACAAAAGAGGACAAAAGGTTACACCCATTCTACACATTCAGCTCTGATTTTATGTGCTTGTTTCACTTATTTCCCCTACTTGGACAACTAAAGCCAAAACATTCCCATGAAAATCTGCGGAATTATCATCAAGATTTAAATGCACAGGGAACATAAGGAGTACCTTACGTAACAATCTTAAAGAAAAATGTCATTATTTTTAAATAGGAGCTTCATTTTTCAAATAATTAATGGCACAAAAATTATCAGAATTGGTCCAACGTGATGCAAGAACGCAATGTCGCCGATGTAATCCTCAACTGCAGCAGTCTGTGACAAGATAAAAGGGCTTGTTTTCACCACTGACAGGGTCAAATAGATACTCTAAGATTGTTTTTGACATTATCCCGCCATGCTTTTACATTTACTGATGCTAAGTCAAGAAGATAACTTTACACAGAAACAACGTTATCTCTCTGTCTGCAGTTTCTCATGAAAATCAAGCAACGGATTTCTTTGATTTCACAGCCAGCAGACGTCCTGCCTAAAATGGTAACTGAAATATTATTGTCACCAAGACGCTGTGTACAGGCAGCCATGTTTTCATGCTCTTGTAACACAACTAGCCACAACTTCTGCACTCTGTTAAGATTTGTTTTCTTTGTACTACAGTTATAGAGAAAACTATATCTGTAATCTATACGCTCCATACTCCAACTGTGTAATACTCAGATTTCTAAACAGCTCTCTCAAACTCTCATTTTGCAGTGGGACTTCCCCTTAAGTAAAATAATACCAGTTTCTATAGGGATCTTTTGCACAATGTTGGCACAAACACTTGTGGTTAGCACCAGTGACTCATGACATGTATATTCGGGGTTCAGACCTGTTGCTTAGCTAAGGACGTTCTTTAAGTTTTATGCTCTTCCGGTCCCTGTTTTCAAAGACATGGATGTAGGGTTCAGTGGTGACCTTAAATTGAAAGTAGTTGTGAATGTGGACACCAATGCTTATTGTTGTGTCTGTAATAGACTGGCACCCTATGCTTTGCCTAATGTCAGCTAGGCCTAACCATCGTATGACCCAGATGGAACTGCCACGTGAGACTGGATAACAAAGTTTCGCGACTTCTGATAAAACTCAGTATCTGACCACTTTCTTTTCAATTGGAAATGGGAAAATAGCACCCAGGTTTTAACAGACCTGCTTAAATGTGACGCAGAACGCGAAAAGTTGGCCACAGACACAGACCGAGAATCCCAGTTCCACATAAAAACAGTCGATGCAATGATACAATTGTGAATAATATTTGTTATCTTAACTTGACCGTGCCCAAATAACTCTTGCAATTATTCATGAAAAGTGCAGTTTATTGAACTGTTTCTTACGTATAAACTGCAAATAAACAGTGCTCTATGTTGGCTGTGAGGGCAAAAATCCCCACTCAGTGCAGCCACACATGCACAGGGATGCAATGTGGCCAGTCAGCCAGTGAAATTTGCCTACTTACTGATGCTGGTGACTTTTCTGCCTTTAGCCTGTGGAAACAGCACTGTAGGGTTTGTGACTGTTTAACGGTTTCTTGTAAACCTACTGTAGTTTTCATTAAAACTTTACTCACTTCTTAACGTGTTACAAGTGACTATCTATCCAGCCGCGTTCTTACTAAACCACATTCATTCAGAGAACAGTTTGGCATCTTCAAGTTAAAAATACCTAGAAAATAAACAAAGACAAAGGACGCTTTATTTAAATAATAAATAGCTGATGTTCACTCTTGTCTCAAGTTGCTGAACAATTTGTGAACTTCTTCAGCGAGAAATCTGATTAAGTACGCCATTTGTTGTTAGTAAACTGTTGGATGTATGAAAAGATAAGGGGGGGAAAAAATCGCAATTGTAATCTTGTGCTTTTTAAAAGAATTAACAGATGCCAAAAACGTTTTTGTTTTGTTTTTTAACCTGTAACGTCACATTCACAAAAAGAAAACTGCTGAATCCAACAATAAAAACCAGCATTGACAAACAAGAGTTATTCTCCAAACTACCACATAAGGCTGCTTGTTCAGGTGGTGGTGGTCATGCAGCCCTATTAGAGAGCCTCAATGATCATTTTAGAAATACAGACCTTTAGCGAATAAAGGTGTCTTTTCACAGACATATAGTCATTGTAAAATGCAATAAATAAAAACTAGGAGTAATCACAAAACACTATAACAGAAATAACATAAACTATAATAGAAAGTTAAAACACAGCAAACACCAGTACAAAACGATGTTTAACAGGCAACAGATGAAGAAATTGCCAATAAAAACAGTAATAACAAAAGAATGTCAACAAAAGGTTGAACAGAAAGGTTTTCAACTGCTTTTTAAAAGAGTCACAGAGTGAGCTGACGATAGCTGAAGTGAAAGCTTTTAAAACAAATCTAAAAACCTACTAGAAGCCAAAGTATAGAATATAAATACGAATAATGTGAGCTCACTTACTAGAATGCGTTAATAGTTTGGCTGCTGGATTTTGTATAGCTTGGAGGCTTGAAAGAGACAATTTATCTAAGCCCATAAACAGGGCATTTACAGTAATCTAGGTGCAACAACAAAAATGCAGTAATAATTTTCTTCATTTCAGATGGGGAGACTATGGCTCGCAATTTAGAAATTTCCATAAATGAAAGAAGCAAGAACGTGAGACAGATTTTACATTTGACCCAGAGAAGACTCAAATATCACACTGAGATTAGGAGCACTGGACTTCTCAGATGAGCAGAAGGAAGCAAGCACTTGACTGATTTTTGGATGTAGTTCAGGAGGAGCTATAATCATGGTCTCAGCCTTACTGGAATTTAAAACAAGGTAATTGTTGGAAAGCCAGTCTCTAATCCAGGATAAACAATCAACTGGAGTGGACAGCCTATCCAGTTGGCAAAGCTTAAACGATATATACAGCTTAATGTCATCAGCATAAAGGTGATAAGAAATGTAAGCAAAAGGCTGAATGATGCTAGCTGACAGGAGGAATGTAGAAAGAAAATGATAACGGACCGAGGATTGATCCTTGTGGAACCCCAAAAATTAGGGAAGCAGTGGTAGGGGAGCACTTGCTTGCCTTAACCAACAAAGTTCCAGATAATTAGGAGGAAAACCGATCTAATACAGAGCCAAAACCAGCCAAAAACTTAAGCATATTAAGTAAAATATTATGACCCACACTATCAAAGGCAGAAGTGAGATAAAGCATTCTGAGCACAGAGCAATGCCCTACAACAGCTGCTATTAAAAGACCATTATAGATCTTTAAAAGAGCAGTTTCAATTAAGTTCTTTTGAGTCTCTCTTGCTTATTTTTGAGTTCAATTTGCATTATAAGGATTTGAATGGACATTATACATCTTTGTCTAATACATTTGAATCAATTTCAAAATCAAACCCCAATCAAGATTATTTGGGGGGTTCTTTTAAGGAATGCAATTACCTCAGCATGCTTAAAATTGCTAGGAACAAAACCTTGTCTCGCTGTGCTGTTAATGACGGTTTGGTAACTTTTAATTTGTTTTAGTATTATGAAATACTAAATACTGCACAAAACAAAGAGGTAGGGCCACATGTCAGGGCCAGAAAGGATATTGTGTTTGCAGTCATTCTTCAAAGAAGGCGTGTTCTGAAAGACACCACTGCAAGTGTTTTGCACTTTGTTCTGCTTTTCAGTTGGTGATTTGTTTCATTTTCTCTGTTAAATTTTTACTATCATTTTCAATCACTGGCAGATTTAAGGACTAAAATCTGCTTAGCCAGGTTTAGGAGCAGACAACATGCTTTCAAGTTTGAGCGATCATAATTTTAAATTTTTTATAAATGCAGTTTTCATAAATTATGTCATAAAAATATTTTTGAATTGATGATCAATTCTGAACCCAAATTTAAAATAATTACTGAAGATTCCTATGACACCTAAATACCATTACAAATACTATTCTTGATTAGTTACTTTAGCTGAGGAAATAAAATCTGTTCCCATTTTTTTATGATAGTTTTACACATTTATGGTCACAGACCAATTCTGTCACATCACAAGCAGCTGACAGGGCTGTCGCAATATACCAGCACTGACAATAACCATATTTAAAAATGAGAACTGATATCCCATCAAAAACTCTTCCTCTTCAGTGAAAGACTTTCAGTAACTACTATAGTGCAGCATGAGCTTATCTACAGACTGCATGGCTCATGGGATTCACTGTTCTGTAGCGACAGCTCCTTCTCTCACAAAGCAGGAGAGACTCACTTCCCACAATAAACCCACTAAGTTAGACTGAGTCACTTACACATGTGCAGTAAGGCTGTTGTTACGTTGTTGAGTGAAGCAATGAAGAAAGGCGAGCGCCGTTGAGTACTTAATTTAATTACCAATTTGTTGTCTGCACTTGCTGCTGCTTTTCCCCTTTATTCTGCTTTCCAAGCGCTCAGAGCTAACGCTAGGGCCTCGATTTAGATGCACTACTGCCCTGCGCCATGACTCACAGGTGTGTCTACAGTTCTTTGCTGGCCTGATTGAGTTATTGCAGTTTGGTGCTAATTTGAGCTGATAACGTTTGCGCAAAAACTACTGAATGTACTGCATAGATCAGTGACATTTGTTCATACTGGTTGAGCTTTTTTTAATCTTATTAGATGCAGTGGTGACTTAGAAAGTCTTTTCAGACGTTTTAATGTCCTTCATTCAATTTGTCAATGTCATTACATTCTGGTAATGGCTCTTGCCACATTTTTTGCTAATGCAACAGTAAGGAAAACACTCTCTGTGCTAATTAATCCGAGTATAAAAATCACCTTCTTGTGTGGCCTAATGTGGACTAAGATTAATGTGCCAGACATGTCTCACAACTGATTTGATTAATGAAAAGGAATACTTTAATATTACTAACACTGTATAATGTATAGGGTGACAGAACACTGGACTGTAAACTTGGTACAGTATATAAATAAATACTGCATTGGATTTCCATTAAAGCAGTGTGGTTGAACAACCCCTACAAGTGGCTGGCAATTTGTTAAATGAGTTAATTGGTCACCAGTTCATCTAATTCATCATAATGCCTGTTTCTGGACCACACCCAAAGAACAGTGAATTAGGCAGGCAGTGCAATCAACAGTTACACTGAGATCAAATATAGACGTGAACCCCAAAGCAGAAGGTATTCCACTTGAATTTTTAAGTTGGTCACCTTTTAACTGTTCTTTTTGGGAAAAATTGCAGCCTACGCCAAGTCTTAGCGCCCAAACACTGCTGTTTTAAGTCTGATGCAGAACTGTTTACTCATTAATTGCCAGGTGGTGCAGGTACTGGAAAGCTACAGGCTGGGGGAAAGGCCCTAACCTTTATGCACTGTCTAAACGTCCTCACTTTCTCCTTGAACATCTATCCTTAACTGTGCTCCTCTGGTCCCCTCCCTGTCCCAAAGTGGCCAGCTGGGAACGGTGCGCATGTGCTGACGTCCCTACTAACCTTGGCCAGTGTAAGGATTACCGTGCATTTACACTCAATGCTCCTTCTTTCCTTAAGACTTATTAAGAATGATAATGAGCTCGGAAAGGGGCAGCTTGTCCCTTTCTCAACTCTGTGAAGGCTCTTCTTCTCTCTGTCTTTCTCTTCCTCACTGTTCACTCGTCTTGTGCTTCTTTCTGCTCCAGCTCTCCACCCTTTCTGCAGTCTCTCTCTTTTCCCCAGTCCATGCCTCTCTCCCTCTTTCTCCATCGTATTGAAAGGAGCCAGGACAAATTACCAAAAAGGCCATTTTCATCTATGAACTGCAGGATTTAATCGATACTTATTTCATGCCTTCAAAATCAACCCTATATTACTGTTGTCTGCGTGATTTGTTTATTTTGCTTTAGAATATTCCTTCAGTCGAGTGGAGGGGGGGGTGGGGGGAGATGCACGGGATGCAATTCACCTTGAACCTCCATTATATTGGATTTCTCTACTGGCTGATCAAGCATGCAAAAAGGACATTTCCTCAGCACTAAAATAAAAACAATAATGATGATTAAAAAAACATGTGTGCTATTTGTGCCGGTGTAAGAGTATGTGTTGAAGGCAGTGTATTTTTACAAGGAAAACACTATGGCTGTGGTAGTGTGAATATGTATACAAAAATCATTACACTGTGGGATTACAGATGCTTATTTGACATCAAAGACCCGAGGTCCACAGCCAAGGTCATACAGAAGAGGAATACACATGGGTTTAATTTTACACAGCCCTTGACAGATGCAGATGGGTACTTATGAGACATGAGGCATTTCACTGACTGATAGAGCTGCAAGCAATAAGAATCTTGGAGGCATCGCACACTGATTAACTAATGAGATTCTCAACCATTTTAGTGAACCAAGGGTTCAGCACTACAGGCAACATTTCAAGTCCATTTTAGAGACAGAGAACCCGAAACGAAAGGCCCACCGCATCCATAAATACTGAACTAGGCACACAAAGCGAATTCGCAATTAAAACCGCACAAATGGACAGTTATCATCTCAACTATCATCTCTGCCTACCTCTCTGGCAGAGAGGAGAGCGAAAGAGAAGCAGGGAAGGAAGGGCAGTATGTTTGACATATGGATATTGCAGTGTCTCTTCAATGCCGAAGAGAGATGAGAACCTGCGCCACCGGCCTGACAGTGAAGGCTGGCTGGTGTCCAGCTAAAGATGGACCTCCAGACAGCAGGCACATGACGTTACACTTGAGAGCGGCACCGAGGGAGCACACGGGGCGGAAGAGTTGGAAACGGCTTCAGCTGATCACTTTGCAGCTCTTCTTTGCACAGAATGTACAAAAGCTATTTTACCTTAGCCCTGCGATGGACCGAGGTGAACTGCTGTACTCTGTAGTGTCACCTGCTGTTGGTTTTTATTTTTGGTATGCTCATAAAACAGGAGACATCAGTAAAGCGAACTCGCATATAGACCGGCTAATGACTGGTACTCAAAACACGCAAAATGCTATGTAATTTCATGTCTAAGCATGTGTTTTTTAAGCTTGCCTTGTTTAAGTGCCAAGTGTGTGCTTGCTCTGCAACAGTTAGGCTGCACAGCTGCTGCATCATGAGGGTATTATGGAAAAATACCTCAAAAGCACACACTGTGTGCATAATGCATCTCTTCACATGATGAAATTATTTCATCTACTAGTGATCTGTGGGACACACACACACACACACACACACAAAATCAAAGGATAAAAAAACCTGGGAAGAAAAAAACTTTTCATGTTTACCTTGTGTTGTACTATCAGTGGCATTTTTAATATAGAAGATGGCTTTCCTTGAATGATCTGTTTAACCAAAGACAGGAGGGAGAGAGGAAAAAAAGGGGGGGGGGGTAATTAATTACTTTTGTGCTATTGCACGGGAGAGACAATAAACCTGCCTGGTCGCCATGGATATGACATATTTGCTCTGAAAACAACACAATAATTAGCAAAGGAGAAAGATCCGGCGAGAATATGAGAACTCCGGGTTTAAAGTGCCAGTGATCTATTCCTGTCCTCCTCATCATCCCTGAGAACAATAACAAACACAGTGGCAAGCACACAGCAAAGACATCTATAAATGCGCAAGAGAACAAACAGTGACCCTTTACAAAACCATGTTAAATTAAATCTCACATCACAGTGGTGTTTTGTAGAGATCACAACTAACCAAACACACGCAGTGTTTTAAAACAGATTGTTTGTTCGACAGTAAGTGGAAGTCAGAAAGCCCATGCAGTCACTGAGAGCAGGAACTGCATCATATTTACCATAGCAAATATAGTTTAGTGGTGTGTGGTGTCAGACCTGCCAAAAGCCGAAACTACATTATCGGTAAGAAGCCTTACAACGTTAAACAATAATTATTAATAAGTAGAAAAGGTCTGATGGGGTGATGCACTTTGCAGGTTTCAGTTGTGACTAAGATCAGACACTGCGGCCCCAATTAACCTTTTTACCCATGCAATATACAGAAAAGAAAAAAAAATAAGTCATTCACAGCCAAACTTCAAAAGCAGAACTTCCGCAATTCAGGCTTTGAATATTGATTGCATTTATAGCAGTTCCTCTATTTACAGTAAATGATACTGTGTGAAGGCTACTACCTGTTTAGGGGCAGCCAAGGAGTTTCACTAAGTTTTTCTCGACTTTAAAAGCGGGACTTTCGGCGATGAAGTCGCTCTTTTGTGCCTTTTTTGTTATGTTTTGTTGGGGTTTTTCTCATTGTTGCACTTTTGGATAAGTGCAAACTAACAGGAACAGCCTATGATAGCTTGTACGTCCAAAACTGCTGATTAAATAATAAAGAAAATAGCGCGTGTCAGTTCTGTTTTCGCGCAGTCCTCTTTTTATATTTTGAGGAAGGGAGGACTCGAGCTCACCTTGACTGGGCAATAAAAAAAGAAAAAGTACAAACTTATGGGGAGGAAAAAGTTACACCTTTCTGTCTCAACTTTGAAACGGGGGCTGGCTTTTGCTTGCTTGCAGTTTCCTTGTCTTCTTTAGACGGTTTAAAATGAGACCGCTGTGTGAACTAGCAGATTTTAAGGAAAGCCCGGACCCCTCGCCGTCATTTTCAAAGGTACAGTAGGTTCAGTCGGACTGTGTGGAGTCGCTCCAGACCTGCCGCTGTTGCTGTCGGCGCTGCCGCTGTAACCGAGGCTGCTGCTCGCACCGTGTTTACAGTCCTCACATCAACTCTCTATCCTACAGTATCGCTTCTACGACGTTAAATACCGCTTGATAATGCTATTTGTTGGTGTCCTCGCTGGAGCTGGGGACACTTTGATGTCCTTTTCAGCGCGGGGTGATATGTTTTGGAGATGAAATGAGCGTGTGCTGTATAGTTGAGAGCAAAAGGAAAACTCTTACCTGTGCTACTTCGCTGTCTCTCGGTGACTTCCAACTCAGGGGAGGTGTGAGTGTGCTTACGGTGGCCGGTGTGAGAGCTTTCATTATTAAAGTTCCCACATTTTTTTTCAGTTTTTTCAGGTTTTATTGTAGCATTTTCTAATTTCTTACAGGGCGAGTTGGCCGGAAGATCTGCCCTGGAGACCGGCTCCAAGTGGGAAGAGGAGCCCTTAATTGAATTTCTCGGTTAGCAGGTGTTGATCGGAAAACCTGAACTGGAGTTTAGGATAGTCTCCCTTGACGACTTGATAACAGTTAACTCTTTCAGTGTATTGTGGTTATTAAAAATATATATATCAATTAAAAACTACAATCTGCGCCTTCCGTTTAATGAAGAGGAACTGGAATTTAAATATTGCCCTTAAATACCAAATAGCTACCAAAGTGTTTTATGATATGAAGCTAGCTGAGGGGGAAAGAATCCGAATTATAGTGTGTGTGTGTGTGTGTGTGTGTGTGTGTGTGTGTGTGTGTGTGTGTGTGTGTGTGTGTGTGTGTGTACATGAATATTATGGTATTAACCTTTATCTGGCAACCTGTTTGCATTAATTTACAACTTAACTTGTATTGACTTACACTTAGCAGACACTTTATTTGGTACACCTTTTTAGTACCTACCTAGTAGTAGTAGTAGTTGTACACCCTTTTGCCTTCATAGCTGCCTCAATTATTCATGGCATAGATTCAACAAGGTGCTGGAAACATTCTTCTGAGACTTTGGTCCATATTGGCATGAAAGCAACATAAAGTGGCTGCAAATTTGTCAGCTGTACACCCATGATGAGAATCGCCTGTTCGACCAGATCCCAAAGGTGTGCTGTTGGATTGAGATCTTCTGACTGTGGAGTCTGTATGAGTAAAGTGAACTCATTGTCATGTGTGTATTTTTTGCATCCAAGTGTAATAGAATAGCTTTAGTGTTTTGTCTTTTTAAATTTGAGTATGAATGTATACAAAATGCAGCAAGATATTTACCAAAAAACAGTTTTATTAATTATAAAACAGACAAATTTCCGACCGTGGCTCAGGGGATTGGGAAGCTCATCTGTAACCGGAAGGTTGCCGGTTCTATCCCCCTGCTCTCTCTGTCCTGGTTGTGTCCTTGGGCAAGACACTTTACCCTACCGCCTACTGGTGATGGCCAGAGGGGCAGATATGTCAG